>NC_080791.1:99106552-99764052 GCF_028018385.1 Neofelis nebulosa | reverse complement strand
CGAGGTCAAAGAGGTTTTTGCCTGCTTTCTCCTCAAGGATTTTGATGGCTTCCTGTCTTACATTGAGGTCTTTCATCCATTTTGAGTTTATTTTTGTGTGTGGTGTAAGAAAGTGGTCCAGGTTCATTCTTCTGCATGTCACTGTCCAGTTTTCCCAGCACCACTTGCTGAAGAGACTGTCTTTATTCCATCAGATATTCTTTCCTGCTTTGTCAAAGATTAGTTGGCCATACGTTTGTGGGTCCATTTCTGGGTTCTCTATTCCGTTCCATTGATCTGAGTGTCTGTTTTTGTGCCATAGGAGTTGTATTTTTACTAGCCTTGGTATAGCTGATGAACACTATACATACCAGAACATAGTTTTTACTGTTGTTGTTTTGTTGTTGTTGTTGTTAGATTTTTTTTTTTGTTTTTTTTTTTTTTTAAGTAGGCTTAAACCCACTGTGCAGCCCAGTGCGGGGTTTGAACTCACGATCCTGAAGATCAAGACCTGAGTTGAGATCAAGAGTCAGACAGACACTTAGCTGACCGAGCCACACAAGTGCCCCAGTTTTGGCTGTTTTGGTTTTTTTTAGAGAGAAAGAGAGGTAGGGTGCAAGTGAGAGAGGGGCAGAGAGACAGAGAATCCCAGGAGGGGCAGAGAAAGAGAGGGAGAGAGAGAAAAAGAAGCAGGGCTCATGCTCACCTGAAGCAGGGCTTGTGCTCAAACGAAGTGGGACTAGAGCTCACCTGATGTGGGAATCAAACTCATGAACCCCGAGATCGTGACCTGAGCCAAAAGTCAGATGTGTGACCATTAAGCCACACAGGTGTCCCAGTTTTGACTGTTTTTAATTGCATTTTGAGTTTATTGGAGTGTTTTTGTGGAAATGGTGGAAACTAGTTTTGTGAGATTGCTGGTCATACGTTTGAGCTCTTGGTGCAGATACAATCTTCAGCATTCATTATGTGAAGGTTTCAGAAGTGGGTTGCATTGAAGTGGAGACTTTTCTAATGGCTGGGATGCCTACATCTATCAAACATTATGTCTCTGCTTTAGACTGCTAGATAAACAACTGGATGTTTCTTATTCTCACACTTCCCTCTTATAATATTCATTCAATATATATTTAATAAGCATCTGCCATCTGCTAAGTGCAGTGCTTGGTGTTACAGATATAATGATAAACAAATGGAGACACCGAGAGTTCACATACTGGTGGGGTTGTTGAAGATACAACCAGGCAATTGCTTAGAGTTTAGTCCCTCTGGGAACGCTTAACACCAGCCTGGAAGATTAGGGAGGGTTTCCCAGAGGAGATGACACATATACTGAGATCTGAAGGATGATAAATTACAAGTAATCCACCTGAGAAGGTCAAAGAAAATATTCTAGTTAGAGGACATAGAGGAAGAGCATGGCATGTTTGAGCAACCATGGAGCATTGAGCATGAAAGACAGGAGATAAAGCTGAAAATAGAGGGAACTTCTCAGTGTCTTAACTGGGCACAGGATTCTGCTCTTAAGGTGTTTGGAAATGGAGGGTGAATTTTGAATTTGTATAATAGCTGAGAAGTCCTAAGATCAATTTTCAGATAAAAGTCTTAGTTGATGTGGCTGAACAATAGGATTTTGCTTTTCTCTGTATAAAATAAGCAGAGAAAATTCCTGTGAGGATTTTGGATGCAGTTCCAAGAGGGGGAAAAGGTGGGAAACTGGAATTAAATAACCACGTTATTGCAGTGGTAATTCACAAAAGCACTAGATTTTTATTTATTTTTTTAAGTACTATGCCCAACGTGGAGCTTGAATCCAGAATCCCAAGATCAAGAGTTGCACCCCAGCACTAGATATTTTAAAAGGCAATTCTTTTTAATTTCAAGGAAATTTGATAACAAGCACCTTATTGTTTAAACCAAATTGACACCCTCATCATTTCCCATCTCTTTAAAGATAAGAAATTAGCATTGTTTTTTAAAATTTTTTTTAATGTTTTATTTTATTTTTGAAAGAGAGACAGAGCACAAGTGGGGGAGGGGTACAGAGAAAGGGAGACACAGAATCTGAAGCAGGCTCCAGGCTCCAAGCTATCAGCAAGAGCCTTACTCGGGGCTCAAACTCACGAACCGTGAAATCATGGCCCTGAGCTGAAGTCAGACACTCAACTGACTGAGCCACCCAAGTGGCCCAAGCATTGTTTTTTAATGAGTTGCATCTTTATTATTTATTTTGTCTTTATTTTTTTATACTTAGTCAGTCAGAAGATAATATTAGAAGCAGTAAAGAACTGCAGGGTTTTTTTTTCATGTTTATTTTTGAGAGAGCACGCATGTGAGTTGAGGAAGGGCAGAGAGAGAGGATGACAGAGGATCTGAAGGAGGTTCTGTGCTGTCAACCCAGAGCCCAGTGTGGGGCTTGAAATCATGAACCCTGAGATCATGACCTGAGCCAAAGTCAGATGCTTAACTGACTGAGCCACCCAGGTTCCCTAAGAACAGAAGTTTTAAGCACAGATTTTGGAGTGATTCCAATGAGGTTCTAGGCCCAGATCTGCCACTTACTAGCTATGACCTTGAGCTCATTTTTTTTTTTCATTCAAATTTATTTAAACTGAAAAAAAAAAAAACAAAACTGGTTACCCATTTCTCCCATCTACCTCTGGCAACCACCAATGAGCTTATTTCTTTGGTTTTGTTGTTTGTTTTGTTTTTTAAATCCAATATGTAAGAGATCACACAGTATTTGTCTTTCTCTGTCTGACTTATTTCACTTACCACAATGTCCTCAAGGTCTGTACATGTTGCAAATGACAAGATTTCATTCCTTTTTTATGGATGAATAATATGTCATTGTGTATTTGTACCACAATTTCTTTGTCCATTCATTCATCAATGAACACTTAGGTTATTTCCATATCTTGGCTATTATAAATAATGCTGCAGTGAACATGGGGGTGCCCTTATGTTTTTGAGTTAGTATTTTCATTTTCTTTGGATAAATACCCAGAAGTAGAATTGCTGGATCATATGGTAGTTTTATTTTACAATTTTTTTTAAGTTTTTTTTTTTTTTTTTTTTTAAGACAGCGAGAGAGAGCACAAGGAAGAACAAGTGGGGGGGGGGGGCAGAGACTGAGGGAGAGAGAGAATCCCAAGCAGGTCCCTCATTGCCAGTGCAGAGCCCTACACAGGGCTCAAACTCAAGAACCATGAGATCATGACCTGAGCCAAAATCAAGAGTCAGATGCTTAACCGACTGAGCCACCCCTGTTTTATAATTTTTTTGAGGAACCTCCATACTATTTTCCATAGTGGCTGTACCAATTTACATGCCCCGCCAACAATAGGGTTCCCTTTGCTCCACATCCTCACTAACATTTGTTATTTCTAGTCTTTTTGATGATAGCCATTCTAACTGGTATGAGGTGATTTTCATTGTAGTTTTGATTTGCATTTCCCTAATGATTATGATGTAGAGCATTTTTTCATGGCTCTGTTGGCCATCTGTATGTCTTCTTTGGAAAAATGTCTATTCAGATCTTCTGCCCATTTTTTAATTGGAATGCTTGTTTGTTTGCTATGAAGGTGTATGAATCCTTTATATATTTTGGATAGTAGCCTCTTATCAGATATATTATTTGCAAATATTTTTTCCCATTCACTGGGTTGCCTTTTCATTTTGTTAATGATTTCCTTTGCTGCACAGAAACTTTTTAATTTGATGCAGTCCCACTTGTTTATTTTTGCTTTTGCTGCTTTTGCTTTTAGTGTCAGATTTAAAAAATAATCACCAAGGGGCACCTGGCTGGCTCAGTCAGTAGAGCATGTGACTCTTGATCTTAGGGTTGTGAGTTCAACCCCACATTGGGCATGGAGCCTACCTAAAAAACATCATCACCAAGACCAATGCCCAGCAGCTTACTGCCTATGTTTTCTTCTAGGAGTTTTATGGTTTCAGGTCTTAAATTCAAGTCTTTAATCCATTTTGAGTTTAATTTTTTGTATGGTGTCAGACAGTGTTCCAGTTTCATTCTTTTGCATGTGACTGTCCAGTTTTCCCAACACCCTTTATTGAAGAGACTGTCCTTCCTCATCATATATTCTTGGCTCCTTTGTCATCAATTAATGGACCATGTATATGTGGATTTACCTCTGGGCTGTCTATTCTGTTCCATTGATATATGTGTCTGATTTTATGCTAATACCATACTGTTTTAACTACTGTAGCTTTATAATATAGTTTTAAATCAGGGAGCATGAAGTCTCTATCTAGCTTTGTTCTTCTCTCAAGATTGCTCTGGCTACTCAGGGTCTTTATGGTTCCATAGAACTTTTAGGATTCTTTGGCCTATTTCTGTGAAAATAATGCCATTAGAATTTTTATAGTGACTGCATTGAATCTGTATATTGATTTGGGTAGTATGGACATTTAAAAATATTCTTCAAATACGTGAGCATGAATATCTTCTAATGTATTTGTGTCTTCTATTTCTTTCATTAATGTCTTATAGTTTTGAATATATAGGTCTTTCACCTCCTTAGTTAAATTTATTCCTAGGTATTTTATTCTTTTTGATACAGTTGTAAATGGGATTGTTTTCTTAATTTCTTTCTGATAGTTCATTACTAGTGTATAAACATGCAACATGTTTTTGTATTGATTGTAGTGATTTTGTATTCTGTATATTTACTGAATTTATTTATTAGTTCTAGCAGTTTTTTGATGAAGCTTTTACTATTTGGGGGAGTTTTTGAGAGAGAGAGAGAGGGGGGGGGGGCATATGAAGAGGGAGAGAGAGAATCTTAAGCAGGCTCCACACCCAGCACAGAGCTCAACACAGGGCTCAGTCTCACGGCCCTGGGATCATGACCTGAACCAAAATTAAGAGTGGACGCTTAACCAACTAAGCCACCCAGGTGCCCCTTTAGTGTTTTTTATGTACAGTATCATGTCATCTGCAAATAGCAACAGTTTAACAGTTTTCCTTTCCAATTTGGATGCCTTTTATTTATTTATTTTTCCTTGCCTGATTACTTCAGCAAGAACTTTCAGTACTATGTTGAGGAAAAATGACGAGTCAGCATCTTTGCCTTTGCCTGATCTTAGAAGAAAGGCTTTCAACTTTTCACATTTGAGTATGGTTTTAGCTGTGGACTTGTCATATATGGCCTTTATTATGTTGAGGCTCTCTCTATACCCACTGTGTTGAGTTTTTATCATAAATGGATGTTGAATTTAGCCAAATGGTTTTTCTGCATCCGCCAAGATGATTGATGATTGTTATCCTTCATTTTGTTAATGTGGTGTATCACATTATCTAATTTGCAGATGTTGAACCATCCTTGCATCCCTGGAATAAATCCCACTTGATCAATGTATATGATCCTTTTAACGTATTATTGAATTTCATTTGTGTCTTTATATGCTGTTGGCTTTCATCAATGGCTACTGTAGTTAAAATGATACTGAGAGTTGCCCAAGTCACATACGAGAAATCTTTTAGAATTGAGTGTTACTGAAAAAGCTTTGTTTCTTCTGAAATAGTTGATATACTTGTTCCTCTATGGTAATATAAATTATGTAGCTGATCATATTTTCCTGCCTTTAAAAAGAACTTTTGGGCACCTGGCTGGCTTAGTCAGTAGAGTACATGACTCTTGATCTCAGTGTTGTAAATTTGAGCCCCGTGTTGGGTGTAGAGATTACTTAAAAATACAATCTTAAAAATAATTGCCAAAGAGAAAGAAGCTCAGGGCCAAATTTTGAAGAGTTGTTAGAGCAACTGTAGATCAACTATATTGACCTTTCTGGCTTATTTTTAAGTCTTCTATTTAAAGTTTATATTTTGGGGCGCCTGGGTGGCTCAGTCGGTTAAGTAGCCGACTTTGGCTCAGGTCATGATCTCACAGACTGTGAGTTCGAGCCCTGCGTCAGGCTCTGTGCTGACAGCTCAGAGCCTGGAGCCTGTTTCAGATTCTGTGTCTCCCTCTTTCTGACCCTCCCTCGTTCATGCTCTGTCTCTCTCTGTCTCAAAAATAAATAAACGTTAAAAAAAAAAATTAAAAAAAGTTTATATTTTTGTTGTATATGCTTTTTGTTAAAAATCTCCTCATAATCTTTATGGAAAGAAGCAAGACATAATTTACAAACAAATTGGAGACTTACTATGAGAATTTGGTTTGATTCAACCAGACTAACCACATGAATAATAATTATTATATATAATTTTACATTAGTTCTGGATAAAATACCTTTTATGTTGCTTCTTATTTTGTACATTTTTAATGTTTTCTTTCAGAGTGGGTTCCACCTCAACCAGAATATTTCTATCAACCTACAGGAAATGAAAAGTTACCAGAAATTGTAGGAGAAGAAAAAGGCACAGTTGTCTTTCAATTAGATTCAGGTATTGTTATTACACTGAACAGTCAGTGATAATCATGACAATATTGTAATAAACATATTTTCTATAATAACAGTTATTTTTAACAAACTATAGTTTAGTGGTAAATAAACTGTCCTTCCAGACCAGCCTGAATAGGAGCCATGATATTAATGGCTAATCAGATTTAAAATTTCAGTTGTTTTTTGGGGCGCCTGGGTGGCTCAGTAGGTTGAGCGACTGACTTCGGCTCAGGTCATGATCTAACGGTTTGTGAGTTTGAGCCCTGCATCGGGGGCTGTGCTGACAGCTCGGAGCCTGGAGCCTGCTTCAGATTCTGTGTCTCCCTCTCTCTCTGCCCCTCCCCCACTCATGCTCTGTCTCAGAAATACATAAACATTGGGGCGCCTGGGTGGCGCAGTCGGTTAAGCGTCCGACTTCAGCCAGGTCACGATCTCGCGGTCCGTGAGTTCGAGCCCCGCGTCAGGCTCTGGGCTGATGGCTCGGAGCCTGGAGCCTGTTTCCGATTCTGTGTCTCCCTCTCTCTCTGCCCCTCCCCCGTTCATGCTCTGTCTCTCTCTGTCCCAAAAATAAATAAAAAAACGTTGAAAAAAAAAATTAAAAAAAAAAATACATAAACATTAAAAAATATATTAAAAATAAATAAATAATAAAATAAAATTTCAGTTGTTTTTTAAAATGACAGTACCTTTTTCTTAATAGTTCTAAGCCCATTTTAGAGGTTCTTTTGTATTGGGGAGCCTCGGTGGCTTAGTCGGTTGAGCTTCCGACTTCGGCTCAGGTCATGACCTCACAGTCTATGAGTTTAAGCCCCACGTTGGGCTCTGTGCTGACAGCTTGGAGCCTGGAGCCTGCTTCTGATTCTGTGTCTTCCTCTTTCTCTGCCCCTCCCCCACTCATGCTCTGTCTTTTTCTGTCTCAGAAATAAATAAACATTAAAAAAATAAATTTAAAGGTTCTCCTGTGTCACTCCACTTCCTAGAAATCAGATATTGGATATTTGGGGGAACTTGCTCTTCTTTTCTCCATCTCTGTGTTCTAGTGAGTTCTTTGTAGTATGTGCATATAACTCTCATTTACCATGTGGTTTAATTGATTTCCATTAATTTGCAGCCTTCCTATAGGTAGAATCCATCTCTCTCTTTTAATGTTTATTTTATTTTGAGAGAGAGAAAGAGAGCGCAATTGCAAGCAAGAGAAGGGCAGAGAGGGAGAGAGAATCCCAAGCAAGCTGTACAGTCAGCACGGTGCCTGACACGGGGCTCAATCCCACAACCATGAGGTCATGACCTGAGCTAAAATCAAGAGTCGGACACTTAACCAACTGAGCCACCCAGGGGCTCCTAGAAAATATTTTTAGGGGCACCTGGCTCAGTTGGTTAAGCATCTGACTGTTGATCTCAGCACAGGTCTTGATCTTGGGATCGTGAGTTCACACCCTGTGTTGGACTCCTTGCTGGGCATGGAGCCTACTTAAGAAAGAAAAAAAAGAATGAAATTTGGGAAATATACAAATACTCAGAAATTAAATCGCATATATATATTTTTTTTAACATTTGTTTATTTTTGATAGAGACAGAGTGTGAGCGGGGGAGGGGCAGAGAAAGATGGAGACACAGAATCTGAAGCAGGCTCCAGGCTCTGAGCTGTCAGCACAGAGCCCCATGTGGGGCTCGAACTCATGGACTGCGAGATCATGACCTGAGCCAAAGTCAGATGCTCAACTGACTGAGCCACCCAGGTGCCCCTAAGCAGCACATTTCTAAGTAACCCATGAATTAAAGAAATCATAAGAGATGAATATTTTGAGCTGAGTAAAAATAAAACAACATCAAAATTTATGGGATGCAGTTAAAGTACTGCAAGGTAAACCTATGGCTTCAAATGCCTATATTTGAAAGGAAGAAAGAGCTCCAATTAATTACCTAAGCTTTCATATTAATAAATTTGAATAATAAGCACAAACTAAGTCCAAAGCAACCAGAAGGAACGATATAATAAAGATAAGGATGGAAATCAGTGAAACAGAAAATAGGAAAACAATGTGGAAAATCAAACCAAAAGTTGGTTCTTTGGAAACCTCAACAAAACTGACAAAACTTTAGCTAGACCAACCATGAAAAAAGAGGAAGGAAACACACACAAAAAAAGAATTACAAGTTACAACTTATTGCCAAAAAATTAAACAACATAGATGAATAGGAAAAATTGTTAGACACAACTGACTCAGGAAGAAATTTTAAAAATCTGAATAGATGAAAACAAAGAAATTGAGTTAGTAATTAAAAATCTTTGTGCAAAGAAATTCCTTGCCCAGATGGCTTGACAGGGTTTGTTTGAATTATATCAAACATTTAAAGGTGAAATAGTACTAGTCCTTCATCAGCTCTGAAAACAGTAACAGGAGGAAACATTTCTAACTATTTGTGAAGCCAATATTCAAAGTTAGACAAAGACATCACAGAAAAGCCGTATTCCTTAAGAATATAAATGCAATGTTTTGATGATTTTTTTTTCTATCCAGGTTCATAACTGTGGAGACTTATATAATAAGTATTTTAAAAATGAGGACCTCTAAAAAAAATAAGTAAATAAAAATAAATAAGTAAAATCAGGATCCCTAATAATCATCTTTAGGGCAGAAATGTTTCCTTGCTGATGGAAGCTAAGGACATTTTACTCTTTTCGTTGTCAGCGCAATGATTGCAGGTTGCCTTCAAAATCTTGATAATTCACTGTGGCTCCAAACGTTCTAGAATCATAGAGGTGGAAGGCACACCGTGTTCTCTCCTTCCCTCTCCACCTTCCTTCCACAATACTGGGCTCCACTATGTGTATCAGTAGCAAACATTTATTAAGCAGTTACTATGCACTGCTATTTTTTCTGCATGCAGTCTTAAAAATCTCTTATCTTGTAAATGAGAGATGAGGTAAAATCAGGAAAAGAAGAGGTAAAGAAAAAGATTTTTAAATAAAGAAAATAATCTATTGCTTAAGAAAAATATATAAATGCAAAAATCCTCAACCAAATATCAGTAAACCAATTCCAACAGCATATTAAAGGATTATACAGCATGACCAGGGAGGATTTGTTCCAGGAATGCAAGGATGGTTCAGGCTAAAAACCATACACCAATGTGGCACACCACATTAGAACAAAGGGAAGAACACGATCCTCTCAAGTGATGCAGAAAAAGCATACGAACATTCAAAAAACTAGGAATAGAAGAAAATTCCTCTGCTTGAAAAAGGTTATGGAAAGGATGAATCAACTTCACACTCACTAAAATAGCTATAATAAAGGCAATAACAGGTGATGGGTAGGATGTGAAGCAGGTGGTAATAGAAACATTTAAGACAGAAAGGACATAAGGGCACCTGGCTAGTTCAGTTGGTAAAGCATGCTAGATCATGCGACTCTTGATCTCAGGGTTATGAATTCAAGCCCACATTAGGGGTAGAGTTTACTTAAAAAAAGAAAAATAAAGGAGAGATAATGTTCAAGAGCAATGAGTCAAGAAAAGTTAATAGGAACCCTCCCAAGGATGAGGAATTAAGTTTTAAATTCATAATCTCAGAATGTGAAGTTAGTCATAGGGATGGACATGGCAAGCTAGAGAAGCTTTCAATAAGGGCATCCTTCGTCATCACCAAAAATTACCTGATGCTTATTGTATATATACGTACCAGAGTTAATTAGAAGTTTTGTTTTTTTTTTAATTTATTTATTTTGAGAGAGAGGTAGACCACGAGCAGGGGAGGGGCAGAGAGAGAGGAAGAGAGAATTGCAAGCAGGCTCTGCACTGCCAGCATGGAGCTCAATGTGGGCCTCGAACCCACGAATCATGAGATCATGACCTGAGCCGAAGTCAGACGCTTAACCGACTGAGTCACCCAGGTGCCCCTAGAACTTTTTAAAAGGGGTTCTCTGAGATTGGGAAATGTTGTATTCAAGAAATAGCAAGAAAAATATTCTCACAATTTGAAAATCAGTATTTGCTATACAGTAATGATCAGAAAGGAAATCAATTTTATTGGAGGAGGAATATGTACCAAGTTTAGTTAGTAGAAATAAAATGTGTTAAGTCAATGAAATCAGGGTAGGCTTCTAGAGAAACAACCAGAACTAGGAGGGAGGGACCGCAGTGTTCACATTTCCACAACTGGAAAAATGAAATGAACCGATTCTAGCAGGTGGCCCAACTTCGAAGTAATTTCATATGCTCTGCTCCCAGTTGCCTTGATTATGAGTGCTTGTGTTAGTAATACCGTGTTGGGAAAAGCTACATGTGGGGAAGTGAGTGAGGTGAAGCAACTTACAGTCTCCCTAGCTCCACCTACGGAGAGTCTGAGAAGGAGTTTGGAAGACATTCAAGTATAAGGTCTTAAGTGGATAGACTTCAGTCATAAATAATGGAGGATGTACTGCTCCTGGAACCTCAGGAAAGTATTGGGCTTTTTTTTTTTTTTTTTTTTTTAAGATTTCATTTTTAAGTGGGGAGCCTGGGTGGCTCAGTTGGTTAAGTGTCTGACGTCAGTTCAGGTCATGATTTCACAGTTTGTGAGTTCCAGCCCTGTGTGGGACTCTGTGCTGACAACTCAGAGCCTGGAGCCTCTTCAGATTCTGTCTCTGTTTCTCTCTGCCCCTCCCCCTGCTCATGCACTCTCTCACTCTCGCCCTCAAATATAAATAAACATTTAAAAAAAGAAAAAAAGGATTTCATTTTTTAAGTAATGTCTATACCCAAAGTGGGGCTTGAACTTCACAACCCCGAGAACAAGAGTTGCATGTTCAACCAACTGAGCCTGCCAGGTGCCCCAAAAGTCTTGGGTACTAGAAGTCTATTTTACCTCTTGTTGACCTGGTGGTAGTCATTTTCAACAAACTCCTTGACCTTGAATTCAATTGCTTTACCTGTTCTATTCAGAGATGTTTTCTGCCTAGGAGCAACCCCTAGGGCTGAGAGCTCACTCTCCTGAGGGCAACTTTTGTGAATTTTCCTTATTGTCCTGTTAATGCGCAGTTGTGGCAGTGGTCTTGATCTTGTCCTTTGGATTCACCAAGGAGAATTGAGCCCACCCTGTTGGAGGAATGAAGAAACAGAAAATGGAGAAGATGGGACTCCAGGGAGAATTTGGGAGTTTGTCGGTTTACCTGCTATGAGAATAATGGGGAGAAACAAGGAAAGAGGTTTTATTTTTGAGAAATGTTACTGTGGACTATGAATTGGATCATCTTTAATGTTTTTACCTGAGAGACTCAAAAAAATGTCGAAATTCCTGTATTAATTACATCTGGTTGCTGGTCTATAACTTTGTGCTTCCATGAAGAGACTGAACCACATAGGTCCCCAGCTTTTAGTTGCATTACGTGACTCTGCTCCTGCCTCCTCTGTGCTTGTTTTCTTCTTTTACTCGCTTCTTTATATGCTTGCTTTTCTCTTTTGCTCTCATTATCCAAATATTTATTACCTAAGTCTCCACAGCGACAGAGTTGCCTATTGAAACAAAAGCTGTCGTAACATGAACAGATTTACTAATAAATTAGACTTATATAATCAGTCCCCACATGTCAGCATATTACTGTTTAATGCTCCCATCTGCCCTGCCCTGTGGTCAGCGTCTTTGTTAATATCAGTCACTTGCCAATTGGTGGATATTGTTAATATGTGACAATATAATGCAAGTACAGTAAAAATCAGCTGCAAAGTGAAATTATCCTTAACAAGAGATGCAGGATTTTATGAAGCTGATGGATGTTAAGGAATTGTTTGAATCACTTGCAAAGCCACTGACAAATGAGAATCTAGACATTTTTTTAGCAGTTAACAACAGTTGAAGAGAAAATCAACAAAAGATGACGAAATAGGCTCTTCTAGACATAATGATAAGAATATGGTGGTACAAAGTCTTTGGGAAAACTACAAAGTTTTACAAATAGTTTTGAAATAGTTTTGCAAAAGAAACTGTAAAAATCAAAGATGTCAGATGGCAGTCTTACTGAATTTGTCTGAAAAGTTGCAACCCCACTTTTTTTTCTTTTTTTTTTTTTTAATGTTTATTTTTGAGAGACAATGAGAGTGGGGGAGGGGCAGAGAGAGAGGGAGACACAGAATCCAAAACAGGCTCCAGTCTGAGCTGTCAGCAGAGCCCAACAGGGGACTTGAACTCACAAACCGTGAGTCACAAATCACACTCACAAACAAGTTAGATGCTCAACTGACTGAACCACACAGGCGCCCCTCAACCCCACTTTCTAAAACAAATTAACAATTGATTATTGCAAGGATTAGAAAGAGATGATTATAATCTAAATTTTGTTAAATAAAATAAATTATATATATACATATATTTGTTGTTTGTTTTAGCATCATTTTAAAGATAAAATTTCAATCATAACCTTTTCACTATAATTACTATAGATATTTTGGTTCCCTTCTTAGGCTAATTCACCCATGCCAATTCTTCTCAAACTTCTATTATTTTTTTATATTTAAATCTGGAAGGATATACCAAAAAAATTATATGAAGTATACTTTCTTTGTTTTTCTCCATTATCTTTTTTTAATGTTTATTTTTTATTTTTGAGACAGAGAGAGAATGGGAGAGGGGCAGAGAGAGAGGGAGACACAGAATCTGAAGCAGGCTCCAGGCTCTGGGCTGTCAGGATAGAGCCCGATACAGGGCTTGAACTCCTCCCAAAATGCAAGATCCTGACCCGAGCAGAAGTCGGAAGCTTAACTGACTGAGCCACACAGATGCCCCTCTATTATTATTATTTTTTTTTATTTTTATTTTTTTAATTAATAGATGCTCAGTTGGTTGGGCGTCTGATTCTTGGTTTCGGGTCAGGTCATGATCTCACAGTTTCATGGGTTCAAGCCCTGTATAGGGCTCTGCACTGGCAGTGCAGAACTTGCTTGGGATTCTCTCTCTCCCTCTCTCTGTCCCTCCCCTGCTTGTGCTATCACTGTCTCTCTCAATATAAGTAAATAAATTTTTTTAAAAGTTAAAAAATAATAGATGCTATTTTTTTAGAATAAAGATTGTAAATGTTTTCAGATGCTCTATGTAGAATCTCATTTGTTTGTCAACGTCCTTTCAGATTAGGGCTTATGTGGGTACAAACAGTATCTGAGATGCCAGGGGCAGCCGTGCAGCAAAAGGAGGTGCTCTACACCACTTTAAAGGTCTTCAAAGAAATACAATGTTTAAAATTAAAAGTCTCAGCAAGGACCCTTGAAAATCTGAATATTCATTATCGTTAACCTAGAATGGCGTTAAACACACAGAGGAGCTCTGTGAATATTGGCTGGATGAATAGATTCTTAGTGGAACCTGCTCTAAATAGGTCTGTCTCCTCTGCAGTGCCCACCGAAGGTTCCTATTTCACTAGTTCCAGAGTGGGAGGCAAGCGAGGGATCATCAAGGAGCTTGCTGTTACGCTGCAAGGACCTGAGGACAAGACTCTCCTGTTTGAGTCAAGGTTTGAGAGCGGGAATCTGCAAAAAGCTGTCAGAGTGTGAGTAACAGGAATTTCCCAAAGGGGTGATCGCTGGAGGGACTGACTCACATCTTCAGGAGTCATATTAGGAGTTAGGGGTGTTTTTGGAAAAGAGAGAAGTGGTGAGAAATGGTATGAGGATGAAGAAAAATTGAATAATTGTGACTCATTCCCTCAGGGTAAAAATTTATCTACATTTTTTTTCTGCTTATGAAAGAAATTAGTATTAATTTAATTTGTATTAATAGGGGCGCCTCGCTGGCTCAATCAGAAGAGCATAATCTCAGGGTCGTGAGTTCAAGCTCTGTTTTGGGTGTAGAGTTTACTTAAGTAAAACTCAAGAAGAAATCTGTATTAATAAAAATACATAACATAAAAAATTGAAGTTCTGTAATCGTACCTCTCAGATGCAGAAACTGTTAACAGTTTGATATACATGCAGTAACTTTTTCCCCTTTTACTGTGTATGTATAATATACAGAAATTATTTTGTTTTTAAAAATGGGATGATGGTATACATACCGTTTTGCAAATTGCTTTTTTCCACATAATAAGCTTTATATTTTTCCTATGGCAATACTGCAGATTTATCTCATTATTTTTTTAATTTTATTTTTTATTTTTTAAATTTTTTTTTTTTTTTTTCAACGTTTATTTATTTTTGGGACAGAGAGAGACAGAGCATGAACGGGGGAGGGACAGAGAGAGGGAGACACAGAATCGGAAACAGGCTCCAGGCTCTGAGCCATCAGCCCAGAGCCTGACGCGGGGCTCGAACTCACGGACCGTGAGATCGTGACCTGGTTGAAGCCGGACGCTTAACCGACTGCGCCACCCAGGCGCCCCTATTTTTTATTTTTTAAAATTTACATCCAGATTAGTTAGCATATAGTGAAACAATGATTTCAGGAGTAGATTCCTTAATGCCCCTTACCCATTTAGCCCATCTCCCCTCCTACAACCCCTCCAGTAACCCTCAGTTTATTCTCCATATTTATGAGTCTCTTCTGTTTTGTCCCCCTCCCTGTTTTCATATTATTTTTGTTCCCTTCCCTTATGTTCATCTGTTTTGTCTCTTAGTCTTCATATGAGTGAAGTCATATGATTTGCGTCTTTCTCTGACTAATTTCACTTAGCATAATACCCTCCAGTTCCATCCACATAGTTGCAAATGGCAAGATTTCATTCTTTTTGATTGCCGAGTGATACTCCATTGTATATATATACCACATCTTCTTTATCCATTCATCCATTGATGGACATTTGGGCTCTTTCCATACTTTGGCTATTGTTGATAGTGCTGCTATAAACATGGGGGTGCATGTGTCCCTTCAAAACAGCACGCCTGTATCCCATGGATAAATACCTAGTAGTGCAATTGCTGGGTCATAGGGTAGTTTTATTTTTAGTTTTTTGAGGAACCTCCATACTGTTTTCCAGAGTGGCTGCACCAGCTTGCATTCCCATATCTCCTTATTTTTAATAATTCATATTATTCTAGGGGCGCCTGGGTGGCGCAGTCGGTTAAGCGTCCGACTTCAGCCAGGTCACGATCTCGCGGTCCGTGAGTTCGAGCCCCGCGTCAGGCTCTGGGCTGATGGCTCGGAGCCTGGAGCCTGTTTCTGATTCTGTGTGTCCCTCTCTCTCTGCCCCTCCCCCGTTCATGCTCTGTCTCTCTCTGTCCCAAAAATAAATAAAAAAACATTGAAAAAAAAATTTAAAAAAAAAATAAATAAATAAAATAATTCATATTATTCTATTGTATGGATGTTCCATATCATGTGTAACCTGTGCCCAGCTGATAGGAAATGAAGGTATTTACTCTTTTTTGTTTAATGAATTAACAGAATTAATACTCTTGGGCACTTTTTAAATTATATATATATATAATTTTTTAATTAATTTTTAAGTTTACATCCTAGTTAGTTAGCATATAGTGCAACAGTGATTTCAGAAGTAGATTCCAGTGATTCATCCCCTACATATAACACCCAGTGCTCATCCCAACAAGTGTCTTCCTTAATGCCCCTTACCCATTTAGCCCATCCCCCCTCCCACAACCCCTCCAGCAACCCTCAGTTTATTCTCTATATTTAAGAGTCTCTTAATGGTTTTTCCCTCTCCCTGTTTTTATATTATTTTTGCTTCCCTCCCCTTAGGTTCATCTGTTTTGTATCTTAAATTCCTCATATGAATGAAGTCATATGATATTTGTCTTTCTCTGACTAATTTCACTTAGCATAATACCTCTAGTTTCATCCATGTAGTTGCAAAGACATTTATATTTTTAAATATTTGTGATGTTATGGGATACATTCTAGAAATATAATTGGGGGGCCAAAGGGTTTGAACACTTTAAGTATTGCTGTTTTTTGCCAAATTACCCTCCAACATGATTTCAGTTCCCATCACCGGTGTATGAAAGCGACTGTTTCCCAAAGCTGGAATATGCATGAAATGGAGGGAGAATGACTTCCTATTTTAATTTGCCTTTCTTGCATTATGCCTGTGTGGGAGCATCTTTTCAGGATTTAGTATTTGTATTTCCTCTTCTGCTACTTTTCAGTAAGGTGAATGCATTCCAGAGATGCCCCCTCATCTTCAAACAGTTGATAATCAGAGCTAAAATAACACCTGAGGCTGACAGTTCTCCTCCATAGTGGTCATGTCCAGGAGGTAGCTAACAGCCAACAGAGGGCTCTGGCTTCGCTGCCATTAGGTGTGGTTCTAGAAATGTGTTGAAGTGGTTGGGAACTGCTACTGAACACTCCAGAACGATACTAAAAAACTCACAGAGCTCCAAAATACCCCAAATAAACTTGGTTGACCCATATTTCTTTCAGCCTAATGTATGAGTTGAGGAACTAGGTACACTAGAAAATTAATGTTTGAGGTAGCAGGCTTTCCTGTTGAAATAAGATCTATTTTTGCCCAGGTAAAACATTTTTTAAGCTTTGTTTTTTGAGGGGGGATGTGGTGTTACAGAGATATTCTTCTATTTTCTCCACTACAGAGATACCTATGAGTATGAGCTCACCTTGCGAACTGACCTCTACACAAACAAACACACTCAGTGGTTTTATTTTCGAGTGCAGAACACTAGAAAAGATGCCACCTACCGCTTCACCATTGTCAACTTGCTAAAACCCAAGAGCCTTTATACTATAGGGATGAAGCCACTCATGTACTCCCAGTTGGACGCCAAGACCCACAACATTGGCTGGAGAAGAGAAGGAAATGAAATCAGGTACTATAAGAACAACAGGGACGATGGGCAGCAGGCCTTTTACTGTCTCACATGGACCATTCAGTTCCCACACGACCAGGACACTTGCTTCTTCGCACACTTCTATCCATATACATACACTGACTTGCAGTGCTACCTGCTGTCAGTGGCAAACAACCCTGTCCAGTCTCAGTTCTGCAAACTCCGAACTTTGTGCAGGAGCCTTGCAGGAAATACCGTCTACCTGCTCACCATCACCAACCCATCCCGGACCCCTCAAGAGGCAGCTGCAAAGAAAGCTGTGGTCTTGAGTGCCAGAGTCCACCCCGGAGAAAGTAACGGCTCCTGGATCATGAAAGGCTTTTTGGACTTCATCCTGAGCAACTCTCCAGATGCCCAGCTCCTCAGAGATATCTTTGTCTTCAAAGTGGTTCCTATGTTAAATCCAGATGGAGTGATTGTGGGGAATTACCGGTGTTCATTGGCTGGAAGGGACTTGAATAGACATTATAAAACCATTCTGAAGGAGTCTTTCCCTTGTATCTGGTACACCAGGAACATGATCAAAAGGTGAGCCCCTTTATCTGTTGATCTTCCTCCGAATGCTGTGAGTGCTCTCTGATGGGTGCGAGGGCTCTCTTTGATGATTGATTGATGGCAATCAGATACGGCTTGAGAGAGAGTCTGCCATTCTCTTTGCAGTCACATGAGTTCGTTCAGTTTCAAACATTTAAGTCATGTTTTGTCTCTGGGGTTAAACTGAACATGCAACATTTCTGCCAGGGGTTGTTTGACGTATAAGTGAAACAATGGAATAGAGAGGTCAGAAGTCAGAAGTCCATAGGTCTTTGTCAGGAGGCCTGGCGAATAATAATAATAGTACCTAACTACTAGGCAGTGTTTGTGTATAGGGGACAGGCGGTATTCTCAGTGCTTTACAGATACGTGACCCGTGTAATCTTCACATTAACCCCCTGAGGTAGGCACAATCAGTATCCCCATTATATATGGTGAGGAAACTAAGGCCCAGAAAAAAGTCACTTGGCCAAGGTCATAGAGCTAATAAGCAACAGAATAGATAATTTGAATACATGCTCTCGGGTTCCAGAATCTGAGTTCCTTATTACCTCTTATATTTCATCGCATAAAGAAAGAATAATAAAAAAGTCAGGTAATATTTTCCAAGCCTGTGTGAAAGCAATTGAAGGCTATGATGTAATAGTACCCACCTTAAAGGAAATGAAACTACAGCGTGTAAGATACGTGAATGCATACACCCTCTAACCTTATCTGTGTGAGAGGGTGGGGGGAGTGTTGGGCTGGCAGGCAAGATGGCTAGGGGCATGTGCTTGGGAGTCAAGACAGGCCTGGCTTTGAGACGTGGTGTTACTACTGGCTGGTTCTGTGACCTTGGATGTGATTGCACCTCTCTGCACTTCAGCTTTCTCATCTGTAGAGGAGGGTAATCTTACCTGCCTTGGGTGGTTACTTAAGAGAATTAGATGAGGACCCTTGTCATCTGTTTAGCGCAGTGCTCAGCACATTGTAAGTGTGTGGCATTACTGTCATCCTCTTCATCCTATCATTATCATCATGGAGAAGGTGACCGTGATGGAAGACTGAGGAGGTGTCCTGGGTGAAGAGGAGACAAAGAGGAGCTGAGCCTTACAGGAACCGGTACTGGAAAGTCAGGGACCCAGGCTTTCTTCGTTTCCCTTTTTCATCCCTCCACTTACAGCCTCTTCCCTTCTCTTTCTCTTTCCCCAGGTCTGCCCCCAGAGGGGGCTTTCTTTCAGTTGATTTCCTCCACTTCCTTGTCAACTTATACAGGGCCTACCCAGGACCCCTTTCCACATCAGGGTGTTTTCATTTCAAGTCCCTCTGACTGGCAGGGGTGAGGAGTGCTGGTGGCATGTTTACAGCAGTAGCCGAGGGTGGGGACAGGGTCATTTGAAGGGGTTGGCATTTTCTTTAGTGGGAAGGTAGCAACAGACATACTTAAGGAAGAGACTGTAAAAGATCCTTGATTATTTTCATGCATCTGGATGTCCACTAAATCTTTTGTTTGCCCCTCTCAATAGACTTCTTGAAGAAAGGGAGGTTCTCTTGTATTGTGATTTCCATGGCCACAGCCGTAAGAATAATATCTTCTTGTATGGCTGTAATAACAATGATCGCAAGTACTGGCTTCATGAGCGAGTCTTTCCTTTAATGTTAAGCAAAAATGCGCCAGATAAGGTAAGCACACAAGGTAAGCACATAAGGTAATCTTCCGTCCATTGACTAAGGAGGAAAGGAGTTCGCTGCATCCTATATGTAGTGTTTGATCTGCCACTTCACATTTCTTTTCATTATCTTGGGTAAATCCCAGCAGCCTGGACCTCAAGACTTTACTCTGGTTTTCGTTTACAATATAATGATTCAACAGTTCTCTACATTATTCAATGTTCATCGTAACTGTACCCTTAATCCGCTGTATCTATTTCACCCATCCCCTGCCCTCCTCCCCTCTGCCAACCACCAGTTTGTTCTCTGTACTTAGGACTCTGCTTTTTTGTCTCTTTTTTCTTTGTTTTGTTTTTTAAATTCCACATATGGTTGAAATCATATGGTACTTGTCTTTCTCTATTTCACATAGCATTTTACCCTTTAGGTCCATCCTTGTTGTTGCAAATGGCAAGATCTCATTCTTTTTTATGGCTGAGTAATATTCCATTGTGTATCTATGCCACATCTTCTTTATCCATTCATCTATTAACAGACACTTGGGTTGTTTCCATATCTTGGCTGTTACATATGGGTGCAATAAACATATGGGTACATGTATACCTTGGTATAAACATATGGGTGCCATAAATATATGGGTACATATATATCTTTTTTGAATTAGTGTTTTTGTTTTCTTTGGGTAAATACCCAGTAGTGGAATTACTGAGTCATATGGTAATTCTATTTTTAACTTTTTGAGGAACCTCCATACTGTTTTCCACTGTGGCTGCACCAATTTACATTCCCACCAACAGTGCATGAAGGTTCCTTTTCCACATCTACACCCACCCTTGTTATTTCTTGTCTTTAATTCTAGCCATTCTGATGGGTGTAGGTGATATCTCATTGTGGTTTTGATTTGCATTTCCCTGATGATGTGTGATGTTGAGGATCTTTTTATGTGTCCATTGGCCATTTGTACATCTTCTTTGGAAAGGTACTTCAAGAATTTAGAAAGATGTGGCTTTAAGAATTACTCTGTGTACATCCACAAAAGAACAGATAAATAATATATAGTATATCCACACAATGGAATGTTATTCAGCAATAAAAAAATGAGGTGCTGATATGCTAAGACATAGGTGAATCTTGAAACATGCTACGTGAAAGAAGCCAGACCTAAAAGGCCACATTTTTGTGTGATTCCATTCTATGAAATGTTCAGAAGAGGCAGATCTGTAGAAACAGAAAGTAGTGATTAGTCAGTGGGGAGGGGGAGGTGGCCTGACTGCTAATAAGTACTGGGTTTCTTTTTGGAGGTAATGAAAATGTTCTAAACAGAGAGTGGTGATGGCTGCACAACTGTAAATATACTTACATCCTTGAATTGTGTACCTTAAATGTGTGAATTTTACAGCATGTGAGTTGTATCTCAATAAAGATGATATTTTTACAATGTTTTTTTAATGTTTATTCATTTTTGAGAGACAGATACAGACAAAGTACGAGCAGGGGAGGGCAGAGAGAGAGAGAGAGAGAGAGAGAGGCAAAGAATCCCAAGCAGGCTCCAGGCTCTGAGCTGTCAGCACGCGGGGCTCAAACCCACAAACTGTGGGATCATGACCTAAGCTGAAGTCGGACGCTCAACCGACTGAGCCACCCAGGCGCCCCTCAGTGAAGATGAGTTTTGAAAATTGTTCTGGCTGCTTTTCCTGGGCACAAGTTCAAATTCTTAGTAGGTAACTTATTCTCTTTAATCCTGTGCGTGGCAGTGGAAGAAGGGATTGAATGATACACAAAATACTAATATTATATGAGTCTCCACAGAAAAGTTTATATAAGACAAGATTACAAATAACTGTAAGATAGTAAATGGCTAATAAAAACAACTTAAAAGTCTTTACCAGTTGGCTGAGTAACAGCTCTGACAGTTAGGCATAAACAGAGGATCTGCATTGGCTTAGGCGTTGGTTTTCAGCATCATAAATAGATCCACAAAACATAATTTCATTAGAAAGAAGACATTAGGGGTGCCTGGGTGGCTCAGTCAGTTAAGTACTCAACTTTTGATTTTGGCTTAGGTGGTGATCTCATGAATCGTGAGATTGAGCCCATGTCAGGCTCTGCACTGATTGGGATTCTCTTTCTCTCTTTGCCCCTCCCACACTCACATGTGCGCTTGCTTTAACAAATGTTTGTTTATTTTTGAGAGAAAGAGAGGGAGTGGGGGAGGGCAAAGTGAGGATCTGAAGCAGGTTCTACACTGACAGCCAAGAGCCCAATCTGGGCCTTGAACTCACTAACTGTAAGATCATGACCTGAGCTGAAGCCGGTCACTTAACCGACTGAGCCACCCAGGTGCCCCATCAAATAAATAAACATTTACCAAAAAGAAAGAATAAATGAGGTTGGATTTAGAAAAGTTTTTAAATGATAGTGCACATTTTCTCCTATAAAGATATGTGACAAATATTTTATATCTACTATTCTTACATTAAAAAGAAAGAGGAAGGGGCGCCTGGGTGGCGCAGTCGGTTAAGCATCCGACTTCAGCCAGGTCACGATCTCGCGGTCCGTGAGTTCGAGCCCGCATCAGGCTCTGGGCCGATGGCTCGGAGCCTGGAGCCTGTTTCCGATTCTGTGTCTCCCTCTCTCTCTGCCCCTCCCCCGTTCATGCTCTGTCTCTCTCTGTCCCAAAAATAAATAAAAAACGTTGGAAAAAAAAAATTAAAAAAAAATAAATAAATTAAAAAAAAAAAAAAAAAAAGAAAGAGGAAGCTTTTCTTTCTCCCTCCATTTTTTTCTTCCTTCCTTCCTTCCTTTTCTCTTTGTTTTTAAAAAATCTTCCTGTCTGTGTTTGCTAGGGATCTCTTTAAATAAAATGGCATCCAAATATGTGTCTTGTTAAAAAAGATGTTTTTTAAATTAAAAATAAATGACATCCAGGGGCACCTGGGTGGCTCAGTTGGTTAGGCGTCTGACTCGATTTCAGCTCAGGTCATGATCTCTTAGGTTTTGGGTTCGAGCCCCATGTTGGGCTACATGCTGACAGTTCAGAGCCTGCTTGGGATTCTGTCTCTCCCCCCACCTCTCTCCCACTCACCCACTTGCACTCTTGGTCTTTCTCTCTCTAAATAAATAAGTATTTTTTAAAAAATTAGGGGTGCCTGGGTGGCTCAGTCTTGAGTGTCCGACTTTGGCTCAGGTCATGATCTTGCGGTTCATGGGTTCAAGCCCCACATCGGACTCTGTACTAACAGCTTGGAGCCTGGAGCTTGCTTCAGATTCTGTGTCCCCCTCTCTCTCTGCTCCTCCCCCACTCATGCTCTCTCAAAAAATAAAATAAAAACATTTAAAAAAAAGTTTTTTAATTAAAAAACAAATGACATCCAGAACCCAGTATCTAAAACAATTAAAAACAGAGCTATACTAAAGAGGGATGGCAGGCTTGGAACCTTGCCCATTCTGCCTCCTTCAGTCTTTGTGGCCTCCTTCAGTCTTTGTGGCTTGAGGCTCCTCAGTAGAACCCCTGGATTCCAGGGTGCACCACTTAAAAACCACTAGGTGGTGAAATGCCTTCCCACTGTAAAGCATTTTCAGCAGGATAGGATAGGTCGGGATAGGTGCCAAGTGTACATTACAAACTCCAAGTAAGGAAAAAGGGTTGGGGTGGTCATGAAGGACAATGGAGGATATTGAACTCTGAGCCAAGAACATTAAGTATGAGGAAGTGAGACAGTTCTAGGCAGATTATAGGGGTGAGGCATACCCAGATCATATGTAGAGGATAAACCCAACTGGATCCAAGGGCTCAAGTTGCAGAGGAGTAGAAAATAAATCTTAGAAATGTGGCTAGTGTCTTGAATGCCAAAGTAAGCCAGCATTCCCAAACTGGAGTTCAAAGAACCCTAGTCCTGCAAAATGACCCTGGAAAGGTAGGGAAGGGAAGGAAGGGTTCACGGGCAATAAGGAACAGAATTTACTCTCTCCCCTTTGGAGACTCACAGTCTACAATAATGAAATGCTTGGGAGAGGGGGTGCCTGGGTGGCTCAGTCGGTTAAGCATCTGACTCTAGGTTTCTGCTCAGGTCATGATCTCGTGGTTTGATGGGTTCAGGCCCCACGTTGGGCTCTGTGCTGGCAGCGTGGAGCCTGCTTGGGATTCTCTGTCTCCCATTCTCTCTGCTCCTCCTCCACTCGCGCTCTCTCTGTCTCTCTCAAAATAAAAAAAAAAAAAGGTCCTGCACAGGAAGACTGTGTAATTTTGTTAGCCCCTCATCCTCCTGACCAACATGACCATAGCACTAATTTTCTCCTCTGTAATCCCTTAGAATTATTACTATTTTATGGAACATACTTTAGGAAATAATATATAGACCCCAGGGAAACCATTCTTATATTAATGAGTCATTGGCATCTTATATTTGCCAGTTTATGATTAACAGAGGATTTGGGTTTCTCTTTAGTTCTCTTTTCATAGTTGTAATTTTAAGGTCCAAAAGTGCAAAGAAGGAACAGGACGAGTTGTAATGTGGCGGATGGGAATCCTGAACAGCTACACCATGGAATCTACCTTTGGGGGGTCCACACTGGGTAAGCTCTCTTTTGTATATCATAGGTCAGCATGACAAGGGGAAGCCAAGCAAAGCTCTGAGGACGTGAAGTCCTTTTGAATGTTGGGGAGATGATTGACCTAGAGAGTTTTCTTAACTGCGCCTTATGCCAAATTTGACTAACCCAAATATGAGTGTAAAATATAACACTTGGTGGGGCAGTATAGCCCCAAATATAATACTTGATGGGGAATCAGGCAGATCTGGGTTTGAATTGCCTCTCCATTTCCAAGTTGTGTAATCCTGGCTCAGTTACTTCATTTACTCTTTGAACCTCATTTTTTTTTTTTTTAACTGGCAATAAAAGTAGTACCTGCATTATAGGTACTACTTAATGCACGTAAAGCCCTTGGCATAGTGCCTACCACAGAGTAAAACTTCAGTAATCATGGCCATCATGATTGGAAATTTTTTCATTGTCAGATTCTTCTGAACCAAACCAGATCTAGAAGGAGAAAGACCCTGTCCAGAAGCACAGTATTCTAGAATCAGAGGTGGCGTTTCTAAGGAGCTATTCATAAATTAGATTTGCATTTGCTTATTATTTAATGAGAAATGTTTATGAATTTTTTTTTCAGGCAATAAAAGAGATACTCACTTTACTACTGAGGATCTAAAGTCTCTAGGTTATCATGTTTGTGACACCCTTCTGGATTTCTGTGATCCTGACCGAACCAAGGTAAAAATGGGGTTCAAGAAATGTGGTGGTGCTACTGTGATCAGTTTCACATGGGTCCAAAGTCAGCCTACTGAGATTATAGGTGGTCTTTATTTTCCTCTTAATATCGTTCTGAAGTTTTTATAATCAGTAAAAGAAAGCCCCCAGCCTGCACACTGTCCACAAATAGCAACCTCATAACTCACCAAGAATATAGAAGCCTTCATGCCAACCCTCCTTCAGCACACCTCTCCCTCATTTTGCATTCCAGAAAAGCAGGAGTTCTTCCCCTTCTCTGAAACTAACCCTTCCCTTTGTGCACCCACCAGCCCCTCAATCCATGGCCTCCCTAAGGTCTTGCCTTATTAATTACCTCCTCCCTTTTCTGTGTCCTCAGTTTTTTCCTCTTCTTACTTCTTTTTTTAGTTTATTTATTTATATATTTTTAATATTTATTTACTTATTGTGTGTGTGAGGGGGGGGGGGTCAGAGGGAGAGAGAGAATCCCAAGCAGGCTCCAGGCTGTCAGCACAGAGCCCGTTGGGGGCTCGAATTCTCAAACTGTGAGATCATGACCTAAGCCAAAATCAAGAGTTGGACACTTAACCAACTGAGCCACCCAGGTGCCCCTTTAATAAAAAAATATTTAAAAGAGAATCAGCCACAATACAGCCTGTTATATCACATCTGCCATAAGCCAAAATCTGAACAACCCCATTCTAATGTTTCCTTCCTTGCTATTTACAAAAATACAATAAATCAGACCGTTGAATTGTTTAAGAAGTTTGTTATTGTCCATAGCCAGGGAAAAGCACCTAAGGCATAAAATTCACTGATGTTCTGCCCGAGAAACACTTTTACTGCAGCTCATGTAATTTATATGTTAACATGTCCTTAGAAGCAGAGGTTACCACTCACACATCTTTATGTCCCCAGCAATAAATAAAGTGCCTTTCCGCATATGCTTAGTAAATATTTGACATATAAATAAGTGAATAATCAAAAATGTCCTTTTATTGATTTCCACAGTTCATACAGTGCCTAACAGAGCTTAAAGAGCTCTTACAACAAGAAATCCATAAGAAATTCAATGAGCTTGGACAAGATATGGATTTAGAAGGAAGTTGGAGTGACATCTGCTTGTCTGACATTGAATCCAGGTAATGAAATGAAACTTCATTTCAAAGAAAAACCAGAGAGGGGCACCGGAGTGCCTCAGCCAGTTAAATGGCCAGCTCTTGGTTTTGGCTCAGGTCATGATCTCACAATTGTTGGTTTGGAGCTCCGTGCTGACACTGACCATGTGGGAGCCTGCTTGGGATCCTCTCTCTCTCTCTCTCTCTCTGCCCCTCCTATGTACGAGAGCACTCACTCCCTCCCTCAAAAAAAAAAAAAAAAAAAAATCCACAAGGAAAAACCAGACAAGTTCTATTTTTTTATTGTTTTCGTTTGCTCTGTTGTTTTGTTGGTTGAGCCAAAGGTGCAAAATATTGAATAAATTGTAGTGCACTTAAATATATATCATTTCTTCAGCAACTACGTATTGAGTGCCTGCTCTTTGACAGCATCTTTTCTAGGTTAGGGAGATGGGCAGGCCGTGCGTGTAGGGCCTTGAGGCAGTTGTAAAGCCTTTGTCTTTCACTCCAAGGGAGACGAAAGCTTTTGGAAAGTTTTAAATAGAGAAGTGTCGTGTTCTGACTTGGGTTTTAGTTTCAGTGGGAATACCCTGGCTGCTATGTGGAAAATAGATTGTAGAGAGGAAAGGTGTAAGCAGGGACATGCATTTGGAGGCTCTTGCAATAATACAGGTAAATGCAGGTGGTGGTCTAGACATGAGTAGTTGTAGTGGTTGGGGGTGTATGAATTGGTTGGATTCTGGATATATTTTGAAGTTTCAAACATTAGGATTTTCTTTTTTTTTTTTTTTTTTTTTTTTTTTTTTTCAACATTTATTTATTTTTGGGACAGAGAGAGACAGAGCATGAATGGGGGAGGGGCAGAGAGAGAGGGAGACACAGAATCGGAAACAGGCTCCAGGCTCTGAGCCATCAGCCCAGAGCCTGACGCGGGGCTCGAACCCACGGACTGAGAGATCGTGACCTGGCTGAAGTCGGACGCCCAACCGACTGCGCCACCCAGGCGCCCCACATTAGGATTTTCTTATGGATGAGATATGGAGCATGAAAGAAAGAGAATGAGTCCATAATTGATTGGATGGAGTTGCCTTTTAAGTGAGATGGGAAAGATTAAGGTGGTGGAGAAGGTTAGGGGAGCGGTGAAGGTCAGGAGGCTAGTGTTGGACATGTTCAGTCTGAGATGTCTATTAGGCATCTAAATGGAGATATTAAATAGGCAGTTGAATATATGAGTGTGTAGTTCGCTGGAGAGGTCAAATAGAGTCATCATTGGATAGATGATGTTTAAACCTTAAGACTAGGTGAAATCCCAAGGGAGTACGTGCAGCTCGAGTAAATAGGAGGTCCAAGTCTAAGCAGGGTACACAGCGCACAGGCCACAAAGATAGGGAGGATCCAGCAAATGAGGTAGAAAGACCAGGACCCTACAATGGCTGACAGGCTATAGGATCTAGCCACCTGACACCTTATAACCTCCACCCTCACCCTTTCACACACCTCTCTCTATGGCTACACTGGCCTCATTCTTCTTCAGACTTGCCAGGCCCTCTTCTGCCCCAGGGCCTTTACACTAGCAGTCCCAGCTGCCTAGAATGCTCTTCCCGCAGATACCTACATGGCTCATTCCTTCACCTCCTTCCAGTCTTTGTTTAAATGTAAAATTTGTCAATGTGGCCTACCCTCATTACTCTAATACTGCCACTTGCTCCCCTGCCTTTGCCCTCCTGCCACTATTCCCTATCTCCCTGAGGTACTCTACTTTTTTTCCATAGCATGTTATCACCTTCTGTCTGTCTTAGGTCATTTACATCTCTATTGTGTTTATTATGTATTATCTGTTTCCTCCTATTGGATGTAGGTCCCACAAGGTCAGAGATCTTTATTTTGTTCACCTCTGTATCTCATGTGCAGAGTACCCGGCACATAGGGAGAGCTCAATAAATATTTGTTGAATTAATTTAGTTTGTAAGGTCTCAGCCCCACACTCATAATCTCTTCAACTATTTTAGGAAGCCTACCAGGTGGGTGAGTATCTGACAGGTGGGCAGGAACACCTTCTACTCCAGCTTACTGGCCAAGGTGCCTCATACCCATCCCAGCTGCCCTCAGTCAGAAGATTTCTGGGCTGGACATGACAGAGGCTGCGCTGTAGACTGTGGTGGACAGTCGAAGGCTCTCCTTCCTACTCTCTGTGGACATAGAGTTGACATCTGGGCCCTAAAGCAGTTCTGCTGGCTGAGTCTCCCAAATGTGTCCTTAGGAACCTCAAGTCAGACCATCAGGCCAGGCAGTGTGCCCCATTCACCACGTTGCCTCTTCCACTCTTCCAGAATTCTTTGCCTTGCTCTCCAGGACCACTGCATGAACCACTCTTCATCTCAGCCTCAAAAACAAAATGCCCCTGCATGTCAACCTCTTGGTACCGAGCCCGGGGGGAGTCCACTCCGAAACAGGGAGACTGCATCCTAGCTGGCTTAGCAGGGACACATTTAGTTAAGATACATTTAGTTAAGAATTATTGAAACCATTTTGCCGGCATCTGAACAGGAAGCCAGCTATCACGGGCCTCCATGGGTCTCCACCTCTCCATTCTCACCATTACCCAGAAAAGCAGACTGCGAGTGTCCAAGCCCAGTTTGAGTGTGCCCTGTGTGTGCACGTCCATGGTTTTCAACGTTTTCCGTGGCATGCCGCATCTAATGTTTTTATCCCGTTGACTAATAGTTTTCCGTTATCTCCAAAAGGGACTTCAGAGACTATTATCCAGTAGTGGATAATATTCCTATTCCTCAGACTAGAAAAGCCTTTTGAGAACAGGGAATTGGGAATTAGATCTGAGAAGAGAGGGTGTTCTTCCCGCTGTCTTACCGTGGGGTTCCTCATTGTGGACTGAAGGGAGGGAGGTGGAGCATGAACAGGATGAAAGTCCTGAGCAAAAGAATGGTTTGAAATGCTCTTTTCCCAGGAGATCTGAGTTTTGTGCCTAAGACACTTTTTTGTACATGGAGGCCATGTTCTAGAGCCCAGCTCTGGCTTCTGGCCACGCACACCCCGGGAGAGGGGGATGTATAATGGGACACTTAAACAATGGACATGATGAAGGACACAGGGATGGAGAATCCAAGTCCTCATTCATCCTAGCCCTTGAAGGAAGGGGGAGCTGACCCTCTGTGGGGGAAGACTTCAGATCCGTCTGGACCTGCATCCACAACTTTTGAAGTGGGAATTGAGATAATAAAAGTAATATTCCCGTAGGTAATAACCTACAGATTCCTTGTTATCAAATATGTTTATGTATATATTCAACGCAGTTTTAAAGAGTACCCGGGAGGCTCCTTGCTCTCTGAACTGGACCTGGCCAGACAGGAATGAATGAAACAAGCCCCGCTTTCAAACAAATCATAGTCTGTTATTCTCTAGAGCTGCACAGCGTCCCACAGTCACTGCCATGGGCAGCTTTGCCCACCTGGCCAGTACTTACTTTGCCACATGGATTACAGACTCCTTGGGGCCAAGGGCTTGGTCATGCTCATCTCTGCGCTCGATGCCCTGCCTGGCACGTAGTAGGTGTTCAGAATGAATGAATGAATGTGCTTGTCCGGAATTGCTGGTCATTGAAATGCAGGCACTGGGAGCAAATAGCAGACTGGATATTCTACTCCCACGCTGCCAGTCTGGCAAATGTATATGTCCTAGACATTAATAACAGGCATCTCCCTTTCTTCTTTCCTTCTGGAAACAGCACCAGTGGTTCTGATAGTTCCCTCTCAGATGGTCTCCCTGTTCACCTACTGAACGTAGCAGATGAGGTAAGATTATCAGACTCTTCCACTCAGGAAGTAGCAGCCTTAAGGAAAGCATGAGTCTCCTGGATAATTTGGTGGAATTTTCCAACTATCCTAGAATCTATAGAAAATATAGCAATAGCATCCTAACTGGTTACCCTGCCCTGGAGTCTTTCATTTTGTCCTTTATCACTTTCCTTTTATTTATTTATTTAAGTGTTTTATTTATTTTTGAGAGAGAGAGAGAGAGAGAGAGAGAGAGAGCAAGGGAGGGGCAGAGAGAGAGAGGGAGACACAGAATCCAAAGCAGGCTCCAGGCTCTGAGCTGTCAGCAGAAAGCCCGATGTGGGGCTCAAACTCACGAATCCTGAAATCATGACCTGAGCCAAAGTCGGTTGCTTAACTAACTGAGCCACCCAGGCGCCCCTATTTATTTGTTTTTAATAACTTTCCTTTGAAAATCTAGGAGAAAAAAATGTGAAGACTCCATGTTGACTACAAAGTCAACAAAATTTTTTAAAAAGTTTAAAACTGAAAAGCATCTTTTTTAAAAAATTGTTTTTACTCTTGAGAGAGAGAGACAGAGTACGAGTGGGAGAGGGGTAGAGAGAGAGAGAGAGAGAGAGAGAGAGAGAGAGAGAGAGGATACACAGAATCGGAAGTGGGCTCCAGGCTCCAAGCCATCAGAACAGAGCCCGACATAGGGTTTGAACTCAGGAACCATGAGATCATGACTTGAGCCAAAGTCGGACATTTATCCAACTGAGCCACCTAGGTGCCCCTAAAAGTGAAAACATCTTAAGAGATAGAGGTTGTCTCTTGATCTTGGGGTTTCAAGCCCCATATTGGGTGTAGAGTTTACCTAAAAAAACAAAAACAAAACTATTTCAAGAGATAGAGGTTGTTAAAAAGACCCATACTTTAAAAAAAAAAAAGTGTTTCTTTTTTTAAGTTTATTTTATTTATTTTGAGAAAGAGAGAAGGAGAGAGGAAGAACATAAGCAGGGGAAGGGCAGAGAGAAGGGGAGGGAGAGAATCCCACGCAGGGTCTGCACTGTCAGCTTGGAGCCCGAGTCGGGGCTTGATCCCATGAGCCATGAGATCATAAGCTGAGCCAAAATCAAGAGTCAGATGCTTAACCAATTAAGCTAGCCAGGTGCCCCAAAAAAGTGTTTTTTTATTCATATAGTTTTAGATAGTTTTTTATACTTCCATGTATTAAATTTTCTTTGCCCCATCTCATTCACAGATCTTATTACATAGATGATATATTTGTTGTGGTTCATTATGCACATAATTTCATAGTTGCATTAATAAATACCTCCATCATACAAGGCACCTGGGTGGCTCAGTCAGTTGAGTGTCCATCTCTAGATTTCAGCCTCGGTCATGATCCCAAGGTCGTGGGATTGAGCTCCACGTCAGGCTCCGTACTGAGCTTGGGATCTGCTTGCTTAAGATTCTCTCTCTCTCCTCCTCTGCCCCTTTATCCTACTCACTCTCTCTCAAAAAAAAAAAAAAAAAAAAAAAAAAAGGAAGAAGAAGAAATAACTCTCTCATAGGGTGAGATTAAGGCTGTGTCAGATGGAGCCTGCCAAATCAGACTGGACCCTATAATTTTTTCAGCTGCATTTACAACATCGATATAAGCGTCGCCACTCAACAGGTCCCTGGAAAATCAGTCCTGAGCTTCACTTGCTTAATTATTAAAGCCACCTTGTGTAACAGCCAGACTGACTCTTAACTACACACCCGATATCAGTATTGTCTGTACCTGACATTATTGCCATAAGTAATCTGGTTTCATATTGTAAAGCACAGATATTTGGATATTGATATAGGTGTCCCTTTGGCAGCATACCTGCAATAGTGGGATTTGGGGGTGTTAAATGGGGAGCGGACTCTGGTAACAAGGCAACTGAACTGTTCGTCCTCCGAGCCAGCAGCAGTTAGGCACCGTGAGGGCCCACGTCCCGGGGCAGCTCTCCTGTCTTGAGTGTTGTGTAAAAGAGTGCTGCACGCAGGTGGTCATTTCCTCCGGAATCCTCAACGACTAGGTTCTCTGTGCTTTTTGGAACAGTTGAATCAAAAGAAGAAGATGTATAAGAAGAAAAAAAAGAAGCTGCTTCAGACTAGGAAACAGCGAAATGAACAGTATGAGAAAAATAATTGGATGCAGGAGTTAAAGTTAACAGAAGATGCCCTGGTAAGAAGGCTCTGTTGCCTACTTCTGTGGTCTGGTTAAAGAGAATTCCAGAGCGGGAGCAGGACAGGGGGTTAACGTTTACTCTCAACCAGAAAGGGAATGGGGAATGGGGTAGAGGGAAGCTATTTTGAGTTCAGAGCTCTTCCATGGGTCCTCTGGACATCTCTGAGCAGATTTCCACCCTGGCCCCTGCACTACCCTCTGCCATGGCACTCTGGTCTGGATTTTGGCCATGTCTGGATTTCCAGAAGAAACGGGGGTGCTGGAGAAGTGGTGGCTGGAGCTAGCCCAGGGTTGCTGCGTGGCCGAGGTGTCAGGCCTCGTCCAGGCTGGCTCCTTCCCAGTCTTCTCCCAGCGGCCATTGTTTCCTAAAGATGAAAATGCTTTCCGATGTGGGCATTTTACTGTTGGGTGGATTGGGTCGATTATAAGTAGATTAATTGCAATGGATCAATTGAAAAATATTCTCTTTGCACTCAGTCCTTCCAGGAAAGGGCAGGGTTTGCTTCTTCTGCCCTGCAAAAACAGCCTACCTTTTTCAGAAATTCAGAGAATGCCAGTTCTTCAGCGATGAGAAATGAAAAACCAAGGTTGAATGAGGTAGTAGTTTTGCCTGACCTTTTTTTTTTTTTTTAACTTCCACATGGAGAATGTGTCAAAACTTTTAACTCCTACACAGAGCGCCTGAGTGGCCCATTTGGTTAAACGCCTGACTCTTGATTTTGGCTTAAGTCATGAACTCACAGTTCATGAGATCGAGCCCCGAGTGGGGCTCTGGGCTCACAGTGGGGAGCCCGCTTGGGATTCTCTCTCCTTCTCTCTCTCTCTGCCCCTTTCCCACTCTGTCTCTCTCTTGCTTGCTCTCAAAATAAATAAACGTTAAAAAAACACTTTTGGGGGGGTAATATATTTAAAGTGTACAATGTGATATTTGATATCTGTACACACTGTGAGAAGGTTCCCACCACTGAGTTCCCACCACTTCACATAGTTACCATTTTTTTCTTTAATAACTGAAAGTTTATGGTCTTTTACCATCTTCTGCCTATTCCCTCCACTCCCCAGCAACCACCATTCTACTCTCTGTTTCTATGAGTTTGACCTTTTTTTTTTCGGTTCCACACATAAGTGATACCAGGCAGTGTTTGTCTTTTTCTGTCTGGCTTATTTCACTCAGCGCGATGCCCTCTAATTTCATCCATGTTGTCACAGATGGCAGGATTTCCTTCTTTTTTAAGACTGAATAATATTATTTGCAAATATTTTCTCATTCCATAGGTTTCCTTCTGATTTTGTTTTTTTTTTTTAGGTTCAAAAAAAATTTTTTAAGTAATCTCTACCCCCAACATAGAGTTTAAACTCACAACACTGAGATCAAGGTTCACACGCTCTACCGATTGAGCCAGCCAGGTGCCCCTGCCTTCTGATTTTATTGATGATTTGCCATGCAGAAGCTTTTTAGTTTGCTCTAGTCCCACTTGTTTATTTTTGCTTTGGGGATCAAATCCAAAAAATCATTGCCTAAACCATTGTCGAGAAGCCTACCTCCTGTGTTTTCTTCTAGGAGTTTGACGGTTTCAGGTCTTAAGTATAACTCTTTAACCCATTTTGAGTTGACTTTCGTGTGTGATACAAGATAGGGGTACAGTTTCATTATTTTGCATGTGGACATCTAGTTTTTCCAATACTGTTTGTTGAAGAGACCATTTTTCCCTGTTGTAAATGCTTGGCTCTTTTGTAAAAAATTAATGCACCATATATTCATGAGTTTATTTCTGAGCTCTCTATTCTGTTCCGTCTTTGACTCTTTGTTGTAGATTCTCTGATTTTTCCAATTAGCACATCTGTCCCACAGGCTGAAGAATACAATAGCCCCCTATGTCACTCTTCCCTGTCAATGCCACCAGGAGCAGGGAAACATTAAAATCAGTGGGGACACTGACACTGCTTTGGAGTAGACACCACTGAAGTCTGACGACGGATATTGGTGGTTTGTGATTTTTTTACCCAGAGCATAAGAACAGGTGGTTTCATCATCTGTCCACCCCTGCAGTCAACAAATTGTACTGTGTGACCCCACATGCCACACGCTCTCCTGTGTGCTGGGAATGCAACATCGAACAAAACACCATCTCTGCCTTAGGGACCTTAGAGTCTACTGGGGATTTTAACAAAGAAGCAGGAAATTACATCACAGAGTAGGATGCAGAAGGAGCACAGAGGAAAGGCACCCAATCATTTTTTTAGTACTTTGGAATTATGTACCTATAAGATACTTGTGTTTTTTGGGGGGCACCTGGGTGGCTCAGTCGGTTGAGCATCCGACTTCAGTTTGGGTCATGATCTCGCGGTCAGTGAGTTCGAGCCCCGCGTCGGGCTCTGTGCTGACAGCTCAGAGCCTGGAGCCTGCTTCTGATTTTGTGTCTCCCTCTCTCTCTGCCCCTCCCCCACTCATGCTCTGTCTCTCTCACTCTCAAAAATGAATAAATGTTGAAAAAAATTGAAAAAAAAATTTGTGTTTTTGATGTATAAAAACAAGTTTTGGTGGGGCGCTTGCCTGGCTCAGTCAGAAGAGCATGCAACTCTTGATCTTGGTATCATGAGTTTAAGCCCCACGTTGGGTATAGGGATTACTTAAATAATAAACTTTAAAAAAAGTAAAAATAAAAAAATAAGGGCCGCCTGGGTGGCTCAGTCAGTTGAGCATCTGACTCTTGATTTCAGCTCAAGTCATGATTTCATAATTGGTGAGATCGAGCCCTGCGTGGGACTCAGCGCTGACACTGCAGAACCTGCTTGGGAGTCTCTCTCTCTCTCCCCTTCTCTCTGTTCCTCTCCTGCTCACACAAATGCTCTCTCGCAAAATAAATAAACGTTTAAAAATTTTAAAAATAAATAAGTTTTCATATAATAGTATACAACTCTTAGTAGACAGGGTGCAAAATAGGCCCTTTTCCTGCAGAATGCTACCCTGTGTTTAACAGTGACATAATGAGGTCTCACTCTGTCACACCAAAGAACCCCCACCGAGCTGGCTCTGTTAGGCATGGAGGGCAATTTGGTGTCTGGTGTGACAGTGGCAAGATCACAGCTTTCAAGTCCCTCTTGAGTTCAAATTCCAGCCTTACTGTCACTTTCCTTGAGTTACTGAACCACCCTGGGACTCAGTTTCTGCCTCTAAAATATTGGAGTAATAATCTCCACATCATAAATGTTGAGAAAAGTAGATGTGAAACTGTGTAAAATGCCTGGCATCTGGTAGGCAGTCCATAAATAAGTAGTTTCCTTCTTTTCTTTGAATTATTGTTCATTTGTGTCTTGACTCTCTTTCCGTGTTACAGCAGTGTAATGAATTAACATGTGTGAATAAAAAAAACACCTAGTGTAGGGGCGCCTGGGTGGTTCAGTTGGTTGAACATCTGACTCTTGATTTCAGCTCAGATCATGATCTCATGGTTTGTGGGTTCAAGCCCTACATTGGGCTCTGTGATGACAGTGTGGAGCATGCTTAAGACCCTCTCCCCCTCTCTCTCTGCCCCTCCCCTGCTCTGCTCTGACTCTCTCTCTCTCTCAAAAATAAATAAACCTTAAAAAAAATTTTTTTAAATGCCACCCAATGTATATTCTATATAATCACATTCGTGCAAGTGGAAAATGTAGTGAGAAAGTGCTCATCTATTTCAGTCACAGTTACATGGAAGAGACAAGGGCACCTCGCTGGACCCATCAAAAATGACCTCCTTGATTCTGACAAAGAATAAAGAGAGAATGCAGGTATGTCACTAATCTATATATACACACCTATACGCCAGCAATTAATTTGACTTGGTTTTCAAGTGCCTTGTGTGATCCAGGGGGGGTTGGTGATCCATGGTGCACAGTTCACCTCCTAGGGTTGGTGTTGCTCGGGGCACAGCTGAGGCGTTTTGCCCCCGCGCAGCTACTGAGCCCCTGGCCACCAGGGGGCGCAGCCCACGAGGCACCCCAGGATAGGAGGAATCCCTCCCCCCTAGAGCTCAAAGCTTGCCGTGGAGAATTTAGTTTTATTTCAACAAACATTCGTTCGGCGGCTATTCTTTTGTAACTCCATGGCAGCATTTCAGGTGAAACAGCGATAGTGAATAACGCATTGGTTCTCAGCCCTAGGAGATGGTAACAACAAACCCGGGCGCCGCCCTCAGTCTCAGTCTTGAGGTGTGCCTCCCGGCCAGTGTTACCAGTGATCGTTCGATACCGAGGATTGTGAATGGTTTCCTTTTTAAAAGGACTAAGTTAGAACGAGTTCATCGTTATCCCCTAATAACATCTCTCTTGCTCATTTGCACTGGCATATTCCTTCCTGAGAAGGAGGAAAAAGAAGTGGAGAAACAGCTAGTAAGCCGAGAGCTCTGGGTATGTCTCTGGGCGGGTGCTGCTCACGTGTGCCCGCGGCGAACAGCGTGAGCACCGCTGGAGTAACGTGGGCAAACTAGAGAGAATGGACGGCTCTCCCAGGGTGACGTCCCTGCTGGCTTCCCAAGGCTGCTGTTCGGGACTTCTCAGGTTGGCGCTCCCGGGTAGCCATCAGTAGCTTATGGAGAGTCTACGAGGGGCAGGGCCCCTTGAGGACTGTAAGACATAATCCCTCCCTTCAGTCCGCCATCCTCCGGGAGGATGAAGTCCAACCCCCGTGGCCTGACAGAACCGGGACAGCAGTGGGAAGAGAGGTACAGGTGAATCAAATCAGAGAGGATTTCGGTCCTGACAGGCAAATGAGCCACGAACTGCCCCCTCTCGTCTTCAGCATTCGCTCAGGACGTCACCAGGTTGCTCACACCTTATCCCACAGCTGAAACCTGCTAATTGGGCAATAACACGTAACGGGGGGTTCAGTTAAACCCAGATGGCGGGTGAATGCCATCCAGACCTCTACCTTCCTTTTCTTACAATTTCTGGTGGAACGTTTCTCTAACATGGGCGTTTAACTTGCAGGTATAGGTAAGCAGAAGTGAAAACAATGGGGCAGCCTCCACCTTGAAAGACTGAGTTCTTCCCTCTGTGTAATGTCTCTAGACAGCTTATGAAATGTAGTCGTTGAACTCAGGGCAATTAAAATATTGCCCACAGACCAACCCTTCTTCGGCTCTCTGAAGGATTAGGGCAAATGCTTGATTCCTCTGTGCTCTGGAACAACATCAATGACTGTACTTCGGCATTTGGGGAGAAACGCAAATACTTCTCACTAACTCCTCGTTAAACCAACCCCGACCCTAACTATGACTTCAGAAATCGCAACATAAAGTGATTCAACTTTTATATCTTGTTTGCCCAGACGGAGAAGCCAAGATCCACAGTGTCGTGCTCTCCCAAGAGAATCACAAACTCCAGCCAAGAGCCAGCTCCAGATATGAAGTCACACTGGTCCAGGAACAGATATCCTGCCACAAAGAGAGGCCGTGCCGCCATGACGGTGTACCCCTCCTTGCACATATACACGTACCCATAGGGGGCCTTGGCCACACAGTAGCGTCATTGGCAGTGGGGCTAGACACGTAATGAGGGGAGTTGTGTGACTTGGGGTACACTGCGTTGCGTGCTCATGGTGCACTGACCTTACGCTGTGTGCTTACATTGCATGCATGCCCTCGGGACTCATACCTCATGAATCAGGTTTTTTTTCATAAAGTGAAATTATATTATGATGTATACAAAAGCTTCCTTTATCAGAAATTGAGGTGTGTATTCATGAACCCACAGCACAGATATACCTCATTCTAACCAATAGATAGTCTTTCTAAAATTATGTGCAAATTAACTTTAAGAGCTCAAATTCTGTTTTAAACCTATTCTGGGAGTGTGCTGTGTTTAAAAAGTCTTGCGTCAAAGCTTTCTAGCAATGAATGGTCAGACTGTGATTATCAGATTGGCTCATGGTGGCTCATTGGCTCATACCACACAGAACAATTCGTGTATTCGCCAGTTTAGTCTTACATCTATTATGTTCAACACGGTTACGTATGTTTTTTAACCCATTGATTAAAATTCTTTCTCTCTAACCAGTTGTTTCCTTTGATTGATCGACTGCATAACCTTTTTTTTAACGTTTATTTATTTTTGAGACAGAGAGAGACAGAGCATGAACGGGGGAGGGTCAGAGAGAGGGAGACACAGAATCTGAAACAGGCTCCAGGCTCCGAGCTGTCAGCACAGAGCCCGACGCGGGGCTCGAACTCACGGAATGTGAGATCATGACCTGAGCCGAAGTCGAACGCTTAACCGACTGAGCCACCCAGGTGCCCCTTCGATCGACTGCATAACCTTAAGCGAACAGGTGTTTTATATTTTAGATCTCTCGTGAGCACCAAGCACAGTCAGCGGACTATAGCCTGTCATGTTAACAGGCTGGAGTCGTGTTGAAGAAGGGCCACTCTGGCTCATGCCAGGCCTCCTGCTCTGACTTTCCCCTCTTCCTGTCACATTGGATTGAAAGTTTCCTGGTGTGTTTTTCACCATCGCCTGTAAACTTCAGCCTCCACCCCTACCTGGATGACTAATGATTAGGACAACATGGCAACACAAATTTTATTACAATTCCAGTATCTGTGCCTTTTAAAAAAATTAATAGACTTGGGGCGCCTGGGTGGCTCAATCCGTTGGGTGTTTGACTTCGGTTCAGGTCATGATCTCGCAGCTGGTGGGTTCATGCCCCACGTTAGGCTCTGTGCTGGCAGCTCTGAGCCTGGAGCCTGCTTCCGACTCTGTATCTCCCTCTCTCTCTCTGACCCTTCCCCACTCATACTCTGTCTCTCCGTCTCTTAAAAATAAACACTAAAAAAATTATAAATAAATAAATAAAATTAATAGACTTTATTTTGAGAACAGTTTTAGATTTACAGAGAAACTGAGGAGACAGTACAGAGAGTTCCCCTATATTACCCACCCTTCCACCCTCCACATACACGGTGTGTCATTTAAAAAAATCTTTTTAATATTTTGAGAGAGAGCATGCGCACATGAACAGAGGAGGGGCAAAGAGAGAGGAGAGAGAGAATATCAAGCAGGCTCCACACTATCAGCATGGAGCCCGACGTGGGGTTTGATCTCACAAGCATGAGATCATGACTTGAGCTGAAATTGAGTTGGACGCTAAACCGACTGAGCCACCCAGGTGTCCCTATGTGAGTCCTTTTAAAGGGAATATCTGCTCGAGCTCTTTTTCATTTGTTTGTTTGGTTTCTGATATGGAACGCTTCAGGAATTTTCATCTCTTCCTTGCCCAGGGGCCATGCTAATCTTCTCAGGATCTGTATCCATTTTAGTATATGTGCTGCCGAAGCAAGCAGGCACCTGCCTGTTCCACACCTTACATCCTAAAACCTAAAGCACATCCAAAACCCCACTTTTTGTCCCTAAGAGGATATCTTTCAAGGACAAGTCCCCAGACAGCTACAAACTGCTGAGGGCAAACCTTTGTATGAAAGTTGTTCAGAAATACTTGTCTCTTTTGGAGAAAGTTTATAAAGAGCACCCCACTATGGTGATGTTTTTGGAATCAAATATCAGAATATACGATCAGATTTTTTTTAAGTGCTTTTTGAAAGCAACAAACTCCCAGGGGAGTGGGGGAGAGCTTCCTGAGAGATGTGGTCTGAATGCTAAGATATTGAAAGGGAAGAAGGAGAGAATCCATGTAATCCAGACACGGCCTCCACATCCAATAATTGCCAAAACATTGTGGCAGTTCCATTTTGAGACCTGCTCAGCTCACAGTCAGGCCTGCAGAGGGGTAGCTGTTTGTTTTCTTTAGAAGAAAGCAAGCCTTCCTGCTTGGATGGTTAGGAAGAAGTGCCTCCCCCCAAACACACACACACACACACACACACACACACACACACGCACACACACACACACACACACGCACACACACACACACACACAGATTTACATGCTGCAGCATCAGGCAGCCAGTGTGCCTTTCTCATTTTGCTTTTGGTAGGAGGTTGCAAAGGGTGCCTCTAGCTGGAAACTTATTTTTTTTAATGTTTGTTTATTTTTGAGAGGGTGAGACAGAGCATGAGCAGGGGAGGGGCAGAGAAAGAGGGAGACACAGAATCTGAAGCAGGCTCTAGGCTCTGAGCTGTCAGCACAGACCCTGACTCAGGACTCCAATGCATAAATTGTGAGATCACGACCTGAGCCGAAGTCGGACCCTTAACCGGCTGAGCCACCCAGGCGCCCGTAGCTGGAGACTTTATTTTATTTAATTAAAAAAAAATTTTTTTAACGTTTATTTATTTTTGAGACAGAGCATGAATAGGGAGGGTCAGAGAGAGGGAGACACAGAATCTGAAACAGGCTCCAGGCTCTGAGCTGTTAGCACAGAGCCCCTCGCGGGGCTTGAGCCCATGGACCTCGAAATCATGAGCTGAGCCGAAGTCGGCCACTTAACCGACTGAGTCACCCAGGCGCCCCACGTAGCTGGAAACTTTAAAATGACAAACTAAGGTAATTGATTTTGTATGAACATAATAAATCTCATGCTGCAGGAGAAACAACCCAAAGCATCTTGATCACTAAGAGTTAATCATGAGAACGGAGCATTTTAGTCGGGTCAGAGACCAACATCTACCTTATATTCAAGAGTTGTCAACAAAGGTTAAAGGCGGCAGGGTGTTGCCTGGCTGGCTTAGTTGTTAGAGCATGTGACTCTTGACCTTGAGCTCAGGAATTCGAGCCCCACCTTGGGCAAAGAGATTACTTAAAAATATATATATATATTTAGGGGCACCTGGGTGGCTCAGCTGCTTAAGTATCCAACTCTTGATTTTGGCTCAGGTTTGTGAGTTCAAGCCCCACGTCAGGCTCTGAGCTGACAGTGTGGAACCTGCTTGGGATTCTCTCTCCCTCTCTCTCTGCCCCTCTCCCTCAAAATAAATAAATAAATAAATAAATAAATAAATAAATATTTTTTCTAAAAAGGGAAAAATAATCTATATCCTATTTTGTCTATAAGTTAAATACACAATCACTAATGGTATGTTTTAAGATTCAAGAAGTATTTCAGGTAAACCTGTTTTCTTTAGAAGCCTTACTTTTGGGACCATGTAGTCACAACCAAGGTCCTGTGGCAGTACTCGTTTCTGTTTCTGGAGAAGTGGCAACTCTTGAAAGTGGTAGAAACAAGTCCAAACGGGTAAGGTGATGACAGTAAGCATTACTCTTAAGTTTCTGATGGAACATTAGATACAGGAACTCTGTATGGACACAGAGGCTCCTTAAAAAAAAAAATCTAGGTATTTTTTTCCCCCATTTGTCAATGCGATCTTTGGTTTAGTTATGTTGTCACTGGTTATGTTATGGTTTAGTTATTTTGATCCCAGCTTTTAGCAAAAATGCTACGCAGAAGGCTCTGCTTTGCAGAAATAGAACTGCTAACTTCTGGTTTTCCAGGTTGTTCTCCGACTAGTTCTGCTTTAATTACCTAGAATGGCAGAGATGTTTCCAGAGCACAGAGACTTGGAGCCTTCTGCACAGCATGGCTTTGATGCCACAAAGCCTACTCTGTCCTTTAAACTACAAAGACAAACTGTAAGGCATGGCTAGGTTTAGCTGAGCTACATTCCACCAGGGACACTTCTATTTCTTAGTGGAATATTCCTGGGGAAGATAAACTCACCCTTGTTCATGCTTGCCGAGGTCCAACATCTTTTATCCCCTTGCCCTCACCTCCATGCTGCCTGATCAACCACAAGGAAGCTCAGAGGTGATTTTCCTCTTTAAGCGGGTTCCAACTCAACTCTGTGCAGCTGGGTCACCAGCTGATTTCTCTGAGAAATCAGCTTCCACAAGACATTGGGTTCGGAAAGGCATTGTTTTAATTAGCGTGTCTACAAGACAAAGCTCTAGTGACAAAGCGTATACCACATGTCCAGAGGAACAGTTGCGCAGTAAGGGTCAAAAGAAAGGAAGATCCCTAAGAACATAGAAAGAAATAGTAACAACTTGAAAATCCGGACTCCCTGCTATACTTCTTCCCTAAGATATGTGCTACTCCCACAAATCCATCGGAAAGAACGCACTGAGCAGTGACTGACTTGGGAACGACCGAGAGTGCAGACGCGTGAGACGCCATTCCTGCCCCATGAAAAACTAAGACTTGTTCTGCGCTAAAGCTTTAGAACATGGTAGTGGGTTAAAGACAATCACCAACTTAAATTTAAAACACCTGGGTTTGAATCCCACCCAGGCTGGCGGGGGACGGGGTGGGGGGGTGCAGTTGCTCAACAGCTCTGGACCGTTCCGGTGAAATAATCTCTAAGGCCTCCTTGTTTTTCAAAATCACATTTTTGGGAACACTTCTCACAGCCGTCGCTCATGCAATAATGTGCCCGAAACAGCCTCCCTCTTCGGCCCGGGGCCAGCACCCGTCTCCTCTCTCCTCCTTGGGGAAACGAACACTCCGGTTGCTGAAAGGATAGCCCCTCCCGTCTTGCCCACGGCCAGATTTGGTCCAGGCCATCTCTCCTCCCGGTCCTTTGAACTGGCTATTCCCGGACCGACCGTAGGATTCGGTGACCGGAAATTACTTCAATAAACCTCTTGGCAGCCCAGCTCAAGCCCCAGCCGCTCTCTTTTCTCCCTCTTGGCCTCACTTGCTCCGCCATTCAGCTCAGACTCCGGGGCACAGATGTCAACCACTCTCTTGCCAGCACTCCAGAGTCTTTGCTCTCTGTCCTTCTGCCGCATCCACCTGGTAGTTCCTCGCCTTTGGATCAGCCTAGCCATCCCAACCATCTGTCTTCGCCACTCCTACACCCAGGCTGCCAACATGGCTGCAGGAAACCATGCCCCCAAGAGAACTGGGGCCACTGCTCATGGATCCCCTCCAGCCTCTGGAATTAACTCTCTGTTTCTGAAACTGAAGTTCCCTCATCCTTCCCCTCGCAGGGCTATTTCACACCACCTCCAGGTTCCTCAAGTGCCCTGTCCCTCCCTGTTACCATCACCCTGCCAGCAAACAACCTTACGAGGAGGTAGTGGTTGAGAAGGCAGGCTCTGGTGGGGTGGGGGTAGGAAGAAAAATTCAAACAAGTTCTGATCTGTCACTAGTGGGTTTGTTTATGTGTCGGTATTGGTAAAATGATTCTGAAACTTTTTCAGATGTATTCTAGGATTTGAGCAAACGAATACAAGAGTTGATGTTGAGTCAGATAGAGGGAGTGCTGGAGTTCTGTAACCATCACAGTGAAATGGACCAGGCAACACTCATCCTTGGAGGCCAAATTTAGGAGGAAATATGATGAGGAGGAGGAGGAGGAGGTTTTAAAGTGTCCACTCAGAAAACAAACAAACGGTCTACTCAGATTGCATATTAGTTCCAAGGGAAAAAATATTAACTATGTCATGGAGAAATTGGATGCACGTTGACAGAGTGACCACCGAGGGGCAGAAAAGAAAGAAAGATGTTCTCTTCCATCCGGCATTGTTCCATATGGTGCTTTGCCTGAATCTGCTACAGCCGTGCAGCCAACAAAGCTGGACAAAGTCGGCACCAAAGGCAGCAGAGCTGGAGGATGGTAAGGCCGCATCTCTGAAGGCGTCAGTGAGCCGCTGAATAAATTAACCAGTCCTGGAGATGCCCTGCGTCTGGACTGCTTGTTTATGTGAAGCAACAATTGCCTTTTCTTTGAATCTTGTTGTTGTCTTTTCTTTCCCTCTTGTGGATTGTACTTGAAATCCTTCTGGTTAGGAAAGGCAGCCAAATACACAAATTGGTGCACTGAAGTGGTCCAGGTGCTGAGGTAGAAGTCTGTAGGATGCAAAGGAAGGATTGGTGAGATCTGCCTGGGAAAAACCATCAAGACATTTCACGGGGTGCCTGGGTGGCTCAGTAGGTTAAGCCTCGGACATTGGCTCAGGTCGTGATCTTGAGTTCAAGCCCCGTGTCGGGCTCTGTGCTGACAGCTCAGAGCCTCGGGGCTGCTTTGGATTCTGTGTCTCCCTTTCTCTCTGCCCCTCCCCTTCTCTGTCTCTCTCTCTCTCTCTCTGTCTGTTTCTAAAATAAACATTATTTAAAAATTTTGGGGGTGCCTAAGTAACTCAGTCGGTTAAGCATCCGACTTCGGCTCAGGTCATGATCTCACAGCTTGTGAGTTTGAGCCCCACGTTGGGCTCTGTGCTGACAGCTCAGAGCCTGGAGCCTCTTCAGATTCTGTGTCTTTCTCTCTCTCTCTGCCCCTCCCCCACCCACACTCTGTCTCTCAAAAATAAATAAACATTAAAAAAATTTTTTTTTAATTTTTTTTAAAAACACACAAAACGACCAGTTTGGCATAGTGGGCTACTATTGAGCAGGATCTTTTCTTAAAAACTGATATATCACTGAGCTGAGTCCTGAAAGGTGACAAGTGTTTGGGAAGTGGGCACGGGGGTGGTGGGCATGGAGGGAGCAGGGAGAGCCAGTTAACGTTCCAGATCCATAAGGAACAGGGTGGACCCAGCGTTGGAGGCTGAGAGGGCTCAGGGCCATGTCACAGATGGACCATCCTGCAGAAGGGAGGTGCCGGGCAAGGGGACCAGCATGCTCAGATTTGCCTTATCATGGGCTCACCCCAGCCCCTCTATCAAAGGAAGATCAGGATCCTGAAGACTAGAGGCCGGGAGGCCAGACTGAATCATTTAGGAGAACTATGATAACCTGAAGTTCTTAGAATGTTTATGGAGAGAGGGTTTTGGATTTACTTAGGAGGTAGAGGCCACAGGGTGTGGTCTCTGGACTCGGAGGGGAAGGGGAGGGACTTATAAGCATGGTAACAACAAGGGTGTGACTGTTTAGCAAGACAGAGGATATAGAGGGAGGCTCTGGTTTAAGAAAAAGAAAACGGAGTAACTTCACTTTGGCCATGTTCCCTTTGAGGTGCAGTGGCGATGGAGGGAGACTGTCGAATCTAGGAGAAGCCTTTCCCAGCATCAGCATGGCATGCAGATACTAAGAGCAGGCGGAGATCATCCAGGCAGGGTATGTAGAGGGAGACGCCCCAGTACCCGGGATACATTCAGGGAGCTAAGATAAGTGGTGTTGCAGAAGACAAAAGGCCATATATTTCATGATGAGATGAATATTCTAGAACAGTGCTTGCCCAATGGAAATATAATTCCAACCACATAATTCCAATATTTTAGTAGCTACCTCGGAAAAGTAAAAAGAAACAGGTAAAATTAATTTTAATAATATAGTTTATTTCACCTGAAATATCCAAAAAATTATTTCAACACGTAATCGGTATAAGAATATCAACGAGATAGGGGCGCCTGGGTGGCGCAGTCGGTGAAGCGTCCGACTTCAGCCAGGTCACGATCTCGTGGTCCGTGAGTTCGAGCCCCGCGTCAGGCTCTGGGCTGATGGCTCGGAGCCTGGAGCCTGTTTCCGATTCTGTGTCTCCCTCTCTCTCTGCCCCTCCCCCGTTCATGCTCTGTCTCTCTCTGTCCCAAAAATAAATAAAAAACGTTGAAAAAAAATTTTTTTTAAATAAAATAAAATAAAAAGAATATCAACGAGATCTTTTACAGTGTTTTTTCCTTGGGCAAAGTCTTTGAAATCTAGTATGGACTTACACCAACCGCACACCTCAGTTTGGACCAGCCCCATTTCAAGCGCCACCTGTGGTTTGTGACTGCCTAATCGGACAGTCCCAGTCTGAGGCAGATCTAGGTTTAAATCCTCCCTGAGCCCAAGTTTTCTCCTCTGTGAAATAGGACAGGATGGCTACCTTCCATGTAGGGTAAAGTTCATGACACACAGCAGGCCTCTAACCAAAGGTGGTTTTTACAAAGGGAGGGAAGAGCTTCAGAAGGGGGGCAGTGGAGATGGTAAGGAACGGTTGAAGGTTTTATGTTTTCTTTAAGGCCGGTAGAGGCTTGGTATGTTTTTAGGCTATGGGGAAGTTGCTGGTAAAGAGGGAGACCTATGGAAGAAGGGATAAAGCAATGCAGAAAGTTTGAGAAGACACTGGAGGAGATGGAATTGAAAATTAGCCTTAAACCCAGAGCTGGGCACTTCTTTCTCTACGAACAAAGGGAAGGAAGCCAGGGTGGACAGGAGCAATGCTCGCTCCCACTGTGTGGGGGGCAGTCTGTTCGTACGTTGTGTGCGTTTTCCCATCCAGTCCGCCCAACTACCCTATAAGGTGGGTCTTGCTAGTGTTCCCATTTACAGATGAGGAAATGGAGTCTTTCAGAAGGTAGCTTTCCTATGGTCGTAAAGCCAGTGGAGCCAGCATTTGAACCCAGGCATTCTTTTCTTTTTTAAGTTTTTATTTAAGTAAACTCCACACGCAATGAGGGGCTCAAACTCTCGACCCTGAGGTCAAGAATCACATGCTCTTCCAACGGAGCCAGCCAGGTGCCCCCAAACCCGGGCATTCTGATGCCAGAGTCTAGAGCCTTCTTTCTGGTAGAATGTTCATTATTTTGGCCTTGCCTTATGTTTCTTCATGATCAGATTCAGGGGATGCATTTCTGACCAGAATACTACATAAGTAACATGTCCTTCTCAAGCATCACATCAGAGGGCACATGATGTCTCTCTGCCTCTCGATGGTCACTCTGTCTATAGTCAATGTGGTGCTTGAACTCACAACCCCAAGATCGAGAGTCACACACTGTACTCACTGAGCCAGCCAGGCACCCCTGTGACTTTTCTATACGTTAAAAATTGTTTTAGGGCGTCTGGGTGGTTCAGTCGGTTAAGCGTCTGACTTCAGCTCAGGTCATGATCTCACAGTTTGTGAGTTCGAGCCCCACACCGGGCTCTGTGCTGACAGCTCAGAGCCTGGAGCCTGTTTCCGATTCTGTGTCTCCCTCTCTCTCAACCCCTCCCCACCCTGCTCATGCTCTGTCTCTCTGTCTCTCTCAAAAATAAATAAACATTTAAACAAATTTTTTCAATAAAAATTGTTTTTATTTTGGAACAATTTTTATAGAGATTACTTAAAAATAAAATATTTTAAAAAAAGCCACAAAGATAGAGTTCCCACCTACCCTCACTCAGGTTGTTTCTCGTAATGTTATCAACTCCCGTTACCATGGCCCATTTGTCAAAATCAAGAAGACATCAGTACATTACTATTAAACTCCAGACTTTCTTCAGACTTCACCGTTTTTTCTTTAAAGTCCTTTTTCTTTCCCGGATCCAATCCAGAACATCATATAGCATTTTGTCGTCATGCCTCCTTAGCCTCCTCTTGTCTGTTACTGTTTCCCAGTCTTTCCTTATTTTTCATGACTTTGACAGTTTTGAGGGGTCCCAGTTAGGTATTTGGTAGAATGGTCCTCAATTGGTCTGATGTGTTCCTCGTGATTTGACTGGAGTAATGGGCTTCTGGAAAGAATACCACAGAGAAGTGTCCTTCTTATCACATTACAGAACCTTTTAAAATTTTGTGGGCAAGTGTGTAGATCGTCTTACAGCCACCCAAGACAAGCTTCATATGTAAGTTCCCTCGTTGAATGGCTGTCACCAGCCTGGAGTGGTCTTTCTTTGGTCTCTCTCTGCCCTCAGAATATGGGGGGTGATGTTAGAGTTCACCTGGGATGCCCCCAAGGTGGTTGCAAACCAACACCGTGTTACTAGGTCAAAACTAAAAACCATATGACTGACCATCTCTAAAGATGCTAAAAGGGGGGCACCTGGGTGGCTCAGCCAGTTCTGATTCTGGCTCAGGTCATGATCCCAGGATGGTAGAATCGAGCCCTGCATCAGGCTTTGTACTGAGCGGTGGAGTCTGCTTAAGATTCTCCCTCTCTCTGTCTCTCTGTCTCTCTGTCTCTCTCTCTCTACTGCCCCATCCCTCTCCCCTGCTCGCACTTACTTTCTCGTGCTCTCCCTAAAAAAAAGCTAGGGGCACCTGGGTGGCTCAGTCAGTTAAGCCTCTGACTCTTGATCTCGGCTCAGCTCATGATCTCACGGTTGTAAGCCCAAGCCCTGAGTCAGGCTACACGTTGTCAACTCAGAGCCTGCTTGGGATCCTCTCTCCATTTCTCTCTGTCCCTCCTCCACTTGCTCTCTCTCTCTCAAAATAAAAAAGGAAAACATTTTTAAAAACCAATAAAGAAGAAAGCATATCTGAGAGATTAAAAAAAAGCTCAGTCCAGGTAACATTCCCTAAACTCCTGGATGCAGCCATGCCTGAAGCCATCTACTTGTAAGAGTCAATACGTTCCCTTTCTCCCCCACATGCCCACCATCCCACCATCCCAAAGCAGATTGGGTAGGATTTTATATTACTTGCACACAGAAAGTCCTAATTAAGATACCAGATGAGTATTTCAGTTGAGATAAGGCAATTTAAAAACCTTCATGAAGGGACATCTGGGTGGCTCAGTCGTGAAGCATCTGACTTCAGCTCAGGTCATGATCTCATGGTTCGTGAGTTCGAGTCCCACATTGGGTGAGCTCATGCCCTGCTTTGGGTGAACACAAACCCTGCTTTGGGTGAGCCCCGCTTCTCTCTTTCTGCCCTTCCTGGGATTCTTTCTCTCTCTCTCTCTCTGCCCCTTGCTCACTTGTGCTCTCTCTCTCTCTCTCTCTCTCAAAATAAAATAAAACATACATGAGGAAAACTGTGAGATACATAATCCCATCTATAATTAGCTGAGGAACATGAAGGAACTCAGAGGAACAATGAGCAGGATGGACCTGGAAAGGACCTGAAATACAACAAATATATATTGAGTGCCTAGTATGTGCTTGGTATTGTTCTAGGCACTGAGGATACTGAAGTGAACAACAAAAAGACAAAAATCCCTGCCCTCTTGGACATAATTCTAGAATGTTGGGGGCAGGGGAACAAATTTAAAAATTATATAGTACTCTAGAAGGTGATAAAGGCTAGGAAGAAAAATAAAGAAGGGAGAATAGAGAATGCCAGCTTGTTTCTGAAATCTTCACAAGTGAGCCCGTGAAAGAGTGCTTATTCATCACAACTTTAGCACAAAGAGGTTAAGTGATTTGCTCACAGTTGTCAACTGCAAGTGGCAGAATGGGAATCAGAAAATAGGAAAGAAGTTATAGGACCTTTAATCTCTCTCCCAGGTTAGACTGCCTCCCAGCCCAGGAGTCTTTTAACTGGCAAATTCACTCATCTTTCACTGGGGTTCGTTATTATTATTGATCTCTTGTCCTGTGACCTGAGGTCATACATGGGTAGAAATGGCTTTTGACATTACTGACCATCCTTCCTCTTCCAAACCTTTCTCTTGACCTCAGTGACACTGATGTTCTGGTCCTGTTTCCCTTCCCCTCAAGGGACAAATTAGTTTGCCCCTTTTGATTCATATTCCTCTCACCACAGGAATATGGGTCACCAGCTAGAACTCACCATATTGAACTCTATCAGGGAACACGACTCATTTATATCATAGTCTTGTGAGTCGTTCAGTATGGAGCTTGGGCAGCTGTATACAACAGCCCTATACCTTTTGCACTTCCCTTATCTATGCTACTGGCTTCCGTTCCATTTCTGCAGATTCTCCCCAAATTTCATGGGTAGCTTCTGCCCTGCACCATTGGAGAAAATGGTAAAGCACCCTGCATCCCCACCCACCCATCCTTGCAAAAGGTTCTTTACCTCTCTGTGCCCACAGCCGTCAGTGGGGGCAGGGACGGTGGATATTTTGTTAGCACCGCCGGCACACAAATCCACAAAGAATTCTTTTGGTAGATGGTCTCTAAGGTTAGATATTGCCTCGTTAGACACAATTGTTAGATATAAATTGTATTGACATCTAAATAATTTCTGGACTTGGTTAGAAGCAACTTGTAAGCTTCTTATAACTCTAAAACCTACAACTTGACATATTTCTGCGTGCCAAGCTGGGTAGGCGTATTATTTCATCCAATCCTCATAACTGTGTGGAGGAGACATTACATTGCTCATTTGTCTAAGATTCAGAGAGTTCCTGTGACCTAAGATCACGCACTGGTAGAAACAGAATTTGGACCCAGTCCGTTGGACCTCAAAGATCATGCTCCTTCTGGTTGTGTAAGCTGCCCCCAGTATCACCTAGCACCATGCTGAGTACAGGACAGTAATAATTAAAACTATTTCAATATACAGCTAAAAAAAAATCTTATCCTGTGTACAATTCCACTTACCATGGGCGCCTGGGTGGCGCAGTCGGTTAAGCGTCCGACTTCAGCCAGGTCACGATCTCACGGTCCGTGAGTTCGAGCCCCGCGTCAGGCTCTGGGCTGATGGCTTGGAGCCTGGAGCCTGTTTCCGATTCTGTGTCTCCCTCTCTCTCTGCCCCTCCCCCGTTCATGCTCTGTCTCTCTCTGTCCCAAAAATAAATTAAAAATGTTGAAAAAAAAAATTAAAAAAAAAAAAAAAAAAAACAATTCCACTTACCATTCAGTAATAACCCTGAGAGGTAGGTAGTAGTGTCATCCTTAGATTTTGATACAGAAACTGAATAACAAAAGACAAAAAGTTTTCTGAATCATTTAGATACAAAGGAGAGCCAGGACCCAAATGCAAGTCTTCTCCAGGTACTTCATTCTGAGCCATGCTCTGTGTTGTTTGATACAGAACATGTGAGCTAGGGGATGAAGGGTTAAGGACAATGCCTTTTTCCTTTAATAGCCTGTAGCCTCCTAGGCACTGAAGTATGTGTTCATTCATGCAATATTTACTGAGCACCTAGTATGTGCCAGGCGCTGAATATGAAACAGTGAACAAAGGCTGTCCCAATTACTGAACTCCCGGAGCTTGCATTCTAGTGGAAGACAATTTCAGACAATAAGTGCTACAGGACAATGTGGTAGGAAATAAGGGGTGGGTAAATTTAAATAGAGGTCAGCGAAGCCATTTCTGAGGAGGTAACATTAAATGAATGCATCAAGAGGCAAACTGCTGATGGATTCGTTGTTTGATATCAAACTTAACTAGTTTTTGTTGGCCATTAGGCTGTTTATGGGTTTGAATACCCTTTGTACCTCATATTGCAGATGCCCTGTTATGCCCAGAATTCGTGATCCCCAAAGACCACCAAGGAGCCGAGTCCGATGCAAAAGCAAGGAGCCTTTATTCGAGCTATCTCGAGCTCAATCTCCTACCTGCACCGACGCAGCGGTGAGATGCCGGAGAGAGAGCGAATTTCAAAAGCACAAAGGCTTATAGGGGTCTACGGGCAGTTGGTGGGGTGATGGTCGTGGCCTTAGCCGATTAGCTGGGGAAGGATCAGAGTCCTGTTGCGCAGGTTGCCGGGTATGGTTTGAACGGGAAGTTTGAACAGGTGAGTGGGAAGTTACTCAAGGGGAGGTCGTTTTAGCGGGTGAGCGGGAATTTCTTTCTGCGGGTTTTCCCAGAAAAGGGGGCCATGTCGGGGACAGTCACTCAAGATGGAGGACACAGGACAAAATGGAGTTGGCCGGCCTAGGTTCGCTATTTCATTCCCCCCTTGTCATGTAGCTTATGGACCCAATCATGGGACCGGCTGCATTTCTGTTTTGTCTTCTTCTGTTACTAGGGGCTTGTACTGAGCACGGAGGACTATTAGTTGGACGGCTCCCACGCGGTCCCTGACAAACTGGACCAGCCTGTTGATGATACAGGGTCCGAGGGTTACTAGTAGGAGCAGGATGGCGAGGGGTCCAGCAAGGGCCGAGATGAGGGTAGTTAACCAGGGAGACCAGTTTAACAAAGACTCGTACCAGGACTGAGATTGTTCTCTCTCTAACTTTCATTTTTGCAGCCCTTCCCTTATGAGGGCCATAGATTCTTTTACGACCCCTGAGTGAGCAACATAGAAGCAACATTCTTCCCCTAGGGCTGCACATAGTCCTCCTTGCTGCATGAATAATAAGTCTAATCCCCTTCTGTTTTGGAGTACTACTTCTGATAAAGAAGTAAGGGATTCCTGTAAATGAGAAATTGATTTCTCAATTCTTTCTATGTCTAAGTCAGTGGCTGCCCTTAGGGTTCCGTAGTTTTTGTCCTGGATGACGAGTGAGGATATTCCAGTCCCTGCCCCCACTAATCCCAGTCCCAAGAGCGCAGCCAGAGTTAGGGTTGTAATAGGCTCTCTTTTACTTCGGGGGTTAGTAGAGCCTAACCTGTTAAGAATTTTTTTCCCCTGAATGGTACACTAGCTTGGGGATCAAGTGCAGGAGTATGCAGAAGCCTTCCTTCGAGGAGTTAAGGACTTGGGAGTGGACGCAGGGAGTGAGGTCGGTGGAACAGGCCCACCATGCATTTTTGGGGGGAAGTAGATACACTGTCTCCCTCGGGACTGTTAGGGTTTCATTACAGAGATGTGACTGCCCGGGAGGCACGTGGCCTATGCAAGTGCCCTGTCCTGTTACCGCCTGGAGGGTTAGTCTTGCAGTAGCCTGCTGCCATCTGCAGGAGCTAGAGTTGGAGGCTGTTGTAAAATTGCCTTTAATGGCAATATCTTCGTAATATGGGGGCTGGACACCTAGACAGAGCCAACAGGACTTGGTCGGGTCAGGCCTAGTGTTTAGTACCTAGTATGCTCCGTGCTCCATAGGGGGTCTGTATCAGATAGTAAGTTGTGACCCGGGGCAGGAGATGTGGGTGACGCTCCGGTAGGGACAGGGGATGTGGAGGGCTGTGTGGCCAGAGCCTGGGTGTTTCTGGGCGTGGCCGTCCGGGCGGGGGCAGGTCGGGGAACTAGTACTTGGTTGGGTCCTACCCCTGTGGGCGACTGCTGGGCAAGGGGGGTTGCTTGCATTCGGAGGGTAAATAACATTCCTTTATCTCTAGGCCCAAGTCTGACCTTGTCATAAAGCCTGACCCCCCAGGTTTTTCCAGCTTCCCACCCTGTTGCATTTTTTCCTTGTTCTGTGAAAGATATTGACACAGGATTACCATGGCCCGAGACATATGGTGGTCGGGGGCCACTGGGCCGTGTTACCACGATGAGATCTCCGGTGCGTGGTGGGGTCCACCAGATGTGTCCAGTGGTGACACATGACCAAGAGGCGCAGAAGTAGTCTGCCGCATCCCCACAAGTGTCCCCATGGTCTTTTCCACCGGGACAGACATAGAAGTGAAAGTCTTGTCGCCTGAACCCTGTGGTATCAACCCTGGGGTGGCCGGTATAAGGGGGAAACAGGCTTTCTAAGTCTACTCGTAATTCCGGGAACCATGTGTCTCTAGGGTGGGTCTGGGATGTCTGATTAAGTATTGTCCCTGAGCTGGTGTCTACGATCTGCCAGGTAATGTTTTGGGGGGCGTGGGGACTCCCAGCAGCATGAGCAATGACAAGCAGAGTTAACAGAGTTACCAATATCAGGTGGGTCAAATGCGCTATAGCTTGAGCTTGAGCAGGTTGTGTTGATCCCGATTGACGGCCCATTGCGTGACGAAGTCCTTCCGGATCGTGGGGGGGGGGGGGGGGGCTCTGCTGGCCGAACGTGGGTGTGATGGACCCAGGTCGCGATACCGTCTACTTTGAGAGCGGTGGGGGTTGTCAGCACCACGATGTAGGGTCCCTTCCAGCGCGGCTCGAGGGTCTCTTGCCGGTGCCTCTTGACGTAGACCCAGTCTCCCGACCTGTACTGGTGAGGTGTCAGGGTTGGGCCGGCCTCGTAGATGGCACGGAGGCGCGGCCAAATGTCCTCGTGCGCCTTCTGGAGCCCTCTCAAGGAAAGAAAAAGTTCTTGATCTTTAAACTCAGCAAGAAGTTCAGCTCAAAGGTTGGGAATAATAGGGGGTGGCCTGCCAAACGTGATCTCGTAGGGAGTAAAACCCAGGGTGTAAGGAGTGTTCCTAACCCGGTAAAGGGCGTACGGTAGGAGAGTCACCCAGTCCTCGCCAGTCTCCATGGTTAATTTGGTAAGGGTCTCTTTTAGGGCTGTATTCATTCTTTCTACCTATCCTGAGCTCTGGGGCCTATAAGCACAATGTAATTTCCCCCCACAGCCTTGGCTACTGCCTGCTTTACCTGCAAGATAAAAGCTGGCCCCATTTCATGCTTGGTTGGGTATGCCTCCACACAGCCAGAGAAGGTGTCTGTAAATACTAAAAGATATTTATAACCATACTTTCCTAGTTTAACTTCATTGAAGTCGACCTCCCATTGTGCTCCCGGTGTGGTGCCTCTGAGCCTGCTTCCTTTTTTATTTGATGTGGCTCTCGAGTTGGTGAGTTGGCAGGTCTTGCAGGCACATACAACTTGCTCTATTTTGGTGTCCTGTTGGTGAATCTTGATTCCAGCATGTCGGATTAAGTCTTTTAATTTTCGGGCCCCCGTGTGAGTAGACCGATGCATGTGCTCTGATACTGAGACTCCGAGCGGGTCTGGCAGCACGAGCTCCTTGTAGGTGTATACCACCATCCCTTTATCTCCTGGGCCATGGGGAGTTTCTTGATCCGCTGTAACTCCTCCTGGGAGTATTTGGGCTGGTCTGGTAAAACTGGTTCTCCCGGGTCCAGTAGTTGTATGGTCATGGTGGGAACTGAAGTAAGGCCTACTGCCTTGGCTTCCTGGTCAGCCTTTCGATTACCTCTAGCTACCGGGTTATCAGTTTTCTGGTGCCCTTGGCAGTGGATAATGGCCAGCTTGGCAGGAAGCCATAAGGCTGTAAGCAGGTCAAATATCTCCTGCTTATTTTTTATAGTCTGTCCTTCTGCCGTTAGTAACCCCCTCTCCTGATAAATTGCCCCATGAATATGAGCTGTGGCAAACACATAACGGTTGTGTGTGTAGATGTTAAGCCGTTTTCCAGCTCCCAGTGTCAGTGCCTTGGTGAGGGCGACGAGCTCTGCTTGCTGGGCTGACGTTCCGGAGGGTAGAGCCTCCGCCCATATGGTGTCCGTTTCAGTGACTACCGCGGCACCCACATACCTGTGTCCGTCCCGCACAAAGCTGCTGCCATCAGTGAACCAAGTAGCCTCGGCATCAGGGAGGGGCCCGGTCGGTCAGGTCCGTCCGGAATCCATGTACTTGCTCCAGGATCCCTGCACAATCATGTAGTGGAGCATCTAGGTCAGGGTCGGGCAGCAGAGTTGCAGGATTGAGGGCCGCACTGGGGTGGAACCGCACCCGTGGAGGGTTGAGTAGGAGGCTCTGGTAATGAGTCACACGTGTGTTGCTCATCCATCTATCAGGAGGCTGTTTCAGGACCCCTTCAATGGCGTGTGGGGTCATGATCCAGATCTGCTGTCCTAGGGTCAGTTTGTCTGCGTCCTTGACAAGGAGTGCTGTCGCCGCAATAATTCTTAGGCATGGCAGCCAGCCGGCAGCCACTGGGTCTAGCTTCTTGGACAGGTAAGCCACCGGGCGGTTCCAGGGGCCTAAGGCTTGAGTTAGAACCCCTTTTTCTATTCCCTTGTGTTCGTCTACAAAGAGGTGGAAGGGCTTCATAATGTCTGGCAGGCCCAGGGCTGGGGCATCTAGGAGGGCCTTTTTCAACTAATTAAAGGCAGTTTCCTCTTTTTCAGTCGATTCAAATGTTTTTCCCTCTTTGGTAGCTTCATATAGGGGCCTGGCGATCTCAGCAAAACCCGGGATCCAGAGGCGGCAGTAGCTGGCCGATCCTAGGAATTCCCTTACTTCCCTTCGGGAGGTGGGAGTAGGGATCTTCAGGACAGATTCTTTTCTGGCATCTGATAACCGCCGCTGTCCGCCCTCCAGGATGTATCCCAGGTAACTTACCCTCTCCCTGCATATCTGAGCCTTTTTCGCAGATGCCCAGTCCAGCAGGTCCTGGGTCCCTTGCTCGCAGTCCTCGGCCGTGTCGGCAGCAATCAGGATGTCATCTACATACAGCAGGAGGGTGAGGCCAGGGTGCTCCTTTCTGTACTCACCCAGGTCCTCGTGTAGTGCCTCGTCGAAGATGGCGGGAGAATTTTTGAACCCCTGAGGCAGCCAGGTCCAGGTGAGTTGCCCACTGTAGCCCTCCTCTGGATCATGCCACTTGAAGGCGAACAAGGGTTGGCTTTGGGGTGCCAGCGGCAGACTGAAGAAGGCGTCCTTTAAATCTAATACAGTATACCAGACCCTGGAGGGTGCCAAGGAGCTCAAGAGAGTATGTGGGCTGGGAACAGTTGGGTGTATGTCCGTGACCCTCTTATTTACTTCCCAGAGGTCTTGTACCGGTTGATAGTCATTTGTGTGAGGCTTTTTGACCGGCAGTAGGGGGGTGTTCCAGGCAGACTGGCAAGGAACTAGTACCCTTAGGCTTCATAGTCTCTGGATGTGTGGCTGGATCCCCTTCTGGGCCTCCTGAGACATGGGGTATTGTTTGATCCTTACGGGACCTTCTCCTGGCTTGAGCTCTACCAGGACCAGGGTCCTGTGGGTGGCTAGTCCTATTCCCCCACCCCACCCCCCCATCTCTGCCCAAACTGAGGGGAATTCTTGTAGCCATCTGTCTATATTATCCTCTCTCGGGAGCACCTCCTGGTGGAAGCTGTATTCATCCTCTAGTTTTATGGTCAGGACCTGGATGGGGTGGCCCTTGCCATCAGTGACCTGAGGCCCCCCTTGTCTGAAAGTTATCTGAGCTCCAATCTTGGTCAGTAAGTCCCGTCCTAACAGCGGGTAGGGGCATTCTGGTATTACCATAAAGGAGTGGGATACCTGACCCGTCCCCAAATCTACCGTTCTTCGGGTAGTCCATGAATACTGGCTCATACCAGTTGCCCCTTGTACCCAGGACTTCTTGCTGGCTAGTTTTCCTTGTGGGGTGCGGAGGACCGAATGTTGTGCTCCGGTGTCGACAAGGAAGTCAACAGGGGTCCCCTCCACTTTAAGAGTTACCCTGGGCTCGGGGAGAGGGTCTGAACCCCGACTCCCCTAATCACTCAGTTCATCTAGCTCTAGGACTTTTACTCGATCAGTCTTGCTTCCTTTCCCGCCGGCCCTTTTCAGACAATCTCGGGCCCAATGCCCTATCTCCTTGCAGTATGCGCACTGATCCTTCTGCAGCCTCTGCTTCCCCGCCTTGGTGGTTCCTTTACCTCCTCTTGAGTCGTCCGCCAGCTGCTGGAGATGGAGGTCTCGTTCCTCGGGGGAGTCAGCAGTGGTAGCTAGTAGTATTTGGGCCAGGTCTCGAGTCTGCTTACTGCTGGCAGCCGCCATGGCGCGAGCCTGCTTGTCCTCAGGAGGCTCCCGGTTATTATATACCTTTTCGGCTACTACCAGTAAGTCCTGCAGACTTTTTTTCTCCTAGTCTATCTATTTTCTGTAATTTTTTCTAATGTCTATGGCCGATTGGTTTACAAAGGCCATGATAACAGCTGCCTTGCTTTCTGGAGCCTCTGGATCCATGGGAGTATAAGTACGGAATGCCTCCATGATCCGTTCTAAAAAGGCAGCCGGAGATTCATCTTTTTCCTGTTGCACATTTCCTACCTTGGCCAAATTGGTTGGCTTCCTAGCAGCCATTCGGAGACCTGCCCCCCCCCCCCCCCCATTAGAGTCTGGCGGTAGACCCGGAGCCTCTCCTTACCTTCTGCCGTGTTGAAATCCCACTTGGGCCGAGTTAAGGAGAAGGAGGCATCTATCTGAGCCTGGTCGGTGGTGGGATTCCCGTCTGTGCCCGAAACTAGTTTTCGGGCCTCATTGAGGATTCTTTCTGTTTCCTCAGTTGTGAACAGGACCTGCAAAAGCTGCTGGCAATCATCCCACGTGGGCTGATAGATAAAAAGAACAGAGTCTAATAAATCAATAAGCCCTGCCGGTTTCTCGGAAAACTTAGGATTCTGAGCTTTCCAATTGTAGAGGTCACTAGTGGTGAAAGGCCAATAGTGATAGGGCTGATTCCCCTTCGCGTCTGGGGGTCCGGTGGCTCGCAGGGGCAGAATAGTGGAGTCAGCGGCGGAGGCAGGCTGCTCCCTCTGAGCCCTTTGTCTGGTAAAGGGCGGGCTTCCCACTGGAGCGTTTCCGCCTCCCGCTCTGTGAACAGCGTCTGCCTCCCCCAGAGGGGGAGGATGGTGTTCTTCCGGCATCCTAGGGGGGTTATACGGGGAAGGAAAAAATAATTCTTTTTTAGTCCCCCCCCCCCTCCCCCCATAGGACAGGGTAGAGGGGTGCTGAAGGCTGGGTAAGACTTTTCTTGTTCTCCTTCTTCTCTGTCCCCTGCAAAGCAAGAATGGGTTTTGGCTCTGGAGGGTGTGGGGCTAGGAAGGGCTTAAGACAAGAGGGTGGGTCTTCTACAAGGTCCTGCCAAGTGATAATGTAAGGGAGCTGATCAGGATGGCCGTCTTAGGCCGAGAGATGATACCCCTGACTCGGTGGACGGTAGGGAGGTTAAACGTGCCCTCTGGCGGCCATCTGACATTGAAAGCTGGCCACTCGCTAGAACAAAAAACCTGCCACCAACCCTTTTGGACTTCCACACTGAGGTTGTTAGCTTTTTGGCTGACATCCTTAAAGTGATCAATCATAATACTTAGAGGAGTAGTCTGAGTCTGTCCCATAACATCCATCTAGTAAGTCCACAGAACAAAACTGAGAAACACAGAAACAGACAGAGGGCCCCTAGAAACAGTCTTCCAACTCCGTGGAAGCAAAACTGAAAGCTAGACAATGGCCTCACGCCGACCAGCGGGAGCGACCCGCCTCATCTCAGACCTTTGAGGGGAATCCACATCCCTCCAGAAGGGAGGATTGGAACGTCTTCCGAAACTCCCGGCCGGTGGTCCTCCAGTGCGTCCATTTAGAACACGCCAGGCACTACCAGAATTTCAGAAATGAGCTCACACAGAAGAGACAGGGAACGGACAGACACTAACCGTGGCCAGTCAGGCTCTCTGGGTTGGGGGGGGGGGTCCCTCAGGAGTCTTGGGGATCCCGGAGGAGCTCCCAAATGTTATGCCCAGAATTCACGATCCCCAAAGACCACCAGGGAGCCGAGTCTGATGCAAAAGCAAGGAACCTTCATTTGAGCTAGCTCGAGCTCAATCTCCTACCTGCACCAACGCAGCGGTGAGATGCCAGAGAGAGAGTGAGTTTCAAAAGCACAAAGGTTTATAGGGGTCTAGGGGCAGTTGGTGGGGTGATGGTCGTGGCCTTAGCTGATTGGCTGGGGAAGGATCAGAGTCCCGTTGTGCAGGTTGCCGGGCATGGTTTGTATGGGAAGTTTGGACGGGTGAGCGGGAAGTTACTCAAGGGGAGGGGGTTTTAGCGAGTGAGCAGGAATTTCTTTCTGCGGGTTTTCCCAGAAAAGGGGGCCATGTCGGGGACATAGTCACTCAAGATGGAGGACACAGAACAAAATGGAGTCGGCCAGCCTAGGACCGCTCTTTCAGCCCAAAGTACAACTGTCCAGGCAAAGCATAACAGAGAACTCTCCAATTCTTTTATTCCTCTGACCTTGCCTTTGCCGTCAGGGTCACTGACGCCCCACTGCCACGCCCATTCTTCTCCTTCCGAGGCTCCCAGCCTGCGCAAGCGCAAAAGAAACTGCCTTCCTTAGTGGAGGGCGCGGATCCCACTACAAAACGCATGCGCCCCTGGCCTGTAAGCCCCGCCCCGACCCCTGCGCTGGCTCGCGAGCGCCTGCCGTTTCTCCGGGCGGGGCGGTGGGCGGGGACTGGTCGGAGAGGCGCGCGCCGGTGCGTGCGTGTGTGCGCGCGCCGCGGGCGGGCCAGTGAAGCCGGCGGCCCTGGCACGTGATACGGGAGCGGCTCGGTCGCTTGGTGGCTTGGTCTGTCTGTCCGTCCGCGGGTGCCATCATGGCGGACGCAGCCAGTCAGGTGCTCCTGGGCTCCGGCCTCACCATCCTGTCCCAGCCGCTCATGTACGTGAAGGTGCTCATCCAGGTATGAGTCGTCGCCATCCCTTTCCCCGCCCGGCGCCTTGTTTAGTCGCCGCTGCCCTCCGCGCTTGGCGATCGGCTCCAGCCTTCCCGGCCTTCAGTCCCCTGAGATGCTGCTTTTTCCCTGCTGTCCCTTCCTTCCCCGCAGGGACAGCTTCCACTGCCCGCGCCTCTTCCACTGCCCATGGGCCTTCCCCAGGTCTCGCTTCCTTCCTGGGGAAGGCGGGGAGGCCCGATCCTTTCCCCATAGCCAACTGCCGTCCTGCACTGCCCGGTGAACTTTGTTTTTTCATCCCTGAGGTTGATACTGGCCAGTTGCCACCAAGAGCTTCCCAACCCTCCCTGCATACCCCTCTGAAATTAGCATTCACCTCCTCCCCCGGCCCGAACGCAAGACATTAAATATATTAAAGACAAATTTGATATTAAAGGGGAGCCAACACTTGATTAGCGTTTTTTTTCTTCTTTTTTCTTTGCTACTGTTACTCTTCTGAGATTTAGCACCAGATACCCAGGTAAACACAAGGAGCTCATTCAGAAGTGAGAGGATTCACTGAGCTCACTGAGCGCTCTCCCAAGAGCAGCCCTTGTGACTCATGACAGTGGAAACCACATCTGTCTGAGCTTGGAATAGTTCAGATGAAAGAGTTGAAGCATATATGTTAGTTGCTAATCTACTGTGAAATAATCCTTAAGTGACATTTTACATTCGCAGGCAAGTAACCCAGGTTTTAACTGATGGTACACTATTTGATAGTGTTTTCAGTTGCCTTTCTAGAATTCTCTGTGATGGGCATGTCATTCATTTTTTTAAACTCTTGTTGAGAGTTGACATAATTATGTCATGCATTATTCCAAGGAAGGGAGCAGTGATTAGAACCCCTGTCCTTGCCATCTGCCTTTCTGTCAGAAACATGCAAGACCCTAAGGAGGGCCACATTTCTTACTATTGAGTTGATGCTACTCCGTATTATGTGTTGCTTGGCTGACCCATGTGGATTCAGATTCCGTACGTAAAAGGCTATTATAAAGTAAATTATTTTAACTAAGAACAAAGATTTTGATTGAAATGTGCTATGACATCTAAAACAGAATTGGCACATTTGTAGCTAAATAGTGTCTTGAGATGACATTTTGCAGTAAATCTGCTATGAGCTCAGTACTTCTTCAGGAGACAGTGTTTTTTTAGTGACGTCTAGAGCTCTTGTCTCAAAAATTTTAATATCCTCAGCCCTGATTACTTAACTTCTGTGTGTTGCCAAGTGTCTTTAAGGGTTTTGGTGAAATTTCCAAATACTCAGCTTTATTTATTTATTTTTTTAGTTTATTTATTTATTTTGAGAGACAGTGGGAAAGGAGCAGGGAGAGAGGGAGAGAGAGAGAGAGAGGGAGAATCCCAAGCAGACTCTGCACCGTCAGCATAGAGTCTGATGCGAGGCTGGAACCTGTGAACCACGAGATCATGACCTGAGCTGAAGTCAGATGCTTAGCTGACTGAGCCACCCAGGTGCCCCCCGAATACTGTTTTAAAAATAGTTGTATGGTAGCACTTTGAGGGAGCTCAGTCAGGAGTTAATTGAACAGGTTAAGAATCACGGCAATAACGAGTCAAAACCAAGTCCTATGGCATTCATTCTCTCAACTTTCTCTTTAGCACTAAGAATGCTGAATATATTGTAGAAATAAAATGATAATCATTAACTCTAAAATGGTCTTCATTAGATTATTAACGACAATCAGCTTGTTTAACATGGATTTAGCTTATAATCATTTCCCACATGACTTATCCAACCGTATCTGCATTTGCCTTTTGAGTGTTTCATCTTGATAGCCAAATCCATAGTGGATACTGGCTTAGTCTTCTGTTTTGTCCAAATATAAAAAATGTGTTTGGAGAGCATAGCTGGCTTAGTTGGTATAGCATGCAACTCTTGATCTCCCAGTTGTGAGTTTAAGCCCCACGTTGGGCATGGAGATTACTTTATTTAAAATGTGTTAGATTTTCTTTAGAAAATATTTTTGAGCCTCAGTAAACTGTAGCTTTCCTAACACAAAAGTTCCCTTACTCTGTTTTCAATTTGATACTAGTCCAGCTCAGCTACATGGCTTACTTTGTGGAATTTGAACCAAACAAAAGGAAGCTTGGAGTTCATTGAAACTAGTGTTATCAGTTGAGGGAATAAGAAACTGACAAGGATGATACTTCATCATTGCCTCGGAAAACATATGCTGTATTTTAACTGAGGTTAAAAATTATAACTTTACAACCAAGGTATTTTGGGGAATATTGCTTAGTATTGATACATCCTATTGTTTTTAAAGGTGGGATATGAGCCTCTTCCTCCAACAATAGGACGAAATATTTTTGGGCGGCAAGTATGTCAGCTTCCTGGTCTGTTTTGTTATGGTAAGTGTTTTTGATTTATTTGGAATTGGAGGACATTGAGGATGATGATAGGTAGGCAGGAGGTATGGAAAGAAGATATAGAAAGCCTGTTGACATGAAATTTCTATGTAACTATTTCTTTCAGCTGGAATTTAAATCTCTGACTTGTGTTCTTAGCTCAGCACATCGCCAGCATTGACGGGAAGCGTGGGTTGTTCACAGGCTTAACTCCAAGACTGTGCTCAGGAGTCCTTGGGACCGTGGTCCATGGTAAAGTTTTACAGGTAAGAACATCAGTTCATCTTCCCAAAGATTTAGATTACCTTTTATGCAGTTTGTTCTACTGACCAAAAGCAGGGTTATTTTTGCTTTTTGTTTTTTTTAGTAATTGTTTACTTTTGGGGGGAGAACACAACTGAGGGAGGGACAGAGAGAGGCGGGTAGAGGATCCAAAGCAGGCTCTGTGCTGACAGGCTGACAGCAGTGAGCCCAATGCAGGGCTTGAACTCAAGAACAAGGAGATCATGACGTGAACTGAAGTTGGATGCTCAACTGACTGAGCCACCCAGGTGCCCCAAGAGCAGTTTTAAAGATATATTTATGACCGTGATCTTTCTTCCTCTTGAAAACATTTTCTTCAAATATCCATTTTTTTTTTCTTTTTAAAAATTTATTTATTTTTGAGAAAGAGAGAATGTATGCACAAGTGGGGGAGGGAGGGAGGGAGGGAGAGAGAGAGAGAGAGAGAGAGAGAGAGAGAGAGAATCCCAAGCAGGCTCAGAGCTGTCAGCCGAGAGAGAGTGAGAGAGAGAGAGAGAGAATATGAATCCCAAGCAGGCAAGCAGGCTTGGAGCTGTCAGCTGAGCCAACGCAGGGATCCATCTCACAAACTGTGAGATCATGACCTGAGCCAGTGTCATGAGTCAGACACTTAACCGACTGAGCCACGCAGGTGCCCCCAAATACCCATTCTTAATTCTTTCCTGGGACGCAAGGGGAATTTGTATAAAATGAAGCATTTGACTTTGATCTACACAACCTTCGTCCTGTGAATCCGTCATTCTGAGAAGAAAATGAATGCAATTATTCGATCTCCTGCATAGCTCATTTGATTTCTTTGAAGGAGGAAGGAGGCTGAATAAAACATACATATTTTTTTCTGAAGTTATTTTTTTCTTATCATTACCCCTAGTAAAATGTTTTCTGTTACAAACTTATTTTTTATGTATTTATGTTTAAAAGGTTTTTTTATTGATTTATATTTTAAAGTAAGCTGTGTGCCCAATGTGGGTCTTAAACTCACAACCCTGAGATCAGGAGTCGCATGCTCTACCTGTTGAGCCAGCCAAGTGCCCCACAAACTTATTTTCTTAAAAAACTTAGCAAGATAAACATAAAAGTCAGGATAGTGGTTATTTGTGGGAAGAGGGAAGGGAAAAGGGACCATGCATGACATTTGGGGGTAATGGAAATGATTTTCCTTGACCTGGATCATGGCTATGTGGATATTTGTCATGTGATTATTTATTCCATCATTTATATTTTGTGCACTGTTTCTGCAAATGTGTTAATGTTAAATAAATTAAAAAAAAATTTTTTTAACCACCAAGGTCCATGTCAACTGCAGGGCTGTAGAAATTTTGGGGAAGTAGGGGAAGAGGTGAGAGGTGGAACTTTGGCTATCTGTATCTGAAGCATTTGATTTTAAGAAAGCCAGAGATCTGAAGTCTGACACTTAACCAGCTGAGCCACCCAGACGCCCCACTAACTGCTTTTTAAATAGTACTGGGCACAATCCTTCATTTACTTTTGTAGGCTTTCACATTACCCCAGTTCTAATGTTTTATCATCTGATGACCATGTCTTGATTTTGTTAGTTTCGTGATCTAATTGGCTTCGATTTCATTTTTTTTAAAGTTTTTATTTAAATTCCAATTAGTTAACATACAGTGTAATATTAGTTTTGGGTGTACGGTGTAGTGATTCAACACTTCCTTAAATTGCCCTCTGCTTATCACAAGTGCCCCCCCTTAGTCCCCATCACCTATTTCACCCATCCCCCACCCCGCCCACCTCCCCTCTAGTATCTATCAGTGTGTTCTCTGTAAAGAGTCTGTTTCCTGGTTTGCCTCTTTTTTTTCCCCCCATGATCATTTTTTTTTAATGTTTTATTTATTTTTGAGAGAGAGAGACAGTACGAGCAGGGGAGGGGCAGAGAGAGAGAGAGAGAGAGAGAGAGAGGGAGACACAGGCGAAGCAGGCTCCAGGCTCTGAGCTGTTAGCACAGAACCCAGTGTGGGGCTTGAACTCGTGAACCATGAGTTTGTGACCTGAGCTACAGTCGGATGCTTAACCAACTGAGCCACCCAGGTGCACCCATTTGTTTTGTTCCTTAAATTTCATGTATGAATGCTAATTGGCTTCAATTTTAAATTCTCTTCACCCTTCATTGATTTTTGAGTTGGAAAGGTTTTCAGTAGATTCCTCACATGGAAGCTGTTTCACCCTTTAGCCACTTTATTATTCTTTACACTTATTCTTTTGTTATGTTTTTAAGTAAGCTCCACTCCCATTGTGGGGCTTGAACTCATGACCCCAAGATGAAGAGTTACATGGTCTACCCACTGAGCCAGCCAGGCGCTCCACCTTATACTTATTCTTGTTGTCATGCCTGTGGGCTGAATGTGGAAAAGTGTGGGTAGCCCGTGGGTGAGAGTAATGGAGTCCTAATGGGCAGGTATTTTTGGTGGATTGATTACTAGTGTTTCATTCCCAGCCACACCCTCCCCCGGGCTCAGTGAAAGTATTGCCTTTACCCAAGTGAGATTTACATATGGAAAGACAGCTGTCCTCTAGTGGGCTTCATGTGTAGACTTAGAGCAAAAGTGAAAGTACTACTTGAGAACAAGGTCCTGTATGTTCCAGAAAGTAATAAACTCCCGGTAATCAGGTACCCTGAATGTATGTTTCACATGTAGCCAAATGAAATATAACAGGGGATTGGTACTACACTTAGTATCAAAAGCAGCTCCATACAATCAGGAAGAGAGACCAGTTCAGGGTTGGTGAAACTGGGCCTTTTATAAGAAAGAGTTCTGTATATTTGAACCAGAATGAAATTAAATTCTGTTCAGAATAGTATAGAAAGGACAGGAGGAAATTTTTATTTTAAGTTTCTTTATTTTTGAGAAAGAGCAGAGGAAGGGCAGAGAGAAGGGGACAGAGAATCCCAAGTGGGCTCTTCCCTGACAGCAGAGAGCCGGACGCAGGGCTTGAACTCACAAACCGTGAGATCATGACCTGAGCCGAAGTCGGACACATAACTGACTGAACCACCCAGGCGCCCCTAGAAATGAGTGAGAATTTTATTTTATTTATTTATTTTTTTTAATTTATTTTTTTTAATGTTTATTTATTTTTGAGACAGAGACAGAGTATGAACAGGGGAGAGGCAGAGAGAGAGGGAGACACAGAATCTGAAACAGGCTCCAGGCTCTGAGCTGTCAGCACAGAGCCCAATGCGGGGCTTGAACCCACGAACCGTGAGATCATGACCTGAGCCGAAGTCAGACGCTTAACCGACTGAGCCACCCAGGTGCCCCATGAGTGAGAATTTTAAAATACGCCTGAAACCATTAGAATTACTCTTAACTAAAGACTTGGAATTTGACCTGAAAACATCATATTGCTTAATCTTAACATTTACTCCCTTTCTTCTGATTTTTCTTTTAAATCTTTTTTTAATAGGAAGTATTGTCTGTTTTTTTAATCTGGTATAACTAGTGACTCAATTGTCTGGTTCTTTTATTTCACCTAGCCCATCTTCTATTTCTGAAGTATCCCACAAATAATATTTCCTCTTCCAATCTAGTCTGAGCCTTGGCAGTGTTCAAGTTCTCTAAAAGAGAACAAAATCTTCTCTTGCCTGTTTTAGAAACAGTCAGATACAAAAGGAAAAGTGAAGCGATTTTAGCTCTTCAGACTTGGCACCAATTCTCTGTTCTTTTGTGCAGTGAAGAAAAGAGCCTTGCCCTAATTTGATATTGGTACTACTTTCTTTTTTTTTAAGTGAGATAAAATTGGTACAAAACGTATGTTTCAGGTGTACAAAATTATAATTCGACATCTGTGTTCATTACAGAGTGATCGTCTGGTTACCATCCATCACCATACATTTGACCCCATTTGCCCATTTCACTCATCTTCCATCCCCCTTCCCTTCTGGTAACCTGTTCTTCGTGTCTATGAATTGGTTTGGTTTGTTTGTTTAAATTCCACATGTGAGTGAAATGCAGTTTTTGTCTTTCTCTTTCTGACTTATTTCACTTAACTTAGTACCCTGAAGGTCCATCCATGTCTCAAATGACAAGATTCATTCTTTTTTATGGCTGAGCAATATACTCTATTATGTACATATACCACAATTTCCTTATCCATTCATCCATCGATGGCCATTTAGGTTTTTATATCTTGGCTACTGTAAATAATGCTGCTATAAACGTCAGGGTGCGTATATCTTTTCAATTTAGTGTTCATCTTCTTCAGATAATCCAGAAGTAAAATAGCTGGATTTCTATGGTAGTTCTTTAAAAAAGTTTTTTTTATTAACTAATCTCTATCCCTAACATGGGGCTTGAACTCACAACCCTGAGATCAAGAGTCTCATCCTCTACCAACTGAGCCGGCCAGGCACCCCCGATAGTTCTATTCTTAACTTTTTGAGGAGTGTCCATACTGTTGTCCACAGTGGCTGCCTTAGTTGATGTTCCCACCAACAGAATCAGGTCATTTTTCTCCACATCATCTCTAACACCTGTTATTTCTCTTTGTTGACAGCCAATATAACTGATGTGAGGTGGTATCTCATTGTGATTTTGGTTTGCATTTCCCTGCTGATGAGTGATGTTGAGAATCTTTTCATTTGCCTGTTGGCCATCTGTATATCTTGTGTGGAACAATGTATATTCATATTCTCTGCCCATTTTTTAATTGGGTTGTTTGGTATTGGTTCTGCTTTTTCATGAAAAAGCCATGAGGCTTTTTCCATAACCTTAGGCCTAGGGTATGTTTATACCAGTTTATTTCTGCTAAACGTGTATGTTTAGTAAATAATGCCCTTGGGTTTCTGTTTTGGTTTGTTGTCCTGTTTCATTTATCTATCTATTTATTTACTTACTTACTTATTTATTTAAAAAAAATTTTTTTGGGGCGCCTGGGTGGCGCAGTCGGTTAAGCGTCCGACTTCAGCCAGGTCACGATCTCGCGGTCCGTGAGTTCGAGCCCCGCGTCAGGCTCTGGGCTGATGGCTCGGAGCCTGGAGCCTGTTTCCGATTCTGTGTCTCCCTCTCTCTCTGCCCCTCCCCCGTTCATGCTCTGTCTCTCTCTGTCCCAAAAATAAAATAAAAAATGTTGAAAAAAAATAAAAAAAAAAAAAAAAATTTTTTTTGAGTAGGCCCCACACTGAGGCTTGAACTCACAACCCTGAGATCAAGACCTGAGCTGAGATTAAGAGTCAGATGATTAACTGACTGAGCCATCCAGGCACCCATTTCTTCTCTTAGATGAGAGTTTTCATGAGCATTTGCCTGTTCCTCTAGCTGGCCAATATGTTAAACTTAGTAATAAGATATCTTAGAGACACTTACTTCCAACTGATAATAGAAATAGAAATTATTGGAGATATTCAACAGCAAAAAAAGCCCAGAAACTGTTTTACTTTCATTTTATGTCCTCTCTCAATGACACTGTGACAGCCCTAATCATCCTTTCTTTTCTTTTCCTTTCCTTTGTAGCATTACCAGGAATGTGACAAGGTTGAGGTATGTTGGAGCCTATTTGTATGCATGGGTGGTCCATTTCCCTTGCAGGTTATTATTGCTCTTTGGTCCTCTTTAGGAGAAGGGACAAGCAGTCAGTTTTCCTTTCATCTCAGTGAGCGTTGGTGTACAGAGTGGCCAGGTGTTGGAACAGTTTTATTTAAAACCATCAAGATAGGGGCACCTAGCTGGCTCATTTGGTGGAACATGTAACTCTTAACCTTGAGGCTGTAGGTTGAAGCCCCGTGTGGTATGTAGAGACTACTTAAAAAAAAATCTTTAAAAAAATTAGAAACAGAAAGAGAGAAAGAAAGAAAGAGAGAAAGAAGGAAGGAAGGAAAGAAAGAAAAAGAAAGAAAGAAAGAGAAAGAAAGTAAGAGAAAGAAAGAAAACCTTCAAGATATCTGTCTTTCGTATTGATTTCCAGGATTTAGGCCCTGGGAATGTACAAAAAGAAGTCACACCTTCCTTCGACCAAGTTATCAAAGAGGTAAGAGACAAATTATGTCCTGTGCTATTTCCCAAAATCACAGTGTATGCAGTGTGGCATTTTGTGGAATTAGGATCATCAGGCCTGTGTGTTCAGCGTTTGTTCCAAATGAAATCAGACCTTCAATTTAATTTGGGCTTTTCTATATAGATATCATAAAAAAGAAAAAAAAAAGCTATTTGGATTGCATGCCTTTGAAGGAAACTAATTTTGTGGTCATCTCATCTTTAAAATTGAAGAGGTTTTCCCTGAAAGTTTTCTAATGGAGTTGTAAACATCTGGCACAGTGTTAAATTAGTGGCCAGGTCCTTTGTGAATTGGATATTATCCATCTCTCTGGAAAAGCATTTTTTTTTTTTTAATGTTTATTTACATTTGAGAGAGAGAGAGAGTGAACGGGGGCGGGGGGGTGGGGGGGGGAGGCAGAGAGAGAGACAGAGACAGAATCTGAAGCAGGCTCCAGGCTCTGAGCTGTCAGCATAGAGCCTGATGTGGGGCTTAAACTCACAAGCCATGAGATCATGACCTGAGCCAAAGTCCTCAATGGACTGAGCCCCCAGATGCCCCTCTATCTGTAAAAGTTTTTACAATGTTATTCTGACTTAGGGGATTGTTCCTCACACCCATTTTCCTCTTCCCATCTCCTACCTTAGGAGTTTGTTTCATACCTGACTTAATATTTATGGCTTTCAAAAGTACTCTTTGATTTCTTAGTCTTCACATTGTCTAATTGTTTTTAGTGAGGTTGCAATTTTCTCGTAAATGCTGCTTTCTTTTTAAAAAAAATTTTTTTTAACGTTTATTTATTTTTGAGAGACAGAGCGAGAGCAGAGGAGGGGCAGATAGAGAGGGAGACACAGAATCTAAAGCAGGCTCCAGGCTCTGAGCTGTCAGCACAGAGCCCAACGTGGGACTCAAACCCACGAATCGCGAGATCATGACCTGAGCTGAAGTCAGACGCTTAACTGACTGAGCCACCCAGGTGCCCCAAATGCTGCTTTCTAAAATATATATTCCAGGGGCACCTGGGTGGCTCTGTCAGTTGAACTTCCATCTCTTGATTTCAGCTCAGATCATGATCCCAGGGATCCCAGGGATTGAGCCCCATGTCAGGCTCTGTGCTGAGCATGAAGCCTGCTTGGGATTCATTCTCTCCCTCCCTCTCTCTCTGTCTCTCTCCCTCTCCCTCTCTCCCTTTCCACCCCTCTCACCACCCCCCCACTCTCCCTCCCTCTGCCTCTCCTCTACTCCCACATGTACATGATCTCTCTCTTTCAAATAAATGGAAGAAATTAGTTTTAAATAATAAATAAAATATATATTCCAAAGCAAATCTTACTACAAGTGTAGCTATCAGATGAATCAACTTTGTTTCCATAAAGTTTCTACTTTTATTAAAAAATAGAGGAACATGTATTAATATACATTTTGTATTTTCTTAACTTCAGTTGGCCCATCCTGTCCCACAGGCTCTTCTCAGGACTACCATACCATGAGGGCTGTCTTAACTAAATAACTGAAGATAATGTTTAAATGCATAAACGAATGACCTGGTGTATTTACAACCTACCTCCAAGTATTGTAATTTAATTTTCTTTGCTACTTCTTTGCAGAGTCCTGGACAAGAAAGATAAACTAGGATAAATAGCATTTCTGAGATATTGCAGTTACATGGTTGTGGTGGAAAAACAAATCAGAGTTGTTGTGTTGGTACAGATTAACTAGAGCCTGACATTTGAATAATGTAGATTTCAGAGTGTGAAATCACTCACAGTGAGAAAGTGACTTCAAAATCTAAAACACAGGCCTCACAGTTTTCTTCCAGCTTGGTTACCGTTTGCTAGTGACCCTCCCTGTCTTTTTGCCTTTTTTTTGTCCCCCAATCTGTAAAATCGAGAAGATAACCGAAATCTGCTTTGCACATCAGTTTTGAGAAGTAACCCCAACAGAACGTTGAAATCCACGACTGAGCGGTCTGAGATGATGACAGTGTGTTACAGTATCACGTTCAGGGCAGGAGGGCCCTGTTGCCCACATTACTTCTCACAGGAATTTGAATGTCATTTATTTAGATCTCAGAAGTGTGTGTTGATTGTTTCTAGACAACTCGAGAGATGATGGCTCGTTCTGCTGCTACCCTCATCACACATCCCTTCCACGGTATGTTTGCACTTGGTAACTGAAATCTGATTTGTGACCTGACTTTTTAGAGCATGATCTCTCCTCTCCAATTGCTTAGACAGATTGATGTGGGAGTTCACTTAAGTGCCTTGCCTGTGTGTTTTTTGTTTTTTGTTTGCTTACTTGCTTTGGCACTTATCCAGTTTACCCAGAGAGCAAAGTGTCTTTAGGTGGAAAAAACTTTTTTTCTTTTTCAGGGCTATCAAAATTTATGTCGACGTAGTTTTAAAAATCTTTTCTCTGTGTTCTGCAGTGATCACTCTGAGATCTATGGTACAGTTCATCGGCAGAGAATCCAAGTACTGGTAAGTGTTTTTATTTCCAAGGATTCAAGGAGATCAGTTGAAGTGCTTTACATTTTTTTTTTTTTTAATCTTTATTTTTGAGAGAGAGAGAGACAAAGTGCGAGCAGGGGAGGAACAGAGAGAGAGAGGGAGACAAGATATATCATTTTGATCAAGTTGATATATCATTTGATATGCACACACACAGAAAAGGGAAAATAGAAGAAAATGGCCTGGGCACGTTTAAGAAGCTACCCAAGATCTCAGAGTAAGTTGCAGAGACACTAAAGCCAAAATTCACCCTGACTCCATGTAACTAGGTAGTAATATCTCCACACCTGTCCCAAGTTCAACTGTCTTTACAGAGTGAGGGTGGCAGAAAAGGGGGTGGGATATAAATTTGACCTTGTCAAAAGTGATAATTGAACGTTTTCTTTAGTAGCTCCAAAATAATCTTCATGTATTTTTGCCTTTCCATCTTCTGTACGTTAGTGGACTTTATGACTCCATAGTAACCATCTATCGTGAAGAAGGCATCCTAGGATTTTTTGCGTGAGTAAATTGTTGATTTGTGTGTGATTATTTGTGGGAATGGAAAGCTTTAATGAAAATAAGGACATGACTGTTTAATCCCTGGAGAAAATGTACTCTCTGGGTTTACTTCATGTTAAACTCTATTAAGGTCCCTCTGACTTAAATTCTCTTGTAAAGATCCCAAACTTTTACTTCCAGACATCTAAAACACTGGAAATTAGAGGGTTTTGTTTTTTGTTTGGGGGATTTTTTCATTTTGTTTTAACAAATAAATTTATTCCAAGTTTGTACCTTTATAATAAGTTCCTAATGATGTACAGTTGATAAACTAGGGAAACATAATTTTTGAAAAATGGGAGAATTACCTAACATGTATCTTCCTTATCCTGTGAGTAACATGTTTTTGCAAGGCTATATCCGTTCCCTTGAATTTCCTTTAGAAGAACTTAGACTACTACTGTCATTCTTCTGTTAACAACAGAAACTGTAAATGGTCCTTTTTCATTTTCAGAGGCTTTCCATGTCACTGATTTTATTTGAGCGTCCTAGTCTGGGAGAGGGGCGCCTGACTGCCTCAGGTGGTGGAGCACACGACTCTTGAGTTCAAGGTTGTGAGTTCCAAGCCCCACGTTGGGCACGGAGCCTACTTTAAAGAAAAAAAAAAAAAGTAAAACCAAACAAATCGCCTGGGAGATAGGCAGGGTAGTTACTATTATTCTCATTATAGAGGTGAAAAAAAGTTGATGCTCTGGGAATTTCATTTGCTGCCGGTCACGTAGCTGATAGGTAGTGGAAGTGGCATTTGAACCCCGGTCTTCAGTCTGTGGGGTAATGTTCGTCCTGCAATTGCATACTGCCTCACCTAGGTCACCCAGGCCCTGGGAATGTGTTTTTTGATATCCCTCATCTATCTCTGGGCCATTCTTGTTTTGTTTTGTGATTTTGTAGCCATTTTTGGCCCTGTCAAATTGAAGTATCAAATACCTTAGCCAAAATTATATGTATTTTTAAAATTATTATTCATTTATTATGATTTACATGTTTTTTATTCCTAATCACTTATTATGCATTCTTTTTTATTATTTTTTTTTAACGTTTATTTATTTTTGAGACAGAGAGAGACAGCATGAAGCGGGAGGGTCAGAGGGAGAGGGAGACACAGAATCTGAAGCAGGCTCCAGGCTCTGAACTGTCAGCACAGAGCCCGATGCGGGGCTCAAACTCATGGACCACAAGATCGTGACCTGAGCTGAAGTCAGACGCTTAACCGACTGAGCCACCCAGGCGCCCATACATTCTTTTTTTTTTTTAATTATATCCAAATTAGTTAGCATATAGTGCACCAATGATTTCAGGAGTAGATTCCTTAGTGCCCCCTCCCACAACCCCTCCAGTAACTCTCAGTTTGTTCTCCATATTTAGGAGTCTCTTCTGTTTTGTCCCCCTCCCTGTTTTTATATTATTTTTGTTTCCCTTCCCTTCTGTTCATCTGTTTTGTCTCTTAAAGTCCTCATATGAGTGAACTCATATGATTTTTGTCTTTCTCTGACTGACTAATTTCACTTAGCATAATACCCTCCAGTTCCATCCACATAGTTGCAAATGGCAAGATTTCATTCTTTTTGATTGCCGAGTAATACTCCATTGTATATATATCCCGCATCATCTTTATCCATTCATCCATCGATGGACATTTGGGCTCTTTCCGTACTTTGGCTATTGTTGTTAGTGCTGCTATAAACATTAGGGTGCATGTGTCCCTTCGAAACAGCACACCTGTATTCTTTGGATAAATACCTAGTAGTGCAGTTGCTGGGTCGTAGGGTAGTTCTATTTTTAGTTTCTTGAGGAACCTCCATACTGTTTTCCAGAGTGGCTGCAGCAGCTTGCATTCCCAAGCCAAAACTATATTTAAGTCTCTTCTCTGAAGCAGGCACATTTTTGTCCCCTCTTGCTTATAGTTATTGATAGTAAGATGAACCATTGGCCAGAGCTCCAGGATGTATAGCTGGTCTGCATTTGAAAAACGGAAATTGGGTTGCTTGGGTGGCTCAGTCCATTAAGTGTCTCAGTCTTGATCTCAGCTCAGGTCTTGATCTCAGGGTTGTGAGTTCAAGCCCTGTGTTGGGCTCCATGCCCAGCGTGGAGCCTCCTTTAAAAAAAAAAAAAAAGGGAAAATGGGAAAGTCATTAGAGATTAGCCTATAGTATAGTTACATTACGTAGAATGAACTAGTTAGGACTAGATTCTGGCGGTCAGTGTCTTTTCAGTTCTCTAGAAGACTTTAAAATCTGTCTTTGAGAAGTGTTTGTATTGAGTGGATTATCTTTTTACTGATCACATTTTTTGGCTCTTATTTTTATTGTTTTTCATGTAGGGGTCTTATTCCTCGCCTCCTAGGTGACATCATTTCTTTGTGGCTCTGTAACTCACTGGCCTACCTCGTCAATACCTATGCACTGGACAGTGGGGTAGGTTGTGATCTTGATGAGATGTGCTGGTGCTGACTTTATTGTTTTCACTGGGCAGCTTGGGTAGCTTTAAAGTAAGGTGGTGGGTCACCTGGCTGGCTTAGTCTGTACAGCATGTGACTTGGGGTTTTGAGTTCAAGCCTCACATTTGGCATGGAGCCTGCTTAAAAAAAAAAAAAAAAAAAAAATAAAGTAAGGTGGCACTTTATTACGTGCCAGACTCATCATTATATAGCTAAACATTATCAGTCAACTTTTCAAAGGCTGATGGAGTGACCTATGCTATTTACCATGAAAAGATGCACCTAAAAAGTCCTTAGGGTATGGCTGAGTCAGCCTAAGAAATCTAGCCCTGTCTGTGTGCTGCAAGGAGATCACATCTGTATTGGTACATAATTTTGGAGGGCAGTGCAAAGCAGGACAGTTTTATAGCATATTAATGGTGTTTCATCTAATCTGAAGTGTTAATGGGACTCCTGGTTTGGGCTTTTTAGAAACCTCAGCCTGGGAAGTTTTGAGAATTAGCCTTTCCTGGAAGCTGCGGGCCTCTTTGTGCACTGGCAGCCCCATAGCATAGTGGGAAATAGAACACACACAGAGGGAGGACTGAATCCACGCTGTCCACTTCTAGAGTACGGAGACTTGTCTCTGCAGCATCTGGTGCACAGCTGGGTGTATGTAGAGGTAGTAACTTGTCCCTCAGGTGTACCACAAATGTAGTTTCCAGGGATTGGATTTCTAGGACATCAGAAAAGGTTACTTTTTTTTTCTTTTTTTTTTTTAAATCCTGGGTCTATCACATTTGTTCCTAAGCCATCGTAGTCTAATGCAAATTTGTCTCTTAATGTTGAATCAAGTTGATGATTTAGTTCACTGCCTTTTTATGGTCACAATCAGTATTTTATGTTTTCATCTCAAAATTAATTTTTAGGCTGTCAAAGAAACTAAAAATTTAGAGATCGAATATATTATGAGTGGGGACAGTTAGCTGTTAGCATCATCTTAATTTTCTTATTCTGAAAAGGCTTTATTCCTGTTTTAGGTTTCCACCATGAGTGAAATGAAGAGTTATTCCCAAGCTGTCACAGGAGTGAGTTTTTTAAAACCCCCTTAACCTTCTAGTTGTGTTTTGTTTTCTTTTCAATTTCATCTGGGTCGTGTCATCACAGATGTCTCACAGGAATGTCTCTCAAGTTCATTAATGTTTCTCAGAGGTGAGAATGACCCAGGGTCCCCTTGTCACAAGAGCGTCATTAACAAGCCCACATAGTTTGGTCTATGCCACCGTGCCCCCAAGTCTCAGGCCTGCTGCTCGCGGCACCCCCCTGATCCTGTACCGGACAACTTCACCCTCTTGAGTCTGTGGAGTTTTCCAGTAGTTGACTTCTGAAGTAACTTCCATCATTTTTGGAAGGACCTCATGTTTTCTTACTTTCTTCAGGGGTGTTTTGAAATGCTTCATTGTATTTGATTGCATTTACTTTTTCTCTTAAATAATGTAATTCAGTTTTATTTGAAGGAGGACTCTGTCACGGTACGAGATGCCTTCTGGCCTTTTGTTAAAGTGTTGGATGTATCGGTATGTTAAGAGGAGGAAGCATCTCCAGGCTCAAAAATGTGAGCTACTGAGAAAGCAAAGCTAGTGGTGGAGTGTTGCCCACAGTGGCGCTAGGGCTTTAAGGGAGAGGAAGGAAGAGAATAAAGATTCAGAATGACCTAATAACTTAGCTGTCTTTTTACCACTTCACAGTTTTTTGCCAGTATGTTGACCTATCCCTTTGTGCTTGTCTCTAATCTTATGGCTGTCAACAACTGTGGGTAAGTGCCCTGCATTTCTTATTCTAGTAGTTGGCTGCCTGTATGTCTGCCCGGCAGAGCAGTCCAGGGAGAAATTTGGGGAGGAAAAGTACAGTTGATGCCGTTACTAGGTTTCCTAAATCTTTTCCCTGTATGCCCCATGTGCCAGCGGTGGCATCAATGTATGTTTTATTATAAGCAGCCGTCTCATATCCTCTGTTAGAATATCTCTCAAGTACTTACAGATAATATTCCCTTCCCTGTAGTTTAGGTCCTCTTCTGAAAAGGTGGGATTGTGATCAAATGACTCTATTTCCATATCTTTCCTTTATTTGAAGTCTTTATCTTCCTTTTAATGAAACTTACAAAGGTTATGTCAGGGGTTGAGTGGCAGCTTGTAGGGGCTTCATGGAGAAAGTAAGTTTCTTTCCTAGGGACTTCATGGAAAAAGGAAGTTTTAAAGAAAGAAAAGTAGGAGATTTGGTCCATAGAAAGTTTCTTTCTTTTTTTTCATGGGAAGTTTTTTAACCTTTCACTGCGTTGGTTGGGAAGGTGGATGGGGGTACGGTGGTGGACACCACCGATTTCCAGCTTCTGGACACCGAGTAACGACCGCATTGGGCAGGAGTTTTGCCTCTTTCTTTAAGTCAGGACAGTCCCAGTGCAGTGCCTGGCGCCATATGCCGTTAGACGTGTCACTGTTTTCAAACAAGGTATCAAATAGATAGCTGTGTGGAGATTCGAGCATAGTTATCATACTTCCTGTCATGTCACATTCTGGTTGTTTTGTGCCCAGTAGGGCACCTGCCACATCTTAACCCAGAGCGTAGTAAAAGAATGAGTTGAGGGTATTACTGTCCCTGACAGATTTTTAGGGAGGAAGAGATTACGGGTTATATCTGAGTAAAGCACGTAGTCACCACTGTTTAGATTCGTTGCCATATTTAGGCTCTGTTGAACATCACTTAGCTTTTAAGTCTCCTTGCCCTGCTTATAATTGCTGTGTTCTAGAATTATATTTGTTCACAAATTAAAAACTCAGATGTTTTAGAAAATGCCTAATTGGTTGACATTTCTGTTTACTTGCTGTTTCAAAACCTAAATATGAGGGAGGAAAATCCTTTTGGGATGCTTGCTCTTTTTTCCCTCTCTGAATATTTGTTTCATTAGAGCTAAAATTGTCTCTTGGGGAACTTTCTAGGTAAGAGTATTTTGACAAAGATTTATTGAACTCTTGAGAGAACGCTTTGTAAATGTTAATTTGAATAGCTAATCTTTTTTTTTTTTTTTTTTTTCCTGTTTCAGGCTTGCTGGTGGATGCCCTCCTTACTCCCCAATATATACTTCCTGGATAGATTGCTGGTGCATGCTGCAGAAGGAGGTACTAGTGTCTTACTCTCTCTCTCCTTCCATTCCGCCCCCCCTTCCTCATCACCCCTCCTCTCTATTTTCTTTTATTTTGTTTTTGTTTGTTTTCTTAAATAACGTCTCTGGAATCCCAGGTTAATTTTTGTAGCTTACCCTTTAACTACCAATTAATGCACCCTTTCCAGTGTTCCATGTATCGCTCCAGCATAGTCCTAAAATGTGCTGCTGAGAAGACATCAGGAGGGGTAATGAGGAATTGAGAATCTCTGGATGTGACCTGGAAGCCATTTGAGTGATCACATTCAAATTACAAGTAGGGTCCAGGTAGACAGTTATCCTGGTGGTTAAGATGATGGCCTCGATTTCAGATTATTTTTTTCCAACCTCATCTTTTTTCTTGTAACTTCCCACAATCTCCTTACATATTCAGGTGTTTTCCTGCAGTAGAGAGGAAACTGAGAAACAAGAAGCTGTTTGTTTTACGACATTATTTGTCACAGTGATGTTGATGGAGCTGGCCTCTTACTTCTGGAGTGTTTTTAGAGAATGATTTTGTCCAGACTCCAGTTTCTGGGTTTGTTATTGTGAGGTGTGTCATCTGCAACCACAGGTCTCAATCAGTCTGGCCAAAGCTTTATTAGGTTAGGAACCAGAATGGGTGGCTGTGTGCTGAATGTAACACGGGATCACTTCTAATGGCCATCAGTTTAAAGCTGTTTTTAAGCGGGAAGCACTTTTTAGAGGATTGTAGAAGATAGCGTATGAGGAAGCTCTTTGTTGCATTTTGTTATGGCACTTGTAATGCGTGTGAGAAAGGCCTTTGTTCACAGAGCTCAGCCTAAACTATGAATGAAAAAGGCTTAAGTGCTACTGTAGCTGCCTTTTTGCCCAGTGTGCAAGCCCAGCAAGCCCTGTATGAATCCAGGCTAGAACACAAATGATTGCCATACACACCTAACATGAACGTTCTGGATTCCGTTCTGAGTCTTACACTCTCTATTGGGCAGTCTCTTATCGTGGTCCCCATTTAAAGGAAAGATGGCCTTTCTTTCCCTGCTTTCTAACTAACCCCCTGCTGTCGGAAGAAAGCAGATAGAAAATGTATTAGGGTATCAGACACCTTGTCGAGGGAGCAGTCAGTCCCATAAGTGCTTAGGACAAGAGCAGCAATCTTGATGGGGTATTTGCTATATATCAGGCATCGTGCTGAGAGCCTGTATCAGCTCGTGCAACTCTCAAAATAACCATATGAGGAGGATGCATAGGTACCATTCTTTATCATCCCACTTCCCATCTGAAGAAACTGGGACTTTGAACCATTAAATAACACTAATTATATAACCCAAGGTTATAGACTCTGTATTTGTGAGACCGGGATCTGTGTGCAGCCAGTCTAACTTGAGTCTAGTCACTTAAGCTCCTAAGGTTATTACTTTAATTGTAACATTTTAGAAGTACTTCATAGAGACCTGACCATTCCATTAAAAAGTAAATAAAATCTAGCACTTGGCGAGTGGTAGGACTGTCTCCGCACTTTATATGTACTGACTCATTTGATAACCCAGCCGGCAAGTGGCAGAGCCAGAATCCAAACTGGGAATTCTGTTGAAATAAGTCAGAAATTCTTGCCTTACCCGCATGGCAAAACTGTAAGTTAGTTCCACGAAAGCTCGGCTTGAGTCAGAGTGCACGTTGCTGCTCTGTACAGTGATAGCCCAGTCTTTCCTGGCCATTGTAGTCACGTCTCCAGAAACGTGTCCAGTTGGATCTCTCTGCTGATTTGGACTGGCTGACCTCATGTTCACACTAGACTTTATTTGTTTTTATTTTATTTTTTTTTCCAGGGAAATATGAGCCGAGGAAATAGCTTGTTTTTCCGGAAGGTCCCCTTTGGGAAGACTTATTGTTGTGACCTGAGAATGTTAATTTGAAGATGTGGGGCAGGGACAGTGACATTTCTATAGTCCCAGATGCACAGAATTATGGGAGAGAACATTGATTTCTATACAGTGTGGCGCGCTTTTTTAATAATCAATCTTGGGAAAATGGAGGTGTTTGGTGTCTGCCTTTTTTGTTCTTTTTCCCAGCACTACGTAATTTACCACTGAGAGTTCCCCTTAGTTACTATTCTGAAATGGGATGTTTGTGCCTCAGATTCCTTACTTAGAAAACAAAAGTTGCATTTTCCTAAAGGTATAGGCAGGTGGTCATGTGACTTGAGTCTTAATTTTAAGGCTTTTAAAATGTAGAGTACATTCTCAAGAAAGAAATAGTTCTATAAAAACTTAAGAAATTTAGGGGCGCCTGGGTGGCGCAGTCGGTTAAGCGTCCGACTTCAGCCAGGTCACGATCTCGCGATCCGTGAGTTCGAGCCCCGCGTCAGGCTCTGGGCTGATGGCTCGGGGCCTGGAGCCTGCTTCTGATTCTGTGTCTCCCTCTCTCTCTGCCCCTCCCCCGTTCATGCTCTGTCTCTCTCTGTCCCAAAAATAAATAAAAAACGTTGAAAAAAAAATTAAAAAAAAAAAAAACTTAAGAAATTTAATAAGGTAAACTATGTGGGAGGTTATGAATACCTTTTCTTTAGCAGACCCTAAAACCTCAGCATCCACCAGAATCTGCCTCTCATTATCTGCTTCTAAGCACATTTGATTCACCCTCTCATTCTTCAAAAAAAAGACCATTGCTAAATTACCTTGGAAAATCTCTACAGGGGTATCCACTCCTTCAGTTTCTTATTGCAAAGTAATAAATTGTTGCCAACAACAAAAAAAGGGAAAATTACAGAGAACAAACAAGATTTGGAAAGGAAGCATAATGGCTTCTTTCCCCCCTCCAAAGAAATTCTTATCATATAAAATATGAAAAGCAAATACAGCAGCAGTAGCCCCCCCTTTTTTTCAGTAGCCCCCTTTCTTAGAGGTCTTTCCCGAAGTCCCTAAATTATTTTCATTGTATATAATTTTTCTATGTGATTATAATCTTATAATATTTTCTTCAGTCTTTAATTTTGTTTCTTTTTTGTTGTTGCCGAAGGTGAGTAGTTTACTTTTCATTCCTAATGATGCCCTTGGAAAGTGTACTTATAACTCCTTATCTGATAACGCAGACTTAAGTCCGCAGGGTTCTTAGGATGTTGACCATCTCGCATGTCATACCCTCAGTTAAGCATGTTAACATTTATAGGAGGAAAAAAATCACTTTAGAAGGAAATAATTTCAACTCAAGCATAAAGCTCCTATTTACTCAGGCCTTTTTAAAGCAGGTTAAAATGCTCTAAAAAATGAGAAAGCATATGGTTTCACTACTTAAGTAATCCACTGGATGTTGCCAAATGAGCAAGCACTTAATTTGCTGCTCCTCAGACTTCTCTATCAAAAGAGGAGCATCCATAATATTAGTGTGAGCACGTAGGGGTGTCCTCCCTCCCTCAGGGTTTAGGAATACAGCCTGAAGTTCATGAGTAGCCTACCTTGAAATGTCTTTGATGTCTCTTACTTTGTTGCAAGAAGTAATGTAAATTTTATATTCTATTCAATATTATATGCATTTGTTTTAATATGAAAATGTTTTTGCATTACCCACTCCCCCCTCCCCAAAAAATCTTCAGTAAAGATGATCTAGGAAAATGTGCCATGTTTACTATCCTGTGGCTTCTGTGCTCATAATACCTGCCTGTTTCTAGTCGAGAAGCTTATTGGACTCTAAGAACCAGTCTGCCACCAGAGGGCGCCAAGACTTCGGTTTTGCCTATGCAAGTTGGGCCGTGAAAAATTTTAGGAAAGCCTGGGATTGCTCAAAGTGCTGTCCCATCAGTTAGTCTAACTGCATCCAAGGTATAGCTACAATAAGGGTACTATACCAGTGGTCCTCCATAATATTATATAAGCTGTTAACATAATGAAACATCTATAGAGTTTATTCAGGGGTTAAATGCGTGTAGGTATTCGTAAGATACGCCTGCAAGAAATAATGAACTGACTCATACGTGTAAATAGTACAAACCTAGATAAAGATCATCTAGTAAGCTGCACCTGTGAAACTGGGCAAGTGGTTTGGCTTGGCAAGTGCTGAGCTAAGTTCCCAGGAAATATTCCCCCAGGGGGTGTGATGGTCATTGAAGCAAAGAATCTGGGATTTTCTGCAACTTTTGGAGTGGCTGTATAAACTGCAGAGTATAAGAGCAACCTTAAGGTGAAAGAAACTAACCGTAGCTCTCCATTCCAACTTCTTACTGATACCTAAGCATAACCTCGGCATTGCCTCTAATTTTTTACTCTAGGAATACCTTCCTTTCCCTCTCCTCATTGAGATTTTCCCCGTATGGTGAGATTCCATCCCGGTGCCATCTCTCTGTGAAGTCTCTCAGTCTCTCAGTCCTCCCAACCAGATGAGGTCTGCCTTCAAACTCCCCTGCCCCAGGGCTTGTAATTACAGTACAGACTAGTCTGACAAAATGGAAACTGCATCTGTTACTTACTTCTAAGTTCAAGGCTTACAGAGCAGTGGCATTACTTCTCTCTGATCTGAAAATATGTGAAGAAAAAGAAAAATCCTCTTTAGCCCCTTAAAGCAGGCCCACTAAAACATCAGTCTTGCTGGGCTTTATAGAAAAACTAGCCTTTCACCTAGCAGTACACGCAGTTGGTCAGTTTGAGGTCCTGTGGCAGGTTAAGGGAGCAAGAAGAGAGAACGAGTATTGGGAAGTCGTGACTGTCAGGCCTGTCATGTAAGTTTTCATTCTCAGAATCTTTGGTAGAATAAGTATCCCCGCTTTAGAAATAAAATGAGGGGGGCCTGGGTGGCTCAGTCGGTTAAGCGTCCGACTTCAGCTCAGGTCACGATCTCGCGGTCCGTGAGTTCGAGCCCCGCGTCGGGCTCTGTGCTGACGGCTCAGAGCCTGGAGCCCGTTTTGGATTCTGTCTCCCTCTCTCTCTGACCCTCCCCCATCCATGCTCTGTCTCTCTCTGTCTCAAAAATAAATAATAAACGTTTAAAAAAAGAAAATGAGAAAATTTAGAAATAAAATTAGTAACTCACTCAAAATTACATAGGTAATTCTGAGTTAGATTCAGATCTGAGTCTTTAAGTCCAAGCTATGTTTTCTGCTTCACGAAGGCTATGAAATGCTGAGAAAACCAAAGAACATGCCTCCCACAGAGTGAAGTGTAGAAAGGTCTTGCCTCTGCAGAATGACAAATATGAGAAACAACCAAAAATAGAAATGATCGCCATTACTTTCCCAACCATTACAAAAGTTTATGTAGATGGAAAGCTGAGTTACCGCACAGTCAGCATTCCTAGGAGTACCATCAGTCCATGTATGTGGCCTCCTACTATCTTTGGAGAATAACATTTCTGGAGAGTGATTTACGTGTCAGCTCCTCTGATGGATTCTTCTAGAATATCCCAGCATATTGAATGGGTTCACTCAGGCTGCCTCCCTAAGTGCCATAGTGATTTAGGTCTTTGGAGTTTTTTGTTTTTTAGATACAAAGATACATGTTTTTCATCACCTTTAGGCTTACCTAAAGATGTCACATGTAACTTCTCATTAATTTTTTTTCTTCCCCTGTTGATCTCTCATCTTCCTGTCTCTTTAGACTTGAATGATCCAGAATCTTGCATTCTGGCTTTTGCCCTAGAGGGAAAGTTGTGAATGAAAGATTCTTTTGTCACCAACCAAAAAATACCTTCTTTCCTGGAAAATATCTTTGATGGTAATGGCGATTAATTTTATAAGGTAACTGAGTGTTTTCCTTCCAAATACCTTTGTGCATATCCAGCAGCTTCCTCACGTTTGCTGCCTAAAACGATGTCTGGAGGAGGGCCCCTAGCAATGCATGTGTGAAGCCTCCCCAACATGCCCTGCTAGTCTGCTGGGACTGTGTGGCCAGGAGCCAGAGTCTTGAAAAGCCCATTTTCCCTTGGTCTCATAAGTGGGTTCCTCTGAGGTCCAGGCCCTGACTGTCCTGGCTGGGTCCAGTGAGGCAGATTTTGCATTAAAACCACAATTGTTCTGGAACCACCTCACTGCAACCCTGAAAAAGGATGCTTTCAAATAGATGCAGATCAGTGCCTTACACCTAAATGCGGTGGGAGAGCAGACAGCTTAGAGAGCAGCAAGGAAAAGAGGGAGAGAAATGTGAACCCGGGGTGCTGGTCAAGACACCCCACCTTCCTGAGAGGGACAGTGGATGATGGAATGAACCTTGTCCCTCCGAAAGCCTGCAGCATGGCAACGGGTGAGAAAGTCTCCAGCGCCAGCTCCCGTCTTGCTAAGGCAGCCAGAACGGACTCTTCCAGTAACGCTACATTTTCATGGAAAACCTATTAGGTACTGCAGTTTGTTTCCAGAGCAGCAGAAGGAGCCAGAGGTTAGATAGGGACAAGAGAGAATTGTACCTACTTGCTTCCTATCCAGTCTGCGGCCCTGCCCTCCTGGCGTCAAAAGACTGGAGAGAATGTGCTTTGGCTGAAAACGAATAAGGAGGGTGAAAATGGAAAGAACAGAGCCGCACCTCACTTCAGACTGCTCACCTCCCACTGGAAAGCTCCATCTCATGCCTTTCCTCCCCCAGGAGGCCCACGTTTAGAGTCTGCAAGTGCAGCGCTCAGTTACCAAGTGCACAGCCCGCACGTAGTCGGTCCTGTGCTGGGGGCAGCGGGGAACCGAAAGCGTGTGACAAATCCCGTCCCATGGCACTTGCTGGGCAGTGAGGGAGGGGTGCAGTATGACAAGGACATAAAAGCTAGGGATGTTGGGAGGATTAAACGGAACCATGTGTGGAGCAGCAAAGCCTGGTGTGCTGCAAGGGCCCTCCCCGAATCTCCACGCCCGCCGTGTGGCTTGCACAGAGCAGCCTGCGTGCCAGCAGAAGCCGAAGCCAAGCCCCGTGGGATCCACGGGAGGACACGCTCACAGCCTGTCGGGGGGACTCGGGGAGGACTTCACGAAGGAGTGGCGTCTGAGGTGGTTTTTTTAAGGACATTGAGGATCCTGGGAGCAATTTCCAGCCTTGTCACTTAGTCGTGCGGACTTGGGCAAGTCGCTTGATGGTTTTAAGCCTCGGGCTCCTCGTCTCTAAAATGAGAATACTACTTTTCTTATTGGAGTGTTAAATGTAGCGCGGTGCCTGATAGGGTACATTTGGTTTGGGGAGCTGTTGTTATTTAAAAGATTAAAAGGGGGGGTGCTTTACAAGTACAGACGATAGGGACAGGGTCAGCAGAACCTAGAGTTGAGGGCAAGGGACATTGCGTCTCTGTCAGCCCTACCCTTTCCTCTAAGCTGTGTTTCTGCCACGAAATGAACACCCAGAATGGACTCTGACGTGGGATGCAGTAAGGGTTGAATGAATGGACGTCCTTCGGGAACCTCAGACGGAGATACATCTGAGCCCCTCTCCCCAAGCCTGCCCTGGTGGTGCTTGCATTCTCGAACTTGACTCGACCCTTCGTGGTCGCCCTGTTTCCCAGACTGGAAAATCCTGGAGAAGACTTCGAGTCCTCTCTGCCTCTCCCCCTACTTCTGAGAAGTCCCAGCTGGATTCCCAGAAATGCCTTTTGACTTTGTCATCCCCGCAACCCCAGCGCCCGGGTGTACGTCTCTGCTGGGCAGCAGCCTTCTATCTTGTCTTCCTGCCGCCAGCGCGGGCCAGGAGGCACTAACCAGATAAAGCTGGGGCTCCACAGCGCGCCCCGGGGCGGGGGGATGGCGGACCCCACGGCGTCTCTCTGCCTCCACGGGCCTCCAGCGACGGATAAAATGCCCTTTTTGACCCAGCTGCTCAAGACTTCCCCTCGCATCCTTAGATCATTCCACCCTGAGCACGAGCCAGTCCCAGTTTTCCTCCTGCCACCTCCCCTGCGCCGCACATGTTTGCCTAGCAGCAGCTGCTCTCTGTTATCTTCCACTGAAGCTTCGTGCAGGCGGAGCCAAGCTGAGAGACAGGGATATTTATAAGTAGCAAGTGGGTGTCAACTTCTGCAGTCGCCAACATTTTAAACAAGCCTGATTCCACCTCTCCTCCATTCGAACTTTGAAATTCCCCTCCACCTCCTCCTCTCCCATCTCTTCCCAAAGCCTGCGAGTTCCTGTCCTCGATAAACCTGATGACCTTGGTGGCTAAGAGATGTGATGTGGGAAGAAGTGTGGGAAACACAAGTGAATTCAGGATCTGTAGACCGGCGGGCAGAGTAAAAGGTATTGAGAACTCACCTACCACCTAATAGGATTGTTTCGGTGGTCTGTTTACATGTCCTGCCCGTGTATTAGCCCACGCCCGCAAAACACCCACGTAAGCAAAAATCCCCAGGTAATCCCCGTTTTCCTGCGGAAAGTGAAGCTCAGAAGGGTTATGTCGCCTACTCCAAACTGGTAAATGACAAAGCCAGGATTCAGACCTGGGTCTGCAAGTCTGAGGAATTTCTAAGTGTGCCGTGTATATGCTAATTTTGTCTGCATAAATACAGGGGAGCAGACTTAAATGAGGAGTCAAACATGAGACCTGATGAGAGGGAACTCGTGACTCTACAAGTGAAAGGGTCAATGGCGTAGGTCATGCTTGCATACTCAGAAGCCCAGCAAACTGGCTTCATTAAGAAAAGGCATTTATTGGCCCACGTCACAAGTGGCCAGTGGTTAATCCAGCGGTGAAACACGGGCATCAGGGTTCCCATTCTCATCCCTTCGGCCCACCGGCCCGTCTGCCTGGTTTCCCACACAGGCTCCCTCGGCATCGCAGCAAGAAGCCAGATGACAGCTCTGCTCATGTGATTTCTTAGAGCTCGTAGTTCCAGAGAACAAGCGAACATCTAGGGAAGCCCCAGTAAAAATCCCCTGGAGGACTTTGGCTCAAAACACAGGTCAATCTGTAAACCACTCAGTCTGTCTGGAGTACTCCACCACTCTGCTGGCCAGACCTGGGTCACAGGCCCAGCCTGCAGGGGTCAGGATCCAGGGTCCACCCCCACTGGAACTATGTCCTTTGAGCTCGAGGAGCATGGCGCATCCAAGGAAGGTTCTCCAAGTAAAGACACCACAGCCTGACCAAAGGAAACAGTTTGAAATAGAAAGGGAAACAGTCCACCAAGGGTGTATATGCACCTCTGAAAACCCATGAACCTGAGATGAGCACAGGGGTAGATGTGAAAGCTGTGCACCGGGATGTACACAGATTATTTCAGTCACCCCGTCAGCCAGATAATACCATTTGTTGAGGCGTGCAAAAGCGGAGCTCAGTTTCGAACAGCTTGCTAGTAAGGAACTGCGCTAGAATTTAGACCCAGATACGTTTGACTCCAGATCCTGTGCAGTTGACTCTGCAGCTCACTGCCAATCTGGGGGAGACCAGTCACGAGGGGCCTTTGAGTGAGACTGACAGATGAGCGCTTGGGAGCCCTGTCCCCGGAGGAGTTCACTCCTGACTGCCCGGCCGTGCTCAGAGGGCAGGATGGCACCGGGCTGGGAGAGCCCCTGCTCTGGCAGCCTCAGCCCCGCACAGCTACTAGCTGAGCAGCTGAGAAATGCTTACGTGCATCCGTACGCTTTCCTCTCAGCGGGAAGAGAAAGCTACCAGGGAGCTGCCCGCCCCCCACCCCCGTGCTCACTTTTCCAACCAAGGGAGTGAATTGCCTGGTGCAGCTGGTGTCCCAGGGACCGCAGGAGAAAGTTGGTTGGAGAAGGAAGGGCAGCGTAGGGCATGGCATGAATGGATGAATCGTCTTAGAAAATCAGTTGGAAAGGTTGGAGAAAAGTTACGATCCCACGTTTAGAGACTGCAGTGGGCATGTGGCATGAGAGGGATAAAAGGCTCTAAAATGGAAAATTAGGACGAGGCCTCTGCGGACCTCCTTGCACAGTAAAAGGCGGTGAGCTGAGGAGACTGACTTGGCTCTATAGAAAGCTCTCTGACAGACCCAAACATCAAAAGGGAGGGTGTAAGAGGTGGAAGGAAGGAAGGGAAGTCCTGGACAAATTGAGACTTGGAAAAGGTGCAGACAATAAAGGATGCCTTTGGTTATGTTCAGAGCGAGAGGAATAAAGAGAGAATTTATTACATAGGGTTCCACTTGGGGCTGAAGGTGTCAGGTTAGCAGTCAGAAAGCAAAACACTCAGCCCCGATTTGCTTCATTCTCCCCTGGGGAAAAGCATTACTAAATTGGGTCGAGTAAAGCAAAATATAATTTAAAGGACATCAAAACTCCAAATAGAAGGTAGTAAGAGAAAAGCCTAAGCACCTCGCCATTTAAAATGAGCTGCAAGTCCCAGAGCATTGAAAAGCCTTTGCAGGTAAGATCCTGGAACCCTTGCCAAGGGAGGTCAGAACGCGGGGGAGAAAAAGAAAGAGGCCACAGTGCCTGAAGGTTGCAGATGTGCTGACATTGAGAAAAGAGGAAAAGGTAGATTCTGGAAACTCGAGGTAGGTATATTTGAGGAGAAGTCCCCCCGGATTTTTTCTAGAATGTAATATTAAACCGTGGGCTTGAGAACACCTAGAAAAAGAATTGGTGCCTTCGCTAAGAGCAAGATATGGTAGATGACAACACCAACAATAATCTATTATTTATTTGGATGGCCACTAGGAAAATTCCCTGTATGTGGTGTGCCTTGTTTCCACTTAGACATCAGATGTTTCCCGACTGAGGAGACAGCTAGGGAAACCGTGATCTCAGAGATGGCCCAGTCAGGGGGATTTATAGCCCGTTAATCCCTGTACCCCTCCCTTTCCCCCCAGTTGGTTACTCGCTTGATGCACACCTGGGGAGAAATCTTAGAGTTCCCTGCTTCTGACTGTGCGTTTGGTCGGCTCAGTAGTTTTCCGTGCCTGCTACACTCACCATATTAGCAGATGGCACTGCTATTGGGAGGGAAAGTTAACATTTGGATGTCAGAATCAAGATTCTAAAATACCTCGAAAAGGGGGGGCTGAAACCAACGGGATGAATTAACAAGCAGTGGAAACACGTGCGTTTCTTTTATCTATTTGTTTTAGCTCAAAACAGTACAGCTGCATTGTCTTCTAGTTCTGCAGGCCACAAGTCTGGCGACGGGTCTTAACAGGGTTCAGATGGAGGGGTCGGCAAGGCTGCATTTCCCCTGGAGGCTCTAGGGCCGTATTATGCCACCGCCGTGCCAAGCTTCTCAAGGCTGCTGTGTTCCTTGGCTTGTGGCTTCTTCATCCATCCTCAAAGCCAGCAGCGTGGCATTTTCCAGTCTTGGAAAGACCTGCATTTAGATTTTCTTTTAGTTTTTAATCGGCTGCACAAGTACAGAGTGAAGGAATTTTGACTTGACGCTGGTGCCCGTGGAAAAGGCTGAGGGCTTCCAGCCAATGTCTGTTGGAACAGAAACCAGTAGGAATGGAGCAGCTACCAGAACAGACAGTGGTTTCTCCCCACCCCTTCTTATTTTAGGTGCAAAAGGATGAGACCGAAAAGTAACTCTCCCTCCTTATAACCATGCCTCCCTCCCCAGGAGGACTCCGCCTCCTGTTAATGGTTTACAGTAGATCCCCTGAGAGGTAGTCGATGCAAATGCATCCCCTTTTTTTTTTCACCTAAGTGATCGCATACTGTATACTGTGCACTTTGTTTTTTGTTGCTTTTTTTTTTTTTCTTAACAGTAAATCTTAGACATTGTTTTACATCCCATATATGAAATGATTCGTCATTCTTCTGTAAAGGGCGCATAGTATTCTATTGTGTGGAGGTATATCAGAATTTATTCAGTGGGTCCTCTGTTGCGGGACATGTATGTTATTTCCGGTAACTCTGCAATTACAAACAATACTACAGTGAAGAACGTGTCATTGCAAACGTGCGGGCAAGTATCCGAGAAACAGCTTTCGAGAAGTGGAACCACTGAGTCAAAGAGCATGTATACTTTTAAATTTTGTAGGTATTGTCCAGTTGCCCAGAACTGCTCCAGTTGACGCTCCCACTAGCAGTGTATGAATGTGTTTTTCCACCTCCAGACCAATAGTTGTGTTATAAACCTTGCTGTTCTTTGACAACCTGAGAGGGTCGAAAAAATAGTGGCATCTTACTGTGATTTTTTTATTCTAATAGTTACTTGTATTTTCTTTTTTATTTACTATATTTTTTACCACTTTCCCACTGAGTTGTCTTTTCCTCAGAACTCTTTATATACTAAAGACATTTGCTCTTTGTGATATGAGTTACAAATATGTTTTCCTTCTTGTAGTTTGTCTTTTGATTTTGTTTCTGGCAGTTTTGTCATGTAAATATGTTTCTCTTCTGAGCTGTAGGAAAATGGATCCATTAATATTTTTTATGACTTCTGGATTTTGTGTCATACTTCAAAGTTCTTCACTCTGGGGGCACGTGGGTGACTCAGTCGGTTGAGCCTCCGGCTTCAGCTTAGGTCGTGATCTCACTGTTAGTGAGTTCGAGCCCCACATCAAGCTCTGTGCTGTCAGCACAGAGCCTGTTTCAGATCTTCTGTCCCCCTCTCTCTCTGCCCCTCCCCAGCTTGTACTCTCTCTCTCTCAAAAATAAGCATTTTTTAAAAATTATTTTTAAAAAAGTTCTTCACTCTGAAATTTAAAAAAGTTATCACTTGATTTCTTTCAGTCAGTCCGTTTTTGGTTTCATTTTTACATTTGAATATGTGATCCATTTGTTACTTGTTTTGGTATAAGACGTGATGTATGGGTCCAACTTCCCTTTTTTCCAAATGGCTACACATTGTTTACATACAATTTATTGATCCTGTGTCTTTTCTTCTCTGACTTAAAATCCCACTTTTAGGGGTGCCTGGTTGGCTCGGTCAGAAAAGCATGTGACTCTTGATCTTGGGGTTGTGAGTTCGAGCCCCACATTGGGTGTAGACACTATTAAAAATAAATAGACAAACAAACTTAAAATCCCACTTCTATAATATTCTAATTCCAGTATGTATTTGAATCTAATACTGGATTTTACATTCCATTCCACTGATCTACATCTTTTGATACATTTGAGAGAACCACATTGTAGTTTATTGATATTTTAAATTACATTTCAAATGAAATCAATAAATGTTGTAAAAAGTTTGGGAGATAGAAAAAATATACGGAAAAATAAACATCACTGAGCCTACCATAAATAACTAAATATTTTGGTGTTTATTCATCTGATCTTTTCCTACGTAATTGTATTTTTACCGAACTGATGATACTATGTAAGTCTAATTTTCCATCCACAAAATCCTGTGTGATCTAAATGCCCGACGTGGAACCACTCATCATCTTACCCAGACTGAGTCCACTCCTCCTTCACTCTCCTCCCAGATAACCGGTGCAAGAGGTAGACTCTTCCAACTCCTTCCCAACCCCTTCATTCTAGTCCCCACACCCTCTTATTTTCCCTTCAGAGACTCACAGGCCCTAGACTGTGAAGAAGACTCAGAGAGGGGGAACTAACTTGTAAAGGCTAGAATACTTTTAACTGCAAGAAACAGGATTCAGCGCACTTGGGTGGCTCAGTCGGTCAAGTGTCCCACTTCGGCTCAGGTCACGATCTCACAGTTCATGAGTTTGAGCCCCACATCGGGCTCTCTGCTGTCAGCACAGAGCCCACCTCTTCGAATCCTCTGTCTCTGTCTCTTTCTTCCCCTCCCCCACTTGTGCCCTCCCTGTCTGAAAAATAAATACCCATTTAAAAAAAAAAAGAAAGAAACAGAGGATTCAACTCACAACGGCTCAACCAAAAAGTGGATTTCTCCTCTCCCATAAGGAGAGGTCCATAGATAGAGTGAATCCAGAATGTGTTAAGTCAGTGGCTCGGTGATATCATCAAGTACCATGATACTTGACATCTCTGTCCATTCTGTCATCCCCAGTGTATTAGCTTTTGTCCCACACTTTCCCCCACATGGTTGTGAGATGGTGGCAGTAGCTCTAAGCATCGTCTTCTCACAAAAGGTTACATAAATCCAAGAGGAGAGAGCATGCCCCTTCCTAATCCCATATTGCCCAAAGCAGGAGGTGAGGGTGGTTAGGAAATGTAGGAGGGCATTTTTGATTGTCACAATGATTGAGGGACACTCCTGGCATCTCGTGAGCAGTAGCCAGGAATGGTAGACGTCCTATCATGTTCAGGACAGTTGATAAAGTGAAACATGAGCTCTCATTCCTTACAACACACACGCACACACACACACACACACACACACACACACACACACTGTTTCTACATACAAAACAAGCTTTTTGCATAACTTTAACGTACACTGGATTTTCAAGGAATATAACTGCCGTGTAAATTGAGGAAGGGTTGTAATTTGTTTTGTCGGAAGTTTCACCAAGAATCCTTCACTGTTTTAGACATAATGGTGGTACTGGGGGCTCTGGACACCTTTGTATCCGACTGTGTTTGTAGTTGTTGCACTCGTGGTGATTCTACGGAAGATTCTATGCTAGAAGAATGAACGTCCATCTATTTGGTATTTATTCTAGTGTGGCAATGTGAAAGTATTTGCGTTATTGAAAAACATTTTATTAAAATTGTTTTTTCTCCTTTATATCACACTTGGAGCGTTACCTTGATTTTTTTTGAAATTATGTGCCAATAGACTTCATTCTCTATGAATTTCATTTCAACGTAGGAAAGGAGGCATTACAAAATACTTGCAATAAAAGAAATTAGGTCAGACAGGATTGAGATCCACTGGCTACCAGAATAAAGTCTAGACAGCTTAGCCTGGCACTTAAAATCCTTCATGATCAAACTCAAAACCCATTTTTCTGGACCTGCCTCCTGGCAACATCCCTGGAGTCCGTACTACAAGCCACACCAAGATTATTCTTCTTTTTTTTTTTAATTTTTTTTAACGTTTTTTATTTATTTTTGAGACAGAGAGAGACAGAGCATGAACGGGGGAGGAGCAGAGAGAGAGGGAGACACAGAATCGGAAGCAGGCTCCAGGCTCCGAGCCATCAGCCCAGAGCCCGACGCGGGGCTCGAACTCACGGACCGCGAGATCGTGACCTGAGCTGAAGTCGGCCGCTCAACCGACTGAGCCACCCAGGCGCCCCTATTCTTCATTTTTCAAACACACCAGGCAGTAGTGATAGCACATACTGAGTGCTTACAACAGGCCGGGCTCTGTGCTGAATGTATTTACACTGAGTATGTAATACTCATATGTGCTTTACATTGAGTATGTCCTTCAATGCCGTCGACAAGACAATGAGGTACAGATACTTTTCTTGTCCAAATCTCACAAGTGGGGGAACTTGAGGTCACACCATTAGTAATGGAGCTGGGATTCAAACCCAAGCCGTCCAATGCCAGTCACTGCTCTTTACCATAACTGTATCGCCTCCTGGGGGATTCCCCTGCTCCCTGTCCTTTCTCCAGGATGCTTTTCCCATCTCTTGGACCCGTCAAGGTCTAGTGCAGACTTCATGACTTCTTTAGGTGCCACTTCATTCATTATCTCTTGCTGAATCCCTCCACTTGGAATTAGTTTGTTTTCCTAGTGCTCCCACTGCACTTTATCGGTGTTTTTTTACTCTGGCTACTCTTTAAAAAACAGGTGGCAATGATAAATTGCTCCGTGTCACTCATGTCTCTCCCTGCCCCTTCCCTCCTCCTCCAACTGTCACTCAGCTGGGCTGTGGGCAATGTTCATGTCCCCAGCTCTCCCCAGCAATCACCCAGGACCCTCCTGACCGGCCACTGGCTGCCACTGCACTGGAAGACACAAGCAAAGTGATTCAAACCCCACCCGCACCGCTGCCGCCACGAAACACGCACACACGCGCGCGCACACCCCCCAGTCAGAATCAGAATGCAATGCCTGTCCTCAAAGGACACTATTGTCAGAAACAGGGATCGACGTGCCATGGGGCCACAGGGATACTCTCCCTTCCCCACCTTGGCAGGACATACCTTTCCTTTCCTTCTCTGCCTCCTCTCCTTCCCAGCACCTGTCACTCCCTGAGGCTCCTGCGAGTCACGGAGACCTAACTGTTGTCTCCTGCCAAGGCCACTGCCACCACTGTTTTAGCTCATGGAAGAGTGGGTCTTGTCCCAGCCTTTTCCAATTGAAAAGCTGACATTCACCCCCAAGGATGTGTCACAATGTCAACATACAGCGCTCCATGGCCAAACGTACGGGATTTGGGTCTCCAACGGTCGGGAGTTATTTGTACCTCCGGTTTTCTCTATCAACATGGACCAAAGAGAACTCGCGCCAGCAGCTCAGAGAATGAGCCTAGGTTTGGGGAGAACTGTCCCACGTCTTCATCCCAGTTTCAGCCCCCAGTATTCTATCTGCTGCTACAGTAACCCAAAAGTTACAGCTCCAAACAATCCTTTCTACCCCCTGTCAGCCTGGCACATAGTTGCAGGCAGGGTGGCTGGGCACAGAGTCGTCTTGAAGGCTCCCTCAGACCGTGAGCAGGCGATGCTGGAACCCCCGCTAGGGTCAGGGCCAGCTTCTTGGGATGCAGCCTTCCAAGCGCTCAATGCCCGGTTGAATGCTCTATTGTCACCATTTAAATTCTTAATTTTGGGGGGGCGCCCCTCGGTGGCTCAGTCAATTAAGTGTCTCACTCTTGATTTCGGCTCAGGTCATGATCTCACAGTTCCTGAGTTAAAGCCCCAAGTCGGGCTCCACACTGACAGTGAGGAGCCTGCTTGGGATTCTCGCCCCCCACCCCCCCCCCGCCCTCTTTCCCTCTCTCTCTGCCCCTCCTCCATGCTCGCTCTCTCTCAGAGTAAATAAACTTAAAAAAATACTTTAATCTTTTTTAATGTTTATTCATTTTTTGAGAGAGAGAGAGAGAGAGAGAGCATGGGGGAGGGGCAGAGAGCGAGGGAGACACAGAATCTGAAGTCGGCTCCAGGCTCTGAGCTGTCAGCTCAGAGCCCAACCCAGGGCTTGAACTCACGAACCGTGAGATATGACCTGAGCCGAAGTTAGATGCTCAACCGACTTAGCCACCCAGATACCCCCCCCCCGAAAAAATAAATTATCAATTTTTGAACAAGAGGCGCAGCATTTTTATTTTGCACTGGACCTTGCAAATCTGGGAGGTGGTCCTGGGGGGGGGCTGTTGGCCACCACATCTACATGTGGCCTTTCCACGGAGCCTGGGCTTTCTCACATCATGATAGTTTCAAGATAGAGCCTCAGCACCAGGCAGAGGCAGCACCACCCTTTATGACCAACCCAAGTCCTCCTCTTGGGAGTGGCAAGGTCACAGAATGAAAAGAGCATGGGGGGGTGGGTGGGAGATACTGTCACAGCTGTCTTTGGGAAATGCCATTGTCACATCCGGCCAGGAGCAGGTCACCTCCCCATCCAGGGCCTCAACCTGTCTATCTGCAAAAGGAGGCTGGGGGTTCAGTTCCCCCTCTGGGAAAAGGCCAAGGCAGAGTTGGGAACCTGATCCTCACAGCCAGTCCCAGCTCTCCCCGGCTGGGCTCATTTCCCAGGCACTCAGGAACTCCTGGAACCCTGGGCTTTGGAGCCGGAAGCCCTACCCAGGAGCGCTAAGTTCTATCCCCCTAGTGGGTTGAAATCTCTGAACAGGGCGGAGACTCTGCGCCCTGACATCTGTTTCTCCCGCCGGCTTCTCTGCGGGGCTAACAATTCCTCCTCTATCATTTCTCCCTGGGGCGTGTTGTTGTCTTTCTCATTAACTTCCCCTCAACTCCCAGCAAGGTCCCTAGTCTCTGAGCTCTGCTAACTCCCCTGTAATCCACCAGCAAACCAGGAAGCTAATTAAATTGTGAGCTGGTGCGGGTGCTCTCTCTCTGTCGCTGAGTCTCACTCTCTCTCCCATCCTTGTCCTCCCTTGCTTTTCCTTTCTGACTAGCCCCGTATAGTTTAGATTCATCTGCACATTTGGAGTGTTTTCTTGCAGGTCTCCCTGGTTCGGTCTCCTGTCTTTCAGCCAGAGTAATCTTTACGGCTCTGAGTACTGTCCCCTCTGCTGCAGGATAGCCCGAGCTTCTTAGCTCGGCATTTAAGCCCACACAGCTCACCTGCCATAGCTTCCACTCACAACCCCTTCCCTCCTGAGCTGAGCCATGCGAGGTCTCCTCCCCAAGCCCTGTCTATGTCACCTCCACACCTTTGTTCCTATTCTTACCTTTGATTGGATCCCACCCCTCACTCTTCCATCTCACTGTCAAATCCTTGCCATTATCTAGAAATCGCCTTCTCAGGGCGCCTAGGTGGCTCAGCAGCCTTGATTTCACTCAGGTCATGATCTCATGGTTCGTGAGTTCCTTTGAGCCCTGCATCGGGCTCCTCACTGACAGCTTGGAATTCTCTCTCTCTTCCTCTCTCTCTGCCCCTCCCCTGCTTGTGCTCTCTCTCTCTCAAATACGAAAGAAAGAAAGAAGAAAGAAAAAGAAATCGCCTTCTTTATAGGGCACCTGGCTGGCTCAGTTGGTGAAGCATGTGACTCTTGATCTCAGGGTTCTGAGTTCAAGCTCCATTTTGGGTGTAGAGCTTACTTAAAATTTTTAAAAAGAGGGAGAGAGAGAGAGAGAGAGGAAAGAAAGAAAAGAAAAAAGAAAAGAAAGAGAAAGAGAGAGAGCCTCCTCTGGGACATCTTCCTTAATCCTCCAGTGGAATTTCTCCCTCTCTGAGCTCTTGTAACACTTTGTAGCTCCCTCTTGGAGCTGATCTCTTTCCACCATGATTCTTTCAATCCACATCCAGCCGCTGCCACTAAATGATTAGCTCCTAGAGAGTAGGGTCTCTAGGTGTTTTTCATCTCAGCTTCTTCCTGAGCACCTACCTAAGACCGCACCTTAGAACACTTCATTGTGTCTCCTGGCCCAAGATGGCAACTGGGGCTCCAGCCTTCGTGTATACATTCCAAAAAGGGGGAAGAGAAAAGGGAGGGCAAAATAAAGGGCCTCTGAGCTGAGTCCATCCCTTTCAAGCACTTTCTCTCCCAACAGCTTCTGATTACACCTCCTTGACCATGCCTAGCTTCAGAAGAAACTGAGTACCTTGTCTCCCTTCAAACTCAAGAGCCCATCCCTTGTTTTACAGATGAAAATGTAAGACCCAAAGAGGATCAGAGAATTAGGGAGGCTGCTGAACATAGTAGTTAAGGACCTGGTCTTAGAGCTAAACAGACCTGGATTTGAATCTTGCCCCCACATATAACCTCTTCATTCCTCATTTGTAAATGGTATGTACTTCAGGAGATGTTAAGAAAATTAAAGTAATGGATGTGAAAAAGCACTTGCCACAGTTTAAGACCCAGTTATTGTTCATTGTCTTAGTTTGGGTTCCCCCCAAAACACACCTTGAGACAAAGATTTGGGTGCAAGTAGTTCAAAAGGTGATCCCAAGAAGCAGGGTGAAGGAGTGGGGCAGTGAGACAAGGAAGGGAGGAAAGGAAATAAAGCATACAGAGATGAGTAGGTTTTTCACATGGGCAACTTCAATTTCATGCTAGAGTCTCTCTGAGACTGGAATATGTCTGGCAATTGGGAATTGTCCTACGGAGGGATTGAAACCTGGAGTGTTTATCCCCTGGACCCTGCTTGGTTTAGGGTTCCCTGGGGGATGTTAACTCACCCTGCCTCGTGCCCTCCCATAGGCCTGTGACCCAAGCTTTTCAAACTGGTGAAGGGGACAGTCATGATCTAATGGGGACTAGACAGGTGCTTTACCCCAGGCCCCAAATACCCCCAGGGCTCAGTCCAAAATGTCTCCATTCATTTCTTTCCATTGAGGCACGTATTCATTCATCATTCACCTAACACCCTGACGAAAACTTAATAAGCCCATTATCATTATCAATGCCTTCGTGAGGACTAACCTGCATCAGACTAACTGGGGTCACACAAGTTTTGAGAGTTCCAGAAGGAAAGGTCCAGAGGACAGAGGGCTTCACAGGGCACTAGGCTTCTCTGGGTCCACACACAGGGTCTGTGGCAGAGCAGGGACTAGAGCACAGGCCTTCTGTGTCAACCAGGTGCAGGTGGAGGGCATCCGCTCCTGGCATCTGAGAATGCGGCCTCTTCTAAAGCCATCCACTCAGTCAACACCTACTGAGTGCCGGGTGGGGGACAGCTCCACAGCTGTTGTGGAGATCAGCAGCCCCGATGAGGGGGTCCAAGAGGGCTGCAGGGATCAAAGCCCAGAACGGAGGACTTTGGGGGCCTCTGATAAGTGCTGAGGTGCGGGAAGACACCTGCTCCCAGCCCTGATGTCCCACTAGATTCTGCGACCCTGGCCCCAGCTAGGCAGGCTGGCCCTCTGCAGACAGGCCCTTTTGAGCCCTCCCAGTGCCTTTCTCAACCTTCTCCCTTCTTGCAGGCGCCCTGGAAGCAGCCCGCTCAGCCAAAACCCAGTTCTGCCCCAAGGATCCCTTCCTTTGCATCCCCTCCCCAGGGGGTCCAGGCTGACCCTTTGGTGTCTGGGGGCTTGGTCTTCCTCCTTGCTTCCTAAGCAGCAATGGGAATTTTGAGATTCGGAGGTAAGGAAGAAAAACGAGGTCACTTTAAGCCCTTTCTTTACTGGTGACATTGACCCATTTTATCCTGCTCTTCCTCAGACCCCCCTCCTCCAGTGTCACTCAGTCTGGACATCTGTCCCAGCCCAAATCTCACCTTCTACTGTCCTTGCAGCCCAGGGGCTTGTCTAGTCGGTGTCCTGCTGCAGTCCCCTCTCCTCAAACCAGAGAGGAGGCTCGCCTGAAGAGTGCCCTGGGCCACCCCCAGTTTGGCCTCTGCCTCAGGCCTCAGTTTCCCCATCTGCTAACTTGGGTTGATGATGCGTGTTCTGTGGAGCCAGAGGGTGAAGCTCTAGGGAGGTCACGGATGAGGAAGCGCCCAGGGCTCTGCACAGCCTGCGCAGGGGCCTCCTCCGTGCGGTGCCCCTAGGCCCTACGCGGCCCCCCTTCCTCGGCGCGCCCCTCCCTCTCCCTTCTCCTCCCCTCTCCCCCTTCCCGCCGCTCCCCTGCCACTCCTCCCGGCGGTCTGCTCGGTTCGCTCTTCAGCCGTCCTTTTTCCCCAGCGTCTCGCTGCCCCGCGCCCGCCCCGGGGTTCCGGGGTCCCGGGGTCCCAGCGCCCCGCAGCCGCAGCCGCCGCCGCCGCCGCCCCCGCCAAGCCCGGCCCCGCCGCAGCGCGGGCGGTCAGTGCGCAGCCCCGGCGCCCGCCCGGAGCCCGGAGCCCGGAGCCGGATCGCGGGCTCGGAGCGAACCCGACCCGAACGCCGCCCCCAGCCAGGTGAGGGCAGCTCCCGGGCGGGGAGCCGAGGTTTCTCCCGTATGGAAGCGGGGGTGGGCGAAGGCGCGGGGGAGTCGGGTCCTTTTTTGCTGAAAGGAGGACCTGGGAGCCTTTTCATCAAAGAGGCTCAAGGGCTTTCACTCCGAAGGGATGGATGAAGGAAGGATGGGATGGGGGGAGGTCTGGGGTACCCCTTCCTGAGAGATTTATTTTTTCAGGAGAAAGGATTAATTGCTTCTGTAAAAGGGGGACTTATCTTTTGGGGAACATGAGGGGCTTTCAAGGTGGGAGGAGGTTCTGGCGGGGCTTGAGGGAGGGGGTCATTGGGGAGTGGGGTTTGGCGGGGAGCGGGGCTCTGAGATCCCCTTAGCTCGACATCGCGGCACCTCCCCCGTCGGTTCCGGGGCTCTGGGTCTGCCCCAGCTCTGTGTGTCCCAGTTTTTTCTCTTTGAAGATGATTATTTTGAGCCTCACCTGGGCAGAGCCAGGATCAGCCATTTCCTTTCCTGGAGCTCTGAGGCCCACCTGACACCCTCCCACCTCTGACCTGCGCAGGGAAGGGGTTTTAAAGAGGGATGGGGACCTAGGGAACCTGGGAAGTGGGCAGTGGTGGGTGAGAAATGGGCAGACGCTGGGTACTGTTCACACACAGGAACACCCTCTGACCCTCGTGGGGTGCACCAGACTCTGCAGGGAGATTGTTGAAGGCAGGGTGGGCAGGTGCTCCTGGGGTAGGACCCGCTAGGGGAGGAGCAGGGTCAGGAAGAGTAGTGATGTTCCCATACTCCCAGAAGGCAAAACGCTAGAGTTTCTGCTTGTCTCGTTGGTTTTATTTGCTTTTTGCTTTCTTTCTCCTTTGCCCTGGATCCCAAGATTCATTTCACTTACCTCTCCTCCTCTTTTTGCAAAAAGGGTAACTGAGGCTAAGGACAGGTTGGCTGGAAATACATATGTCTAGGAGGAAAAGATGGTGGAGAGAAAAGCATACTGAATTTGGAACCAAAAGACCTTGGCTCAAGGTTGCCTCAGTGGGCATGGTAACTTTGGGCCAAAATGCTTCCCCTTGTTTGGGCCTTGACTTTCTCATCTATAAAATGGGAGAGGGTCCCCTGCCTTGCAGGGTTGCTGTGAGACCAGATGTGTCCAGAGAACTTTGTAAAAGGGAATACTCATGAGGTGCAATCTTCACCACCGTAGACGGGTCCCCTCCCTCTTCCCTGCCTTCATCAAGGGTATTGGCTAGCCCATGGGCTGCCTTTGTAAGAAAGGCATGTACTCTGGAATGTTCAGCTAGGTTAGGGACTTGGGGTCTTTATTATGAAAATTAGAAAGAGGCACACTTTTCCTTCCCCAGGTGCAGCAGCTCTGCCACCATTGGGCAAGTAGAATGTGGGCTAGATTCCAGTGCCCACGTACCCTAAGGTGAACGGCGTTGTTGTGTAGGGTGCAACTGCACCTGGCAACCCTTCTCAGCAAGCCCCAGGGTCTCACACACACTCCCAGGGCACCTCCCATGGAAGCCCAAATCCTAGGCTGTTGCCAGCTCACTTTCTTTCCTGCTTTGTCTCCACTTCAGGGCTTTTGGGTATTCAAGCCCCAGAGCCTATGCCCTACTAAGAAGCATGGTGGAGTTAAGTGTTGCCTTCACAAGCTCCCAGAGAGAGGAGTTACTGAGTCCCTAATTCCTTATGTCCAGAACTTGATCAGAGTACTTTTTTCAAGGCCGAGAACAGAAGCATCTGCACACCTGGCCAACAATGCCCTTCGCAAACTATGTTCACACCTGCTATCTCAGAGCATCCTCAGTAAGATTGTGAGGCAGGTCTCCTCCCCATTTACATAAAGAAGGCCAATCCCAGAGAAATTAAGGAACTTGCCTTAGGTTTCACAGCATTTAAGCAGTAGAGCCAGGAACGGAGTCCAGTCCTTCACTCCACGGCTGCTGAAAAACAAAGCTCCTGAGCTCACAATCCTGCCAAAACCTTGCTGGAACTGTTGCTCTATTCACAGCAGCCCCTCGTTCTCACCTTCCCCTCAGTGACCAGCCCTCAAGCCCAGAAGAAGAGTCACTGTCTCTTCCTCTGCTTTCTTGGGGGGAGGGACCTATGTCAAAGCCCAACTGTTCTGGCCTCTTTGCTGCAAGAAGGGCCCCTGGGGAGTCCAGAGTGGGAGCTGACCCTTGAGTGGGTCAGAGGCCAGGAAAGGGGTCAATGAGCAGCTATGTCCTGTCCTGCCCAGATGGGGGTTGAAACAGTGGCCACCAGGGAGGACATCAGTACAGAGAGCTAGTGCCTGAGTGAGGGGCAGGCTGAGGTCCATAGTATAGCCACAGAAAATGCAGCAAACCAGGCTGAAGGAAACTCAGAGACCCCCTGACGGTCCACTGTGTTGCTAAGGTGGGGAGGGGGTAAACCCAGCTGACAGGACTATAGGCCCTTAAAGCATTTCTGCTTGGACCTGTGGTACAAGTGTGTGAGCTTTCACTTGAGAAAGGGGTTCAGTTTAGTGCTTACAAAATAATAATAATAATAATAATAATAATAATAATAATAATAATAAAGGAGACTCACTGGCCTAATTTAATGGTTATTCCCAAAGTGTGGTCCCTGGACCAGTGGCATCTGCCTTGCCAGGAACTTGTTAGAAATGCAAATTCTCAAGCCTCATCCGAAACCTAGTGAATGAAAATTTGGGGGTGGGGGCCCAACAATGTGTGTTCTAACAAGCTCTTTACCGGACCCTGAGGCCGGCCGAAGTTTGAGAACCGCTGATCTAGTCCAAGTCTGTAGGAAACCGAGTCCTAGTTGTGAGTCAAGGTCAAGGGCAGGGCTGTGAAGATAACTCGTCTCCCAGTCTCGGAACTCTGGGCATTTGGAGGCGCCCCCCGCAAAACCGCCCACCCTCCTCCCCCTTTTGCCCGCCCCCCTTCCCAGGCACCATGCTGCTACTCCTGCTGGGCCTGCTGGGCCCTGCCGCTTGCTGGGCCCTGGAGCCGGCTCCGGGCTCGACGGAGCTGCGCTCTGCCTTCTCGGCGGCACGCACCACCCCCCTGGAGGGCACATCGGAGATGGCGGTGACCTTCGACAAGGTGTACGTGAACATAGGCGGCGACTTCGACGCGGCCACTGGCCAGTTTCGCTGCCGCGTGCCCGGCGCCTACTTCTTCTCCTTCACGGCTGGCAAGGCCCCGCACAAGAGCCTGTCGGTGATGCTGGTGCGCAACCGCGACGAGGTGCAGGCGCTGGCCTTCGACGAGCAGCGGCGGCCAGGAGCGCGGCGCGCCGCCAGCCAGAGCGCCATGCTGCAGCTCGACTACGGCGACACGGTGTGGCTGCGGCTGCACGGCGCCCCGCAGTACGCTCTCGGAGCCCCCGGCGCCACCTTCAGCGGCTACCTGGTGTACGCCGACGCCGACGCCGACGCGCCTGCGCGCGGGCCGCCCGCGCCCCCCGAGCCGCGCTCTGCCTTCTCGGCGGCGCGCACGCGCAGCCTGGTGGGCTCGGACGCCGGCCCGGGGCCGCGGCACCGGCCTCTCGCCTTCGACACGGAGCTCGTCAACATCGGCGGCGACTTCGACGCGGCGGCCGGCGTGTTCCGCTGCCGCCTGCCGGGCGCCTACTTCTTCTCCTTCACGTTGGGCAAGCTGCCGCGCAAAACGCTGTCCGTGAAGCTGATGAAGAATCGCGACGAGGTGCAGGCCATGATTTACGACGACGGCGCGTCGCGGCGCCGCGAGATGCAGAGCCAGAGCGTGATGCTGGCGCTGCGGCGCGGCGACGCCGTCTGGCTGCTCAGCCACGACCACGACGGCTACGGCGCCTACAGCAACCACGGCAAGTACATCACCTTCTCCGGCTTCCTGGTGTACCCCGACCTCGCCCCCGCCGGCCCGCCGGGCCTCGGGCCGCCGCAGCTCTGAACCCCGACCAGGAGAGGAGCCCAGGGGCGGCCCGGGGCGTGTATGCCGAGCTGGGCCGTGGCCTGAAAGCCCCGCCGGCGTGAGCATGACGGCCCGCCCAGTGTGGCTGACTCTGCCAATAAAGTGGGCCTGCGTCGGCGCCTGTCTGCCCGGGGTCCTGCGCTCTGTCTTGTCTGCGACGCTGTCGTCTCGGGCTGGCGGGACGGGAAGGCACTGACTACTGCAAACCGGGGGGTGGGAGTCGGAGGGCAGAAGGCAGGGTTTGGTCAGGCGCTGGGAGGGCGAGGAGATGGGAATTTGATTAAACTGAACCCTATTCACCCGACCCCTTGCGGGCCTCCCCTTCAAATCCTTGTAACTCCTTCCCACTGATCTACGACGTCATTCTTAGGGTCTGGCTGGTTCCTTCTTGTGACAAGGGGCCACACCCTGCTAACTTTCTGGGAGGATGGGATTCAAGGAAACAGAACATTCCTTCTTCTAGCAGGGCGTGTGAGGAATGAGTTGATACCTGGTTGCCCCAACACCTCCCTTCCCAGGACAGGGAGGGTGTTTTGCCCAGGACAAGGGTTAAACAACTTACTCTGGCATAGAAGGACACAGGCTCCAGGAGGCCAGAACAGAACATTTAATGGAATAGCTACACAGGATCAGGACTACACTAGCCAGCCTCAGCTTGTCTCTGCCCTCACAGCCTCACTCCCCACTCGAGGTGTTCATTTGAGCCTTGTTGAGATGGACCAAAAAATATCCGCTTCCCTGTCTCCACCCGCCCCCTCCAGAAAAGGTAATGTTTCTCCACCTGCTTTCCTCCTCTCCTCCTCCAACAGACAGGACTAAAGATGTCTAGTCTATGGCTAGTCCAAATGGGGAACTTGGGGCTCAGGGACTCCGAGCACTGGTTGGACTTAAAAAACCCTGACCCCAACACACACACACACACACACACACACACACACACACCCGCGAGTCTGTGCCTGCTGCCTGAGACCCAGGCTCTTAGCCTGCCAGGGCTCAGGGAAGAAAATGGGGAAGGGGGTAAAGTGGGTTCCAGGGTACAATCCAAGGCCAGAGACCTGAACACAGTGGAAAGAACACTGCCCAGGGTGGGTCTGGCTTGGGGTGGGAGTTGGGGAGGGTCAGGGAAAGGGGTCAAGGATCAAGGCCCAGGGTCCCAGAGAAGGGGGCTGCCCCTGGGGGCAGAAACCCTTGCATAGGTCCCAGAGTGTTTCCTGTGCCAGCAGGGCGAAGACCTGGGCCCAGCGACCTCTTTCCTCAGCCTCACTAGCCTTATGGAGCCGGTAGACACAGGACAGGCTTGTGAGGAGCAGGTGTTCAAAGTCCCAAGGGCTAAGAGGAGGCCCTTTCCGCAGGTCCTGGAACTGCTGCAGCCGCTGCTTAGCACCCTCCAAGTCACTGGGCACGTGGTGCTGCAGGAGGAGCCTGAGTCGGCGGCCTGGGCGTGTGGACGCCAGTTCCTCGTCCTGGATGTGCAGCTGCCCTATGACATCCAGCTCCAGCCCAGCCCAAAGCAGCTGTAAGGGGAGCCGTGTAAGGGGTGGGCTGGGGCCTGGGGGTGGGGGCAGGGCAGGGAGCAAGAGTGGGCTAGGGGGGCATAAGCAGGCAGTAGGACCCATGCTGGGTGGCCCCCCTCCCCCAGCAGGCCCAGCTTAAGACATCCCCCTTCCCAACCCTGAGCTTAGGGACCTCTGGACATTCCCACCCCCATATCCCAGGCTGGAGGAAAGACCTCAAACATCACTTCCGGGGCCTCTGGCTCCTGCAGGCCACCTCCCACGCTGGCTCTGTTCATGGGCTGCCCTGGGGCAGCAGAAAAGAGTCAGGCCCCTGCCAAGCTCCACCCTGAACACCCCAGCCTCCCAGAAGTGCCCCTTTAGCTCCTTGGTAGGGATGCCAAGAGGTTCTTCTATCTACAAAAGAGTAGGAGTGCCACCCCATGTCCTCCTTTCCTTACAGACACATGCACATTGACATCCTCCCTCCCAGGCATAAGTCTTGTGATCCCAAAATCATCATCCCAAACCCAGATACCACCTCGGCAAGTGTCCAGGACTCCTCCTTGAACTTCTGCAGTTCCCTTGGCAAAGAGCTCCAGACCATTGGGTCACAAGACACTTCACTTCCCACTTCCCCTCCCTGTAATCATCTGGGACAGTGTGATCTAAAATAGTGTCAGTGACTCTCCCCAAAGGTCGAGGACCCCTTTTGGAGGAACCTGCTCCTTCCTTGCTCCTCAGTAGTGCTCATGTGGAGGCCAGGGAAGCCAGGCCAAGGCGGGTTGTCTGCTGCAGCTTCCTTCATTTCACTCTGGTCTGCTGCCCAGCCCTTAGAATGATTGTCCCAAGCCCAGGGCAGGTCCAGAGGTCCTGCTTTGCACACCTAGAATAAGGCCACTGCCCAGCTCTGTCCAGGGCTGGCACTGAGGGCACCTAGGACTACCTCCCTTCATTTCACTTGGACCTTTCTGATTCTGGGGTTGGGGCCCAGACCATTACCACGTGCTGCACAGGTCAGTCTGGTACCCACCTTGCCCACAGTTTCTAGGCCCTGCTAGGTTCAGATAGAACCAAATTTAACTGCTGTCAGCTGACAGCCTTCCTTGGTTCCCATCCACCCCACCCTAAAGCCCAGGTACCTGGATAGTGCTGGGTTGCAGTTACCCCAGGGAGAAGGCAAGTGGCTACTATTAGCCAATCCAGGAACTGCATCGTCCTAGCTGTGCCCCACCACGTCCTTTGAGTCTTTCTCTCCCCAGCTGCTCTCTGCTCCTGCATCCGCCTGCCACACACCGCAGCTCCAACTTTCCACTGCAGGCGGCTCAGGCGTTTCCTATTTTGTGTGTCAGCCTTCAATGCTAAACAGGGAGGGGCTGGCTCTGACTTCCCAGGACCTTTCCATCCCATGGAAAAGTGGAATCTTAAGTTGTTGGCAGTAGAAGCCTGGCTCCCTGCTTGTCAAGCCCTCAGCCTGTTCCTGCCCAGATGGGCGGGATGCTTAGTTAATAGAAAACGGAGCTTGGTAGCAAACAGCTCCAGCTTGCCCCACCCTTCCCCCCACCCCCCAAGAGGTAGGAAAGAGCCCAGCAGTAACGCTACCTTACTATCTGTCCTCACCCCCAAAACATCCTGCAGCTGAACTCAGGCTTCAACACCCAGTCAGGCCCAGCCCAGCCTCCAGGGAGCCCCTCAGCAGCCAAAAGCATCAGCTGCAAAGCTTGGTCCTGCAACTGCATTGGTCCTCCAATGGCATGGTGAGCTGTTTGGGTGGTCTCATGGACAGGCAGAGTCGAGCACTTCCAACTTAGGTGCTCAGCCACCAGCCAAACAGGCCCCAGGCTGGCTGGGGTAGGGAGTCCTGTCCCCTGGAAGATAGAGCTGCAGCTTCCGAGTACATTCTGCACCAGTCCTGGGACCTCTTTTGCTTGCTTACAACATTCTCAGTTCTGGCTAGAGTCTAGGAAGATTACCTTAGCCCAAACATGATAGGCCGTTAGATTGCAAGGAGGTTTCATGGCTCAAGACTCAAAAATGAGTCATGGCTTATGGAACCCTGTGGATGCTTAGATGAGATGGGGGGGGGGGTTCCCTGGTTCCACCCAGGCCCCTCCATCCATCAGCTGCCACCAGACAGTCGGCTGTAACAAGGGGTTTTCTCCTCTAGTTGTTAAGGGCCCTCCAGTTTTTAGGAAATGCCATGCCACACCCATCCTAAGCCCTGTGGACCATGAGAACTTTCCATTTCAGCTCCAGAACCCTCCCTCAGAAGTACATCCAGGCTTGCAGGTCACCATGACTGCAACTGCACTATTCAGTCCCATTAAAAGAGATTCCTGGTTTGGCAGAGTCTCTTTAAGGGAGAGGGAAAAACCCCTGCTGAATCTTCCCTTTCCCGAGTCAAGCTTCACGTCTACCCAAAAGCACACAAGAAGTGGTTAGTCTAAGGATTTTATTTACAGGGACGCTTAGTATAGATTAAGGCGTTTTCCAGTATCCACATGCCTTCCCTGGAGCTACTTGGTTTCAGGTTTCTTGTCCCCAGCTTCGAGCTTGAGACTTTCAGGGGGCTGCCGATAGGCAGGGAAAGCCTCCCAAGGGCTGTTCAGGTCAAACTTGCGGAACTCCTGGGCCAACTCCACTGGCTCAGCCACCACCCGCTTCACCTCATCGTCATAGCGTAACTGCAGAAGAGAAAAGCAGGCTTAAGCACTGAGGAAGACCTTGTTCAGAGCTGCTAAGGAGCCTACTTTCCCAAGGCTATGGGGGACTTCACCAGTCTCTTTACTTCCCTGTCCTTGACTGCTACCCCAGCCTCTGTCAACAAGTCTCCAGGCATGTCTGTATTACCAATCAAGTCCCATCCCAACCACAATCCAAAACGGCCTGCAATCACCCAGTCAGGCTCCCCTGCTCACCATCCCCACATCGTAAGCTCTGAGCTGCTTTTGCAGCACAACTGACTTTGCTCACCCATCCACTCTTATAAGGAAATGCTTATAAGCATTTGTTGGGGATTAGGGAGCAAGTCTGTGGCTGAAAAGAGTAAACCTAAATTGGGAAGCACTCAAGTTCAGACCATGTGGCTTTGGCACTATCACTATAAAGATGCAAGGCAATAAATCTGGCATAGCTTTTCTTTTCTGTTTTTTGTTGTTGTTGTTGTTGTTTATTCATTTTCGAGAGAGAGCGAGAGCGAGAGAGAGAGAGAGAGAGAATGAGTGGGGGAGGGGCAGAGAGGAAGGAGAAACAGAATCTGAAGCAGGATCCAGGCTCTGAGCTGTCAGCACAGAGCCTGATGCAGGGCTAAACCCATGAACCGTAAGATTGTGACCTGAGCTGAAGTTGGACACTCAACCGACTGAGCGACCCAGGCATTGCTGGCATGGCTTTTCTTGTCTGGAGGATCAGCTGGATAAAGTAAAGACAAACAGGTGAAGAGGCAAACCAGGTAAGGGAGGCCAGACAGTGAAAATGAGAGGGAAGGAGTCCTGACCAGAAGTAGCTTGAGAGGGAAATGGGACCATGCAAAACATGAAGAAAGCAGGCATATGTCGGTACAGAAGGGGGGATTGCCACTATCTCAGCATTTCTAAAAAAGTTACTTTTCTACAAAATGACACATATGTTTGTATGCAATGGACCATCTTCCTGCTCATAAACAACCTGTAGCACAAGGGTGGTAAAGCAAAGCACTGAAATTCTTCGTAAGGCCCTTGTAGTCACATGTTACTAGTCCTGCCTTTAACCATCCTCAGGGGCTAAACATTTAGTGTCTTCCCTGTCAGCTGCCTTCTCAGAGATCCAGGGCAGGGTAAAATGATCCTCCACTTTCAGACCTGTGGACAAAGTGTGTCCTCAAGGTTGCCTTGGTCATTAAAATGATCATTATGATAATGGCTAATGTCAATTGAGTAATTACAATACACTAGGCTTTAACATCATTTAGCTCAATGTAAATCTCTTAAGTAGATTTTTATTTATTATTATTATTTTTTAAATTTATTCATTTATTTTTGAGAGAGAGAGAGCACACTTGAGTGAGGGGCAGAAACAGGGAGAGAGAGAATACCACGAGGTGCAGAGAGAGAGAGAGAGAGAGAGAGAGAGAGAGAGACAGTGGAGCTCAAAGCAGGGCTTGAGCTCACCTGAAGCAGGGGCTCAGGCTCACAAACTGCAAGATCATGACCTGAGCCCAAGCTGGATGCCACACGGCTGAGCCACCCAGGCACCCCTAGCTCACTGTAAATCTTATTAGTTAAGTACTACTGTTCCTGTTTTGTAGATGAGAAAACTGTCATAGATAAATTAAGTAACAGACCCCAGATTACAAAACTGGGACTAGGATTTGATACAGAGCCTATGCTCTTAAATCACCACAATTCACAGACCATTATTTCCTGCCATGCTCAGCACACCCCAGGTTCCCTGCCAGTCTTTCCCTGAGGCCATTTGCCCTAGTTCAAGGTTCCTCCTACCTCAACGTAGCCAGATAGGGGAAAGTCTTTCCGGAAAGGATGTCCCTCAAAGCCATAGTCTGTCAGGATCCTCCTTAGATCAGGATGGTTAGCAAAAAAAACTCCAAACATGTCCCAGATCTAGAAAAAAAAGGCCCTCAGGCAACTCAGTCCATCAGCCAACACACGGGTGAGGATGCACTGCATGCAGTTATTTCAACTAATTCTGCAACTCTGGCCCAGAGGCAGGATCCACTATGTCCAGAAACTCACCTCCCTCTCATACCAGTTAGCTGCCTTATACACAGGAACAGTGGACTCAATGGGTGTCAGCTCATCTGTATAGGTCTTCACACGGATCCGGGAGTTGAAGCGCAGAGAGAGCAGGTTGTAAACAATCTAGAGAGAACAGAGGAGCTGGAAGACCAAGATGGCCACAGGGTCTGAGGCACGAGGTGGGTAAGGGTTCTACCTGTGAACCTGCCTTCTATCCTGAAGCTCAAAATCCTCAAGATTCTTATATTTACAACTACTTCCAAAGGCCTAAGCTATGCTATACCTTAGGATGTCAGCATGCCTGTCTTTGCTCATGCTACTCCTGGCCCCAATCCTTAGCAAGCTAATTCCTGATCTCTTGGTCATCCTTTAAGATTCAGCACATTCTCTCTCCCTTTAAAGAAGCCTCCCATACAGGACTCTGAGAGCTCCTCTTGCAGTCTCATAACATCTAACATCCCATGCATTATATGTTATTACGGTAAGCTCTTTATGTGTCCTTCACCCTCACTAGAGCGTGGGGGACTCCTTGAGGGCAGGTGTTGGGTGCTACTTCTCCCTTGATCCCAGGATCTGGCCAATAGTAGATGATCAGTAAATATCAACAGCTAAATATATGGAGAACTTGCTCCATGCTGGCAATCTACCTGTACGATCTCATTTCATCCTCACAGCCACTCTGTATAAAGTAAGGACAGTTTCACATATATTTTGCACATAAGAAATCTAAAGCTTACAAAAACTAAACAAAATGCCTGAAGTCACATAGCCTGTTAGTGGCAGAGCTAGAATTCAAACTTGAGGTCTGCCTAATCCGAGGCCCCAGTTTAACTGCTGTGTTGTATTGTTTGACCCAAACCGAAACTGAGGAGGACTATGGTTCCCGTTGGTAGCTGTCATCCTAAAACTTGTCTGTCCCTTTTCTTTCCTTTACTCCCCAAACCTTCTCAAATCTCCTGACCTCAAAACGGTTTTGCCGGGTGGGGATGTCCACTGCTGTCAAGTCAGCCAAGGATTTGAACTGTGCATTGGTGTGATCCCTGAGGAAAGTCAGCACTGGGATGACTCCATCAGGATGGATACAGATCTCTAACTCATTGAAGCAAGACACCTGCAGACGTGGAAAGGGAAAGGTGAGGGGAAAAAGAGCTATTGAGAGAGCAGTTAACTTTAGCAGGAGTCTCCTGGTTGAGGGCAGAGAAAGCAGTCCAAGTGGGGTAGAAGAGTCTTTGGTTTCTTTGATACCAGGCTGCCTACTCCTACATGCCCTGAGAACATGGTTCTTTCTTGACCCATGACCAAACAACAATAGTGAATATTACCTGAACTTGTTGGACATACTTGGGCAGGATTTCAGCCACATACTCTCCAAAAGCTGAGAGCTGCTTGTGGGCCACATCATTCCGTGGTCGGACAGTGGCTGGAAGGAGAAGGCATATTTAACAAAGGAATGGAGAAGGCAGCAGCCATGCCTACATTCAGTCTCCTGGGTCTGTAAGGGGTATTGTCTCCCAGCAGGGCTCCCTGCAGAATCCTGAGGAAGGTGAGAGTGGAGGGTTCCAGGGAATAGGAATTGATGAAAACTTAGGGAAAATGTCACCTACAGAGTCCACAAAGACTCTCCTTATTACTACTGCGTTTGGGGTGTTTGCCTCTTCTCAAAGCTACAACCTAGTTCTTCCTTCACAATGCCTGCATTTTTGTTAAGCAGTGTGTCTCAATTCTTTTACCAGACCAGGAACTCTTTAAGGGTGGGAACGAGAATTTCTGCTTTTCTGTATCTCCTTATCACCTGGCTCACAGCAGGCTCTAAAGCTAAGAGCTGCAGGGCTGAAGAGCCCTCACAGATTAGTCAAAACCCTTTCCCCCCGCCATTGAGGTAACTGAGGGCCAGAAAGGGGGAAATACCAGGTCTCTTGACTCCCAGTCTACTTATGTTGATTGTAATATATCTCCATACACGCATGCATGCAACTCTAAACCATGAGTACCCACACATCATAGACTGCACACATCATGGTTAAGTGTTGTCTGACTCTGGCAGCAGACAGGCCTGCTCTGTCACTCGCTAGTGCTGTGACTCTGGGTAAGTTACTTCTCTGCATTGTTTCCTAATGTATAGTAAGAAGAGCACAATGCTATCTACCTCGTTAAGACTGTCCTAAGGACTAAGATCCCTCGCTAAATCGCTTAGCAAGGTGCTTGGCACACAAGAAGCACTCAATTAATGTGAATTACTATCATAATGGCTCTGAGACCCAAACGTTGTTTCCTGATCTCAAAGAGCTGACAGTTTAATCGGAGAGAAAAGGAATCATGGAAATGGACAGGGGTCAATCAAGGCCGTAACAGGGAGCTAAAAGGGCACAGCGAAGAGTTCGATTCTGCTTGCAAGAGGACCACTGCAGTCAGGTCTCCACAGAGATCTGCCAAAGGACGCAGGGAAGGGCATCCCAGGACAAGGGCAAATATCCAAAAGAATGAAGGGTCCCCCGCCTGTAGTCCCGAGAAGGGCCCGGCCCACACATACGGCGCGTGTCTGCCGCGACGCTTTCCCTCCTCACCGGCAGCAACAGCACCGAGGGTCGCCCGGCCACTGTACGGAAAAATAAGCGCAGAGTGAGGCCTGATAGGCTCCCTGCGCCAGGCGCGCCTCCGCTCCCGCCCAGGGCCTCAGCCAGCTGCCCCCTGCTTACCCCTGGCCAACGCCACGGACCCTACGAGACCCCGCCACCAGCCCCTCGCAGCAGCCGCCGTCGCGGCCATGTTCCAGGTTACAGACCAGGCATCCAAGACCCACAGGACACGGAACCCCAAGGGCACGGACCGGAAGCGGAAGCATGCATCTGATTTTCTTCCGGGCGGACGCGGGGCTAGAAGCAGAGGTTCCGGGTTCCGGGCTTCGGAATGAAAGGAGGGAAAACAGGTGAGAAACCGAGGCGGGCAGGTGGGGAAGCCGTGAGGTGAACGTAGCCCGAGTTTGGTGTGGTAGAGACTGTAGAGAAGGCGAGGACCCTAATGAACCGGAGGGGTGAGGGGAGGGGAAGGGGCAGGGGTCTGGGTTCCACATTCCACACCCCTCCCCCGCTCCCTGAGCTAAGCTTTTGACGAGGGCCGGCGGGCGTGGCCGGGAGGGGGCGTGGAGGGGATAGGGGAAGGAGGAGAGAAGAGTGGTTTCCCTAGCGACCGTTTCCCAGGCGACTCCAGGTGAAGCGGGGACACAGTACTTGGCGTTAGGCCTACTAGTCCCCCTTGCTGGGACGGCGGGGCTTCGTCTCTAGTTCTGGAACGGAGTCTTGGGAAGTCATCAGGGCGTGAGGGGGGAGAAGCTCAGAAAAGAGAAAATGTGGAGCTAACAGATGTCCCAGGCCAAGCCTCATATTGGAAGGTCTGGACTCCATGCACGTGGGGGAAGAGGGGCCTCGACTAGAAGGTCGCTGGGGTCTATTGGGTTCTCCTGCCCAGAGCCTCACTAGTTTTATGCCCAATAGTCATTTGGTTAGTAAGGCTTTTTGCCCGGCTTTTAATATCATAGATTTCCTCCAGTCGCTTGCTCTCATGTGTTGACCTAAATAGCCAGGTTTTTATTACATCATGGAAAGGAATATTGTTTTTATACGGAAACACCCAGAGTAGGACGTTTTATTGATTTCATTAGGAATGGAGTGTCACTGCAGGAAAATGAACCCAGCTTCGGTTGAAGGAGAGCTTCTGAGATGTCATTAGGGCCAGGACTAAGGCCAATCTTGGCCCACTTTGCTCTCACTTTTACCTTCTCCCTCCATAAATTGAACAGTTGGATTCATAGACTGTGAATTCCCCATTACTCAGGGTGGTATTGCTTTGCAGACAGCTGGCAGAGAGAGAAGTTGGCTGCCATGGAATCACCAGAGGAGCCTGGAGCATCCATGGATGAAAACTACTTTGTGAACTACACTTTCAAAGATCGATCACACTCAGGCCGTGTGGCTCAGGGCATCATGAAACTGTGTCTGGAGGAAGAGCTCTTTGCTGATGTCACCATTTCGGTGGAAGGCCGGGAGTTTCAGCTCCACCGGCTGGTCCTCTCAGCTCAGAGCTGCTTTTTCCGGTCCATGTTCACTTCCAACCTGAAGGAGGCTCACAACCGGGTAATTGTACTGCAGGATGTCAGTGAGTCTGTCTTCCAGCTCCTGGTTGATTATATCTACCACGGGACTGTGAAACTTCGAGCTGAAGAGCTGCAGGAAATTTATGAGGTGTCAGACATGTATCAGCTGACGTCTCTCTTTGAGGAATGTTCTCGGTTCTTGGCCCGCACCGTGCAGGTGGGGAACTGCCTTCAGGTGATGTGGCTGGCAGACAGGCACAGCGATCCTGAGCTGTACACTGCCGCTAAACACTGTGCCAAGGCCCACCTGGCCCAGCTGCAGAGCACAGAGGAATTTCTCCACCTGCCCCACCATCTGCTCACTGATATCATCTCGGGTAAGTTGAGGGATGGGGCCCGTCATACTCAGCTACTTGCATATGCTGTTTAGTGGACATTCTAGTTCAGGAGAAAGGAGCCTTCAGGCTTTCTGGTGTTAATTTACGTTATTATTCCTGGTAGGAATTTAGATGCCTTCTGAGAGATTCAGCTGCGAGTTCGCTGTTGTCACAGGCAATCCCTTTTAGGGGAGGAAACCTGGAAAATATAATAGTACTGTGCAGTACACAGTTAACCCCTGAACGACGTGGGGATTAGGACTGCCAACCTCTGCGCAGTCAAAATTCCATGTGTAACTTTTGACTCCCCCAAAACTTTACAAATAGCCTTCTGTCGACCAGAAGCATTATCAATAACAAAAACCGTTAACACATATTTTGTATGTTGTACGTGTCATGTACTGTATGTATTGTGTTCTTACAATAAGGCTAGAGAAAAGAAAACGTTATTGGGAAAATCATAAGGAAGGGAAAGTACATTTACAATATTGTACTGTATTTATTGAATAAAACCCGCATATAAGTGGACCCACATAGTTCAAACCCATGTTTTTCAAGGGTCTATATACAAGTGTTGAATTAGAAAAAAAGCAGGGCTCACCCCCAAAATGTAGTGAGGAGCTGTTTGTATTTATACTCTGGTATCTTTTGTGTATAATTGTTCTCATCTATCCTGTACTTTGCACGTACTTGTGGGACTAGTTATCTAAGTAAATTGATGGGTCAAGGTATTTACATAAGGAACTTTTTAAAAACGAAGCTTACTTTGGTGGTGGGGGGATGGCTCAGTTGGTTAAGAATCTGACTCTGAGTTTTGGCTTAGGTTGTGATCTCGAGGTTCATGGGTAAATAAATAAATAAATAAAATAAACTTAAAATTATTTTTAAAAAACTTATTTTTTTAAAGTTTATTGAGAGAGAATGAGAGAGAGAGAGAATCCCAAGCAGGCTCCACATTAACAGCACAGAGTCCAACCCAGGGCTTGATCCCAGAAACTGAGATCATGACCTGAGCCAAAACCAAGAGTCGGAGGCTTAACTGACTGAGCCATCCAGGTGCCCTTACATAAGAAACTTTTTAAGTGAGGGGCACCTGGGTGGCTCAGCCAGTTAAGCATCTGACTTCAGCTCAGGTCATGATCTCGCAGTCTGTGAGTTCGAGCCCTGCATCAGGCTCTATGCTGACAGCTCAGAACCTGGAGCCTGCTTCAGATGCTGTGTGTCTCCCTCTCTCTCTGCACCTCCCGTTTGTGCTCTGTCTCTCTCCCTCTCAAAAATAAACATTAAAAAATAAAATTAAAAAAAGAAACTTTTTAAGTGATGCGGCAATTGTAGGTAAACAATCCTGGCCCTGCTAGTGAGGTATGCTATACTTTAGCAGGTGTGAGCTCTGCAGCCTGTAGACTGCTTCCATGGCAAATATGAGCATATCAAGTCGTCCATTCTGATTAAAAGAAATAATGCAATGTAGGTTAACTTCTTATACACACGCACATACATACATGGTGGTAGTATAACAAAGTGGTTTGTATCTTTAAAGCCACTGGCTCTAAATTTCCCTTTTGGATTGTTGGATTGCCATTGACCATGCCTTTCCTCTGGCTCTCACAGATGGAGTTCCATGTTCTCAGAACCCAACAGAGGCAATAGAAGCCTGGATCAATTTTAATAAAGAAGAAAGAGAGGCTTTTGCAGAGTCACTCAGGACTAGCTTGAAGGTAAGGCAGATTTCGCTTTAGGGTTGGGACACCATAATACCTATACATTCCAGCCATCTACTGATCTGGCCTCTTTGATACCTGGTGATGGTGATTAAGTCATCTCTGGCTCAAAGTTAAGAACTGGGGAGGAGGATGTGTGCATGAGCCTAGAAACCATAGCTCAGCCTCTGAGCTCCATAGTTCCTTGAGAGAACTACTTTCACCATTGCATTAATCCTAAGCACCTTTTTCCTAAACCACCAGCTCAGGATGAGAGCAACAGATTCTCTGCCCCAGCATATAATGACTGAAAGGTGAGAGTCAGGATGGCATACAATAACCAGAGGGAAGTAGCGGGTTAGAGCAAGACACAAGTGTGTGGTCCAGAACCTTTAGATCTGTGTCTCAGCTGAGTCTTAGCCTAGAACTGATAGATGTCATCTATAATTTTAATTTTGCCAATAGGAGATCGGGGAGAATGTGCACATTTACCTGATCGGGAAAGAGTCATCTCGTACCCACTCGTTGGCTGTGTCCTTACACTGTGCGGAAGATGACTCCATCAGTGTAAGTGGCCAAAACAGCTTGTGCCACCAGATCACTGCAGCCTGCAAGCATGGTGGAGACTTATACGTGGTGGGAGGGTCCATCCCACGGCGCATGTGGAAGTGCAACAATGCCACTGTGGACTGGGAATGGTGTGCACCTTTGCCCCGGGACCGGCTCCAGCACACCCTGGTGTCTGTGCCTGGGAAAGATGCCATATATTCATTGGGTGGCAAGACACTGCAGGATACTCTCTCCAATGCAGTTATCTATTATCGGGTAGGTGATAACGTCTGGACAGAGACAACCCAGCTAGAGGTGGCTGTGTCAGGGGCTGCTGGTGCCAACCTTAACGGGATCATCTACTTACTAGGGGGGGAGGAGAATGACCTGGACTTCTTTACCAAACCTTCCCGACTCATCCAGTGCTTTGACACAGAGACAGACAAATGCCACGTGAAGCCCTATGTTCTGCCCTTCGCAGGCCGCATGCACGCAGCTGTGCATAAGGATCTGGTGTTCATCGTGGCTGAAGGGGACTCCCTGGTGTGCTACAATCCCCTCCTAGACAGCTTTACCCGGCTTTGCCTTCCTGAGGCCTGGAGCTCTGCCCCATCCCTCTGGAAGATCGCCAGCTGTAATGGGAGTATCTATGTTTTCCGGGACCGATATAAAAAGGGGGATGCCAACACCTACAAGCTTGACCCTGCCACTTCAGCTATAACTGTCACCAGAGGCATTAAGGTGCTGCTTACTAATTTGCAGTTTGTGTTGGCCTAAGGCTTTAGGGGAAAAGCAGCTGACTTTTGCCCTCCCCTTTTCCAGCACCTATCCATCCAAACTCGAAGTCTCTGCGGCCCCTATCAGAGTACTATGTTATTTTTTTGGCACATGTTAGAAAGGGCAGCCCCTCAGTCCCTCCTGAACCCATAGGGGTGTTCCATTTGGGGCTTTTTAGACTGCTGCTGTTGAGCTGGCTGCTTGAACGGAGAGTAGACAAGCCTGTCCTCTGCCGTCCCCTGGTAATCCTGTGCCTCATAGAACAAGACTTTTCTCAGATCATAGGCACAGCCTCCCCTCTTTACCTGATCAGTGTTAAGTAACTTAAGCACCTCTGATCCAGGACAGAAGGAAATGTGCCCCATCTTCCTTTTTTCTATAGCCTGCAAAGTGGGTAATTGGTAATTTTTCCACAAAGAATTAGGTGTTAGAGTTTTCCTTCAGGCTTTGGTTGGGAGAATGCTCTAAGCTGAAGGTGTCCTTCACCAGCAAGCATCAACTCTAGAATTCAGGACTTGTGTCTGTTGTTTTCTCATCTCTCTGTCAGGAAACGTACAATATGGTTTTATTTTTGGCTTACTCCAAGGGGTAAGCCAGAAAGAAGTAGAAAGGATTATTTCTGATTAATAGCAGAAACTTTTTTCAAACTTAAATATATAAGGTCTCTACTCTTTTAAAAGCTCTAAGATAAACTAAGAGCTAGGAACTGTTCATACAAATAAAAGTTTTTGAAGGGATATGTGTGTCTGTTTTGAATTCTGAAGGAGTAACTTCCCTAGGGAAAATTGATTGCATACCCACACATTTCTAAGCTGCTTGGATCCCATACTTCCTTTTCTACATCCAGAATCATTGCTCCAAAAGGGAACAGAGCCCTGGGGAGCCAGTGAATTGGGGTCTGACAGTGGCAAAGAGCCTGAGCTGAGTATTTCTCCTCTCCTTCCTAGTGTTTAAATGTCTTTAAGTTGGGCTAAGTATCATTAGGCACAGTGTTAGATACACAATCGAGTTCTTTGACCCTATTCAAGAAAACAAAAACCCTCATTCCATATCCCCTTAGCCAGTGAATTGAAGCCACACTAAATCTCTCTCTTAGCACACAACAGTGTTACTTCAGGAAAGTGAAACAAGACAAAGGGAGTGAAATTATCCATTAGTTAGCACATTCCTGCTTTGTCAAGTCTGGGCTTAAGCCCCCTTGGTCCTGTTACACTATTTGATTCTGTAGCAAGCAGGGTCGTCTTGAGTTCTTTCTAATCTGTGTATTTCACGTCTGTGATGTGTGGTAAGTCTCCTTCTTTGCTGCCCCTGCAGTAATCTCCTTGTGGAACTCTTTAAGAACTTCCAACTGGCCAGATCTGATGTGGATGTGTGACCGGATCTTGGTGATGGCTCTTACAGCCTCCTCTGGACTCCAGTTGTACACCTGAAGTACAGGATTGGGAAATCAGAGAAAGAAAGGAGGAGGTGTTAAGGTGTTCTTGACCTAATAACAGATGCTAAAGGCCCTTAGAATTTCATTATTTTAAAAACTCCATTTTGAGGGGAGTTAAAAAACATGCCCCACTGGGGCGCCTGGGTGGCGCAGTCGGTTAAGCGGCCGACTTCAGCCAGGTCACGATCTCGCGGTCCGTGAGTTCGAGCCCCGCGTCGGGCTCTGTGCTGACAGCTCGGAGCCTGGAGCCTGTTTCCGATTCTGTGTCTCCCTCTCTCTCTGCCCCTCCCCCGTTCATGCTCTGTCTCTCTCTGTCCCAAAAATAAATTAAAAAAAACGTTGAAAAAAAAAAAAATTTTTAAAAAAACATGCCCCATATATTATAAATGGCGGGGGTGGGGGGCACTTTTATTCCCTCAGCCAACTAGTCCCACAATACTTGCAATGGGCTGGGAGGTCAAGTCAGTCTTTCTACCTAATTCTTGCTCTGCCAAACCCTGAAAAAAGAAGGTTGAACATGCAAAGCTGAGATCCTATTTCAAGCCGGCATAGGCCTATCAGATGTCCTCTGGGAGCTGGGCTGTTGGTTATAAGTTTCCTGGAGAGAGTACATGGTAGATGTTTTTATGTAACTTGTCACCGTGGCTGGGAAAACAGCACTTTTTAGATTTACCAGGAGGGTTATCTTTGTGTTCTAAGGATACATATTGGTTTAGAACTCAACAGAACAAAGAATCTACAGATTTCAAGCCCTCTGAGTCAATTCTCATTCAGCCCAAAATATCCTCCTGAGAACCCATTTCCAGTAAATGGAGTCCTAATGATCAAAGTTTTAATACTGTTAAATCATGTACTTACCAGTCCACAGTAACTCAGAGCGATGCCTATTACATGTACATTTCCTTTTTCCTTAAACTATCCACATAACTTAATAAATGCTCTACAGGGGCCAGATAGGTAACAAAAATGAGTCAAGTTGGGGGGTGTATAACAGGTAGTAATGGACTAAAGAGTATTTGCTTGTAAATACTCTTGAAAGTATCACACCTACCAGTCATAAGGTGATAGGCAAAATTCCATTGGAGCCTCTGTTTCTAGACACAAATGTCTAGAACTTTATTCTGAAATACTTTAAGAAATCTTGAGTACTATAGGGCTATAAGTGATCAGCACTACTACCTAAAGTACTGGATTTCCTGAGTGCTATTTATAAAAAGTGCTTTAGCCTTTTACTGGTGTTAACATCCTTTGCGCTTCATTTTTTGAGTGCCTGCTGTAGGTCAGTGCTTGACATACTTTCTCGTTCAAACCTCAGAACAAATTTAGTTTGAGGAAACTGAGCATCAGAGGGGGGAAGACACTTTTGCCTAAGGTCACACATCTGGTAGGTAGCAACGCCAGAGGTCAGCCTATCCGCAAAATCCAGGTGCTTTCCATCTCCCAACAGCCTGTAACTGGGGACATGGCTCCTTCTAGGAAGGCCTGCCAATAGACCATGCTACTGAAGTTCTAGAAATCTGCTGTAAATGGACCAGTCCAGAAAGACCTTTCCTACCTGAATCAGATACGCTGCGACCATAGTAGCACTTCTGGAACGCCCAGCCTTACAATGCACGTAGACACACTGGCCCAGCGACTGATACTTGAGAGCAAACTGGACTCCTTTCTGGAGGTCAGCCAAGGTTGGGACTCCAGTCATGTCTACTGTGCTGAGTCGCAGCTGCTCAACTCCTACATTCTTCCACTCCTGGAACCAGGTCCGCCAGCATAAAAAAGAGAATGAAAGAAATCTGACATGAGTGCTATGAATATGGGCTCCTAAGAAGTAGCAAAACAACAAGGAAGCTTCAGAGTTTACTACAGTGTGAATACACTGTTCACTTTTTTTTAAACAAGAAACTTCTTACAGAAATGCCTTTAAAATGGCTGACCTGCATGGTTGGTCTTTGATCAAACAACAGCTGTGCTGCTGATTTAGAATTATGTCTAATATTAAAAAAAAATTTTTTTTAAGTTTATTTGAGACAGAGTGTGAGCAGGGGAGGGGCAGAGAGAAAGGGAGAGAGGGAGAATCCCAAGCAGGCTCCATTCAGTCAGTGGTCAGTGAACAGAGCCCAACACAGGGCTGGAACTCACAAAACCATGAGATCATGACCTGAGCCGAAATCAAGAGTTGGATGCTGGGGCGCCTGGGTGGCTCAGTTGGTTAAGTGTCCAACTTCGGCTCAGGTCACGACCTCACAGTTTGTGGGTTCGAGCCCCATATTGGGCCCTGTGCTGACAGCTCGGAGCCTGGAGCCTGCTTCGGATTCTGTGTCTCCCTCTCTCTGCCCCTTCCCTGCTCACACACACACTCTCTCTCAAAAATAAACATTAAAGAAAAAAAAAAAAAAAAAAGAGTTGGATGCTTAACCGAGTAAGCCACCCAGACCTCTAAAATGTTCTTAAAGTACACGTTGGGTATTTTATCTTCAGCTGCAAAATATTAGCTGTATTAAAATTCATCTACAAAAGTTGTGTAACTTTATGGATAATCTTGGCACCCGTGTAGTGACGCAGCTGCAGGATTGGGGTACTATATTTTGCAAGAGCTTTCTATTTCTTTATCTATAAGTGTCCTTTTTACTTTACCTTTTTTTTTTTTTTTTTTTTTTGAGATTGCATGGTAGAAAATAGAGTTACCATTTTAAAATTAAAACAATGCACCTACCTTTATTAGTGCAGTATTATCACTTCAGAAGAAGAAAAGAATAAGCAATAGGGGAAATAAGCCCTCTGGCATTATCAGACTATTTATTTATTTGAATTTTTACCTTGAGACTCCAGATAGGGGGGCATCTGGCTGGCTCAGTACAGCATGTGACTCTTGATCTCTAGGTTAAGCATGTGACTCAGTAGAGCATATGACTCTTGATCTCTAGCCCCATCTTGGGCATAGAGATTACTTAAAAATAAAATCTTAAAAAAAAAAAGAGTCCTGATAGGCTCCAGCTTATGGTTATTAATCTGTCTAGCTGGAACCAAAGACTTTATGACTGAGTGAAGGTCAATATTTTATACTGCGTATGAAATTAACACAAAACAGCAATTTTGCAGCATGTGACTTTGTATCAATTATACCAGATATACCTAGGGAGCTTGCTAAATATTCACATTCCTGGACCCCACCCTAAAGTTCCCAAGTCATAATTTCTCAGGGGTTGTACATAGGAATCTGCTATTTTAACAAGACTTCCAGATAATATTTAGGCTTATTAAAATGTGAGAACCACTGCCTTGGACATTTTTTTTCTCTAGGCTAGTTGGATAATATAGCTGCATCATACAAGTGTCAATGCCTCACAGCCAGAGACCAAGTACTCTTTGTGACTCTTGTTCCACAGGAATGATCACACTAAGGAACATTTACCATTTTGGCTAATAATTCCTGAGGCCTTGTAGCAAAGTACTTTAGGAAATCCAAGGAGCTGTTGTCCATTTCTTAAAAACGTATGTCATCAGGGTGCTTAGGTAGCTCAGTCAGTTAAGTGTCAGGGGCTCTTGATTTCCGCTCAGGTCATGATCTCACAGTTTGTGAGTTGAGCCCTGCGATGGGCTCTGCACTCACAGTGTGGATCCCGCTTGGGATTCTCTCTTTCCCTCTCTCTCTCTGCCCCTCCCGCGCTCTCTCAATAAACTTTTTAAAAAAGTATGCCATCACTAATCAATGTATCTTAAATGTGAGTCCATTTTTAAGGTTACAAAAAAAACCTACCAGTTGAAATAACAGCATCTTCATTAGGCTGTATCAGTACAATAAACAAGAAGGACAAAAAAAGTGCTAATAGATGGCAAACACTATAAAGACAGGGCAACATCTTTATATAAAGACAGCACAATGTCTAATAACCTTAGTTCCACAAACAAGCTTTCAAACTCAATGAAAATTATGTTTTAGGTCTGCACTCTTTTACGACAATTCTCTGGAGTTCCATACATCGTTAACATATGAGTAAAAATTCCATCAATGCCAAATGAATCATACACTTTTTCAATGGGTTGTTTTATAAATTTCTCTTGGGGGCTGGAGGTGGCTTTTCTTCTTAGAGTTTATAGGGCCTTCATCTTAAATGCCTAAGACAATGCCTGACCTTAGTGCTGAGTGAGTGTTGAATGAATGAAATCAGCAAGCCATAGAGAAGTTGCCTTTCGGTTTGGTTACTGACTTGAGTTACTGAAATTAAAAATACCTTTGTGTACAAAGGAGTAGTCAGACTTTGTCAATTCTACACACATATATATACACACACACACACACACACAGATATATATATATATATATATATATATATATATATATATATATATACACTTATTTATTTCAAGAGTGAGAGAATCCCAAACCAACTCTCACCATCAGTGCAGAGCCCTATGCAGGCCTTGTGAGAAATAAGCCTACTGGCCCATTCAAAGAAGGGACGCGGAGACTCAGAGCACAGTGAGGCCAGGGTTTAATCAACATTCTTACAAGAGCAGGTGCCTGATGGACAGGCACACTCGGGGCAGTTGCAGCAGGCAATTTATCTCCTAGCATGAAGTCATTCCCCTGATTCCTCATTGGCTAAGTACTACAGAGATTACAGCCTTACCTGGAAGTCGCCTATGCCCACGTAAGGCCAAAAAGTAATCTGATTGGAACAAATGTACATTCCTTGAGGTGATGCAGAGACCTCAGTTCTTTGGCACGTGCTCATTGCAAAGCCTGCGAAAAATAAGCCGGCAGAAGGAGAGGGGAAGAAGAACCAGGAAGTGAAAGGTCTCCCAAAGGAGATTTGGGACTCCATTGTGCTGGGGTGAGGGGTTCGTATATATTTCCAATAGGGTCTAAACCTATTGTTAACTAGACAACTCAGCTTATATTTGGTATTTCTGAAAATAAATCCTCTCACTTAATTTCTCACAATCCCTCCTCTTCTTTTCTATGTAGATTCTGTTTTCATTTTTAGGTTATTTGGGGCACAAGGCACAGACATTTGTTTCTTAAGAGGAATCTTCCTCCCCTGCCCCCAGAGGGTTTGCTGCGGCTGCACTCCCAGCATTGTTCCAAAATATGTGTGTGTGTGTGTGTGTGTGTGTGTGTGTGTGTGTGTGTGTGTTTCCACCCAGGGACCTCAGGTCCTAACCTTTCCCTCTCTGCCTACTGAATCCCATCTTTTCATATCATATTCCCAACTTTGAACATGTGACTCCTAATTCCCATTAGGAATTGGGATGATGACTGATCTTAACTGCTTCCTGCTGAAAGGGTATGGCAGTCAGGGCAGGTTCAGAGGTCAATCCAGAGGTCCAAAATAATGAGAGGGTATTTGGAACGTCTTAGGTTAGCAAAATTTTCTTATTTTTCTGGCATATGTGCAACGACTTCTACAAATGACATACAAAAAGAATATTAGATCAACAAGCATTAATATTCCAAACGCAATGCCTCCTAGGAAGGAAGTCACACCATGGGATGTAAAGATGTACTGTAGCCATCCAAAAAGTCCCTGAACCGTCTGGTCAATTTTTTTTTTTTCCAACTATAAGTTTTCCGCCCTCTTCCATATTTATTTGGATCTTGTGATATTGTTGCTTAGAATAATTAAGCTTTTGAACTGGTTTTTGGTTCTCAGTCCTCAAAATCTTCCTTTGCCCATCAAGTTTCCATAGGAACAACTCCATAAGGCGTAATTTTACCTCAAGGAAAGACTGATCTTTGATATCCAGATTACTATAAGTTTTGGCAACTGTTTATCCGTCCTGGAGGGAGTAGCACTATAGTCCCTAATTCAGTCATAATGTCTTTTTCTAGCAAGGGAGTGGGGCTCTCTGGCATTATAAAAACAAAGAATGTGGAAAAAAAAAAAAAAGTCTCCTTGTATACACCCCAGAGGCTGAGAGAAAAAGTTAGTCTTAAGTTTTCTGGAGACACCTCTAATCGTTACTCTGCATTTGGATGGTTGGCCGGGAATGGAAAGGACAGAAAAGGTGGCTCCAGTGTCAAGAAGGAAATCAACTGGCTTTCCTTCTATTTCCAGAGTTACCTGAGGCTCTGGGTTTCCAATAAAGTTGGTTCAGGGGAGCCAACCATGAAGAACCTCGGGCGAGATCAGTTCTTTTCAGGGGCACTGGTTATTTGAGCCTTTTAGGTCCCCGAGGGCATTCAGATTTTCCAGTGACTGACTCCACACCAGGGGCATGGCTTATGGGGGTTTCAACTTCCATTGCCCCTCTGAGGACATTCTTGTTTCCAGTGCCCTAAATAGCCACATAAATGGCACTGGTGCCAGGACCTTGGGAAGCCGAATGAGTGACAAATTTGTCCTTTAGAATCATCTGAGCTTGGGGGGGGGGGGGGTAACAGGGGAGATAGCTGTATATTTAACTTTAACCTTTTCAGGAAGGCCACCAGGCTTTCATCCTGTGTCTGTAAAATAGTGGCTAATTTAGCATGATTTAAGATTTTAACCTTCGACCTCCTTTGATTTCTTGGAAGTGGCAACGATACTATTCTGCAATGGGATTATCATAGTCCCAATTAGGATCTTGGGGAGGAACTGCCTGAACCCCAGTAGGGAACTGGGAGCTCCCTATAGGACTTCCAGTCCCATGATAATTAAGGAGTCAATCATCCCCATATCTCTCAGCTGCTTCCAAAACAGAACGCTTCTCTATCTCATTAAGAGTCTGATTCAACAAGAGCATTATTTCTTTCCAGGCCAACTCAAAAAAAACATTCCTAATATTCTGAAAAGCCTCTATATTTTATCCAGATCATCAGAAAATTTACCTATTCTTTTACCTGTGTTAAACCTTGCAATGAAAAAGGTACTTGTGATCTTATCATGGTGGTGTCTCCGTGTTTCTCCTTCTGGCACTCTAGCTTCTCGTAGGGGAGGCCCGCCTGTTACAGGGAGGGCCTGGGTAAGGTGGGCAGCAGGGAACAGAAGTGCATGTGTTTTTCTTTTGTTGTTGTTGTTTTTAATGTTTGTCTTTGAGAGAGAGAGACAGAGCATGAGCGGGGGAGGGACAGAGAGAGAGGGAGATACAGAATCCAAAGCAGGCTCCAGGGCTCGAACTCAAATGGTGGTGAGATCATGACCTGAGCAGAAGTCAGACACTTAACCGACTGAGCCACCCAGGCGCCCCTAGAAGTGCATGTTTTTAAGTACAAGTCAGCACACACTGGGCTAAGTGTAGCAAAATGGCTCCCATGTATCCCAGTAAAAGCCCTTTGTATGTTATAATCCTCCATACCTCATATGCCTTGCAGAAATAACATAAATGTGGAGCATTTGGAAGCCCGCAGCGAGGGTATTGCCACCATTTCCCCAGCTTTTATTATGTTTATTTTTATTTTTTTTTTTAAATTTTTTTTTTTTTCAACGTTTTTAATTTATTTTTGGGACAGAGAGAGACAGAGCATGAACGGGGGAGGGGCAGAGAGAGAGGGAGACGCAGAATCGGAAACAGGCTCCAGGCTCTGAGCCATCAGCCCAGAGCCTGACGCGGGGCTCGAACTCACGGACCGCGAGATCGTGACCTGGCTGAAGTCGGACGCTTAACCGACTGCGCCACCCAGGCGCCCCTGTTTATTTTTATTTTTGAGAGAGAGACAGAGCATGAGTGGGGAGAGGCAGAGAGAGAAAGGGAGACACAGAATCTGAAGCAGGCTTCAGGCTGTCAGCACAGAGCCCGATTTAGGGCTCACACTCACTAGCTGTGAGATCATGACCTGAGCCCAATTTGAAGTCGGATGTTTAAATGACTGAGCCACCCAGGTGCCCCTCCCCAACTTTTGGATCAGAGGAGAGGCAATTTAAATTTTCCACCAGTGTACTTTTAAAATCCATTCATTTTAACTTTAGTCTGTCCTGACCACGTAATATTCCTTTCCAAAGATTTCCCTTCACAAACCTTCTACAACTTTCCTTTGCATTTAGATTTTGTCCAAAGCCATTCCTCTCCAAACTACTAATCTGATTCAGGACAAAATTTTTTTTTTTTCTTTTCACCTCCAATAAAAATGGATTTCTTTTTTTTTTTTTTTTTTAACATTTATTTATTATTGAGAGACAGACACAAATCACGAGCAGGGGAGGGGCAGAGAGAGGGGGAGACACAGAATCCGAAGCAGGCTCCAGGCTCTGAGCTATCAGCACAGAGCCCGCCCCGGGGCTCGAACTCACAAACCAGGAGACCATGCCCTGAGCCAAAGCCGGACGCTTAACAGACTGAGCCACCCAGGCGCCACTCCTTTTTTTTTCTTTTTTTTTTTTTTTAACATATCTACTTTTACATACAAAGTTGCTTTCTTTATTTCCATCAGCATTAACTGCATTTAGCAGAATTTTAACTTTTAGAAACTTTAGTCTCCAGTGAAAATTAACCATTTTAAGTGTCTTTTTGCCAACAAATTGCAGCTGAGATAACAGAAGCTTACTTGACTTTTAGTAAACCTAGGTAATAAAAACACTAAGGCAGCCATGAGTTCGAGGAAGGTCATGTTCCGCATGTTTCAGGGGTCTATCAGTGGACAGCAAGCTGTAAGGAGATTTATTTAAGAGGGCGGGGGTATTTCCAATAGGTTGTAAGCCTACTGTTAACTAGACGGCAAAGATTTTATTTGATTATTTCTGAAAATAATCATCTCACTTCTCAATGCTCCAACTCACTAACAGGGGATCAAGACCTGAGCCCAAGGCGGGGGTGGGGGGGGGTGGGGTTGGCACTTACCCGACTGAACACCCAGGCGCCCCTCAATTCGACTTTTAAATGCCTTTCATATCAGTTTCTTTTTCATAATTAGTTTCTACCTCCAGCCGCAGTCATTAAAGCTTAGAGGACCAGACCCCCCTCCTGAAGCGGCGAAAAAGCCTGGGGCACGTGTCTCACGGGTACGAACACCCGCAGCTCCCTCTCCCCCAACCTCCTCCCGCTCTCCTAGACCCAGGGTGGCGGTGTAGGCTGGCGGACGCCGCTGCCCGAGCCCCCGCTCCTGGCCCCTCACCTTTGAGGAGTTACACAGGAACCGCGTCTCGTACTCCTCGTTCATGGTGATCACCCCGCGCACGTTCTCGTCCTGTACCAGCTGCCGAGGCAAAGACAGGGCTCAGAGAGGGCCGCCGAGGCGCGGGCGGCGCTCGCCGGCTCCCAGGCCCGGCTCGGCCGGGCCTCCCTTCCCGGCTCACCCGGCGCGTCATGCTCCGCAGCGGCAGCGCGCCCAGCAGCACCGTGGGGTCGATGCGGTGGTACCAGTCGCGGCGCGCTCGGCCAGGCACCTTACCGCGGAACAGGGTGTACAGCAGCGTCGGGTAGAAGAGCACCCGGGCCAGGCCGGCCTCCAGAAATGTGCCGGCCGCCATCCCGCCCCACCCGGCCTGGCAAAGCGGCGGCCTGCCCGCGCCCAGGCTCGCGGTCGGCGGCCGCGAGGAGAGCCCCGAGGGCGACGAGGGCGGAAGGTCGTCCGCCGCCTCCCGCGAAGGCGACGCGGTCTGCGCGGCCGCCTCGGACTCGGAGACTTCGGGCCTGGCCTCCGGATGTTCCGCGGGAGAGCCCGGGGCCCCCGGGCCCGGCTCCATGGCTCCGGAGGAGGGGCCGCCGGCCTGGGGGAGGGACCAGGATTTCCTGGCGGGCTAGTGGGACCCCGGCCGTGGGAGGGCGCGTCCTGGACTCGCGGCCTGCGACTCTACCGCTGGTGAAGCAGGGACCCATGCCCGTAGCCGGTGCCCGCCCGCCCCCCGCCGCCTTCGCGAGGGAGGGAGTTGGGACCCTAGGCGAGGGGAGCTCTGCCCCCCTGCGTGTGCGACCGCCCCGGGAGGAGGAAGGGCGGGTCCTGGCCACTTTTCCGAATCCCGGGCCAGAGGGAAGGCGCTGCGACCCCAGGTAAGGGTGAGACCAGACCCGGAAGAGACCCTGTGGTGGGGGCCTGTGGGTATGGTGGAAGGGGAGAGTGGAAAAAGGGGCTTTGGGCTGTTAGGCAGGGGAGCTACTTTGGAGGAGAGGGCTGGCAGGGCACCTGGGTTGATATGGCCCTCCCCCCCATTCCCCACCCTCCCGATCGGCCACAACTCGTTGCTCCCTCCTGCCCAAACCGCAGTGTGTGCGTGTATGTATATAAAGAAAAAAATATATAAATATAATATCTGCAACAAATTACGAAGATATATTAAGAAAATACTGTGATAAGCTTGTATGTAAAAACTGCAACCTACAGAGAGGTAAGAGGAATGGGTCTAATGCTGGCTATTTACATTTAAATGGAATGTGCATCTGGTGCTTTTTAAAAACGTTTCTTTTCAACTTGTAAAAGTAATACACACATATTCAGGATGCCTGGCTGGCTCAGCCGGTGAAGCGTGAGACTCTTGATCTCGGAGTCTGAATTGGAGCTCCACCTTAGGGATAGAGTTTACTTAAGAAATAAAAAATAAAAAATAATACATACTCATAACAACTGGAAAATACAAAGAAGTCGAATTTATTCTAATTACCTATAATTCCACCACCTCAAATACATGTTTTCTTCCAATTTCCTATGGGTACCACTAGAAAAACCTTTTTTGTAACAACTTTACTGAGATATAATTCATATACAATTCACCCATTTAAAGTGTAGAGTTCCCTGGTTTTTAATATATTCGGAGAGTTGTGCAATCCTCACCACAACCAATTTTAGAACATATTCCTTAATACCCAAAAAATCCCATATTCCCCTCCCCCCAGCCCTAGGTAACTACTAATTTACTCTTATAGATTTGCCTGTTCTGGACATCTCAAATAAATGGACTCCTACAATATGTGTCCTTTGTGTCTGACTTCTCTCAGTGTACTGTTTTCACGATTCATCTGTGCTGTAGCAGGTTCAGTGCTGTATTTATTGCTGGGTAATATTCCATTGTATGGATATACCACATTTTGTTTCCTCATTTACCAGTTGAAAGATATTTGACTGTTTCCACTTTTTGGCCATTTTGAATAATGCTGCTGTGAACTTTCATATACAAGTTTTTGTGTGGACATAAAAAGACATTTTCATTTCTCTTGGATATCTACCTAAGAGTGGAATTGTTGGTCATATGATAACACTATGGGGTGTGTGTATACCATTTAAAAAAAAAAAATCATTGGGCTCCTGCATAGCTCAGTTGGTTAAGAGTCCAACTTCTCCTCAGGTCATGATCTCATGGTTGTGGATTCCAGTCCCGTGTCGGGCTCTGTGCTGACAGCTCTGAGCCTGGAGCCTGCTTCAGATTCTGTCTCCTTCTCTCTCTGCCCCTTCCCCATTCGCACTCTGTCTCTCTCTCAAAAAAATGAATAAACCTTAAAAATAATTAGGAACACCTTTAAAAAAAATCATTGTAATCATGTTGATAAAATTTTGTATCACAGTTTTTTTCATGAAATGTGCCATAAGCGTTTGCTGTGTTATTACACTGTCTTTACCATTTAAAATGAACCTAATTACTATACCATGTGATCATTCTATTACTGGACATTCAGGATATTTCCAAATGTTTTTTATAATTCCAGCATGAAATTTTTTTCTATATTTCTATATTTTCCATATTTAGAATTACTATATTAGCAGGGTGCCTGGGTGGCCACTCAACACTGGTTTAGTGTCTGACTCTTGATTTCAGCTTAGATTGTAATCTTGCATTTCATGGGTTTGAGCCCTGCATCAGGTTCTGCACACAGTGTGGAGCCTGCTTGAGATTGTCTCCCTATCTCTCTCCCCCTCCCCTGCTTGCTCTCTTGCTCTCGCTCTCTCTCTCTCAAATTAACTTAAAAAAATTATTAGGATAGGCTCCTAAAGTGGAATTACTATTTCAAAGGATCATTTACAATTTTTGCTTTATATGAAGTACATAGCCTAAAAAGCTCCATCCTTACCCCCAAGCTCACTCTTCAGAAATATAGATTCTTAGATACATATATTTTCCAACATTTTGTGATGAACCGTCTCATGATAAATTAAAAACTGAAAAAGGAATAAATTGAGCAGGAAAAACCCATATAACCACCATCTAAATTCAACAATTAACACTTTGTTTTATCACATTATCACCCAACAATCTGTTCTATTTTTTTTTTAAGATTTTAAATTGTTTTTTTTTAAGTTTTTATTTATTTTGAGAGAGAGTGACAGAGAGACAGAGAGAAAAAGAGAGAGAGAGAGAGAGGATCCCAAGCAAGCCCCTAGCCAGCAGCCCAGAGCAGTGCCAGCCTGCTCAGGATTCTCTCTCCCTCTCTCTCTGCCCCTCCTGCATTTGCACGCACTCTCTCACACGCGCGCTCTCTCTCTCTCAAAATAAATAAACTTAAATAAATAAATGTGGGAGGAATGATAGAAACTCAGCATTTTGAAATCCCTCGTCAGATAATTGATCCAGTCAATGGTCGTCAGTGGACAAAAAGCATTAGATGAAATGCTGATCGGAAACTTTACCTGGAGGGATCAGGCTCTTGCCACGGGAACCGATCACTGATTGATCCCTGCATTGCTGAAAGCAGGACAACCTGACATCAGATGCCTCCAGAAGTCCACAGCCTCAACCTCAACTCATTCGAACCTGAATTTAAGCAGGCCTGAAGAGCTAACTTTCTTTTTCTTTTTCTAATATATTTTAAAAGTTTATTCATTTATTTTGAGAGAGAGAGAGTGAGCATGTGCGTGGGAGGAACAGACAGAGAGGGAGAGAGAGAAAATCCCAAGCAGGCTCCGTGCTGTCAGCACAGAGCCCCATGTGGGGCTCCAACTGAAATCAAGAATCAGATGCTTTAGCTGACTGAGTCACCCAGGCACCCCTCTTTTTTTTTAATGACAGCTCTTTATTTTTATTTTAATTTCACTAACTACTTAAGAGATTGAATATCTTTTTTTTTTTTAATGTTTATTTATTTTTGAAGGAGAGAGAGACAGAGTGTGAGTGGGGGAGGGGCAGAGAGAGAGGGAGACACAGAATCAGAAGCAGGCTCCAGGCTCCGAGCTGTCAGCACAGAGCCCGATGTGGGGCACGAACCCACGAACTGCGAGATCATGACCTGAGCTGAAGTCGGACACTCAACCAACTGAGCCACCCAGGCGCCCCGAATATCTTTTATTTTTATACACAAGTCTATGTAAGAAGTTTTTCTAACTGATTCATTTTTTTGTGTACATTTACATACTATTTTATATTTTGTAGTTTAATCATACGTACACACACTTTGGTCATATTTTTCGTGCAGTGAAACCAAAATCTTTTTTAAAAAAAATTTTAATTCCAGTTTAGTTAACATATAGTGTTATAAGGAGCTAACTTTAATTTACAGCAAAGGTAAGTGATAGAAGGATGAGTTAATGTCATCACATGGAACAACAGACAAATCCAGAGTATAGATATTCTACAGGGACAGTCGATTCTGTTTCTGCAAGGCAAAAGCATGGGGGTTGGGGGGGGGGGGTGGAGAATGGGAGGTCCACTGCCTCAGATCAGGAATCCTAGAGATGTGTTAACCAAAAGTAAGTATGGACAGTCTGGATCCTAACTGAAATGAATCAGCTATTAAAAGACATGTTTTGGGGGGCTCCTAGCTGGCTCAGAACAGCATGTGACTCTTGCTGGTGAGTTTGAGCCCCACATTGGGTGTATAGATTACTTAATTTTTTTTAATCTTTTCCTTTTTTTTCTTTTTACAAAAAAAATGTTTATTTTTGAGAGAAAGAGAGCAAGCAGGGGAGGGGCAGAGAGAGAACAGAGGATCCAAAGCACGCTTTGCATCCCCCACCAATGTGGGGCTCGAACTCACAGAACACGAGATCATAACCTGAGCCAAAGTTGGACGCTCAACCCACTGAACCCAGGAGCCCCAGGTGTAGAGATTACTTAAATAAAAATAAAACTTAAAAAAAAAAAGTCTTGTTTTTGAAATAATTGGAGACCTTTGATTATGGATGGAGATAATACCAAAGAATTATTGCTAATTTTATTAATGTGGTCATGGCATTGTTGCTGTGTAAGAAAATGCCTATAAATTTATTTATTACATGCTTAGTAAGGTATGTAGACATACATGACATATGTGGGATTTGCATCAAAGTACTGTGCCAAGAAGAAAAGCAGATTAGACAAATATGGCAAAATATAAATCATTGTTTAATCCAAGTGATGTTCTATGGGGACTCATTATGCCCTTCTGCTTACTTTTTAAAAATATTTCATAATAAAAACTAAAGATGTATGTATGTAAAAACAATACATATATTGTTACATGGAAATGTATGCTTAATAAAATTGGTAATATAGCAACTAGTCTTTTATGACTTTTTCATTAAAGGTTCAATCACACGAGGGGCACCTAGGGGGCTCAGTTGGTTAAGCATCCAACTTTGGCTCGGGTCATGATTTCTCGGTGTGTGAGTTTAAGCCCTGTGTCCAGCTCTGTGCTGACAGCTCGGAACCTGGAGCCTGCTTCGGATTCTGTGTCTTCCTCTCTCTCTGCCCCTCCCCCGCTCACCCTCTGTCTGTCTCTTTCTCAAAAATAAATAAAACATTAAAGAAAGTTTTTGTTAAATAAACAAGGAGTTTAGTGTGTTTTTTGTATGTTTTTTGTTTTTGGGTTTCAGCTTTTATGCAAACATTTTATTGTCATTCCCTGTACCCTGGTTTTGCTTTATAGTTTCTGATCATAATAGTAACATATGTTCGTTATAAAAAATGCAAGCACTTCAAAATTATATATGAAAAGTGAGAGTTTCCTGTAATCTTACCTCTGGAGATAATTACTATTTCAGTTAGATGCATATTCCCCTCGTGATTCTTGTTTTTTCTTTTTAGAGGCTAACCGTCCAGCAAAATTCTTTATATCCAACTCTCGGAATATCTGAGCTGTCATGTGCTCAGTGTGCCTTGAGGTAAAAAGTAATACAGGACTCAGTTACCTCCAATGGAGTGTGAGAGGAAGTGATGTGTGCCAGCTTCAGGACCAACAGGGCCTGGTCCATAACTCCTCCACGAGTCTCCTCCACACTCTTTTTCTCCTCTTCTGGGCTGGAGTAGTAATGAGGAAGACTGGAATCATCTCAGCAGGAATGAGTTATACATAGCAGAGTCTCCATCAATCTGGGTCCCTAAATAATTACTTCGAGAAGAAGCTACTTCTCTCCATCCTCCCACTGCGAACATCTTCTCTAATCTGTTGAGGGAGAGAGAAATAAGCTTCTATTTTGTTTCGGCTATTTACTTGAGGTCTAATTGTTACAGTAGTTCGACTTATCCTAGCTAATATGCGTGCATTAGTCAGTTGTAATGTGAAGACCAAATCTCTTATTTGAGAGAGAGAGAGAGAGTGCAAGTGTGAGCAGGGGAGGGGGCAGAGCGGAGAGATAGAATCTTAAGCAGACTCCATGCTCAGCACAGAGCCCCATGAGGGGCTTGATTCCACAACCCTGGGATCATGACCTGAGCTGAAATTGAGAGTTGGATGCTCAACCGACTGAGCCACCCAGACTCCCTTCAAATCTTTTTAAAAATTATATCAAAATATACGTGCTATAAAATATGCAATTCTAACCATTTAAAAATTTGTTTTAATGTTTATTCATTTTTGAGAGAGACAGAGCACGAGCCGGGGAGGGGCAGAGAGAGAGGGAGACACAGAATCTGAAGCAGGCTCCAGGCTCTGAGCTGTCAGCACAGAGCCCGACAGGGGGCCTGAACCCATGAACCGTAAGCTAAAGTTGGATGCCTAACCAACCGAGCCACCCCGGCGCCCCAAAACCATTTTTAACTAGGCCGTTAATTGGCATCAAGTACATTGACATTGTTGTGCAACCATCACTGAAGTCCATCTCCAAAACTTTTTTCTTCCCAGACTGAAACTCTGTACCTATAAAGCAACTCCCCATGGGGCGCCTGGCTGGCTCAGTCCTTAGAGCATCTGACTCTTGATCTTGGGGTCTTGAGTTCAAGACCCACATTGGACACAGAGATTACTTAAAAAGTAATTTAATTAATTAAAAAAATAAAGAACTCCTCATACCACCCTCCCTCCAGCCTCTGGCAACCACCATTCTACTTTTTTTTCCTCCTCTCTATCTTTTTTCAAGTTTATTTATTTATTTTGAGAGAGCGAGAGAGTGTGCGTGCTCATAGGAGAAAGCAGGAGCAAGGGGGGTGGGCAGAGATCAACATAGAGTGTTCTATTGGTTTCAAGTGTACAATATAATGATTAAACAATTCTATACAATGCAATACTCAGTGCTGGTCGTAAGTAGTACTATTTTTTGTTAAGGTTTAACTTTTTGGTGGGGTGGGGCTCCTGGGTGGCTCAGTCGGTTGGGCCCTTGACTTTGGCTCAGGTCATGATCTTTAGGTTTGTGGGTTCGAGCCCTGGGTGAGGTCTGTGTTGACAGTTCAGAGCCCGGAGCCTGCTTTGGATTCTGTATCTCCCTCCCTTTCTGCCCCACCTCTGGCCATGCTCTGTCTCTCTCTCTCTCTCTCTCTCTCTCTCTCTCTCTCTCTCTCTCTCTGAAATAAATAAACATAAAAATAATTTTTTTAAGATTTTTTTTTATGTTTATTTTTGAGAGAGAGACCGAGCACAAGCCAGGGAGGGGCAGAGAGAGAGGGAGACACAGAATCCGAAACAGGCTCCAGGATCTGAGCTGTCAGCACAGAGCCCAACATGGCGCTTGAACTCGCAGACTGGGAGCTCACAACCCGAGCTGAAGTTGGATGCTTAACTGAATGAGCTACCTAGGCACCCAAGATTTATTTTTAAGTAATATCTATACCCCATTTGGGGCTCGAACTCATAACTCTGAAATGAAGAGTTGCGTGTTCCTCTGACTGAGCCAGCCAGACACCCCTTGATGCCCAACTCTTACCTAATTTGGGAACACAGATGATCTACTGAGTCATATAACAAACCTCAGAAAGGGCAAGTGAGCACATAGCAACAGACACCAGGGGATTCAAATGCCATCAGGAGTTTCCGTCTCTCACTACTTCTTCCCAGGCCCACATCTCCCCATATTTATCTCCTACTGGAAACCTCCCTTCCCTTAGTTGTTAACAACATGGAATAATTGAATATACATGTGTATTTCTTTAAAACATAATTCAGGGGCACCTGGGTAGCTCAGTTGGTTAAGCATCTGACTTTGGCTCTCACAGTTCCTAAGTTCTAGCCCAGAATCGGGCTCTCTGCTTCAGATCCTCTGTTGCCTCCTCCTTCTGCCCCTTCCCCCCATCAAAAATAAATAAACATAAAAAAAACCAAGATAAACGGGAATTTTGTAACTTGCTTCTTAGCACTTAATTGTGTCTTTTTTTTTTAAAGATTTATTTATATTTGAGAGAGAGAGAAAGAAAGAGCCCCTGATGCAGGGCTCAAACTCATGAACCTCAAGGCCATGACCTGAGTGGAGATCAAGAGTCAGATGCTTAACGGTCTGAGCCACCCAGGTGTCCCTTAATTGTGTGTTTTTAAAAATTTTTTTTTAATGTTTATTTATTTTTGAGAGAGACAGAAACAGAATGCGAGTGGGTTAGGGGCAGAGAGAGAGGGAGACACAGAATCCGGAGCAGGCCACAGGCTCTGAGCTGTTAGCACAGAGCCCAACGTGGGGCTCGAACTCACGAGCTGTGAGATCATGACCTGAGCCGAAGTCAGACGCTCAACTGACTGAGCCACCCAGGCACCCCTTAATTGTGTATTTTTAACATCTTTCCATGTCAGTCTCTCCCTCTCTCTCTCTCTCCCTCTTTCTCTCTTTCTCTATACATATATGTATATGTATATGTATATGTATATATTTTTTAAGATTTTATTTTTAAGTAATCCCTACACCCAACCTAGGACTCAAATTCACAACCCAGAGATCTCTAGAGTCACATGCTCCACTGGACTGACCCAGCGAGGTGCCCCTATATATTTTTTTTTCTGATAGCTTTTGATATACCAATATTTAATTGAACCATCATTTCTTTTTTCATTTCTCACTGTTATAATCTGAATAGTTACAGAATATTTACTTTAATTTTTTTAATTTATGTTTTTATTTTATTTTTGAGAGAGAGAGCGAGAGAGTCAGCAGGGGAGGGGCAGAGAGAGGGGAGACACAGAATCCAAAGCAGCCTCCACGCTCTGAGCTGTCAGCACAGAGCCCGATGCGGGGCTCGAACCCGCAAACTACGAGATCATGACCTGAGCCAAAGTCAGATGTTCAACTGACTGAGCCACCCAGGCACCCCCAGAATATTTAAAAACAGCATTTTAGTGGTGCCTGGGTGGCACAGTCAGTTGAGTGTCTGACTTCGGCTCAGGTCATGATCTCTCATCTTGTGAGTTAGAGCCCCACATTGGGCTCTGCGCTGACAGGCTGGAGCCTGCTCTAGATTCTATGTCTCCCACGCTCTCTGCCCCTTCCCCGCTCAGACTCTATCTCTCTTTCTCAAAAATAAATAAACATTAAAAAAATTAAATAAGTAAATAAATAAATTAGCATTTTATGGGTGCCTGGCTGGCTCAGTTGGAAGAACATGTGTGTTTGAGCCTCATGTTGGGTGTAGAGATTCCTTAAATGAATAAATAAAAACTTAAAAAAAAACTTTTAAAAACTAGCATTATATATATTATATACATATAAATATAAGATAGATTGATAGATAGAAATGATTTAAATTAAAAGCTCTAACACGCATTGTTTCAGGTAGATGTTACTGCTGTCTATATCTTCATTCCATTTATTTAGTCATTTCAAGTAACTTCGAGTTCATAAATTTACAATGAGGTATAGAGCCCACCCAGGATGAGACAGAACGTGTCCCAAGTTAGAAGAGGACTGTATGGCTCCTCAGTGATGTCTCCCGTAACTTTTATTCTTTTCTTTTATTATTTTTTTTAATTTGAGAGAGAGAGAGAGAGAGCTCAAGGGGGGAAGAAGGGTAGAGGGACAGAGAGAGAATCTTACTCAAGCAGGCTCCATGCTTAGCATGGAGCTTGACGAGAAGCTTGATCCCATGACCCTGGGATCATGACGTGAGTCAAAATCAAGAGGGGGCCAGTCAACCAACAGAGCCACTCAGGCTCCCCAGTGGTGTCTTCCTGTAGAGCACCAGTGCTCCACTGTACAATTAAGGTTTTCTTCCCAATACTTGAATGTGACCTTCTGGATCCCCTGGCTGTTGCTGACTTTGTTGCCATTTTGTTGTCTAGGATGTTGACCCAAGCTTCTTGGCCCCTCTCCTGTAGGCCATGCATGTGAGATTCAGGATAGCTGACCAATCAGAATTCGGGATACTTGCTTAAACGAAGAACGTTCAGGGGCACCTGGGTGGCTCAATTGGTTAAGCATCCAACTTCAACTCAGGTCATGATCTCACAGTTCGTGGGTTCGAGCCCCATGTCAGGCTCTGTGCTGACAGTTCAGAGCCTAGAGCCCGCTTCAGATTCTGTGTCTCCCCCTCTCTCTGCCCCTTGCCCATGCATGGTTTGATGGTTTGTCTCTCTCTCTCTCTCTCTCTCTCTCAAAAGTAAATAAACATTTAAAAAAAAAAAAAAAAGAGGAACCTTCATTCCAGCATAAGCTGTCCTGAATCCTACTGCAGAAACTGTTTTCTTTCTGGGGATGGTGAATCCTAGATCATGGCCAACAAGCAGATGTTCTAAGTGGCTTCCTCTGAGACTTTATCCCTAAGAGGGAGCCATCTGGTCACTTGCTTTTTCTCACCTTTCTAATAGCTGCTCCATCTCCTCAAGGGCTGTTGTAAAATCATCTACTTGACTGTTACAGAAAGCCCACTCGTCTAGGAACCAGGCCCTCTCTTATTCTTTCACCTTCAACTCTATTTTTAAGGCCTGGAACTCCCCCATCTGTTTTTTGGCTGTTTCCTTACAAAGCTTCAGCTCATCTTGCAAAGTGTCTACCAGCAACATGGAGCTCATGTGATCCCTGTGATGCCGGGGTCTCACTGCCTAAAACCGGGTTGAGGCCCTTGCCCAACTGTTGCCCTGAAACATCTCCAGTGGCTCCACTATTGGGTCAGGCCCTTCAGTTCTTTCTGAGTTTCAGTGGACTTCCAGTGCGAGTGCTTGTTGATGGCCCCTAAGGGCTGGTTTTTGTTTTTCTTTTCAATATATATTTTGTTTAACATTTTAATGTTTATTTATTTATTTAAAAAAAAAATTTTTTTTTTCAACGTTTTTAATTTATTTTTGGGACAGAGAGAGACAGAGCATGAACGGGGGAGGGGCAGAGAGAGAGGGAGACACAGAATCGGAAACAGGCTCCAGGCTCCGAGCCATCAGCCCAGAGCCCGACGCGGGGCTCGAACTCACGGACCGCGAGATCGTGACCTGGCTGAAGTCGGACGCTTAACCGACTGCGCCACCCAGGCGCCCCTATTTATTTATTTTTGAGAGAGAGAGCAGGGGAGGGGCAGAGAGAGAGGGAGACAGAGGATCCGAAGTGGGTTCTGTACTGACAGCAGAGAGCCCGATGTGGGACTGGAACTCATGAACCGCGAGACCATGACCCCAGGCAAAGTTGGACGCTTAACCAACTGAGCCACCCAGGCGCTGCGAGACATCGATCTTATCCTCTCATTCCGATTACTCAGTGGTTGGTAGCTCTTTTGGATGTTCCTTCTGACGGCGGTGTCTGCAGCTTCCACCTGAGACACAGAATCCGAAACAGGCTCCAGGCTGTGAGCTGTCAGCACAGAGCCTGACACGGGGCTTGAACTCATGAACCATGAGATCATGACCTGAGCCGAAGTTGGACACTTAACCAACTGAGTCACCCAGGGGCCCCTATTGTATTTCTATATTACAGGATATGTGCGGGGCCCCTGGGTGGCTCAGTTGGTTAAGCATCTGACTTTGACTCAGGTCATGATCTCTCTGTCCATGAGTTTGAGCTCCACTTCGGGCTCTGTGCTGACAGCTCAGAGCCTGGAGCCTGTTTCAGATTCTGTGTCTCCCTCTCTCTGTGACCCTTCCCCATTCATGCTCTGTCTCTCTCTGATTCAAAAATAAATAAACGTTAAAAAATATTAAAAAAAAATAAAGGACATGTACATCTTTTTTTTTTAAGATTTTCAAAAAGAATTTTTAAGTTTATTTATTTTGAGAGAGAAAGAGTGAGAGAGGAGGGGAGGGCACAAAGAGAGGGAGAGAGAGAATCCCAGGCAGGCTCCCCACTGTTGGTCCAGAGCCTCATGTGGGGCTCAAACTCAGGAACCATGAGATCATGACCTGAGCTGAAATGGAGTCGACCACTTAACTGACTGAACCACCCAGGTGCCCCGATGTGTGCATCTTTTTAAGAGGGTCATAGGATATGTTTTCTAGTTTTGTTGAGTATAACTGACATATGCTACACTACACATACTTAAAGTATACACTTGAGGGGTGACTGGCTGGTTCAGTTGGTGGAACACGTGACTCTTGATCTTGGTGTTGTGAGTTCGAGCGCCATGCTGGGTATAGACATTACTTAAAAAATCAAATCTTTTTTTTTTTTTTAAACGTTTATTTATTTTTGAGACAGGAAGAGACAGAGCATGAACAGGGGAGGGTCAGAGAGAGGGAGACACAGAATATGAAGCAGGCTCCAGGCTCTGAGCTGTCAGCACAGAGCCCGACGTGGGGCTAGAACTCACTGACCGCAAGATCATGACCTGAGCCGAAGTCGGCCGCCTAACCGACTGAGCCACCCAGGCGCCCCCAAATCTTTTTTTTTTTTTTAATGAAGTATACACTTTAATACATTTTGATATATATATGTACTTGTGAAACCATTCCCACAGTGAAGATAATAGAACGTATCCATGCCCCCCCCCAAGTGTTCTCATGCCCCTTTGTAACCCCTTCTCCCCACACCTCTTAACTCCCTCACCCTGTTCCTTGGCAACCACCGATCTGCTATAGATTAATTATCATTTTCAAGAATTTTATAGAAATGGGGTGCCTGGGTGGCTCAGTCAGTTAGGAGGTAGGCTCTTGATTTTGGCTCAGGTCATGTTCTCACAGTTTGTAAGATAGAGCCCCCCACCCCATGGGACTCTGCGCTGACAGAGGAGAGGCTGCTTGGGATTCTCTCTCTTCCTCTCTGCCCCCTCCCAATCGCAGTCTTTGCCTCTCTCAAAATAAATAAATAAACATTAAACAAAAGAATTTTATATAGATGTGAATGTTTTTCATTTTAATGATTATCATTAAATTATCCTCCGATATGGCTGTGTGTGTGTATACACCAAGACTGCCTATTTCTCACAACTGCATCAATCCTTTATTTCTATTTATTGATTGATTTATTTAAAATTTATTTTGAGAGAGAGAGAGAGCATGCGCACATGAGCAGGGGAGGAACTGGGGGAAAAACGGAGAGACAGAATCCCAAGCAGGCTGCCAGCGCAGAGCCCGACTTGGGGCTTGAACTCACAAACCCGTGAGATCAAGACCTGAGCTGAAACCAAGAGTTGGATGCTTAACTGACTGAGCTACACCTAGGCAACCTCCATCAATCTTTTAAATTTAATTATTTAATTTATTTCCCATTCTGAGAGGAAAAAAACCCATGTTGTTTTAATTAATTAATTATTAATTAATTAATTAATTAATTAATATTTAGAGAGAGAGTGGAGCCCAATGCATGACTCTATCTCATAACCATAAGATCATGACCTGAGCCAAAATCAAGAGTCAGATGCTTGACCGACTAAGCCATCCAGGTGCCCCCAAAATAAATAATCATTAATTTTTTTTTTTAATTTTTGAAATACAGTGGGGAGGGGCAAAGAGAGAAGGGGGCAGAGGTTCCCAAGCCGGCTCTGTGCTGACACTAGGGAGCCTGATGCGGGGTTTGAACTAACAAACCGGGCGATATTATGACCTGAGCCCAAATCGGACGCTTAACAGACTGAGCCACCCAGGCGCCCCAATTTTTTAAAGTTTATTTATTTATTTTGAGAGAGAGAGCTCAAGCAGGGGAGGGGCAGAGAGAAAGAGAGAGAGAGGATCCCAAGCATGCTGTTAGCACAGAGCCCAATACCTGGCTAGAAATCACAAACCGTGAGATTATACCAGAGCTGAAATTCAGAGTCAGCAGCTGAACCAACTGAGTCACCCAGGTGCCTTCCTCCCTCCCTCCCTCCCTCCCTCCCTCCCTCCCTCCCTCCCTCCCTTCCTTCCTTCCTTCCTTCCTTCCTTCCTTCCTTCCTTCCTTCCTTTATGACAGACAGTGTGTGCGTGTGAGTGCAGGGGAGGAGCAAAGAGAGAGGGAGAGAGAGAGAATATTTTTTCTTTTTTTTTTGCTGTCCACTGTATTTTACTTAATTTTCTTTCTTTCTTTCTTTCTTTCTTTCTTTCTTTCTTTCTTTCTTTCTTTCTTTCTTTCTTTCTTTCTTTCTTTCTTTCTTTCTTTCTCTCTTTTTAAAATTTTGTTAACATACAGTGCAGTATTGGTTTCAGGAGTAGAATTCAGTGATTCATCACTTACATACAACACCCAGTGCTCATCACAAGTGCCCTCCTTAGTACCCATTGCCCATTTAGCCCATCTTCCCCCCCACCTCCCTCTGTCAACCCAGAGTGTGTAGGAGAAACAGAATCTTAAGCAGGTTCCGAGCCCATCTTGGAGTCCCTGGGGCTTGCTCTCATGACCATGAGATTGTGACCTGAATTGAAATTGAGTCAGATGCTCCACCAATTGAGCCACCCAGATGCCTGTATTTTTCATTCATTCATTCATTCATTCATTCATTCATTCATTTTTAAACAAATGTTAATCAATTTGGAAGTCAAAACATGAAATAGGGGCTCCTGATTGACTCAGTCAGTGGAGCCTGCGAGTCTTGAACTCAGGGTTGTGAGTTTGGGCCCCTTAATGGATATAGAGATTGCTTAAAAATAAAATCTTTAAAATAGAAGTATCCTACAACCCAGCAGTTGCACTACTAGGTATTTATTCAAAGGATACAAAAATGCTGACGCAAAGGGGCACACACACCCCAATATCTATAGCAGTGCTATCAACAGTAGTCAAATTATGGAAAGAGCCCAAATGTCCATCGACAGATGAATGGATAAAGAAGACGGTGGTCTACGTATACAATGGAGTATTACTCGATGATCAAAAAGAATGAAGCCTTGCCATTTGCAACAACATGGATTGAACTAGAGGGTATTATGCTAAGCGAAACAAGTCAGTCATAGACAAATTTATGATTTCACTCACATGTGGAATTTAAGAAACACAAGAGATGAACATAGGGGAAGGGAAGGAAAAATAAGAGAAAAAACAGAGAGGGAGGCAAACTATAAGAGACTCTGAAATACAGAGAACAGACTGAGAGTTGCTGGAGGGGTGTTGGGTGAGGGGATGAGTCAATGGGTGATGGGCATTAAGGAGAGTGTTTGTTGCGGGGCGCCTGGGTGGCACAGTCGGTTAAGTGGCCGACTTCAGCCAGGTCACGATCTCGCGTCTGTGAGTTCGAGCCCCGCGTCGGGCTCTGTGCTGACAGCTCGGAGCCTGGAGCCTGTTTCCAATTCTGTGTCTCCCTCTCTCTCTGCCCCTCCCCCGTTCATGCTCTGTGTCTCTCTGTCCCAAAAATAAATTAAAAAAATTGAAAAAAAAATTTAAAAAAAAAAAAAAAAGGAGAGTGTTTGTTGGGATGAGCACTGGGTGTTATATGGAAGCAATGAATCACTGGGTTCTACTCCTGAAACCAATACTACACTGTATGGTAACTAACTGGAATTTAAATTAAAAAAATAAAGAAAAGAGCATATGGGACAGATATGCACTTTTGTGTTTATTGCAGCATTATTCACACTAGCCAAGATATGGAAACAAGTTAAGTGCCCATCAATAGATGAATGGATAAGAATGTGGCATAAGGAGCACCCCTCTATTTGCTAGATGGAATGATGCTGGATTTGTGAATCATTTAATAAAACTAATTAGATCTTTAAAAAAATAAAATCTTTAAATAAAATAGGAAGGTTTTCATACATGTTTGCATCTCAAGCTTTTTGTGTTTGGACTGTCCTATATTTTGTCTGTGCTGTGAAACCCTTTTAAGTTATAAGAGCCTATGTATGGTTGTTTTTAAGTTTATTCATTTAAGTAATCTCTACCCCCAATGTTGGACTTTAACTCACAACCCTGAGATCAGGAGTCTCATGATCTTCCAACTGAGCCATCCAGGCACCCCCTATTTGTGTTTTTCATGTAACTGTCATGCCCCCTCCCCACCCACCTACCACCTTGGGCTGATAGGATATGGCCTTCCTTGGTAACTAGATGCAAAGGTTACACCAGTACCCTGCAATGAGTAGTACTTCCTCTCTGTCAATGGGAGTAAGTCAAGATAAAATAGGGAAAAGTTTCTGGTTGCCCTTCACAAAATACCTATTGAAAAACAAAACCAAACAAGATCCTAGAGAGGTAAGAATAAGAAAATGGGTGTGATCCCTACTTTGATTTAACTCATGGGCAGGTTCCAGGTAGCTTCTGAAGCTTAAACAATTCATTCTCTTTTTTCATATCCAGCACCTAGATATGCTTATTCATGAATTAAGCAGTATTTATTGATGGGGGAGGGGAATTTGGGTGTAGATGGTCAAAAGGTACAAACTTTTAGTTAGAAGATAAGTACTACTGATGTAATGTACAACAGGATGACCATAGTTAACACTGTGGTATGGTATATGGGAAAGTTGTTAAAAGAGTAGATTGTAAGAATTCTCGTCACAAGGAAGAAAACTTTTTTTTTTAATCTATAGGAGATGATGGGTATTAACTAAACTTATTATGGTAATAATTTCAACATATATGTAAGTCAAATTAAGAAAATCAATATTTATTAAGCACCATTATTCTAGGCCCTGAGGATATAAAACAGACAGAATCCCCATCTCTGTAGAATTCACCTTCTGGTTGGAGAAGACTACAAATAAAATAAGTAAAATATGAAGTATAAAATATACTATGTTAGATAGTGATTAGTGCTTTTTTTTTTTTTTTAAGTTTATTTATTTTTGAGACAGAGAGAGACAGAGCATGAACGGGGGAGGGGCAGAGAGAGAGGGAGACACAGAATCGGAAGCAGGCTCCAGGCTCTGAGCCATCAGCCCAGAGCCTGACGCGGGGCTGGAACTCACGGACCGCGAGATCGTGACCTGAGCCGAAGTCGGACGCTTAACCGACTGAGCCACCCAGGCGCCCCAAGTGATTAGTGCTTTGGATAAAGACAAAGCAGAAAAGGGGGATTGGAAGGATGGGTGTATGTGGGTGTATTTTATTTTTACTGTCTTCAGTGTGTGTGTGTGTGTGTGTGTGTGTGTGTGTGTGTAATTTTTTTTTTTTTTAAGTGGGCCTCACGCCTAGTGTGGAGCCCAACACTGGGCTTGAACTCACAGCCCTGAAATCAAGACCTGAGCTGACAGTTTAGCGACCAGCTTTGGCTCAGATCATGATCTCACAGTTTTGTGGGTTCCAACTGACAGTGCAGAGCCTGCTTGGGAGTCTCTTTCTCTCCCTCTCTCTGCCCTCCCTGACGCCTGCTTTCTCTCTCAAAATAAGTAAAATTAAAAAACTTTTAAAAAAAAAGCTGAGATCAGGAGTTGAATGCTTAACGGACTGAGCCACCCAGGTGCCCCTGTATGTGTGTAATTTTTAAACAATTTAATTTAAATTTTTAAAGTTTATTTATTTATTTTGGGAGAGAGAGGGAGAGAGAGAGAGCGAGAGAGCGAGAGCGAGCGCCCATGAGCAGAGGAGGGACAGAGAGGAGAGAATCTTCAGCAGGCTCCAGGCTCAGCACTACCGGGCTCCATCTCATGACTGTGAGATCATGACCTGAGCCGAAATCAACCAGGGGACGCTTAACTGACCTAGCCACCCAGGTGCCCCATGGGCAATCAGTCTCCTAATAAGGACCCTTATGAGCTTCCTGACACTGCAGGGGTTTTTGCCAAGTCGTGCCGTCACACCGCGGTTCATCCTGCTAGAAAGCACTCCTCGAACTCTGAAAGCTCGCAACACACTTACATTCCACACCTCAGCAAGGAAGGAAGGAGGCCTGGATCCTGTTGCTTGTCTGCTGGAGCAGAAGGAGGGTGTGTTATGTGTCCGACGCTGGCCAAACACCATTCCATTCACTCATTCATTCATCACCTATTTTATTATGCGCATATTCAGTGCCAAGCTGAGGTCCTCGCCCACCAGGTCATCCAGAACTCCGGTGGGCATGGTGCGCAGAGCCGAGAACTTCAGATTCTCGGGCCAGGTCTTCCCACCCTTCCCTTCGGTAGGGCTCTGAGACAAAGAGAAGCGTCCCGGCAGATCGCCGGGCTGAGGGTTCCGCCCGCAGCCCGGGGGGCTTCGGCGCGCCTGCTTCTCCACTCCCCAGCCCGAGGGGGCGCTGCAGCGCCACTAGCTCTGCCAGCCCTTGCGCCGCGCTCCGCTCGGATCTGCTCTGCGGGCGGCACCGCGGTGGTACGTTCCCTCTCACTGCCCTCCCCCTCCTCCTCTGCCCTCCCCGCCGGTGGTAGGTGCCGGAAGTGCCGCCATTTTGGGGTGTTCTGCTCTGGCGGCAGCGGCAGCGGCGGCGGGACGCGGAGGCTCCCCTGGGACTCGGCCTCAGCAGCGAGGCGGCGGCGGCGGCTGCGGAGGCGCAGGCAGCAGCTGAGGCAGCGGCGGGCTCAGGTGCAGCCGCTGGTGAGTGCGGCCGCCGCGGGTTAACGGGCCGCGAGTGGGAGGGAGGGAGGGAAAAGAGGCAGGAGGGAGGCGCCGCGGGGCGGGTCCGGTCTTGGCGGCCGCGGGTCACAGGGCCCTTCGGGCGCGGCCGCTCTGGTTCCCCGCGCCTCAGGGCAGGTCGGCGATTTCTTCCCGCGTGTCGGGGTCCTCCGCTCCCCGGGTCCGGCCGCGCTTGTCCGGCGCGTGCCCCCGCGCCCAGGGAGACCCGCCCTCCTCGTGGCCTTGTCTCCTCTTCCCCGCGCCCTTTGCCTTCACCCTTCGGGCCCCGAGGGCTTCGTCCCCCGCCCAGGGATAGCTCCGTCCTCTTTTTTCCGGCCGCCGAGCCAGAGCCAGGCTGTCTGCCCGGGACACCCCTTCCCTGCTCCTGTCGCCCCACGTGTTTTTGGTGCCCACCCCTGGAGAGGGCCAGGACCCCTGCCTTTGGGGAGGCAGCCTGTTCTCCTTAAGAGCTTCGAGAGCCCCCCGTTCCCCGCCCCAGATCCGCTAGGGCCTTGGCTCGCCCTCCCCCCACATCAGGTGCTCACCCAGTCGTGGCCTAGTAGCTGGGCTGGAATCTCGCACCCGGGAGCGCGGAGAGCACATTGAAGAGCTTTTTTCCCCGGGGAGCTGGCTTTGGATTTAGAGCCGGTGGTGGTATCTTGGTCGCGATCTTCGGGGCAGGATGTTGTTTTAATTTTTAAGACTATATAGCACAGGCTCTAAGGAGCTTCTTGTTGGTTCAGGTTCATCCTTCTAGGTGAGGGGAAGGTGGTGAGATTTTGGTTGGAGCCTGTTTCAGCAAAATGGAATCTTTTTCTCTCCAGCAGAGTTTTAATGCTGTACTTTTATTACTCTCGAGTAAAAGGGCTGTGTAACAGTTCTAAATAGCGGCAGTGTTTTATAATGTCTGCAGTGTAAGAGGTTACATGCTCAGCGAATCCTTTACAGGAACTTCATCTTTTAAAGGTCTTTGAGCTGTCTTTGATTCTCTGTAGATTGGAGAGACTTTAAATGCATTCTTTCACCTTTTCCACAAGTGTTGGGTCGGCTCTTTTCCTCAAGTGTGGTGTCTCTGAGAGTGCCCTGCAAGTTCAGTTTCTCCTTAACGTGCTTGGTGAGGAAGAAGGAGTCTCCACTTGGAAGCACCCAGGGTTCTTTCTCCTTTAATATTAATGAGTCTCCTCGGAAAATCATGAAGTTACCGTAGCATGCATAAAGTATTGCCAGAGCCCCCCACTCCCCATTGCAGTTTTTATATTGTCCTAGCTTTACTTCCAGTATGTGGTGTCTGGTCGTGAAATAGCCAAGATTGAAGCATTGCTGTTAGTAAAGCAAAGCTGGAGCTTTCAGCTGTTGCTTTAACCAGGAAGTTTGTGGTTCCCCCAGTGGCTTATTTCCTCTTGACTGTCCACTACCTGTTTCCATGAAGAATGGCTCCTGGCCCAGAGCATAGGTCTCAACTTGTCTCCAATCATTCATTCTTGTCCATGGGGTTTTCTGATTCAAAGATGGTATCTCGACCTAAAATCTATTAGCATGTGGGGTTGTTAGAGATAAAATGTCTTTTCCATCTCTTTGGCTTTTCAGATGAGGAGACTGAGGCCACCAAAGGTTAAGTGACTTACTTGGCCAAAGTTACATAGTGAGTATTCTTAAAATAGTCTGAACATAGGTTAAAAGCAACAACAACAATATCATGAGCAATAATGCACATTGCCCTTTAAGATGTGCCAGAATGGGAAGGCCCCTGAGCTGGAAGTTAAAAGGCCTGGGAAACCTTACTTTTGTTAGTTGCTAGCTTGTACAATCTTTAACAAGTCCCTTAACTGTCCTGAGCCTCAGTTTATTCTCATCTGCAAAAGGGAGAAAATCGTGTCTGTCTCCTAGGGTGCTAACTCAGCTTCAGTGCAGTAACGTGTGAAGGCGCCTGTGGTGTAAGAGACGGTGAGATTTTGAGCTAGAATGTTTATTTTTCTAAAGATTTCCACTTAATTTTTTTATTACAGAAGCTACAGATTCATTATAAAAAATACAGAAAAGCAAGAAATGAAGAAACTCACCCTTAGTCCCATCACTCAGAGGTGATTGTTAGTCCTTGGTCTTTATCTTATCTTTTTTATGTACTACAGAACTGTTTATTATTTTACCAGAATAAGTTTATCCTGCTCACAGTTTTGTGATGTGTTTTTAAGATTTAATAATATATGATAGTTACGGTTAATAAACACCTTTTAAATGGTGCTGTGAATTTAATAGCTCCAGCACATGTGAGGCCAGTGGATACCCAGCACAGGCACAGAAGAGTTGCTTTTTAAACATATGCTGGGCTGGAAGAAGAGAAGAAAAGGAAGCGCAGAGACCTAACATCTATTGTATGGCTACTGTGTAAAATAAATAGTTTTGTTTTTTTAAGTTTATTTATTTTGAGAGAGAGGTGTGCATGCATGAGCTGGGGAGGAGCAGAGAGAGAGAGAGAGAGAGAGAGAGAGAGAGAGAGAGAGAATCTTAAGCAGGCTCTGTGCTGTCAGTGCTGAGCCCCAACACAGGGCTCCACCTCTGTCTCACCAATCGTGAGATCATGATCTGAGCTGAAATCAAGTTGGATGTTTAACCAAACTGAGCCACCCAGGCACCCACCCCCATTTATTTTTTTTAAAGTTTATTTACTTACTTGTTTTGAGAGAGAGTGAGACAAGGGCAGAGAGAGAATCCCAAGCACGTTCCGTCAGCACTGTCAGTGCAAAGGCCTGCACGAAGCTTGAACCCACAAACCATGAGATCATGGCCTGAGCTGGAGTTGGACATTTAACTGACTGAGCTATCCAGGTGCTCCCCAATTTTTTTTTTTTTAAATAAAGATTTGTTCTCTGCTGCTAAATGTCAAGGCGAATCCTGAATTCTGTCCTCCTTTGTGTGACTATCACTGCAACTTCTTTAACTTAATTTTCCTGTGAGGCTGGAGCTAATAAGGAAGATGGGGGAGGTTAGAAGGTGATGGTGGCGTGTGCCTTGTAAAGGGAGAGAAGGCCTGTCACTTGGAGGCCCCATTGAACAAGTTGGAGGAAGTCAGAGCATAGTCTCTCTGCTGAAGGCTCAGGGTACTTCCAACAAATTGCTGTTTTTAAACCATGGAATGATACGATTTGAGTGAGCTATTTCCTAAGCTTTTTCTTCTTTTTTTTTTTTTCTTAATTTTTTTTTTTGAACGTTTATTCATTTTTGAGAGACAGCATGAGCGGGAAGGGTCAGAGAGAGAGAGAGGGGGGTGGGGAGACACAGAATCTGAAACAGGCTCCAGGCTCTGAGCTGTCAGCACAGAGCCCGATGTGGGGCTTGAACTCACGAACTGCAAGATCATGACCTGAGCCGAAGTCGGACGCTCAACTGACTGAGCCACCCAGGCACCCCGTCAGCTTTTTCTTTTTAAACAGCTTTATTGAGATATAATTCACATACCATACAGTTCAGTGGTTTCGGTCTATTACGTTATTTTTAAAAATTGTGGTAAGATAAATATAACAAAAATTTGCCATTTTAACGTATTAGCATTTTTTTAATGTTAAAAAAAAACCCACACAAAATTTACCATTTTAACTATATTTGAATGTGTAGTTCTGTGGAAGTGCATTCCCATTGATGGGAAATATATCTCCAGAACTTTTTCATCTTGGATATCTGAAACTTTATACCCATTAAAATCAACTCTCCTTTTCTTCCTCCCCTCAGCCTCTGGTAACCACCAATCTATTTTCTGCTTTTGGATACGTCATATAAGTGAAGTGTATTTTCTGCTTTTGGATACCTCATATAAGTGAAGTGACTGGCTTATTGCACTTACCATAATATCGTTAAGGTTCATCCATGTTGTACCATGTGACAGGATTTCCTTCCTTTTAAATGCTAAGTAATACTGGGGCACGTGGCTGGCTGGCTCATTTGGTGGAACATGTGACTCTTGATCTTGGCCATGGGTTTGAGCCCCATATTGAGTATAGAGATTACTTTGAAAAAAGGCTGCTTAATACTCTGTTTTATGTATATACCCCATTTTGTTTATTCATCTGTTGATGGACATGAGTTTCCCACCTTTTGGCCATTGTAACTAGTGTTGCTATGAACATGGGCGTGCACATATCTCTTTGAGACCCTTCTTTAAATTCTTGTAATTACCAAGATAATAGCCAGAATTGGGACTGCTGGATCATATTGTGGTTCTATTTTCAATTTTTTGAGGAACTTCCATACTGTTTGCCATAGTGATTGTACTATTTTACAGTCCTACCAACAGTGCACAAGCGTTCTAGTATCTCCACATCCTTGCTAACATTTGTTGTTGTTTGTGTGTTTAAATAGTAGCCATCCTAATGGAGTGTAAGCTGATTTTTTTTTTAAATTGAAGTGTAGTTGATGTACAATATTATTTTAGTTTCCCATGTACAATATGGTGATTGGACATTTATATACATTATTTCATTGTGGTTTTGATTTGCATTTCTCTGATTAATGATGTTAATTGAACACCTTTTCATATGCTTGTTGGCCATTTGTATATCATCTTTGCAGAAATGTCTATCCAAGTCCTTTGCTCGTTTTAAATCAGTTAACATGATTTTTTTTTGTTGTTGAGCTGTCGTTGTTTGTATATTGTGAATATTGATCCTTTATCAGATAGATGATTTGCAAACACTTTTGCCCATGTCTTTTCACTGTTGATTTTGTCTTTTGTCTGTTTTTCGCTTTTGTTGCTTATGCTTTTGGTGTCTTATCCAAGAACACTGCCAAGTCTAATGCCATGAAGTTTTCCCCTATTCTTTCTTCTAGGAGTTTTATAGTTTTAGGTTGTTACAGTTTTAGGTTTTATTTAAAAAAAAAAATTTTTTTTTAATGTTTATTCATTTTTGAGAGACAGAGAGAGACAGAGCATGAGTGGGGAAGGGGCAGAGAGAGGGAGACGCAGAATCGGAAGCAGGCTCCAGGCTCTGAGCTGTCAGCTCAGAGCCCGACGCGGGGCTCGAACTCACGAACTGTGAGATCATGACCTGAGCCGAAGTCGGGCACTCAACCGACTCAGCCACCCAGGTGCCCCTACAGTTTTAGGTTTTAGATTTAGGTCATTTTAACTTTTTTTTATGAGTACAGTTTAGTGGCATTGAGTACATTCACAGTGTTACTCAGTCATCACTATTTCTAAAATGTTTTCTTTATCCCAAATAAAAATTCCGTAACCATTAAGCAATAATTCCCCATTCCCTTTTCCTCCTAGCCACTGGTAACCTCTAGTCTGCCTTCTGTCTCTATGAATTTGCCTATTTTAGGTACTTTGCATAACTGGAATCATAGAATATTTGCCCTTTAGTGTCTGGTTTATTTCAGTTAGCATGATATTTTCAAGGTTCATCCATGTTGCAGCATGTATCAGGTTGTCATTCTTTTTTGAGGTCAGGGATGTTTTTTTCATCTTGATATTTCACCCTCTTTTGAAGCTCCATAAAGGCTATTGAATTGATTAGAATTCATGCTCTTCATGTGGGTTGCAGTCACAGGGGATGTCCACTGACAAGCACAAATTTCTTGAAAATTCAAACATGATTGTGCGTAAAAGTGCATAATGGTAACCCAAACCATAGTAAATAGCATCATTTATAATTTCTTGTCTAATTATAATTTCTGATCTTTGAATGTACAGTGTTTTTGGAATATTCTGTTTTGTACAGAAAAAGTGTCACATGAAGGGAACAAGAATAAAGAATAGGCAGATTTTTGCCTTTGCTTTATAAGTATGTAGTGATTTTGTTAGAGGTGTGGATTGATCTCCAGGTATTCTGTATTGTATAGAGAAGTTTTTTTTATAAGTATGGTATTTAATGGCCTAGTTAGAAAAAATAACACTTTTGGGGAAAGAGCATTTTGAAGTTAATCATAGACTTTCTGGTTTGTTTCAGTACAAACAAAGCTATTCAGGATATTCTCATGTATGAAAGACTTTCTTTTCTCTCTTTTTTTTTTAATTAAAAACAATTTTTAAAAATTTATTTTTGAGAGTGAGGGAAAGGGAGGGACAGAGAGACGGAGACACAGAATCCGAAGCAGGCTCCAGGCTCTGAACTGTCAGCACAGAGCCCGATACGGCGCTCGAACTCACAAACCACGAAATCATGACCTGAGCTGAAGTTGGATGGTTAACCGACTGAGGCACCAGATATCCCTAAAATAATTTAAGTTTATTTTGAAAGGAGGAGGAGGGGCAGAGGGAGAAGGAGAGAAAAAGAGAGAGGGAGAGAGAATGAATCTGAAGCATGTTTCGTACTGTCAGCCCAGAGTCCACCCAGCAGGGGGCTTGAACCCACAAACTGAGATCATGACCTCAGCTGAAACCAAGATTTGGATGCTCCACTGACTGAGGCATAGCCACCCAGGTGCCCCAGGGTTTCTTCTCAAGATGAACTTGTACTTCTGTCTGTCTCTCTCTCCAAAAATAAATAAACGTTAAAAAAATTTTTTAAAAAAGGCGCCTGGTGGCTCAGTTGGTTAAGTGTCCGACTTTGGCTCAGGTCATGATCTCACGTTTCCTGGGTTTGAGCCCCGTGTGGGGCTCTGTGTGACAGCCCAGAGCATGGAACCTGCTTCAGATTCTGTGTCTCCCTCTCTTTCTGCCCCTTCCCCTGCTCACGCTCTTTCTTTCCAAAAATAAGTAAACATTTAAAAAAAAAAAAAAAGATGAACTGCTTGCTTTTTGTGGAGGTTCGTAACTAATTTTGATCTGCTTGCCTACTTTTCTTCTCTTTGCTTTTTGGACCTAGCCTCCCACTGCATTTTTCTCCTCTCTGGTAATAACGGGGATTTAAGGGGCGCCTGGGTGGCTCAGTCGGTTAAGTGGCCGACTTCGGCTCAGGTCATGATCTCGCGGTTCGTGAGTTCGAGCCCCGCGTCGGGCTCTGTGCTGACAGCTCAGAGCCGGGAGCCTGTTTCAGATTCTGTGTCTCCCTCTCTCTGACCCTCTGCCATTCATACTCTGTCTTTCTCTGTCTCAAAAATAAATAAACGTTAAAAAAAAAAAATAAAAAAAAAATAACGGGGATTTAATATTCGTCCTTGAAGTATGGGATGAACTGGAAGTTTTTTTCAGTAAACTGTTCTCCTAAAGAGATATTACGGTCCTTATAGTACTTAACACGTGGGACTTTAGTGTCAGGGAAGACATTCATACTTTTTCTTCAAACAACATGAAACCATTCTTTCGTTAAAACTATTTCTTGATTCTTGGTTATTTTTAGTAAAAAAAAAAAAAAAAACTTTATATGAATGAAAGTTTAATAAATGAAGGTTTAAGTGTTTCAGAAATATGCTTTGAACCAGAAATTAAATTCAATGTAGTGTTTCTGAATGGGACTTCTAACAGCCCAAGGTTGCTTGGTGTTAATATAGTCCTGCATTTACCTGCACATTCCTTCATAGAGGTGCTATGGCATGCTGAAATGGTCAAAGAGCAAGTAAAATAGAAACAAGAAACTTGTTAAAACCTGGAGAATTACTCTTCCCATAATTGAGAGTTGATTCTTTGATTTTCTGGTTTTTAAAATGAAAACTTGTGGCTTGAAAGAATGATGTGATTTGAATGGGATTTATAAGCATAGCCTGGGAGGGATAGGTGTGGCTGCTCCAGTCAATGAGTTTAAAAATTGGTACCATCACTGTGTCACCTTTAACATTTCTGGTCCTGTTTTCATTTATTTATTTAAAAAAATTTTTTTTAATGTTTATTTTTGAGAGAGAGACAGAGTGCAAGTGGGGCAGGGGTAGAGAGGGAGGGAGACACAGAATTCAAAGCAGGCTCCAGGCTCTGAGCTATCATCACAGAGCTCAATGTGGGGCTCAAATTCATGGACCGCCAAGATCATGACCTGAGCCGAAGTCAGACACTTGACCGACTGAACCACCCAGGTGCCCCCAAATTTATTTTTCATTAAAACATGTTTATTTTGAGAGGGAGTACATGTGTGTGCGTGGTGGGAGAGGGGCAGAGAGAGAGGGGAGAGAATCCCAAGCAGGCTCTGCACTGTCAGTGCAGAGTCTGACGTTGGGCTCTATCCCACAAACTGAGATCATGACCTCAGCCAAAATCAAGAGTCAGATGCGTAACCGACTAAGCCACCCAGTTGCCCCTGTTTTCCTGTCTTTAAAATGGAGACTGATACCACCTTGGAATGGTAATGTAAGAATTGAGGTTATTAATGCTAGGCATTGAGCAGTGCCTGGTAAAGTGTTGATAATGTTACTTCCTTTTTTCATCTGTAAAAATGGGCGTATACTTATGAGTTGGTAACCCAGTTTAGCCAAATCATCACAGTTAAAATGCCTGGCAGTGCCATACATAAACAAGCATTAAGTAAGTTCGTGTTCATTTTGTTTCTCCTTTTGCGTTTATTTGTTTCACATTTTCCTTTGTCTGTAGTGACTTAAGGGATAAGATTGTTTCCTTAAGTCCTGATTTGTGCATCTGAAATGTTTTGCTACACAGGGCATCCTTACCCATAGAACCTTTTAGCTCATTGTTCCCTGTGGAATACTTGGGTAATGTGGTTTCCTAGATTCATCTTCACTGTCTGTATTTCATATGAGAGTCTGTTGATAGGAGTCTTCTATGTTCATAGAAAACTGAAAAATACAAATGAGTTTATTACTGGATTTGTAATAGGATCACCTGGGTCTCTTTCTAATTAGGTAACTGGTTTTAGGTATGGAGGGAGAGAGAACAGGCTCTGATTCTTAGAGTTGTAATGTAGATGAAAGAGTTAATCATAATCAGGTTAGCTGTTTGCTTTGTGAACTGTGTTGTAGCAAGAATCCTTATCTGAGCTTTGTAATTTGCTAAAGACAGTTTTCTGTGAGGAGTTCTTTGTAATTGTAACTTTGTCCTTGTCATGAAATTGGCTGTTCAAATGTCCTTAAATAGAGGTTTCCTTGTAGAATTAATCAGCAGAACTGTTCTATAGTTGTTTTTTTGTTTATTTTTTTAATGTTTATTTTTGAGAGAGAGAGAGAGAGAGAGTGCGAGCGAGGGGCAGAGAGGGAGACAAGAGAGTCTGAAGCAGGCTTCAGGCTCTGAGCTGTCAGCACAAAGCCTGATGCAGGGCTCAAACTCACAAATCACGAGATATGACCTGATCTGAAGTCGGATGCTTAACCCACTGAGCCACCCAGGCACCACCCCTCTATAGTTATTTTTTAATCTCTATGTTATGGAGGTAATGAGCATATATCTTTTTATTTAAATTTCTTCGAATTCCAGAACTGTAACATGTTTCAAGAATGTTTTATATCCGTCTTAAAATTCATGTTGACTTAACATATTTTTTTCTGCTAAGGAACTCTTTAATTCTTCTAAAAATTTTATCTCATAGGCCAGAGGGATAAACATCAAAATTTAGGCATTGAGACATGGGTGTGTTTTTTTCCTTCATACTTACTGTCGTTTAAAACAAAAAATTTTAAAGTAAGATCTGTGCCTGATGTGGGGGCTTGAACTCCCAACCACAAGATCAAGAGTCACATGCTCCACCAACTGAGCCATCCAGGTGCCTGCGATTTTTTTTTTAACGTTTATTTTATTTTTATTTTTTTAGTTTTGAGAGACAGAGAATGAGCAGGGGAGGAGTAGAGAGAGAGAGAGAGAGACAGAATCTGAAGCAGGCTCCAGGGTCTGACCTGTCAGCACAGAGCCTCTTGCGGGGCTTGAACTTACAAACCGGAAGATCATGACCTGAGCCCAAGTCAGACACTTAACCGACTGAGCCACCCAAGCACCCCTGCCCCTGATTGTTTTTAAGATTTTTATACAGAGAACATGAATTTTATAAATATGAAAAGTACTTAAAATTGGACTTTTTTTTCCCCTGAAGGGATGAGAAAGCCTAGTTAGGGGAGACTGTGTGAGAGTACTGTGTATTGGCATTTCAAGCATCTAATATGTTAGAAAGCATTTTAGCTCTTAGAGCTTTGTGAAATTCTAATGTGACCCTCTATCAGCTGACCTTCTCCCCATTTCGCAGGAAGTAGACTCATTTTCAGAACCGCTTTTGGATTGTAACATTTTGATTTCTCTTTTTCTCCACTTAGAAAGTAATGGCAAGCAAGTATAAAGAAAAATGGTGAGTTTCAGTTTAGAGACTGCAGTGAGGTCTGATCGATCGATCTCACTTAATTTTAATATGCCACTTTTGGGGTATGTTCATAGGTGCAGAGTGTGGCTTTAGAAGGAACTGTTAACTAACTTTCTGACCTCCATGGACTGCCAAGTGTTTAAACAGCTATGTTCAGCTTTGACAAAATGGAGTTGAATATCACTTTTTTCCCCTATGTTGAAACTCCACTGAAACTTTATTTTCGAGTTGGGAAATGTCTTTAGTTTGGGGATTATACAAAATGCAATTTTTTGGTTTCAAAGCTGTTTAATTTTATAGTGTCATACTTTTAATTTTGGAAGGTCAGTAGTTTCCATTTACATAACCTTGCTACTCTTCAGCAAAAGAATCATTAACTTAGAAACTGTCACCACTTTCTCATTGTTCTTTTACCTTTTTTGTTTCCTGTGAGATTGAAGCAAGCTCTTGCAGAGACTGGGAATGTGATATTTTGGTGATAATGTGGGGTAACTAAGAGTCTACAATGAGTAGACCCTTTTTTAACCCAATATTATGTGGACATCTGTTAAGTTTTTGCTGGTTTCTGTTTTGCACAGATCATTTACTGCAGGCTTTTCCCAGTTTCTTTGTGCTTGTAGCTTTTGTGTGTGGAAAACATGCCTCTTTTCTGCTCTAATTCCCTCCCCCTCCCCCCCCCAATCACATGGCTTGGCTAATGTTTCTATCCTGCATGACTTTGTGTGATACTGCCCGCTTTACCATACTAGATTGGGTGGGATAGTACTAGTGAGAAACACCTGTGCTGTCCTTTTGGCTGCCTGCCTGATTCTGAATGCTGTTGTCTGAGCAAGAGTCTTAGGGGTCTGGGGAATGAAAGGAAGTCAGGGTGGTGGTGATGAACAACTTAACATTGTGTAACTGACATTATCAGCTAGCTGGTTATTACCGCCTATTGAAGCAGTACTGTTTTGTGATCATATAGCCATTTTAAACCTTACAGCAGATTTTCAACAACGATGTTTCACTGGAAGCTGTTTATGTGGTAAAGGACTATTCCTTAGGTTTCTCTTTCTTAGAAGGCTAGGACGAGAGGAATGTGCATTGCATTTTTTTGTTTGTCAGCCCTTTCCTGCTCATGGTTCAATTTCTATTTGTCATTTAGTACATAGCTAACCTTTCTTATGAAGCCTTTACTGTTCATCCATTCCAGTACTGTATTATAGGATATAATTTAGTGTTTCATTAGACACATTTTCTCATTTCAGCAAGATTTTAAGCTTTTTTGAGCATGGAGACTGCTTTATGGCTGAGTGTATTATATAACTTAAAAAAATTTTTTTTCTTTCCTTTAAGCAAGCTCTAGGCCCCAAGGTGGAGCTTGAACTCACAACCCTGAGATCAAGAGTCACATGCTGTATGGACTAAGCCAGCCAGGCGCCCCATGTATTCTATAACTTTTGAGGAGTCAGGCACACAGTCCCTATACTAATTATACTCTGTGACCTACCCCTTCTTGTAACAGCTTATTGGACCAGAGGTGGACACCTAACCCAAGCTGGGCAAATCAGTTTCTCCTAAGAATTTGAGATTGTAACAGATTTAAGTCTTTAGGGAACACACATATCACCTGAATTCAGAGAACTTGAAACATATAAAATCACATTCACAGTCAAGTTTAGGCTCATGATACATCAGGAAACTGTGAAGGCCAGTCTGTAGGGAGGGATAATTAAGTAGATTCATCCTGAAAGAAGTATAGGTGAGAAATGCATCTCTGGGGAGAGAGGTGGCCATCCACATGCAGAATAGAAACCTATGGATAAAGCTTTTCCAGGTGTGGCTCTGTTGTACTTTCTGCCTTTGAGTTCTTTTAAATACTCCAGTATCCTTTCAGTTAATTCCGTTTTGTACTTAGGCTAGTTTGAAGGTTTCTCTTAATTACTGAAACGTTTGAGAAGAGTACAAGCTTTAATATTTCTTAAATATTTTTGTATTTTAGAAGTCAGGCCTAGGATCATGGCTTTTTGGAAGATTGCCCCTTTCCCCCACGCAGCAGGTAGCTCCCCCTTTAGGCTCCTTTGAGGTCTTGGCTCCTCTGTAGTATAGACATTCCTCTATATTGTCACTTTTGGTGTGTAGAGAGTACTTGTCTCTGGTGCTTTGCCAAATTAAGATTGAGGTTTTGTTTTTACATGTTTTTAATGATTATTTGTTTAGTTTATGTAATGTTTATTTGCTTAGATTATTCTTTGCAGCATATATGACTGATCATAACAAAATAATATTGTTATTTCAGATAGGAAACTTAATGGTGGGCCATCATTTTAGAAGAATTTTTTGTGAGGTGTATGGATTAAGTTCATTCTTCTTTTCTAGTTAAGTAACACATTTGTTTTAGTTCTTGATTGTTTCCTCTTGAAGGAAAGTTGATGGACTTGAGTGGAATACAATAATGTGAGTTGAATGGCAGTTAAGACTTTAAACAAAGGGTAATGGTGAGTGGCTGTGTGCCCAGTTGATGGAGTCTGTCTCGTCTGGGCTCAGTTAGTAACTTCATGAATGATCTGTAATAGGAGCATCACAGTGGTGTTTTTCTCTTTGAGAAATGTTAATGAGGGAGAGAGGGAAGCTCTGAGAAAGATAGTTTAATGCTTCCAGTTTTTTTTCTTCCTGTGATCATTTGGTATTTAAGTTGAAAACCTTTTTTCTGGAAAAATGTAACATTTCCCCGTAATAGTAATGAGCAGGAATTAAAAAGAGACTAGACCCGGCTTTGAAACATGGATTTTCATACAACCAGGAGGGAATGGATTTGCAGAGTAGGAAAAACTGGAAGACGTTATTTCCTATTGGAGGCTAGCCTGATTGTTGTGAGTATGTACATAACCAGTGTTGCACTTTCATGGAGTGCACTATGATATTGAGCTGAATGTTCTGCATATCGGAAGTCTTACTGTCCATAGTGCTCAGTGGTATTGGGTCCTTGCACAAAATAGAGACTTGATATTTTTAGAGTACTGCATGTCTGGTCGAATGGCACTTAAATTTTACGTTTTGAGATCAGGGCTGAGGAATAGGAAGAAAATCTTTTAAAACTGAAATTCTGAGAATTTCTTGTTTTTTCAAATAATTGTCTTTTGAAGATGATCAGTACTCAAAGGAGTTTTATGGGGAAAAAAAATTGTAAGCAGCCTTCCATTGAACGGCATTAACTTGGGGATGCCTGAGTGGCTCTGTCAGTTGGGTGTCTGACTTGATTTTGGCTCAGGTCGTGATTCCACAGTTTCTGGGATCAAGCCCTGAGTCAGGCTCTATGCTGGTGGGGCAGAGCCTGCTTGGGATTCTCTTTCCCTCCCTGTCTCTGCCCCTCCCGCATGCATGCTCTCTTGCTCTTAAAATAAATAAACTTAAAAACAAAAAAGACATTAAGTTGGCTAAAATTTGTACTACAAAAGACTTTGTGTACCTCTGTGATCTTGAAACCTCATATTGTATATTGCCTGGACAAAATCAGAAGGCTCCTAGACAACCCTGATTCTGGCTCTGTTTTCTGTAGCTCCAGAGAATTAGAAAAAGAGAATCTGATACTGTTGGCAGCCTGTGCTCTCTTGCTTTTCTGGGCCAAGACATGCATTTAAAAATAAAATCAAGGAGATTGTAAACCAGTAGTGAAAACGAATAAAACACCCAGGAGTTTGCTTCCTCTCATGTCCTGTGGTCTGAGTCTTTTTTAAAGTCTTTAGGCTGGCATTAAACTCATGTGACAAAACTGTACTCTGGGCTTGTTCTCCTGTATTTCCCCTTTGAGATTTATGGGAAATAATAATGGAAAGACACCATGTTTATTATATATTTATTGTTTTTATCATGTTCTATTTCTGTTTAATAGCCTCTTGATACATTTACAAGTGCAAAAAAAAAAAAAAGCCTGCAAACTTCTTTACTGAAATCAAGTGCTATTTTTATTTATTAAAGTTCATTTGTCTGGTATAACTTTGCTCTTGCCTCAGTAAGATCCAGACAAAGCTTCACTCTGTTCCAGGAAGCGTGCAATTTAGAAAAATGTTTTCTTTTGAATTCTGGCTGTTCCATCTTCTCCTGTGAACAAACCAGATCCACAGATCAGGTTTGTAAACGACCTGTTTTCTTAAGGTATCTTCTAACAGAACAGGTCTCAGGGGAAACTGAGTGGCAACACATTTAGCTGGGAGTAGCAGCTCATCTCCCCGAACTACATCTCCTTTGTCCACACACAGCAATTTTGGAGGCAGACTTGGAATTTAAATGTACACTTCTCTGTTCTGGTCCAGTTTGACTTTATAGTCCATTTTATTTTGTGTGTCTGACACATTAAAATTTTTTTTAATGTTTATTTTATTTTTGAGAGAGAGCGAGCGTGAGCAGGGGAGGGGCAGGGAGAGATGGGGAGACAGAATCCCAAGCAGGCTCTGTACTGTTAGGGCAGAGCCTGAGGTGGGGCTCGAACTGCTGAACTGTGAGATCATGACCTTAGCTGAAACCAAGAGTGTGGTGCTTAACTGAGCCACCCAGATGCCCCTGTATTTGTTTTTATGTATAGGGGAAAGATGAAGACTAGAATATATTTCCTTCTTTTGCAAGACAGAGTCTCTGAAACAGTATCTAATATTTCTTCAGCATTGTATACTATATGGTAATATTTCTTGAAGGTAGCTTGCTAAAGAAAAATGGAATCAGGCTTTCTGAATTGCCAGATCCAGAACATCAAAAAATGCTTTGACCAAAAAAGAAAAAAAAAGAAAAAAGCCCGCTGGATCCACCCCCAGGAATCCTAGTGGGTCCCCATGGTAACAGCCTCCTTGCTTACAACTTGTCACTGTGTAGCTGTCACTAGAGTTCAGAGAAAAGCCAGTATATCAAGAACTGTGTGGCATTAACTACTCCTTGATAAAATGCTGTTGCATATTTGAAACAAGCCAGAAATAGAAAGTTAAAGGTTTTACTTTCTGTGTTACATTAATTAGATGTTTTAAAAAGCTGCCTAATTATGGTAAGGTGCAGCAGTGGGAAGGTGGTGGGTGGCCGAGGCAGGCATAGGAAGAAGCCATAGGCTCAGAAGGTTAGAATCTTCAGAGATTTTTCTTCTCTAATCCTTTCATTTTGCAAACGAGAGAAGTTGAAGTGCTTTACTTTGGTTCACATAGAAGCGGAAACAGGATTCCAGCCCAGGCTTTCTAATTTTTCAGCATACTGTTCTGTCTCCACTCATACCTTGCATTTACCATGCCTCTGTTTTTCATAAATGAAGTTGCAAGTTTCTGAAGTTAGGGAAGGACCTTAGAGGTTATGCGGAGAAACTTTCTACCTAGCAAAGGAGTCCCTTCTGCAGCATCTTGGGCAGGTGGCCTCTGCCTCTTCCCTCAGGTGGGGGTTATCTATCTAGTTAGCAGGAGCTCCACTGCCTGAGTTCAAAGAGATCGTTGTATGTGGATTTCCCATTTTAAAGTGGTATGCTTTGTTTTTCTCCTCTAATAAAATAGCAGTTGACCATCAGACTCACATGTTTTTCATTAGCCTCTTTATCTCCATTTAAGTCATGCTTGTCAGTCATGACAAGAGAGAATTCTTTAAAAGAATTATGTCTTACCTAAACCCTAGAACTTTGAAAAGGTAATGCCATATTTGGAACAATCTGGCCCTTTAATGGTGGGAGGGAAAAGATGATAAATGTTATATTCAGTTTAAATACTTTATAATGTGCTTATTAATAAGATGAAATTGATTATAAGCTGGAGTATCAAAGAGGCCTCAAAGTTTTAAAAACAAAATCAAACCCACATAGGCAAGATGTTTAATATTTTTTGTGGTGCATTTATGAATACTTTTGTATAGAGTAGGTTCATTTATGTAAAATAATAATCTGACCCAATATCAAAAGTCCACCCAGGTGCCCCTATTTAGGCAATTACTAATTATATATACCAAAAAATGACTTACTTGGTTTGTTTTTTGGATGCCCTGTTGCTTAGTATGCCAGTCATCAAATGCCTCTGTCAGAAAGCGCTTCAGCTTTTATTTTATCTTTCTTCTTTCACAATTGCTTAAAAGGTAGTAGTAGGTAAACAGTTAAGATTTTAGCTTGAGGGGTGCCTGGCTGGCTCATTTGGTGGAGCATGTGACTCTTGATCTCGGGGTCACGAGTTCAAGCACCATGTTGGGTGCAGAGCTTACTTAAAAAAAAAAAAAAAAAAAAAGATTATTAGGCAGCTCTTCCTGCCCATGGGTCCTGTCCCTGTCCCCTTTTGCACATCCCTCCCAAAAAAGATTATTAGCTTGAGATTTTTTTATACCTTTTAAGAAAAGCACATATGCATATTTTCTAAGATATACAGAAATGTTTTCAGTTTTTCATAACACAGATATTTTTTCCTCGAAGAATTTACCATACCTAAAAATGGAGAATTTGGCTCCAAGATTAATTTTCCTTTTTGTCTTACCAGAAAATTAAAGTGAAAATGCTGTTGGCAGTCTTTTGCTGTCTTGACTTCAACACAGTAGAGAATGCTATAATGAAAATGTGGCTGAGTTTTTAATATTCTGGAGTTTCATGACCACCAGCACTTGTTGTGCAGCCAAGGTAATTAAGGTAATCATATATTTTAGTCATTAGCAGGTGTGGCCTGACTCTGAAAGAAATCTCTAATCCTAGTTTTATCCCCAGTGCCCTTTTCCTTTTCACTGTAAAACATTTATTACTTAGTTGTTCTGGCTCTCAATTTGACCAGTGAATTTTTGTGTAAAAGTCATTGTGCAAAGTTTTTGACTAGAAAATATGCCAAATTATAGTGTAATGAAAGAAACTGTTAGACCTCACATTGATGGGGGAAGGGAGGAGGGAGAGACAGACAGATACAGGAGTGGGGTGGAAGAAGAGAGAAATGGTGCATGCTTACATTTGGTAGACAAGGCAACTTGAGGTGTTAGGAACCTTAGTGAGGAGGGTAACTTATTTGAGGCATCGAGCTATTATGTGGTAGGACATGGTTGGACTGCCAGTCTACACTCCAAATGCTGTGCCATTTTCCTGCATTTTTCTTGCTTCTCGAGGCCTAGTCTCATGACAGTAATGAAATAACTTATTTTTGTAGCCATTCTTTTTCATGTAGTAATGTAATTTTTAATCATTGAACCAGTAATGTAAATTCAGTATCTTGTTCTAGAAGTTCTTAGCTTTGAGAGAGTTAGAAAAATAACTGCCCTGATATATTTTTTGGTGTACCTTTCCTAAACTGCTTACCGGTTTTCTGATCGAAAAGTGGGAGTAATTTTAGACTTAACAAGTGGCATGGAAATGTGGTTTTAAAGTAGCATTCATGACTTTCAAGTCATTCACGACATCTTCAAGTCTTTCAAAACAAATGCATGGGTCATAATGAAGTTTCTGTTGGCAGATAGATGGAGGTAACCCTCACAGGTCATTTAATAGATGAGAAAACTGGATGTTACAGCTTTATTTGGTTCTCGGGAACCAAAATGAGACATGATGTGACACAAAAGATTGTCGTTTCCCCCCTACCCTCTTCTTAAAGTCTGGTCCCTCTCCCCCAGTTCCCATGCCCCACAGCCATCATTTTGGCTCTGATAATTACTTCTTAATTCTAAACAGCCATACTCCGTGAGCTCCTAGAAAAGAGAGAGAAAGAAAACCCCAGTCTCTCCAGGGGACCTTTCAGTCAGTGCCACATTTACCAAGCGGTCTGTCTGGTCTGTGACCATGTCCTCTTTTGTCTGGGCCCACATGAAAGAGTGTCCCAAATGCTATCTTGATATATGTCCTCACTAGCAGTCTTGTTTTTTAAGCCTCCCTTTACAGGTTGATTCACAGTAGGGGAGAGTCATGTTCAGAAACTTTTTCCGATAGCCTGAATTTTCTTGTCTTTTATCTCTTTGCTTCTATTTATGTTCTTTGTACCTCTTCCTTGAGCTTGTGCCTTCTGCATAGTTGACTCTATTATATCATCTTTGGGGCTGCAGAATAAAAGTTGGAAGATTTTAAAGTTAAAGTTCCCAGAATAATGTTGTCGCCCACATTGCACATATGTCACATTTTGAGTTTACTAGTTAACTCTCTAAATATGTGCTTTATATACAGTATGTGCAGTGTGATCACTTAGGTTGCCATGAGAACCTAAAAATTTTAGGCTTAAATTGTTCAGTAACAAACACATACTTTTATTGTCTTAGAGAGAGGCTAGTTTTTTCTTTTGTCTGATATACTTTTTACAGTATAGGTATATAGTATTAGGCAGTGGCCATTCTCATATATTGCCTCTTGCTTCTTTGACTATTCTTCACATCAGTCTTCCATGTTGTAGTTTTTTCTCTCTACCTACCTCCTATTTCTTTGCTATAGGGATAGAATTAGAAGTAGGAAATTGGGGAGTGCTGGGTGGCTCAGTCGACTAAGCCTCTGTCTTTGGCTTAGGTTATGATTTCAGAGTTTGTGGGTTTGAGCCCTGCGTGGGGCTCTCTGCTGTCAGTGTGGAGCCTGCTTCTGATCCTCTGTCTCCCTTTTGCTCTCTGCCCCTCCCCTGCATGTGCTCACTTTTTCTCTGTCTCTCAAAAATAATAAACATTAAAAAAAATAAGAAGTGGGAAACTGGAAGCTTTACTTTTTAAAAAAAAAGTGCACCTGGTAAGAGAGGAACTATATGGGATATCCCTAACACACCTAAAGAGTTCTGTTTTCACGTAAGCCTCCTGAGATGAGCTATAGTGCTAAAATTTGCTTGGAAACTTTTTTTTTTTTTTCTTTTAAGCATTGTAATGTTAGCCTATCATCTAAAAACAATTCAGGTTCAGTTTTATTTGGAATACATTTTATCTTAGACTTTTTTTTTTAAATTTATTTATTTTGAGAGAGCATGAGCAACGGAGAGGGGTAGAGAGAGAATCTCAAGCAGACTCCGCACTGTCAGTGCAGAGCCCCGTGCAGGGCTTGAACTCAGGAACCGTGAGTTCATGATCTGAGCCAAAATCAAGAGTTCGATGCTTAACTGACTGAGCCACCCAGGCACCTCTAGACCTTTTTTTTTTTTTTTTAAGTTTATTTATTTTGAGAGAGAGCACGGGGGTCAGATGGGGAGGGCAGAGAGGGAGAGAGAATCCCAAGAAGTATCTCCCCTGTCGGTGCAGATCCCAGCATGGGTCTCAATTCCATGAACTGTGAAATCACGACCTGAGCCGAATATCAAGGGTCACTTAGCCAACTGAGCCACCCAGGCGCCCTGGAATATGTTATTTTGAGTAATTTCTTGGCCATGATAACTTGTTTATTCTTGACTGGGTTTAGTCATGAGGACTCCCTTTTTGGACCAGGAAGTACAAGAGGAGATAAAAGGGTGTTAGAATGGAGAACAAACTGTATATTGTTTAGTCTTAATCTAAATCTATTTTGGATCATGGACCCCCCTTTGTAAATCTGGTAAAAGTTATGGACCTATTTTCCTATAAATAGAAATAAATAAGTATAGTTGAACAGTGTGGAGATTAGTAGAAAATCCACTTATAACTTTTGATGCCCCCCAAACTTTACTAATAGCCTACTGTTGACCAGGAAGCTTTACTGATAAAACAGTCAACACATTTTGTATGTTACATGTATCATATACTGAATTCTTAATAAACTAAAGAAAATGTTAAGAACATCATAAGGAAGAGAAAGTACATTTAAAGTACTGTACTGTATTTATCAAAAAAAGTTGCAAGTAAGTGGACCCGTGCATGGTCACACCCATGTTCAAGGGTCAGCTGTGTATGAATGCATTTTGCATATATGTGTAAAATTTACACATAACATAAGGGAGTTTATGGAATTCTGTAGGTCTGTGGACCGTAGATAGGGACTCCTGTTCTGGTCCAGTCCCATTTTTGAGGAAACGGGAAATGAGAAAGAAATGACCAGCCCAAGGCCATACTGTAGCTGTTTATAGCCATTTTGATTTTGAGGTGGTACTTTTAATCACTGCTTGGTATATATAGTTGTGGTCCTTTGAATTGTGTTCTTTATTTTTACTTAGTTGCCTTCACAAGAGGAACCTTGGTAAAGTCTGTAATAGATCATTAAAGCTGTGGTCTTACCCAAAAAATAGCATATTAATCCATAACCAGTTACTCTTTGGGAAATCAAAGTTGCTATAACAAGCTGCTCAGAAAAACTAAATATATAAGCCACTATATACAATTAACAGGTTTTTAATAAAATGTTGAACATTTGCATATCTGTGTTTTGTCGGACATGAAGGTGCCTCTACTGCTGGAATCCTGTGTTTTCTTTGTCAGTATATTAGACGGTGTGGACAAGGCTCTGCCTTGCACTAGGAGATCTAGGTAGTGGGATTGAGAGATCAAGTTTGCAAGATCAAGTTTGCTGTCATTTAGCATTCTTTGCTCATCATTACTGTATTACATACAATGGGCAAAGAGAATTCAAAATTCCAAAACGTTAATTTCCTAATAAAATATATTGGAGCAAGTAATTATGGTGGATATGTTATTATGTCTTAAGAATTTGAAGAGTTTCTTTAGTTTCAAGGACAGTGTGTTGCTGGAGGGTGGGGGAAGCTACCTAGCGTATTTGTTTATTTATGCCCCATAAGCTTAGGCTAATGCGCACATACATACCAGACAATTCAGTGATGGGAAGGAACTGGTCAGGGCTCTGTTCTCTGGAATTCTCCTTCATGGTTGGATGACTGGTAGTGTTTTGTAATAAAAAATCTCAGAATGTGTCAGCACCAACATTTCTAGTCTCCACCATACTGTTTTCCTGTGGCAGGTGTTTTGTGTTTTCTCCCCCCTTTTGTTTATTTAAAAATTTTTTTTAAATGTTTATTTTTGAGGGAGAGAAAGAGAGCGCAAGTGGGGGGAGGAGCAGAGAGAGAGGGAGACACAGAATCTGAAGCAGTCTCCAGGCTCTGAGCTGTCAGCAAAGAGCCTGACACGGGGCTTGAACCCACGAATCATGAGATGATGACCTGAGCTGAAGTTAGATGCTTAACTGACTGAGCCACCCAGGCACCTCTTTTTTCCCATCCTTTTAATGGTGGTGTAAAATTTCCTCAAAAGGCTAGGCAGGGATTTCTGAGGTATGTTCCTGAAAGTGTGTTGTGAGAGATGTTAGAGTGGATGCTGAGTTATGGTCTGAATTTATTTTTCTTTTTTTTTAGAATATATTTTCTCTGAAGTTGGCAAAAAACTATACATTTCTTTTCACTTTTTTTAAAGTTTACTTATTTTGGGAGAGAGAGAACCCACATGCGCATGTGTGCGCAGGAGAGCGGCAGAGAGGGGGAGAATCCCAAGCAAGCTCTGTGCTGTCAGCATAGAACCCAACCCAGGGCTCGATCCCACAAACCATGAGATCATGACTTGAGCTGAAATCGAGAGCCGGAGCCTTAACCAACGGAGCCAGCCAGGCGCCCCTTAACTTTATATTTTTAAATTACAGACTTAAAGAATTTCAGAAATGGAGGGACCTTAGAAATCACCTAGTTCAAATATTGTAGACTTACATTTAAAGATAATGCCCTTTGAGTGCTAGTAGGTGGGACCTGTGGGAGAAGATCTAGGTGTGTCTGTCTTCAGTCTTTCTCTTAATTTGTATAGTGTTTATAGTTGCTACTCCACAGTTTAGCACTAGTCAGATGCTATCAACCTTTATTACCTCATGTATTTTTTTTTTAATTTTTTTTTTTTCAACGTTTTTTATTTATTTTTGGGACAGAGAGAGACAGAGCATGAACGGGGGAGGGGCAGAGAGAGAGGGAGACACAGAATCGGAAGCAGGCTCCAGGCTCTGAGCCATCGGCCCAGAGCCTGACGCGGGGCTCGAACTCACGGACCGCGAGATCGTGACCTGGCTGAAGTCGGACGCTTAACCGACTGCGCCACCCAGGTGCCCCAATTACCTCATGTATTAATCTTACCTAAGAACTAGAGTTTAAGTATTGGAGTCATTGATAGTACAGTTTATGTTTGTGCTGCATCCCCTGTAATACTGAATCTAGACAGTGCATGGTAAATACTTGGTTGATTGATTAGGAGTTAACGTATGGGATCATTTCAACCAGTCAACCATGCGTTTTTTATCCTGTGAGAGTTCACTCTGGCCAGAAATTGAGCTTTTCATACACTTCACATTGAATGAATCTGAATGAATTGTTCCAAGCAGAGTAATTTTTGGAATATAAAATATGGCTTCTGATTACATAAGCCAGCATCCTGGGAAATTATATTTTTAAAATCACCATCAGAATTTATTTTAACTTGTAACACCCCCTGTCCCCCAAAAAAAGGAGAGACCCCAAAACATAACCTGAGAGCTGGAATGAGATCTTGATTCTGGAAATAGCACAGGAGCAGTGAAGGTTGGGATCATTCACACAAATGGAAATAACCTTTTTTACTGTGTTAAATTCCATAATTTAAATGATAAATTAAGCCTCACAGCTACTGCTGATCTGGTAAGACTCTGACCTAGTAAAGTTTTCACACTGTCTTTTCTATTTCCCATGGCTGGGGGATTCTTGGTGTAAGTGACTGAGATTATTGGGAAGTTCCTTGACTGAAATAGAATCTCAAACCTTTCTTCAAGCACCAGCCTGTGTGTTTCTGGTTTTTGTCTGGAGCATGTGAACAGAATGCATGTGTGTGAGATAATTGGGTTTTCACTGATGGCCCCCTTTCAGCAACCATGTATGGGTAAAGCTGTGCAGGTCCCTGCTCCTCCCTCTCTGAGCACGGAGCAGAATCTATTCTGCTGAAGCTGCTGTTCCACTTTCAGCTTTCTATATTTGTACAGCAGCAGCAGGAGCAGCCCACTAGCTAGGCGGCGTGGCTGCCCTGTGCGCCCATATTGGCTCAGGCCTGAGCAGGGCTCGCAGTTTGTGTTCTTACGTGCGTCCATCTGTCTGTCTGTGTACATTACTGTGGAGGACTGAGGTTTTCAAGTGAAAGAGGTGATCCGTTTGTCTTTTCTGTTTTGTCATTTATAAATGGTAGAGAATGTTTCAGAGTCTTGGGGATGGGGCAAGGAGACAAGATTTGTATTATTGAAGAAAATTTGTTTTCCGAGAGGAAGGCCAAACTGGTAAATACAGTGTCAGAAATGGTCTTTGGGTTCTTTTAGAAACTTATCTTTTTAAAGTAATAGTGTTTTTCCCCCTTTGTTTTTTACCAGTTTCAAAGATCAGTTCTTAGAGGTGGAAATGAATTCCTTGTCTGGCATGCAAATTTCCTGATACAAAATTTGAGTAGAAAAGACTGAGACACGACCACCTCCTTAAGAAATGATTTTGTACACATCTTTTTGAAAGAGGGTGTAGTAAGAGCTCAGTCTCTTGGCCCTTTGCTGGGAAAGGAGCTGTGGGAAATGCCCTGTTGTTTTGGGCTTTACAGCGTCCTATGCTATGTTGCACTGATTCAGAGTGCTTTGTAAAGTTTGGCTTTACAGAGGGCTTGTAATGTTTTTTGGTGTCATGTCTATTTAAGGAAGTGTAGAGGATGTGACATGTAGACAGATTTCAGGCTATTTCCAAAGAGTATTGGGTTTGTTATGCTATTTTTAAAGGATTGTTTTCTTGGTTTGTTTGAGATATTCTAATTAGGCAGAAGTGAATTCCTCACTCTTGATCAGTTTAAGTCTAAATTCAAGTTTTGTTTCTTTGTTTTACATTTTGCTTTTACTCCCTTCCCCCCTCCCCCCATGAGTCATAAGCATGCAGAGTTGGGAATAGAACTTGTCAGCTGAGTAAGGATGAGACTGTTCTCTGCATATACTTGTTACTGTGGACAATGAAGAGAGAAAAGGACTTTAAATGCTGGAGAAACACAGTTCACTGAGGCAACTTCTTCCTGTGGCTCTGTGGTATGGTTGCAGAATATGTGTGACCATTTGCTGATGTATTCTGGCTTTGAATCACTGAGGAATCAGTTCAGTGATTTGTCCATTGTTGGCTTTGGGTATATGTGTTTGTTTAGAGTTTGGGACCTGGAGCTGTCTTTTGTGGGTCCTGCATACTTAATGAGTTTCTGAAATTCTGTTGAGTGGCTTTAAATTGGATTCACCCTCCCCTTCTTGGCAACTCTTAGTGCCCATCTCATTTTACCATCCTACTAATGTTTTCTCATTTATAGTATGAATCACTATACACCCTCTGTAGGGGCTGTCATTGGAGATTAAAATCAGTGGCAGCTCTTTGATTTTACAGCCCAACCTCAGTAAAGGACACGGGCTAGCACATCACGATTCCAGCTTTCCCTTTGTTTTTGATATTTAAAAAAAAAAAAAAAAAATATATATATATATATATATAATTTCCCTGATCTCATTTTATTTATTTTTTTCATTGTATGCATTTTGAAAGTTTCCACAAAATGTTTTTTGGTATGATGGGGGTAATAAATAAGTGTTTACAAATAAATAAATAAATGCTCTTAGAACAAGTGGTTCAGTATTTCCTAATGGAGGTTACACTTATACTGGATGCTCACAGGCCCAGTTGGAAGTTGAAGATCAGTCAGCTAGTCATTGCCTTCTTATCTATCCCCCCACCCCTTTTAATAAGACCTATTTCTGTAGAATCTTAGGCACTCCCAATTTGAAGAGATAAAATCATCTTGTCAAAGAGTAAAACTTTTGGGGACTTCTCCTTTCTCACCATAGGCACCAACCCTAGTGCCTGGAATAATAATGATAGCAGACGTTTATTGAGCACTCTGTGTGTGCCAGGGATTGTTCTGAATGCTTTATGTATATAAATTCTCTAATTCTAACAAGCACCCTGTAAGATAGATACTGTTACTATAGCCATTTCCCAGGTGAGGAAACAGGTGTAAAGAAGTTAAACAATTTGTCCCAAGGTAACTGGCTAGCAAGCAGCAAAACTGGGATTAGAAAGTGGTGGGGTGACTACAGTGTCTGAGTGTAGGACACGTTACAAGGTTTACAGTAAATACTTGTCTATTAATTTTGTTAACATATAGAATATTATATGGGATTATTGGATTATGAATCAGTCTAACTCAGTTTAATTTTCGAATTTCCTTATGAACATGATTATGGCTTTGATTTTGCAGCTCACTGTCAATAATTCACTTATTGATGATAAAGAGCTGTAAGGCAGATAGCAAGTTCATGGAGTATCCCCAGAATTACTAGTTTATCTCTGCTAGTGCCTGTTTACTGAAGATATCAGAAGCAGAATTAACTTTAGTTTCTTTAACTCTTGTTCCCTGTACTAAACATCATCAGGAGATGCCTCCTCATGGTGAGGATGGGAAAGTGGGAGGTGGGGGCCTGGCAAGTTTTGCCTCATCCATTAACTGATTTGTGAGTGTAATAGGAAAATAGGGAGGTTTGTTCAAAAGGAATGATGATGTGAGAATTATTGGTAGGCTGGGTAATTTTAGTGGAAGGTAGTAAAAATGTTACTCTATCCTAGACAGTGTGATTAAATAGCACATAAATTTGATTTAGACAGGGAAATTAGGAATCAGCTGTCCTGAGATAGATGTTTTAGTCTCTCTCAAATTGATGGCAGATTTTTTCCCTTGCCATATATGCTTTCCCTTGGATGTATGCTGTTCTATGCTTTTTGTTTCTTGTTCTTTTTTTGTGTGTAAGTCATGTCTTCTGAACAAGATTATAAACTCATTAAGGATAGGGATTAGGCTTTTTTTGTTACCTCTCTAGTTCTGGGTATATAGTGGATGTTTCCTACATGCGTTTTTGATTGATAGAGCTCCCATTTTAAAGAGAGCTTGTTTTTGTAAACAAGTTTACAAAGTTTAATTTTATGAAAGAGTGGTGTGGTGGGTTTGTTTGTTTAAGTAGTGATTTGAAGGAGGCGAAGGAGATCATATGAATGGGTATTTAAATGTGAGAAACACTTTAGAACACAGTTCAAGAGTGATGAAAACATGATAATTGAAGTCACTTTTTACAAAAGTGACAACATTAAGAACGTATTGAGAATTTACCCTAGGACTGTGTATTCTTTGGGATGAATCTAGCTATGCCAAACATACTCCCTGATTGGCTGAAGCAAAGGTGTAAGTTTTGTACTTTTTGGCATATAACCTATTTCAGGAAGCATCTCCGCAGAAAAGTTGTTTCTGGTTTTGTAGGATTATGATATTAAGAACAGAAAGATTGAATAAAGTTTCCTGCTATTCAACAAAACAAGATAAACTTCCTGAGACAAGACCATATGGCAGCATCCTGCTTCAGTGCCCATGTGTTTGGGGTGAGGTTGGGGCAGATGGTACAGGCAGGGTTCTTGGCTGCTTGGTCAAGGGTTTTGGAGATGGTAGAAGTTAGATGCTAGGCGCTGTTGTATGTCCTGTGTATTGGGCATGTCTGCCTAAGAAGTGGAGCGAGCTCAGTGAAATGATACTGATGTGTTGGGTAGTGTGGGGGTAAGATAAGGGGAGAGGCTGACTTTGGAATGATACCTGCAATTCGATCATAACTTCCCTCAGAGGTTAGGGAGAGAGACAAGATACGGTGTGAGAAACAAGATTCCAGATCCCTGGCCTCTTCTGTTCTCTAGAGCCTACAAGTAAGATACTGCAGGACTATAGGATTTTTCTATTTAAGCTTGAAGCTGTTTTGATTCCTTTTTGAGATACTAGGCCAAAAGCTGTATTTATAGAACTTGTTTTGACATATTATCTCACCCTGTCCCTTGCCTTCCTTACTGGAAGCCAGCTAATGTTGCACTCTGCCTGGCAGGAAAGGTTGATTGAAGAAAATGTACACATAGATATACAGCTGAGTGATTGAAAATAGCTCCAAACTTTGTAAATAGGCCAGCCATAAGATTTGCAGTCCAAGCTACATGAACATCAGTTGAGTTGCTGGGATTATTTCAGATGGTGTAATGGTAATTACTCAACTCACATGTGGTAGCTGTGCTGCTTCACCTGGACAATGGCTGTTTCCACACAAAAGTTTCAGGCAAAGCAGGAACAAATGCAAAACAAACTGCTCGTTTTGGAATAGATCATGAGTTGGGATTTTTCTTCACTTTGTCTCTCATAGTTTCAAGAGTTTTCTTAAAAAATTTTTTCTGGGGGTGCCTGGGTGGTTAAGTGCCCAACTTTAGCTCAGGTCATGATCTCACAATTTGTGAGTTCGAGCCCCGCATCAGGCTCTGTGCTGACAGCTCAGGGCCTGGAGCCTGCTTCAGATTTGGTGTCTCCTTATCTCTCTCTGCCCTCCACTCCCCCCCCCCCCCCCCAAAAACAAACGTTTAAAAAAATTAAAAAAAAATTTTTTTTCTGTATAGGCGCCTGGGGGGGCTCTTGTTTGAGAATCCGACTCTTGATTTCAGCTCAGGTCGAGATCTCATGGTTTGGTTCATGGGATTGAGCCCTGTGTTGGGCTCTAGGCTGACAGCACAGGGCCTGCTTAAGATTCTGTTTCCCTCTGTCTTTGCCCCTCCCGTGTGTGTGTGTGTGTGTGTGTGTGTGTGCGCGCGCGCGCGTGCATTGCGAGCACTCTCAATAAATAAACATTAAGAAAATTTTTCCTTTAGATAGGTAACATATCCATTTTTTTTTTCAACGTTTTTTATTTATTTTTGGGACAGAGAGAGACAGAGCATGAACGGGGGAGGGGCAGAGAGAGAGGGAGACACAGAATCGGAAACAGGCTCCAGGCTCCGAGCCATCAGCCCAGAGCCTGACGCGGGGCTCGAACTCACGGACCGCGAGATCGTGACCTGGCTGAAGTCGGACGCTTAACCGACTGCGCCACCCAGGCGCCCCTAACATATCCATTTTTGAACAATTCAGCCAGTATTCACCTCTGCAGCCTTGTTAACAGTTTCTTCTTTATCCTTTCAGAGCCATGTTGTTCATATATAAACCTTGTGTAATATATTTTCTTGATAAGTTCTTAGTGTAGTATATTGGAACTGCCTTAGTTTCTTTAATAGTTGTAGTGTTCTGTCACATTGCTGTACTATAATTTATTTAAGTAGCACCCAACTGATGGGCCTGTATACTTCCAGTTTTTGGTGTTATAAACAGTATTCTCATTAATGCCCCTTTGCATACTTGGTGTACACCAGGTAAAAGTATATTTGAAGGCTATATTTCTAGAACTGGAATTGCTGGATTCAAAGGGCATATGCAGTTTTCAATATTGGGAAGATACTCTTGAGAACCTATTTTATGTTTTACAAGTGATATTATCCACTGAAGAATGTTACTGGTGGACAGAAAGATCTTAATGTTAGGGCGCCTAGGTGGCTCAGTTGGTTAAGTGTCCAGCTCTTGATTTTGGTTGAGGTCATGATCTCACGGTTTGAGTTCGAGCCTCGCGTAGGGCTTTGCGCTCACAGTGCTGAGCCTGCTTGGGATTCTCTGTTTTCGCCCTCTCTCTGCCCCATGCACACGCCGTCTTTCTCAAAAATAAATAAATAAACTTTAAAAAAGATCTTAAACTACCACCCCAAAGAGTTACTTGAATGAACATAACGTGACCTGAAATGGAAAATTTAAGAAACCTCAAGATAAGCTTAGTTATCAAACCCAGCAGCCATTATTGTTGAAGAGGCAGATTGCCCAGAGTAGGCAATTTCTACTATTTTCTAATTTCTACCAATTAGAAAAACATTTATGGTCCTGTGGCTCATTCAGTCCTCTCATAACACAACTCGAGGGGCTCCTGGGTGGCTCAGTTGGTTGGATGTCTGACTTTTGGTTTCTGCTCAGGTCATGATCTCATGGTGAGTTGGTGCAGAGCCTGCTTGTGATTCTTTGTCTCTCCCTCTCTCTGCCCCTCCCCTGCGGACGTGTGTGCGCTCTCTCTCTCAAAAATAAATAAGTAAACCTTTATAAAAAAAACCCCCACTCAGATGGATCATGAAACCATTTAGTCATCAGAATTAGTTGCAAGTAGTTGTTATAGCTAAGGTTTAATAATCACCTCAGACAATTAAAAGAAAGTAATATTTTGAATCCCCCACCCCTCCAAAAAACACATTTTAATAACTGTCTTTATTTTACAAGTGGAGTGCTATGACTAGAAAGTACAAGCCTTACTGGCTGGTGGTGGAACGTGGGTCACTTAATCCGTTCTTTTCACTTTAGTTACCTTGTCTGAAAAATGGGAGTGAAAATGCTGAAGAATCTCCTTTGAACACCCAGAAAAATAAGTGTATAGTCATTTCCAGAAGGTTATGTATTATAGAAATGAGTCTTAAGAGACATCAAGATTATAAGGTAATTTTAAAAGTAACTCTGACAGTGTTTTAGAAAAAAATTAGTCACATTCTGCCTACATGGTACTAACATATGGTGCAGCCCTGATGAGCTGCACAAGTGGGCTGAAATCAAAATGCATTTGGAGAGAGGAGCAGTAGTGACTCACTAGATGAGACAGATTTGGCCTTATGGCAGGGCAGGGAAACTAAGGCGGAACTGGTGGTCTTAGAACATGCCAAATTTGAGCAAGTGATACATGAATATTATGGGAAAGTGGAATGACTGAACCCTTGGATTTGGATTAGCTGCTGGATTATAGCTTGGCCCCGTCTTTGTCTGTAGAGCCCCTACTTCTCCGCACAATGGGGAATTTTTGCTTCCTCTGACTTCTGTGTACATGGTTCTGTGTGTCTGAAGATAGAGGCCAGTAGGCAAATATTTAACATTGATATGCCTGGAACGTTGGGTTCAAACTAGAAAGATACATAGAAGAGTTAGCAATTCTGCCCAAAGAAAGCTGCATGTTAGCTTGGCTACCATATGTAAATTGCTACTGCTACATCCAGCAATTTGTTGCCCAGGACTGACAGTGCTGCCAGGGAAACAGGAGGAGGAAAAGACAGAATGAGATTCCTACACCCCACTCCAGCCCCCAGTGGAGAGCTGTATGGGGAAGAGAAGGGGAATTCTTTTTTTTTTTTTTTTAATTTAAAAAAAATTTTTTTTTTTTTAACGTTTATTATTGAGAGACAGAGAGAGATAGAGCATGAGCATGGGAGGGACAGAGAGAGGGGGAGACATGGAATCCGGAGCAGGCTCCAGGCTCCGAGCTATCAACACAGAGAGGGGGAATTCTTAATGGGAATTTGAGAATTACTTTGAGTGTGTAGGCATTTTGAGACCACGTAGGAACAGAGATTTTTAAAAATGTATTTTGCATTCCCTATGTGTCTCATTTGACCACCTCCAAAATGCTATGCCTTGTTTTGATATGTATATAGTCATCTGGAAAGATTACTAAACAGGAGATGAGAGGGCAGATTAAGGAAAGGAAGAACAAAGAACCAGACTCACCCACCCCCAGTTAACCTTAATGTGCTACTTATTTTTTGTAGCAGTTTCAGAAGATTTAATACTTATGTTGGCCTTATGAAACAGGTTTTATATTTATTGGTTGTGAAATAAAGGTAAGGATGGTATTGGCAAAAGTCTGTCTTCAGGCCAATTCTGACTCTTGATTCTTAAATATGGGTTGTTCACAAGAAAATGTTTGTAATTGTTAAGTGAAAAAAGTACATTAAACAATAGTATATACAGTCTGATCTGTAATTTGACAATAATTGTAAGTATTGGAGTATGTATGCATAGAAAAAACCCTGGTAGGGAATGAACCAGAATGTGGTTTTATGTAAACGTGAATAAATAGGTAAAAATTTTAATTGAGGAAATAGAAAAATGAAGGGGGAATAAATACTTAATAAATATTCTATAAAAAGGGAGGAACTGCTCACAATATCGTTTTTACCCAAATACCACAATTTAATGGGGAAAAAAAGACAGTTTTCTTTTTCCTCTTCTTATTTTCTTTTTAAATGTTTGTTTTTGAGAGAGAGCGAGCACATGAGGGAGGGGCAGAGAGAGAGGGAGACAGAGAATCCAAAGCAGGCTCCATGCTGTCAGCGCAGAGCCTGATGTGGGGCTCGAACTCAAGAACTGTGAGATCATGGCCTGAGCCGAAACAAAGAGTCAGATGCTTAACCGACTGAGCCACCCAGGCACCCCCAAAAAGACAGTTTTCTTACTAAAAAGTTGAAATATTTCTGTGTAGATATCTCAGTTGAAGAAAATGTTAGTGGGGAAGGGTGGCTGGGTGGCTCAGTCGTTTGAGCATCTGACTTCATTTCGGTTCAGGTCGTGATCTCAGCATCGTAAGATCAAGCCCTGCGTCCATCTCACTGTCTGACCATGGATCCTGCTTGGGATTCTCACTCATTCTCTGTCTCAAGTAAATAAACTTAAAAAAAAATGTTAGTGAAAAATTTATAAATTAGAGCAGATAAACCAGGGAATTCATTTCAACAGTTGAAGGTCTGATATGTGTCATCTTTATTCCAGGTATCCTGAGGATATAAATAGAAAAGGAAGTACTCATGACTTGTTCTCAAATTAGTAGCATTCGAAATCTGTTTCATTGGGGCACTTGGCTGGCTCAGTCGGTCGGCAGTTCGTGAGTTCAAGCCCCACGTCAGGCTTGCACTGACAGCTCAGAGCCTGGAGCCTGCTTCAGATTCTGTCTCCCCCCCTTCTGCCCCTCCCCCGCTTGCACTCTGTCTCTCTCTAAAATAAAATAAAATAACGTAAAAAAAAAAAAAAGAAATATTTTATTAGCAAAAATTTAGAAATGAGGTTTACACATAATTTTTCTCAGGTGTATCCCACATGTGGTAGGGACTAAACTAGAATTTGGATTACTTTGTAAAATCAGTTTGGAGAAAATAGAATTATGTTTTTATTTTACTTTTTTTTTTAATTAAATTTTTTAATGTTTATTTTTGAGAGAGAGAGAGAGAGAGCGCGCGCGCATGAGGAGTGGAGGGGCAGAGAGGGAGACACACAATCCAAAGCAGGTTCCAGGCTCTGTCTGAGCTGCTAGCACAGAGCTGGATGTGGGGCTCAAACTCACACAACAGTGAGATCATGACCTGAGCCGAAGTCGGACGCTTAACTCACTGAGCCACCCAGGGACCCCTTATTTTACTTTATTTTTAAAGATTTTATTCTTTAAGCAACCTCTGTACCCATTGTGAGCCTTGAAGTCACAACCCTGTGATCAAGTCACATGACCACTGACTGAGCCAGCCAGGTGCCCCAGAATTCTGTTTTTAGATGATTTAGTGATAATCTGGATTAATCTAGTGCTGTCATATAGTTTTGCAGATCGGGAAACTGAGGACCAGAAAAAAGTGACGCATTCAGGATCACGCAGATGACATCAGATCTGGGCTTTGACAAACTTTTTTGTCACCTTGCAGCAAGGAGAGTCAGAGGGGAATATTCTAACAATCATGAGCCCCTTAGACATCTGAGGAGAGCTGTGGATTCTCTCTTCAGGGAGCCTCCTGTGTCTGTTTTTATGCAGTTTAACAAAAAAATATCATAGGGTAGTGTTCATAGACCTACCTTTCCCCATAGCCCATACGTGGATTTTGAAGAGATGTGAGGGCCCCAGATTAAGAATCTTGATGAAAAAGGAAAGTTAAAAAAAAAATTGTTTCCATGTTGCACAATAATATTAACATACTCATCTGTACACCTGAAAACCGGTTGAGAGGGTAACTTTTATGTGTTTTTGACCACAGTTTTTTAAAGCTGGAAAAAATTGTTACCACTAAAGAGCACATACTGGCCAGTGGAGAAGGAGATGAGATTGAGATCTGTTTATAAATTTCTCTACCAGGATCAGGAAAAAGGAATACACATAGATGATTCAGTCACTAAAGAGTCAGAAGCCCCAAACTTAAGCCTAAATCATGGAAATGGTAGCCACAGAGCAAGTGTTTACAAGGGGGAAAATGATTTTTCTAGATCCCACAGAGAAAGTGTTAAGTTTTATCCCTACTAATCTAGACAAGTCAGAACTAAGCCTGATGTAGTGCAGGGCCTGGACTGTTCAACATAGAGACGTTTATTACAATAGAAGGTGATACTCTGGGGATGAGGGGCTAGCAGGGAATTTATTGTGCGCTTCAGCGTACCTATTTAAAAATTTTTTTTTTTTTCAACGTTTTTTTATTTATTTTTGGGACAGAGAGAGACAGAGCATGAACAGGGGAGGGGCAGAGAGAGAGGGAGACACAGAATCGGAAACAGGCTCCAGGCTCCGAGCCATCGGCTCAGAGCCCGACGCGGGGCTCGAACTCACGGGCCGCGAGATCGTGACCTGGCTGAAGTCGGACGCTTAACCGACTGCGCCACCCAGGCGCCCCTCAGCGTACCTATTTAATCCACCTAACCACCTACAGGTTACATATGAGAGATACAGTTAATGGTTTCTCTGCATTCAGTCTTGGGCCACCTATTTGTTGCTGCGTGCTTTCACACATTTTATTTCATTTAACGTTAGATTCTATCTACTGTTAGTTGTGGTGTCCAGGATCCTGGATTACAGTCTGGTGGCAACTGTTCCCTGCGACAGGTTCCTAAGGAATTCAGGTAGATTGGAGTACCAGGCAAACTCTACTGGGTTCTAGCACCAGTCCCTGGTGGAGTTTTGCATCATGATGAGGTGGGCTAGCCAGGAAAGTTTCTCAGTTCATCTTTTTATCTGGTTACTTGACTTTGTAGGATACGAGGGTGAGACAGATGTGCAGTTTACTGGTGCACTAAACCCAAACTTTTTATTGAACCACCCATATAATAGGAAAAAGAAAGAAGCAAGAGTATTGCAAAGCAGTCTAAAAGGTAACAGACATTTTTAAAAAGAGCTCAGTTTTCCTTAGTAATTCCTATGGTCTCTTTCCTCTTCAGTTAGAAGTGTGTACAGTAGCTTGGTTGTATTCTGGGCATCCATTTGGTTCCTATGGGGGTATGTAGTTAAGTCCTCTTATTTTACAGGTGAGGAAGCTGACACATCAAGATGTTGATGAACTTGCCCACATCTGCTGATTAACAGCAGGAAGTTTTCACTTAATTGTATTTCTCTTGTGACAGTTGAGATTTTGGATATTTACCTACTTAGAAGATTTGCCATTAAAAAATGGTCAGACTCAACTTTATAGTCCTCCTCATTTAAGGTCTTTTCCGTGGCCTGTGTGCATGATCTTCATTGTGGACAATTTTTTTTTTTTTTTTATAAATTTTTTTTTTCAACGTTTTTTATTTATTTTTGGGACAGAGAGAGACAGAGCATGAACGGGGGAGGGGCAGAGAGAGAGGGAGACACAGAATCGGAAACAGGCTCCAGGCTCCGAGCCATCAGCCCAGAGCCTGACGCGGGGCTCGAACTCACGGACCGCGAGATCGTGACCTGGCTGAAGTCGGACGCTTAACCGACTGCGCCACCCAGGCGCCCCTTCATTGTGGACAATTTTAACTTGAGTCAGCCTTTCACCCAGGGGTCCAACTGCCTGACTTTATATTTCAACTTCTTCATTGCCTGGATTCTCATGGTCTTGAGAGTTATTTCATTTCTTTGTGTGTCTTCTCATCTGTAAATGGAGATAGACTGGGTATGAGGATTAAATATAAAGCACCCAAAACACTGTATGGCATACAGTAAGGGCTCAAAAAAATGTTACCTCTTAAAATTATTGCTACTTTAGGGGTGCCTGGGTGGCTCAGTCAGTTAAGCATCCGACTTTGGTCATGATCTCATGATTCGTGACTTCGAGCTCCGCATCAGGCTCTCTACTGTCAGCGTGGAGCCTGCTTCAGATCCCGTCTCCCTCTCTCTCTCTGACCCTTCCCCTCTCACTCACTCTCTCTCTTGTAAAAATAAATAAAAACATTTAAAATAAAAAAAAAATCATTGCCAGTTTATAAAATGTCTGGACATTTCTCACTACTTCTAGGTAATGAGGTTCACAGTTACTTCTACTGCCCCCCCCCCAGTTTTTTTTTTTTTGTTTTTTTGGTTTTTTTTTTTTTTAAAGTAAGCTCTGTGCCAAGTCACGACCCTGAGATCAAGAGTTGCATGCTCTACTGACTGAGCCAGCCAGGTGCCCCAAGGTTTGCAAATCTTAAATACTATATTTTGTCAACCCAAGGATGCACATATTTATTACCATTGATGGCATTGGAAGCTCCTTGATTTCTGGTAATCTTTTAGATTCTAAAGCTAGAAAAATCTGTTCAAAAAACTATTCATCTCAAAACTGGATAATAAAATTGGTGAATTATCTATTATATTGAATTATCCAGGCCTTTTTTCATATTTTCCAGGAGATTTGGGGTTACCGTGAGGACAGGAAAGGCAAAAGGTGGGGCCTACCGTACCCACCTCTGTCTACAACCTGAATAGCTTCACTTTTATGTTTAGGGGAGAAACACTTATGCCTTTAAAAACATTTGGAAGTCTCTAATCTGAATAGTTGTTCAGTTCTTCATTAGTTCCCAGCCTTTTATGAAAAAAGTTTTCAAGGTATCAAGGGCATTTACTAACAATTGTTGAGTTGGTGAGTTATACTAATGAGGCCAAGGTCATGAGTTCATTTCGTATGTAGGTCATTGAGCATTACTGTGCCTGCTGCCAGCCCCTGTATCTAGAGTTTGTTATTCTGTGCATACTTGTAAGAGTTGCTGATGGTGAGTGAGGCAGTGGCCATCCTTCTGGGAAGGACACTGTTTTGTCACTTACTAAACATACAGGCTCTATAGGCCAACAGAAAATTCTGAGAAAGAAAAAAAAGGGTTCGTGATCTTGCCTGTCCTAAGGAAGGCATGTAGGAGATCTGAGTGCTTTTATATCAGTCCAGAGAGGTAATGGTGTTCGTTCATTCTTGGATCTTTTTATTTGCTTGCTTGCTTGTTTGTTTGTTTAATTAATCTCTACACCCAGCGTGGGGCTCAAACTCACAACCCCGAGATCAAGAGTCCCATGCTGTCCTGACTGAGCCAGCTAGGTGCCCCAGTGACTGCATCTTTAAAACATGGCAAGATCGTATGAATTCCAAGATATATTCCAAAACCAAATATAATTTTATCCTTCCTTGGGGAAATTGTGCGGTAGGTAGTTTGCCTTTTAGAGTTCCCTGTACCACTGACTTGCTAAGTGCAGTTTTAAAATTTCATAGGAAGTCATGTTTTGAACATGTTAACATGTCACAAGTAGGTGAATACGACTTGTTTTCCTCAAAGCTAGCTTGCTCTTCATCCTTCTTTCCTCTGTTGCCTTGTGCACCACCACCCACCACCCTGCCATTGGTGTTCCTTTCCCCCCTTAACTCTTTTTCACCTCTCTTTGGAACTGCCTTTATACCTCCCCTTATGGTGATTGAGAAAGGTGGAGATTATCTTAAACAGACTTCTGTGGAGCTCCAAGGAGGTACAGGACAAATGCAGTCCAGGCTTCCTCACAGAGCTTAGGCATTTTGTTTGGTTCCCCACAGAAATGAAAGATGTGAAAAACAAACCTAACGCTTTTAGGTTCCATTCAGCTTTCCTCTCTCCCCAAAGCATTTGTTTTCTGACAGACAAGGCAACAATATGTAGGAAAAGCAAAACTGGGAAGGCAAAGCTTTTAAAGAATATACCTTCTTGTGTATTAAGCTTCCCACCGTCTTTCTTCAAGTGACAAGGATCTGTGTGGAGGAAGAGAGTGCTGATCCTTTTTTGGGTGTTTGAGTTTTCCTTTAAGAAGTCTTTGATGACTTAGGAGTAGGGTGATTAATATCTACTAATGTGTTTGTTTCTTTAAAGAATTTTTTTTTTCTTTTTTCTTTTTTCTCTTGGCTAGGCAATTAGGGTGTTCCTTAACCCTTTTAGGGCTGCTTTGTTTTCTGGGACCTAGACGTGTGTCTCTCACTCTTTTATACATTGGCCCTTTGTAATAATCTCAGGCCTCTCTTTTGCTCTCTGCTTCTGGAGATTCCCCAGCTAGGATGCAGCCTGAGTCTGGTCTAACAGCTTCACACAACAGCAGTGTTTCTCAACTGTTCGTGCACGTTTCATATGACATTTTGGGAAACGTGACTCTCTGGTCTTTTCTTTGCCCTTTACCTCTTCTAGAATAAAATGAACAAGTAGGACTTCAACCTGTTCTCTACCATCCAAGGTAGTAACTGCTATTCCAGAGCCTTCTCAAGACACACTGTCTCAGTAAAAGTTTGTACCTTGTAGATACTGGTCACATTGGGGTTAGAATCCCTTGTGCAGATTATTTTAGCATCTAAATCCTTAGAGTAGTCCCCACCTTAAATGATGATAATGATACAGGATTAAGTGAGGTATTGTAAGTTCCTTTCCTCTTAATAATTTTTGATGATGTAGGCAGGTCCAAGTAAAATGCTTTTAGAAGTTTTTTTGTTAATCCGGATTTTGCCTTAAAATGATTGGAGGCATCACTACTTCATTAGCAAAATTGGAAACCAATTAGATCCATATGAAAAGTCAAATTAAGTACTTAAGCACCTATTTGGACCAGGAACCTCTTTGTCTTTAGGAAGGGTAGGTAGAGTGCAGTGTCTCATAGTTCTGGTTTTCACTTTGTCTTTCAGAATTCTTACTTTCCAAAGTAGACTTCATCCTTGATGACTTTTGGCAGTTCTCTGTCTTTACCCAGGGCCAGACAGAAGTATAGCCGGCAGGGGTGGACATGAAAGTTTGTAGGAATTTGGGCAGCTTTATAGAATCAATCAGCTTTACTTGCAAGATTGTTCGATAATGTTTAAAAATAAATCAAATCGGTTTTGTGGTTCGTCTGTTTGCTTTTAGCTTCAATTAACTTCCCCATCTTCTGATTTTTTTTGGTTTCAGTGGTTCACCACCGCCCTAGGGCCACTGAGATGCATTTATACAGACAGGAACTTTGTTGCCTTTGAAGAGTTTTATGCCTGGTACCTGCCTATTCAGGAAGGTTGCTTTGGGGAAATAGCGTGGTCTCTCCACATTAATAACATGACCCTTAATTGCTAAAAGAATTATATAGCCTTTAGCTCTCTCATAGTTTCTCATCCAAAAGCAGATGCTAAAAATGAGATTTTTTGTGACCTAAATGTACTGAAATTCAGCCTCATAAGTTCTGGTCATTGTTTTGCTATTTGTTGTGATATTTAGGGACAAACCTGTATTAAGTCTTTTAGTACTTTTACTTTCCCATCTTTTAAATTGATGGTGTTTTAAAATTAACTTTGAGATGTTAAGTGCAATTTATATTTTAAGGTATTGTGTACTTTAACAATGGGAGAGGGAGAAGGAGTTGTTTTATCTTTTTTCTTTTAATTTTTAAAATTATTTTATTTTTGAGAGAGAGAGAGACACACAGTATATGAACAGGGGAAAGGCAGAGAGAGAGGGAGACACAGAATCTGAAGCAGGCTCCGAGCCGTCAGCACAGAGACTGACACGGGGCTCAAACTCGCGAATCGCGAGATCGTGACTTGAGCTGAAGTCGGATGCCCAACTGACTGAGCCACCCAGGTGCCCCCCCCTTTTTCTTTTTTTTTTTAAATCCTCAGCCATGGTGACAAAGGGGGGCATTTCTTTGGAAAGAAACTACATTTCTGGTATTATGAGAAGTGTAGGCATGGTCCACTTATTTTTCTTTCCTTGGTTTTTTAGAGTGAAGACATAGTCCAGAGAGGTGTAAAGCCACAGGTATGGGCTAACTGCTGGATGAGTGTGCTCTATGGTCATCTCTTTAACCTTCTTGCATGAGGCCTGTTGTGCAGATTTGAAAACGTTGCATTCAGAAAGGTGATGGCTTTTTTCCTATATTATGGGGTGTAATTTCCTATTCCTAGGAAGCTAGAAATATTTTCTTTCTCTTTCTCAACTTTCTCCTTAGCTGTTTCCCAAAGCAGGCTTATCTCCCACTTGAACTAGCTGTTGCCTAGTTGCGCGCGTGCGCGCGTGTGTGTGTGTGTGTGTGTGTGTGTGTGTGTGTGTTTGTACACACAGCAGCTACCCGGCTAACTTTCTTTCCCCATTCCAGTTCAAACTGGAAGACCCTGAGTAAACCAGAATAAGGATGAGGACAGAACTTAGTGGATTCCACACAAATACTACCCACCTGGAATCAGAATTTGTTCAACATACTGATTTTTTAATCACCACTGGAGCTGAAATAAAGTTTAAAGTTACATAGTATATTGTTACAAACTAAGAATTACACTAAATTCCAGAACCAATTTGGGATCTGAAAATACGACCTGATTTGAAGGGTGGTCACAATTTGACAGGACAGTTTTATTAGGTCAGGGTTAGTTTCAGAAACTCCAAGGGAGGCTTTGAGTTTATACTTTTGCCAACAAAACTAAGCACAGAAGAGGATCTTTCTGCTAGTCATTATCTTTGACACTGATTGGGGGAGGAGGCAGTAGTGATTAAGGATAGAGAGAGGAAATAGTAAAGTTTTTAGATTTCAAAAGTGTTCGTTTTCCCCCCGTCAGCCTTGTATCCTCTCAGTATACCATAAATGATCATTTTAATATCAAACCAATTTGCATACAACAATGACTAAACTTGGTGCTTTTTGCCTTACAGTGATTATAGATTTGATATAGAAAAAAAATGTTTTACAACATTTAAACTCCCCCATCCCAAGGTCAGAAATTTTTTCATTGTCTAGACTTTTATTGGAAACTCAGAGGTTTTGGGCTTTTGTGCAAAAAGGTGATTTTATTAAAGCACAGGGACAGGACCCATGGGCAGGAAGAGCTGCCTATCAAAAAACATTTAAAAAAAATTATACTTAACTGCCACATTTTTACAAAAAAGCTCCCACAAAGTGAGATGTCAAGTAGATGATTACATAAATTGGTCAGTATAATTAAAAAAAAAAAATTTTTTTTTAAATGTTTATCTGTTTTTGAGAGATAGAGAGCCAGAGCGAGAGCAGGGGAGGGGCAGAGAGAGAGGGAGACACAGAATCTGAAGCAGGCTCCAGGCTCTGAGCTGTCAGCACAGAGCTGGACAAGGGGCTCGAACCCATGAACTGTGAGATCATGACTTGAGCCAAAGTGAGGTCGGCCACTTAACTGACTGAGCCACCCAGGCTCCCCTTTTATGTTAATTAAAAAAAATATTTTTAAATGTTTATTTTTGGGAAAGAGAGTGCACACAGGGGAGGGGCAGAGCAGTATATTTTTGCCTATGCAAAGTACTGGATTGGATGCTCTGGGAGGCTCCCAATTGATCGTATTAGAAGTATTCAATTTTTGAAGTGAAATTCAAGCCCATAAAGGTTTTAAGCTAAAAATTCTAAGTGTGGTTGGTTATTTTCAAGTGGTATCAGTTGCTTACTTCTTTTCTACAACCCTTCTATCCTCTAACTACCAGAAGCTTTGGGGGGAAATATCCAGTCCACTTAACTGTCTGAGGTTATGACTTTTTCGTAGATTATTACACTTTTCTCATATACACTGATGGTGATTTTTAATGACATAGGTTCTCTTTTATAATTTGGCAGTAAGCTCTAATTTCCTCTGTGCTCATATAACCAGACTTCACATTTTTGCCCTTCAAAACACATTTAGATTATTGAGCTAGAAGTATAAAATCCCTTCACTTGTCATTGAACTCCTCCCTGGTTATGTCAGTCAAGATAGACAGCCTGACGTTCGCATGTGCCACCTGAGCCTTTTTGCTCAACTATGCTTTTCTTTGCTCTTTCACTCTTTTGACGAAACGACTGCTGTGATTTCTGGCACTTCTAGTCCAGTTTTTAAAGTGTTTATTCCACTCCAATGTCCTAAATGCAGGCTGTGCTGTTCTTTAAAGGGTTTCCCTTATCTACTGATCAGTTTTAATGATTTTGGTTCTTAATGTTATGGCAGGCTGATTGCCCCTACCCTAACATCATTGGGCTTTGAATTGTTGCCCTTAGAAAAGAAGTAGAGAATATTCAAAGCAAAGAAAACTAAGACCACAAGGGAAAGAAGAGGAAACCTTGAGTGTATAAACTCATAATGAGAGGACACACGGTAAAAAGGGACTGAGGGAAAGTTACCTCTTGTAGCAGACCATTGGTTATAACCGTTCTGCCATCTCTTTATTTCTAATGCATCCTTTGGGGGAAAAGCTTGGAATGTGTTTCTGAATCAGAAATTTAAAAACAACTTACAGGCAGTTTTCTGTGAATAACTGCTAATTCTTTTTAATTTCCCCTTGACACCTGCATTTTTGTATTTGAATAATTGTTTTTATCATCATTTAACTTTGTAATCCTTTTCTAAAATTGTGACTTATGATTAATTTCTGTGCTTTCTTTTCCCGCAAGCATGTTGAATTTTATTATACTGAGATGACTCTTGTGACCTGCCTAAAGAGAAGTGTCCTCCTTCATGTAATAATATTTCCATCTTTTAAGTTCTTAAAGAAGCCTTGCCTTATACATCATAAAATGGATTTTAAAATGTTACTCTAAACCGGTGATTTTCAAGCTTTGGCTTGACAAAAATTACTTAAGGAGGGCACATCTTTACAGTATGCTGAGCAGTGCCTGGCTGCTCAGTAAACTCTTCCACATTAAATGCTCTCTTGTTATGCATGTGATTCTGATTAAAATAGAAATTGAATTAGGTAATATTTTTAGTGAATAATAAAAGCATAACAGTAACCAGTGAGATTATCTTAAAATTTGTTGATTTCCTTTTTAAAAGAATCCTTGAACTAAAAAGAACCCAATTTGGGTTGTTGACTGACCTCACAAAGTTACTTATTGGTCCTGATAGCTTTCTGTAGGAAGAAGCATGTGATCAGCTCCAGTGTGCATAGGAGAAACTAGGACAAACCTAACCAGTAACTTAACCAGTCCCAGCTAGGGTTACTGTCTCCTGCCTGTCCGGCAGTCAGCGCCTGGCAGCCCGTGTGCCATGTGCCAGTTGCAGTCTCCTCTCACTGCAGTCTGGGTTGGCTTCTTCCTTTAGCAGGATGGAAGACAGCTCCTGCCGCTCGTGTCTCTACAGGAGCCAGGGTCTCTGACAAAATACAAAAGCAGTTAGCTGCTATTCTAGTTCTAACTTTTGGATGGTTATGTTTGCATGTTCGAACAGAAGACACAGTTCCTTGGTTGGATGCAGATAGGGGTCAGGCACTGTTAGCCAGGCTAGAACATTTAGGCCCATACAGTGACATGTTGCCTTTCATTATTTTTGTTTTTAAGTAACGCTATACGTTTAGGAGTTCATTTGTTTACCTCTTTACAGGCTGAACATAACTTCCTTTTTTCAAAATTCCCTGTGTTGTGAACTGAGCTTGAGTGAAGTGAAATCTTTGAGGTAAGGCAATGCTAATGATAAAAATGGGAAAGAAGGCCTGTGCAGCTTGGGAGCCTTCAGAGACATAGTTTTAGAGTCACTGCCTAAATATTGAAATGCCACCACTTGTTGTCTGGAGGATGGGAAGCTAAATTGAGAACGGGAGCACCACATCTGCCTCGACTGCTAAGTATATCCGTTTCCACTGCTCACCCATAATAGAATTTTTATGTGTGCGTTTATTAATCTTGGTTTTAACATCAGTTTAAAGGAGGACGGAGAAGAGACTAAGATTACATTCCTCCGTCCTTCCCTTACATTTGAGTGTTTGTTCCTGGTGGGTCCCTGTTCTTTTTCATCATCACTCTGATGGTTTTTGGTTTTTTGTTTCTCTGGAAAGGTCAAACAACAGAAAAGACATGATTTCCTAGTACTCTATCAAAAGGCAGAATATTACTATCCCATTTTCATTTTTACTTTTTAAATTTTCTGGCAAAATAAGATTCAGGGTAAAGAAATTTTCCCTGTGCCACCTAATGAGGATCACTGAAGCAGGAATTTTTAAAAAGTCCTTCATTCTGATGAGGAACCATTAGGTAACCACTCTGCTCTCCACACCATTAAGAAATCAAGGTTGGTCCAGTGCAAGTGGTAGTATGTGAACAGTTTAAGTTTTTGGTGACCACTTCTTTAGCCAGCTTGCCTCTGGCCTGCTTCCGATGGTCTGAACCACTACTTATGTGACTATTCTGAGGTTAGTGTGGACCCAGCACTGTGCTCATTGCTGCCTTTGGCACATGGAAAACTAAGTTTAAACCAAGGCCAACAGCCTAGTTTTCCCTTCCAAAAACATTTTCAGACCACATGAGGTGAGCTTTTTTTTCTTTCTTCCTTCCTTTCCGTTCTTTTCTTTTCTTTTCTTTTTTCTTTTCTTTTTTTGCTTCAGGTAGTTTCAGGCCTTGGGGCCCCTCAAAACCTGATTTGCAGAAAGGAGTTTGAAGATGTGAAACAAGTTAGTGTTACTTCTGCTCTGTTAGCCACTGCTATCTTCATGGATCTGACACTCTATTTATCTGACAGTGCACTTAGTACTGCTTCGCCAGGGAAAATCACACAAACCCAGCCTGGCGCATCAGCACTTTCATTGTGTGCCGGGCTGAGCCTCCCTTCACATGCTCACATCCCCCTTTTAATCCAGTACTCCCTTTCCCCTCCCCAGTCCTGCCTGTTTCTGTGGCACTTATTGCTGGTTTCCCTGAGCTCCTGTTTCCACTTTGTGTTTTTTGTGGGGCCCAGGAAGCTAAAGCTGTGTGTATTTGTGGATCAGACAAGTGCAGCAAGTTAATATCATTGGCTTCTGAAGGGGAGAGTGAGGTGATGGCTGCGTTTAAGTTGGATTTCCTTCCAGAAATGATGGTGGATCATTGCTCTTTGAATTCCAGTCCTGTGTAAGTATTTTTGTTGTCTAATTTTTATCATAAGCAGAGGAACTGGGCTGTTTTCTTTGTTATTTGGTAAAACTGGTCCCTTTCCCTAAAAGAGGGAAGAAAAAAATTCGGTGAGGAAGCCAAAGTCCACAGTATTATTATTTTCTATTGTACTCTGATTCTGTCTCCTTACTACTGATTTCCTTGGGGCTGTAGCTAAGTTCTGTACAAAAGGGTACATTTGATATATGAGCAGCAACATCAACTCAAATGTGCTGGCTCCAGTCCCTTCAAGCAAGCTGTAGTGTTTCCCCATGTGATAGATTCCAACGCATTTTTTTTTTTTTTTTAAACCTTAGCTTTACTGCTTTGTGTTGGGTATGCAATTTCAAACAATCTTTTGGGACGTTATTTATTTACATCAAATTCTTAGACTCATGTCACAGTGGAGACAGGTTACTAGAGTGTATTTAGGAATGTATGCAGAATGCTGTATTGGCATCTAAACTGTATCCCTGGGCCCTGATTTTTTCCTAGTCAAACTGAAAATGCAACACAACACATGATTTCAGGGATGTCAGATGTGTGCTCTTCCCCTCCCCTCCCCAGCAAAACTGTATCAATTTTGATTGGCAATTTGCCCAAATTTTCAACATGGGAACAAGAAATCTATAATCAGTTTAAAATACTGTTCAGTAAGTGACATTATTATTGTACACAGCTAAAATACTAACCTGGTCCTGAGTTGTAGCTTCAGGGAACCTGAATTCTGAACTTTGTGAAGAACACATTTCTAACTCTTGTTTTCAGTTAATTAAACTAGGTTTCAAAGTATCTTGAAACCTCAAGCGGATGAGCCTTAGGTTATTCAAAGCCAAGAATATTAAATGGTAGAATATTCCCTAGATAACAGGCAGTAGTCTAAGTCCTTCAGTATAGCCCTCCGTTGGAAATCCATCTACCTTGGGATTATCTGTAGCAGGTGTGGATGATAGCAGATTTTGAACAGTTCTCTGTGGAATAGTTTGGGGGACCTCAAAGTTACCTGGCTCACTCATTTGATATGGATGTTATGCCTTCTCTGTAGTGTCCAAAATAATGGTAATTTAGGTTTGTCTTTTTATGCAAGCTCTTTACTGCTAAAATTTTGTTATAGCTGTAGATAACAGGTGAAATCAATGCCATCATAAAGACTTAATATATATTACCAAAATACTCCCACATACCAGATATATGTCCCTAGAACTAGGACTTTGTGGCTCAAATTATCATTCATTGTAACAGTTTCTCTCTGTTTTGCCACCGCCTTTGTTCAGTCCTTAGATACAGTATTTTTCCTCAGCCTGTTCTCTCATATTTCAAGAGGTTAAACTAATTCAGTATCCCTTGAAGTCTGGATCACAGAACACTGCATGGAAGTCACCTAGAACATGAAAATGCTGATTCCTGGACCCATTCCCAGATATTCTGATGTTAGAATAAGGTCCCAGAATCTGTATTTTAGCAATGCCCCATGTGGTTTTCATGCACACTGAAGTTTGAGAGCTAATGGACTGATACAGGTCATTCTGTCAGAGGTGATCAGGGAGCACGCGGTTGGAGCATGTTTTCCCAAGTATGTTTGCCTTTGTTTTAGTCTTCCATCTTCTCAAAAGCTTTGGGAGGTTAATTGGGCACAGGCTATTGCCTCTGTTTACAGATGAGAAACAGTTGAGAGGCTGTAACTGACTTGCCTGAGGACAATTGGTGTCGGCTTTGGACCTCAAATCAAGTTTAATGATAATCTTTTTATTTTTGCCCCCTAGACCAGGCTGCCTCAGGTGTCATTGAGCAGGTACCCATCGACTTCTTTCATTATTGCAAGTGTTTGGGCCCATTCTCATGGGCACCATATACCAAAACACAGATTTGGGAAGAAGAAAGTTCGTGAGAATGGTGTGTTTGCCACATTTTTGTTGGGTTCTCAGCCCTTCTTTTAATTCGTACTCTTTAGCAGGAGACTTGACATCAGTAGTTTTCTCTCTCAAGTGATTTTGCCCAGTAATGTGATCTAGCAATGTATATCTATTTCAAAATTTCCTGCAAAAGAGAAGAATGGCTGGAGGAGCTGTGGAAGGGCTGGGGACCTGAACTGTAGTTCCTATTCTTACTTTTAACAGTGTCCTTGATTCTGCTGTGACTACTCTTCAGCTTCCCTGGTTTCTCTTACATTGCTTATACCCTAGGAGATGGGTGTTCTCTAGGAGTTGTAGCTCAGTCCCTTTTAGCTTTCCCTTGGCTTGAGGGGGTACCGATTGCTTTTCTGATTCTCACATCTCTGTATTTTCCCCCCAAATGTCCCCTGAACTTCCCCGTGCAAAAACACTTTCCCAAAATGACTGTACTAGAACCTAAGAGGGATCAGTAACTTCTTTTCCTCATCTTTTTCATTAGGTTATCTCCAATTTCTAGTGGGTTCTGCCCCCAAATTTTTCAGCATTGCCTGAGACTGGGCCCTAATCTTAGAAGCTAGTTTGTGCAAAAATCTCTTTATTTCCCCACTTTTATTTCATCCTCTGTATTGTCGGTTGTCTTTAAAAGATCAATCCGATCACTTCCTTGTTTAAAAATCTTGTAATAGCGGGGCCTGGGTGGCTCAGTTGGTTAAGCATCCGACTTCAGCTCGGGTCATGATCTCACAGTTTGTGAGTTCAGGCTCCACGTTGTGCTCCGTGCTGACAGCTCAGAGCCTGGAGCCTGCTTCAGATTCTGTGTCTCCCTCTCTCTCTGCCCCTCCCCTGCTCTCACTCTGTCTCTCTCCTTCAAAAATAAATAAACCTTAAAAAAAGAATCTTGGAATAAAGTCCAAGCCTATTAGTATCACAAGAAAAGCCCTTCAGGGCATCTTTCCAATGTATCTGTTTATTCTCAGTGATTTTCTAATGTTTTCTCTCTTTTTTTCTAATCTTCTAAAATGTGTACTCTCCCCTAAGTTTCTCAAGTCCTTTTTTTACCTAATGTTATCTTACCTTCTTCTCTTTTTTCTGAATTCTTACCATTTTCACATCACTCCATTCTATACAGCACTGTTTCCAGCGCCTTTGTCCATTCAGCTTAAGTCCCTGCCCTCCCCCTCCAAATACAATAAAACCATCATACCCATTTTTTTTTTCCCCCACAGAACTTTTAAGCATCCATGAAAATATTTGTAGGTCCTTATAGTTGTGTTCTTCCACTTGTTTGGTGCCATCACCTTCAGGACAGGTACTGCTCAGTCCCCTTCTATAGCCCCTCGAGTGTGTAGTATCTGGCACATAGTAGGAGGTTAGGAAATACAGTTGAATGAATGATAAGCCCTGTGAGATTTGTTTGTTTTTAATAATTAAAGATAATTACTGAAATAAGGTCTCTAGGTGTTATCTCCATTTCTCAGGGAAGAAGGCTGAAAACCTTCACAAGCATCGTTAGCCTGTTTAGTTGTTGAAAGGTGACTTAACCTTTATTACGAGCTTTTTCTAATACCTAACATCCCAACTAACAGGAAGATCTCCCTTTATCCAAAAAGAAATTCCTTCCTTCCAGAATACGTGCAATTTTGTCTCACTAGAGAACAGTTGGTAAGTAACTCAGGCCAGTGTTTCTGGGTCCTTTTTATTCTGATGTTCTTCTGTGCCGGTTTTCCACAGCACAGTATCTGAGCCAGAGGGACCTGGTAGGGGTGGGTGGTGGCTGAAGATTGGGAAGCAACAAATATTTATGCCTCTTGGGGATTGGTAAGTATCCAAAATTTTTCTGTTTGTATAATGAACAAATGGAGGCCAACAGGTAATGAGAAGGGTTGAGTGGAAAAAAATGAGTAATGAAAGGTTTTGGAAATTATTAATTTATTGAGGTATAGTTGACATACAGTATTATATTAGTTTCAGGTATGCAGCACAGTGATTTGACATTTGTATACGTTGTGAAATGGTCATGACAGTAAGTCTATTGTCACCTGCAAAGTTAATAGTTTTATTTATTATATTCCCATGCTGTACATTACATCCCCATGACTTAATTAACTGGAGATCTGTATTTATTAATCTCCTTTACTCATTTTGTTCCCACCCAAGGAATTGATTTTTGAGCAGATGTAAAGGTAGTATTTGCCAGCCTGTTTGGCTGCAAAGAACAGATACCCACTGGAGCTAGCATATGTGAAAGGGTTTTTTTGTAAGGGCACACATGGGCTGGACTGTAATGTAATTAGGAACTTTCTGGAAGACTTAGAAAATCCTTTCTTTCTGACCCAGGACACACGTTCTCTTGTCCTCGCTGCACGTGCTGCTGCTTGATTGCAGCATGGCTTTGCCTTGCCATTCTCCCTTCCATCCCGTTTTCTTGCTCCATCTCTGTCTCTCAAATTAAGATATAATTCACATACCATAAAATTTATCCTTTTAAATGCATAATTCAGTGATTTTTACTGTGTCCACAAAGTTGCACAGCTGCCTCCGCTGTCTAATTCCAGAACACTTTGATCACCCCAAGAAGAAATCTGGTACCCTTTAGCAGTCATCCTCCTGCACCCCCAGTTCCCATTCCTAGGCAACTGCTAACCTTTCTGTCTTTATAGATTGGTCTATCCTGGAAATTTCATATAAATGGAATCACACAATGTGTAGCCTTTTGTGATTGGCTTCTTTCACTTGGCATCATGTTTTCAGGCTTCATCGATGTCGATGTTGTAGCATGACCTCTCTTATCTCTTGCCACTGCCCTTTTACCTTGTCACCTTAGGCGGTCTCTGCTTGCACTTCCCGAATTCTGACTTCATCACTGCCTGTTTCTGTTAACCAGTTCCAGGTTCTGTAGAGCAGTGTTCTGTGCCATAGAGCTTTCTGTGATGATAAAAATGTTCTCTGCCTCTCCTTATCCTATGCAGTAACCACATGTGGCCAGTGGCTGTTGTCTTGCTCGGTAAAGCCAAGCCGTAAGGAGCTTGATTGGCCAGGCCTTTCTGTTTTAAGCATAGGTCTTAGATTTCTGGCTACCCGGTAGATCAGTTTGTTGGGTTAAGGTTCACCCCACTGGTATAGTTAGGTGGAGCCAGGGGATGGGGAAAAAGTGGGACAAGACATTAACTCTGCCCCCCTGAGCTGGGCCTGGGGCCAGGAAGTTTTGAGAGGGAGATAAGAGAAAGAAGAGAGGGTTTAAGAATTCGGAACAAATGTGTGCTTTGAAAATGAAGCTCTTAGTTTTGTCTCTCCTGTTTCTCTTCCAAAATGGTTCTCTTTTTTACTTTCCTATAGCATGTTCCATCAAGAATCCAGGTAGACAAGGCAGCCTCTGGTCCTGATTTTTCACATTTTCTCATTTTTAATGATTTGCTAGTTGCTGCTAGAAGCAGAAATGTAAAAAAAGGTGGTTGGTGCCATGCCTCTCCCCTAAAACACTTGCTGCCTCCTTATCTCTCTTCTTCCTTCCTTGCTTCCCTCATTCCCTGCTTTTCCTTTCTCCCACCCTGCTCCCAGGTCAGTAATTTCACAGAGAATAAGAATTTCCATAGACTTGCTTCTTAAGAATGACAGGGATAGTATAGGTACTTCTCCAGGGGGCTGCTGAATTCATTGGTTCTTGAGTAGGCATAATAAATATCAGTAATTCATGATCACTGACTCTGAGGAGCTCTCCATCAATGGGGAGGTAAGGCACACATTTGAGAGTGTTTTTAGTGATATGTAGAGTAAATGCCACACCTTGATGACGTGGGGTCCTTGGCATATCACACTGAGAGTCTTGTTCCCAGGTGACTTTTTTGTGCAGTGGTTACTTCTAAGGACAACATGCATGCTGGAAATATGTGAGGAAGATTGAGGATGGAAGAACATTGTTGTTCATTTCCTCTGACACAATAAAAGTTTATAATGATGTTTTCCTTATTCACCAATATATACCACATTTCACATAGTGTCTGGCCTGTATAACTGTATAAGTGCCCAGGATTTATTAGAGGAAAGAATAAGTCAGTGCAACATTCCGGATACATGATGTCCACAGCATCTTCAACATGGCCTGGTAATTTGCTGTGCTCTAGAAGTTCTTCTCAGACTGGTGAAGAATCATGTCCTAAGCCTGTCACGACCTGACTTCTAAAATACAATAAAAACAGTCAAGTAGGAAGACAAGATAATAAGGTATAAGCTTGCATTTTGTATCTTTTAATTATTATTAGATTGAATATATATAAAGTTACCTAGTTCAGTTTCTATAAAAGTTTCTAAAGGGTGGGGCACCTGGGTGGCTCAGTGGGTTAAGTGGCCGACTCTTGACTTCAGCTCAGGTCATGATCTCACAGTCCATGAGTTCGAGCCCTGCATCGTGCTCTGCACTGACAGTGAGGGACCTGCTTGGGATTCTTTCTTTCCTCTCTGCCCCTTCCCTGCTTGCTGTCTCTCTCCAAATGGGGGTCTGGGGGAGGGAGTTTCTAAAGGGTTAAATTTGAAGATTTCCCTTGGTCCTTGGCACTTTGAATAGCACTGGTCCAGAAGATTCTTCTGGCTAATGAATTGGTATATATGGAGGGAAAGGGTGGTTCATGGAGTAGGTGGATGTGAAGAAATGGAGAAGGATTTGGAAAGTAAAGAGAGAAAGGGAGCGTATTCATCTAGAATGCTGAGTCTCCACTGAACTTTTTTTTTTTTTTTAACGTTTATTTATTTTTGAGACAGAGACAGAGCATGAACGGGGGAGGGGCAGAGAGAGAGGGAGACACAGAATCGGAAACAGGCTCCAGGCTCTGAGCCATCAGCCCAGAGCCTGACGCGGGGCTGGAACTCATGGACCGCGAGATCGTGACCTGAGCCGAAGTCGGACGCTTAACCGATTGAGCCACCTAGGCGCCCCCTCCACTGAACTTCTAAATAAACCGTAATTCATATATGTTGATTATTGATGATTCTTTTGCACTAAACAGTGATGTAGAAAATTTAGAAATGGCACACAAATACAGAAGGAACGGACAGAGTGTTTGCCTCCAATATAATTACAAATCAATAAACCCCTGCCTCTTTTCAAAAGTAGTGTCAACATTCTTATCAAAACATATTCTGAGCACCATTTGGGGGTTCTGTGTTAACCCTTTAACCCTCCCTAGGATGGAAATACTAAAGACCAGCAACATTTTAATAAAATGATATTAAAACTGGTAATTAAACTTGTTAGAAGCAGTTTGTTGGGAGCGACAGCCATTGTTTCATTAGTCATAGAGTTTTGGGTTGTTTTTTTTTTTATCATAGCGTGGTTTGTTAGAACATTGGGATTACCTTCTAAAAGCGACTACGTTTCATCTGTATAAATATATATATGTTTATTTTTGAGAGAGACAGAGTGTGAGCTAGGGAGAGAGGAAGATACAGAATCTAAAGCAGGCTCCAGGCTCTAAGCTGTCGGTACAGAGCCGGACATGGGGCTCGAACCCATGAACTGCAAGATCATGACCTGAGCCAAAGTCAGATGCTTAACCGACTGAGCCCCATTATATTTTTACAACAACCTGAATTTAGTAATTCCAAACTAAAGGAAAACCAATAAAATAATGCATTTCAAAACACTTGGGGTAGATTGATCTGGTGACAAATAATCACAGGGATAACAGCTGCTCTTTGTGAGCCCTCTTTGTGCACAGTGTTCATTTTTATCAGGATTAGTTGCTTAAATTAAAAGGGGAATTGTTGAGAACAAGAAATTCCTCCCATCCCACACATCTGAGGACTTACTTTGAACCAGGTGCTATACCAGGTGTGACTGTAAGAATGAATAACAAACAAAACAGTTTCTGCCTTCAAGGAACTCTCAGTCTAATTGGGAGAGCTAGATATAGGCAGATTATGCTGAAAGGTGGTAAATACTATAACGAAGGGGGAAATTCAGTACTGTTTGAGTCCTGACGAAACAGACTAAATTTACCTGAAAGAACATGGGGAAACCTTTCCAGACATAGTAACAAGAGTTGGTCTATATGCCATTTGCCTTACAGCTTTTGATATGTAGTACTAGATTCAGCCAAGGCAATATGTAAATAGTTCCTGTGGGTGTTCAGTTATAAGAAATGTAGGAATTAAAATACAAAGGTTAAACCACCTTCATAGATCCAGCATTCTCAAGTATCTTCAAATATTGTTCAGATGATAGCACTGGTAGAAAAACTGTTGTTTTTCCTTTAAAGAAAACTAGCGTTTTATTTAGGGTTGATATTAGGACGTGGCAAATTTGTTGTTTGTTTTTTTTTAAACATTTATTTATTATTGAGAGACAGAGACAGAGCATGAGCAAGGGAGGGTCCAAGAGACAGGCGGACACAGAATCGGAAGCAGGCTCCAGGCTCTGAGCTGTCAGCACAGAGCCCGACGTGGGGCTCGAACTCACAAAACTGAGAGATCATGACCTGAGCTGAAGTCAGACGCTTAACCGATAGAACCACCCAGGCGCCCCGAGGACGTGGCAAATTTGAATATGATGAAGTGATTTCTGGATTAAGCATGCACTAACAGAAAAGTTAGCCATGCTGGCTGTTTGGAACTTAAGGTGTTAATGGTTGTGATAAATGCTAAGATACAATCTTGAGCTACAGTGGTCCAGAAGGACTTTGATTCATTCTGAGTGGAAACATTTGTAGTCCAGGAATCCCTCTAGGTTCTTGGCAGTGGGAGGGTTAAAATGAAGGTATTAAAGCAGGAGTGTTACAAGTTTGATGTGATAGGATTGTGAGAGTTTGTGGATGTTGTAATGGTTCACTTGGTAAGGGAATTAACTGGTACAGTCTTAGAGAACTAGTAGTAAGTTGGATAACTCAGAAACAAAAAACCCTAGGATGGTGTTGTCATCGTCTATATAACAATCATTTGTGAAAGTTTAAAAGGCGAACCTTTGTTTTGGTCATGGAGGCATGACTTAAGAGCACTGGGACGAGGACTGAGACAGCAACATTCAAAGGCTGACATTCTTTCTGTTCTGTTCTTAGCTTAGGCCTTGGAAATCAAGTGCTTTGTTCTAACATCTGCTGAAAGAAGACTTGTCACCTGTCATTGTATACGTGGGGAGTCCTGCATCTTACCCACTAATCAACAGTCCATTGTGATTTTTATGCACATTTTTAAAAGTTTTGTTAACTGTGCTTCAAAACCACTAAAACTTGCTTTAGGAAGTTTGCCTCTTAGGTTCTTACAAGAATTCTCAGGCTAGACAAGGATTGAGTGACATTTGATTACTTCGTTAAAACCCAGAATGCCCTAATCAGAATGGTGACTTCATTTTGGATCTAATGGAAAGCATGGCCATGGCTAAGGGGAAGACCAGAGAACTCTGGTAAATTGAATGACTGTAGTGAAAAGAAGTAGAATTCTTTCTCCCGACTTTTTTAGGAAGTAGTTGAGATCTTTAAAGAAAAGGAACATCCCCTTGGAAAGCACCATGAATGCATAATAGAAGCTATATTTTGTTTTATGCAGCTCAAAGAAAATGAACGGCACCCTGGACCACCCAGACCAACCAGATCTTGATGCTATCAAGATGTTTGTGGGCCAGGTTCCAAGAACCTGGTCTGAGAAGGACTTGAGGGAACTCTTTGAACAGTATGGTGCTGTCTATGAAATCAATGTCCTAAGGGATAGGAGCCAAAACCCTCCTCAGAGCAAAGGTAAGGGCTTTGGGTTGGTGTTTTGTTTGTTGTTGTTGTTTATTTAATTTTATTTATTTTGAGAGAGAGAGCATGTGCAGGGGAAGGGCAGAGAGAGAGAGAATCCCAAGCAGGCTCCATGCTGTCGGTTCAGAGTCTGACACAGGGCTTGATCCCACAAACTGTGAGATCATGACCTGAGCCGAAATCAAGAGTCAGATGCTTAACTGACCGAGCCACCCAGGCACCCCAGGACTTGGGATTTTATATCTAATTTCTGTCATGTGCTTGCTGTCTCTCATTGCCGGAATGTTCCTGTGGTCACATCCAGAGGGGCTTTCCTTTTAGAATAGTTACATCTTCCAGCCCAAACGCATTTAATGGCTTAAAAATAAAAAGTTAAGTTGATATCATGAGGATAATTGGATCATAGATGGATCATAGATGGTCCTTTGTGAGAGCTCTAAATTTAAGAGACAAACTCATGTGAGAGTCTATCTTTGTCTCACTCTCTCTCTTTTAACGTTTATTTTTGAGAGAGACAGAGCAGGGGAGGGGCAGAGAGGGAGACAGGACCTGAAGCAGGCTTTGCATTGTCAGTGCAGAGCCCAATGTGGGGTTCGAATTCAGTGAACTGCTAGATCGTGACCTGAGCCGAAGTCAGATGCTTAGCCAACTGAGCCACCCAGGCGCCCCTCTCTTTTTTTAAATGTGAATGTCTCTTGATCTTAGGGATGCGATGGCAAAAATAAAGTTGAAGTAAACTAACTACATAAGGTTTTCTTTGGTGTTTTGGCTAGAGTAAGCAGAAAGGAAGGCACTATCTACACTGTACCTATGAATTTCTGTTAGTGTTGCAGAGTCTTCATAGGAAGGCCTAGCAACCAGGAAGGACCTGTTTTTAGGTAACCTGTTTGTTGTAGCCTACAAATGAATGGAAGAAAGACTGCGTTGCTTCCAGAAATACCTAGCAGAGTAGAAGCTTTATGGGAGCAATGGTAGAAGAGGCATTAGCTTTGCCCTATACATGCACATACAATATTCTTTTCCAAATGACCGATGTTAGAATAATTTTCTGTGGAAGCTGTTCTACAGTGCAGATGTGAGCAAGCAGGATTGTTAGGTTTGAAGCCAGCTTAAGAGCAGAGGATCAAGAAGCAGATAAATTATTTTCTCCATGTGTATAGTTAACCAAAAATATAAAGTATTATAGTTCCTTTATATTAACGACTGGCAGTAGAACATGCAGTACTTTAAAATCTTAATTGCAGGGTGATTTTGAAAGGAATCTATATGGTATCTCATGGGACGATGAGCCCATATTTATAAGACACACCTCTCCCCTCCTATCCCTAATAAAGATACAAATCACAAAATCTACAAATCTCCTTAGTGCCATGTGCTGTTAGAATCTTAATTATATTTGATGAGGACCAAGGGTCCAAAAAAGGTATTAAGAGTTTCTTGCTCTTTAGTCATTTTATAATTTAATAAATGGTTATTATGTTCGAGGCGTATGGTAGAAATTGACTATAAGGATTGATTTATTCTGAGAAAGAATGAGTTCCTGGTAGACTACAAGCTGTGAGTGCAAGGCCCCTTTTTTATTTGTTCTGAGTGTCTTGCCCAGCACACTCCCCGGTGCTCCAAGTAGGGTACGTCGAATGGCATGGTACTGTGACCTTTACAAGGGAAGTTATCTTTCCCAGAGAAGTTTATAGGAGCAGCTAAAGAATTTTAGTAGAACTAGAAGACTATAACAATATAGAAAATGAATAGAAAGTAGTGTAGGGTTTTTTTCTGCTTCTTTCCCTCCCCCCCTTTCTCTCTTTGGGGGGAGGGATGCTAATTTTAATATACCCAGTCTTCTCTTTGAAGTTCCAGTATGTCTGTGGAGGAGGGAGTACTCTAGGAATTACCTGCTTTCAAAGGACTGGTTTGATTTTGTGAAATCTTGTTTATTGCAGGGTGCTGTTTTGTTACATTTTACACCCGTAAAGCTGCATTAGAGGCGCAGAATGCTCTTCACAACATGAAGGTCCTACCAGGGGTAAGAAAGCTCCTACTAGGAAGTGGAACTGTGGTGGTTTTAACACATGGAACATACTTATAGGTGTCAGGCCCACACTGAAAGCCATCTTGGGGAAAAAGTAACTGCCACAGAAATTGATGTAAAGGAGGACATAAAGGGAATATTTCAAAGAACATAGGCTGAAGGTCATGTAGTTCTCTCTTAACCAAAAGAATTTTAACCTCTTGATTCATACTCTATTTTGATACTTTGGGAAAAAATGATCTTGAGGCAGACGTGAGTATAGAGAGAACTCTTAAGGCTCTGGTTTTGGTATTTCCTTTAGAGTCCTCACTTATCTTTCTGAATGCCTTCAGTGTGTACAGTGATAGTATCTGTGTGTTTTCCTTTTTAGATGCATCATCCTATACAGATGAAACCTGCCGACAGTGAGAAGAACAATGGTAAGCAAGTGTGTAAAAGCCTTCTCCTTAGAAGATTTCTGCCAGTTTAGTGTTCATTCTGATGGTATCTGGTTGTGTTTGCTTTAAGTAATCTTTTTATTATTATTATCATTATTATTATTATTACCATTATTGAAGTCTAAGTGACATAAAACATTCGTTTCAGGTGTGCAACATAATGATTCAGTATTTGTATATATTAGAAATGATCACCCATAGTAAGTCTAGTTAGTATCTGTCACCATACATAGTAACAAAAAAAGTTTTGATGTGGGAATACAAGCTGGTGCAGCCACTCTGGAAAACAGTATGGAGGTTCCTCAAAAAACTAAAACTAGAACTACCCTACAACCCAACAATTGCACCACTAGGTATTTATCCAAGGGATACAGGTATGCTGTTTCAAAGGGGCACATGCACCCCCATGTTTATAGCAGCATTATCAATAATAGTCAAAGTATGGAAAGAGCCAAATGTCCATCAATGGATGCAGTGTATATATATATGTATGTGTGTGTGTGTGTATATATATATATATATATATATATAACCGAGGCACCCCAGGATTTGGGATTTTGTATCTAATTTCTGTCATGTGCTTGTTGTACATACATACATACACACACACACACACACACACACACACACACACACACAAACATATAGTGGAGTATTCTTTGGCAATCAAAAAGAATGAAATCTTGGCCATTTGCAACTACGTGGATGGAACTGGAGGGTATTATGCTAAGTGAAATTAGAGAAAGACAAATATATGACTTCACTCATGAGGACTTTAAGAGACAAGACAGATGAACATAAGGGAAGGGAAGCAAAAATAATATAAAAACGGGGAGGGGGACAAAACATAAGAGACTCTTAAATATGGAGAACAAACAGAGGGTTGCTGGAAGGGTTGTGGGAGGGGGGATGGGCTAAATGGGTAAAGGGCACTAAGGAATCTACTGAAATCATTGTTGCACTATATGCTAACTAATTTGGATGTAAATTTAAAAAAAAGAAAATTAAAAGGTTTTGATGAGAATTTTTAAGGTCTGCTTTCTAAGCAGCTTTCAAATGTGCATTACATTACTATTAACTGTAGTCACCAGGCTAAATTATTTTATAATGGGAAGTTTGTACCTTTTGATCCTTTAAAATTTTTTTTCAAGTCTTGTTATTTATTTTTGAGAGAGACAGAGAAACTGAGAGGGGGAGGGTCAGAGAGAGAGAAGGAGACACAGAATCTGAAGCAGGCTCCAGGCTGCCTGCTGTCAGCACAGAGCCCAACGCTGGGCTTGAACCCATGAACCAGGAGATTGTGACCCTAGCCGAAGTTGGACACTTGACTGACTGAGCCACCCAGGTGCCCCACCTGTGGATCCTTTTTACCTTTTTTGCCCACTCCCTTACGCCCAACCTCCAACCACCAATTTGCTTTTTGTATCTATGAACTTAGGGAGTTTTTTGTTTGTTTTTAAGATTTTATGTAAGTGAGATCATACAGTATCTTTCTCTGTTTGACTTATTTCACTTAACGTAAAGTCTTCAAGGTCCATCCATGCCGCCACAAATGGCAAGATTCCATTCTTTTTTATGGCTGAATAATATCCAGGGCGTGTGTGTGTGTGTGTGTGTGTGTGTGTGTGTGTGTGTATGTGTATCCCACATTTTCTTTATCTGTTCATCTGTTGATAGACATTTAGGTTGTTTCCATGTCTTGACTATTATAAATAATGCTGCAGTGAACATGGGTGTGCAGCTATTTTTCTTTTTAGGCTTTATTTATTTATTTATTTATTTATTAAAAAAATTTTTTTTAACGTGTATTTTCAGAGCATGAGTGGGGAGGGGCAGAGAGGAGGGAGTCAGATTCTGAAGCAGGTTCCAGGCTCTGAGCTGTCAGCACAGAGCTCGACACGGGGCTTGAATTCATGAACCGCGAGATCATGACCTGAGCTGAAGTCGGACGCTTAACCAAGTCACCCAGGCGGCCCATTAGGCTTTATTTTTAAATAATCTCTACACCCATTGTAGGGCTGAAACTCACAATGCCAAGATCAAGAGTCGCATGCTCCACCGACTTAGCCAGCCAGGTGCCCGGAGTATGCAGCTTTCTGAGTTTGTGTTTTTGTTTTCTTCAGATAAATACCCAGAAGTGGAATTACTGGCTTATATGGTAGCTGTGTTTTTAAATTTTTGAGGAACCATGTTGGTTTTTACATTGGCTGCAGTCAGTTTACATTCCCACCAGCAGTGCACCAAGGGCTCTCTTTTCCACATCCTCACCAACTCCTGTTATTTCTTGTCTTTTTGATTATAGCCGTTCTAACAAGTGGGAGGGGATACTTCATTGTTGCTTTGATTGGCATTTTGTTGATGATTGGTGATGTTGAGCATCTTTTCATGTACCTGATGGCCATCTGCTGCATGTCTTCTTTGGAAAAATACCTGTTCGGATCCTCTGCCCATTTTTTTAACTGGGTGCTGTGTTTTGTTGTTCCTGAGTTGTAGGTGTTATTTATATATTGGATATTAACCCTTTATCAAATATATGATTTGCAAATATTTTTCCCATTCAGTAGGTTGCCTTTGCATTTTGTTGATGATTTTCTTTGCTCTGTAGAAGCTTTTTAGTTTGATGTAGTCCCACTTGTTTATTTCTGTTTTTGTTGCCTTTGTTTTGGCAGTCAGATCCAAAAAATCATCTTTAAGATTGGTTTTATGGAGCTTACTGCCTATGTTTTCTTCTCAGAGTTTTATGGTTTCAGGTCATACGTTTAAGTCTGATCCATTTTGAGTTAATTTTTGTGTATGGTGTAAGATTGTAGTCCAGTGCACTAAGTAATCTGTCATCTAAATTGTCTGGTTTTTTTTTTTCTTTAAAATAAATATGGTAAATAAATGAGATGGAGAGAGTTGATACGTAAATAGTACAAGAACATTTTAGAGTAAACTGGAATGTCTTTGATGAATATAATTTCTTACGACAAGAGTGGGGGAAGGGGAGATGGACAAGTAGGAAGGAGAACTTAGTCCTCAAGAGAATAATCAGAAAAGGAAAGTGGACATTTACACTCACCAAAAGGTGTGTTCTGTTTCTCTTGTCATATCAATTAAATGTGAAAAACTTGTCCTTCTTTGGTGTAGTAGAATTGCTAGTAAGAGCAAACATCACTAAGTGCTAGGCAAGATGCTGAGTGCTTTGCATTTAATACCTACAGCTACCTTTAAGAGAAAACACGGTTATCCCTCTTAATCAGAAGTGACAGGCACAGAATGGTTAAGTAACCTTCACAGGCTCGCAAATTACTATATTTTATCTAAATGTTTCCAATTTTAAGGTTCAGTTGATTATGAGTTGCTAAATGATGAAAAAATGTGTATCTTAGATTCCAAGTAATATGATATAAAGGCATAGAGCCAGGATCCAAACATAGATGGTCTGACTCCAGGGCCTATGCCATACTACCTCTTGTAGTAATGATGTTCAAGCCTTTTGTGTTTTACTCTCTTAGCAGTGGAAGACAGGAAGCTGTTTATTGGTATGATTTCCAAGAAGTGCACTGAAAATGACATCCGAGTCATGTTCTCTTCATTTGGACAGATTGAAGAATGCCGGATATTACGGGGACCTGATGGCCTGAGCCGAGGTGGGTACATTTTTAGCCTTTAAAGATACTGGTCTTAAATTTAGAGTCTCTTTTAGTTAGACCAGTGGAAACCAGGGATCACTAGCTAACATGACCCTGTGATGATGGAGTGGCTGGGCTTGATATTGTAAATGTAGGTTCCGTCTACCAACTGATTCCTTTAGAATTGTCCCATCCCCCTAAGGAGTCTACATTCTGCACTTCAGTGTCATGTATTAAAATTTTCTCTTTTTGTGCTTGGACAGGTCCTTAATGGAAACACTTTCTTATCCAGAGAAACTAGAGGATTAGGATTTCTCTCTCCTTTATCCCTTTATCAAGCACTTTCTTTCTTGTTGTGCTTCCCTACTTTTTCACTGAAGCACTTAGTCACTGCTACAATGTATCTGTCTCCTTTACTAGATCTCTAACCCCTGAAGGCAGGAACCTTGACTATTATTGCTAGCATAGTACTTGGCACATAGCAGGTGCTCAGTAAATGTCAATCGGATATTTAATAAGCAAATGAATGAATGAAGCTATTGACACTTCTCTTACCAGGTTGTGCGTTTGTGACTTTTACAACAAGAGCCATGGCACAGACGGCTATCAAGGCAATGCACCAAGCACAGACCATGGAGGTAGGGAGCAGATGAATGAAAGGGAAAAGTTCCTTAGCCTGAGAGTGCTAGGACAGTTGGCCATTAAAGTTCTGCAGCATCTGACTGCGCTAAAGGTTAAGCAGGCTAAGCATCTTAAAGTGAAAAAAATGATTGCTTTTTAAAAAATTAACATATTAGAAGTTGCCCTTTTAAATTTGTCTTTTTGCCATTTGTGTCTGTCAGGAAGAGAGTCATGTGGCAGTGGATGAAATTAGAATGCATCTTGTGTGTCACTACAAAGGAGGATTTTTCCTTCGTGTAGAAGGAGGACTTTCACCCTTTGGCTTTGGTGTCTTCATAGGGCTGCTCATCTCCCATGGTGGTAAAATTTGCTGATACGCAGAAGGACAAAGAACAGAAGAGAATGGCCCAGCAGCTCCAGCAGCAGATGCAGCAAATCAGCGCAGCATCTGTGTGGGGAAACCTTGCTGGTCTAAATACTCTTGGACCCCAGTATTTAGCAGTGAGTCTCTGTGGTTTGCTTTCTGCAGACTGTGCAAGCTCCCAGCTGTTTTCTTCTTGTGCCATCCCTAGCTAATAGACACAATGGCATTTACGACTTTAACATATCAAAATTTTACATAAAACTTTAGGCAATGCGATATTCTTTCAAGTTATGTTAGTGTATCTCTCTGTCTCTCTCTCTGTCTCTCTCTCTGTCTTATAAACACAACTTTGGTTATAATTTGAGACTTCCATTACTATTAAAGTGAAATCCTGATTTCCTGATGCAAAGATTTAGAAATATCTCCAGTGTCCCCGTCACTTCATTTTTTTAAAAAGAAAATCCTAAGAGAATCTTAACTACCAAATATCTCCATATTTCTTTCTCCCAGATGTAGAGAACATAATTAAATGCTTATTGAGTCTTTCCTGAAGAGTATGGTAAATGTTTCTTTCCACTGACTGAGAGAGCAAGATACTGGCACAGACATCATTAAATGAGTATTACAGGTGTATATTTGAGTTCGCTACATTATAGACAGATGGCCTTTAACTCTTTCCATCTTGTTCTTGAGTTTGACTTACGTAGTCCAAAGGCTCTAATTTGGTGTTTAGATTTACTAGATCTACAAATATGTTACAGGGGATTATCACTGCTTTAAAATCTTAAAAGAATAGCAGTACGAAATACTGAAAACTATCTCATCTGTGAAGCTGTCAATGAAGGAAAATCAGTGGTGAAACCAATAGATTCGTATGGATAGTCCCAAAAATATACACATAAGAATAATTATATACTTTTACTCTACTCCTTTAAAACGTTGTCCTATACAGAAACAAAGGCAATGATTTCTGTCTCCCAGTATTGAGTTTTGGCTCATTTGCTGCCTCCTGGTCTTCATATTTCTAAAATGTTAGAAGAAATCCCAGTTTTCCAGCTAGCATTTCTCTGAAGTCAAAAAGTATAGATGGTTGGTATATCTCATCAGATTAAGTTGTTTCTTAGTGCTAGAACATTGCTTGTAAGTTCAGGAAATTCAGGGAGATTTTATTTTAGTCTTCTGCCAAAATGATAATGCGTTTAAAATGATCTCCATTATATGCATTCGCCTTTCTTAGAGAGTTTTGGAGCTCTTTCTTAGGGTAGAGTCTCCTTTTTATTGCCATCACCGCATCCAGCAGCACATGATGGTATTTGTTGAGAGCTGCGGTCTTTTTGTTTCAGTTAGACATGATCCCTGCCCTCAGAACTGTTCTCATTTAGGGAGGAAATGAAGGTGCCAAGTATAGAGTGCACAGCCCACCAGTTGGGGTTGAGCACATTGCCCAGGGTATTTAAGAAGACAAAAATGAGGACATGTGGGTATATAAATGATAGTACATTAATAGTAATTATGAGGTTCTTTCTGGAATAGGTGGACTTGAACCTCTAGTCTGTTTAGACTAGAGCAGTGGTTCTTAATCTTTGTGGGGTGTGGACCCCATTGAGAAGCTGATAAAAATTGTGTGTATGTACATTTTCTCATTCTATATCTGGAGGTTTGAGAACCTAAAACCTATATGGACTAAAGGGATTCATGATGACTGAGGAACCAGATCGGGTGTTCATGGAAATGGGCAACAGGTTGAATAAAGGATTCAGAAACGAGGATACCAGTTGTACATGAGGAAAAGTGATTGGCTTTGAATGGAGCAAAGGTTTTCAGCCGGTTTGTTAGTCAAAGGTTGCTGTTTGCAAAGATAGTAAGATCATGGAGATCCATAAGCTCATGGACAACCTCTTGTTGTATTTGTTAGGGGGCAGCAATTGAAAGAATATACGCTGAACTGATCACGATCAGTCCGTTCGTCAGTCATTTGGTCATCCGTAACAGTGAAGACCAGTTTTGTGGGGGAGGAGATAAACGGGTCTGTATGGATATATAGCATCAAAAGATTGGTCTTTTCGTGTTCCGTTGTGGCCACTAAAGAATGACTCCAAGAAATACTCTGAAATGGTTTAGATTTGATATTTAAAATAATAGTAGTGTGAAGTAGAAATTGGGTGCCTAGATGGGAACAGTCTGCAAAATAAGATGTGTGCGGAGTGAACTAAGAACTCAGGAGCGAGGAACTAGACGTGGCAGTCCTCCATCTGCAGACTCTCATTGCAGTGGATTGCATAGCTGAACTTGGTTCTCTGCTCGACTTCTGTCCTCTGCTGTGCTGCGTTCTGTTGCCCAGGGACTTGAGCTTGGTCAGCACTCAGTGACTGTAAATATCTTCTGGGCCAGGGCTTTAGCTGTGTTGTATTGTCCTGTGCTGTCATAAGCCTCATGTTTCTGTTGTGTTGGCTTGGGTTCTTGTCTTCAACTCTCTTCTCTCTGGGGGCCTCTGCACTCTCGCTTTGCTGTGCTGTAGAGTTATCCCAGATGCAGAACCAGCCCTCACTCTCACTCTTGTTCTGTTTTTTGGTGTAATGTCTAGCTTTATTTGCAGCTCCTTCAGCAGACTGCCTCCTCTGGGAACCTCAACACCCTGAGCAGCCTCCACCCAATGGGAGGTAAGTGTTACGCTGCTGTGGAGGAGCAGCAGCCACCAGGCCACCAGACCCAGCTAACAACAGTCTGAGAGTTTTGCACCGTTTGTACAGAAAACAAATGTTTTCCCACTCATAACATAAACCCAACGCAAGATGCACATCCCAGAACTCAACCACCTTGTCTCTAGAAGGTGGCTCTGTTAGTTGCTGATGCAAGATTGCTTTGGGGTTGTCTGATACTCCCACCCCTTTAAGTCTCTATTGAGGAGGAAGATGGAAAAAGAGGTGTTAGCATGTGTGGGCTATCTGAGGCCGTTCTGATAAGGAGAAGATTGCAGGAACTCTTTATTTCCACAATAACGTGACTTTTCTAGTGGATAAGAAGAAATCCGTGCAAATGACTTACCCAGAAACTGCTGAAATCTAGGCAGTTAATTTACCTCTGTGTCTTATACATGTTAACTTCTTAGGTGAATTACCTTTTGTTGCTGTTAACATGCATAGAAAACTTAATTGACAAATATCTGAGTTGATGACAAAATGGGGCTCCACAGACAAAAGTAGGGCCATCAGACAAGTTAGTGGAGGTAGGGAGTGGAGCAGTCCCAGAGCCTCTGCCCCTAACCCTTCTGCAGTGGGTGAAGGCCCAGCAAGTGTATTGGAGAAAGGGGTAGTCTTAGATGAACTGCATTTTAGTGTGTGAGAAATTTTGATAGTGGTTCACTTTGTCTTAGGGACCTGGAGTTTGGTACGTTTTTCGAAAGTTGCTAAGTTTTTGGAAATCTGTGTTGTAGTTTCGTTTTTTATTCTTCCTAACTCTCCCCGCAAACCACTTCCCATCTGCTTTTCCATGGTCCAATAAATGGTTTGCAACACACTGTCAGTGCAGTTCAGATTTCTTGTTCCTTTTAACTGTTGCTTGGATTCTACTTGGAGGCGCCCCCCCCCCCCCCCGCCCCGCATTGTTTTTCTCTCTCTTCTTTCTGATGAGGAATCTGCTATTAAAGTGGTGGTTTTCCCTTAGTCTTTCTCCTATTGCTGTTCTCACATGTATTCCCCTCCTGTCATTCTTCCTTTGGCCACCTGAATCCTGCTGCATTTTCTGCCTGTCCACCTCCGCTGGAAAGAGCAAATCCCCCATAAAGTGGGAGCGAGGGGCTCAGATGCAGTCCTGCTCTGTGACATAGGTTTTGTCATTTGTTGTTCTCTTGGACACCTGGTGTGATGGTAGACCACAGACCTAACCCTCTCCTGGTTTCCTAATTGCCGGTCCCTGTTGTGAATGTTCACTTGGGGTGTCATGCTGTTGGATTAGATATCTCTTCTCTGAGGAAATGATGTCAAGTTTCTTAATGAATCGAGTGATATCTGAATCTTTTTTGGAGCCTTGTAGTATTACTTGTAAGGTTTATCTAGAAGAGGTCCTTTTGGGACCAGCCTTCGCCAGTGTGTGCGGTCATTGCTGGAGTGGTTACGAGGAACCTTTATCTGCTGGCTGATCTCTTGCTTTGGATGTTGCAGGGTTAAATGCAATGCAGTTACAGAATTTGGCTGCCCTAGCTGCTGCAGCTAGTGCAGCTCAGAACACACCAAGTGGTACCAATGCTCTCACTACATCCAGCAGCCCCCTCAGCGTACTCACCAGTTCAGGTAAGCGTGTCACTGGAACCCAGTGTGCCTTGCGCAGAATCCCAAGAGAGGGGTCTGTCATTCTGGAGAGTGGTTAACATCCCTTTCCAAAGGGGTCAAGATTATGAACAGTTAATTTTCAAATGTCATCTTGTGACTTAAGAGAAATCTCACAGTTTTGAGTTTGTTGTAACTGTCATTTGACTCTGTGTCCCACAGTGACAGTTACCAGAATCAGTAACTGAAAACCTCTTTATGAAGAGAATACTTGAGTAGTATTACTCTTGTGCTTTGGTTCCTGTTGACATGAGGAGCACGTGTTGGCTCAAGTTTAACACTTGGGTTTCTGGTCACAGGGTCCTCACCGAGCTCCAGCAGCAGCAGCTCTGTCAACCCCATCGCCTCCCTTGGAGCCCTGCAGACATTAGCTGGAGCAACGGCAGGCCTCAACGTCAGCTCTTTGGCAGGTGAGAGACAGCCCCTGGATGCCATCAGGCCATTCTTTGTTCAGGTAGCACATTTTAGGGTCCCCAGTGGAATGAACAAGGTGGCCCGGTGAAGTTAGGAATAATCATGGGATTTCAAGTCAGACCTGAGTTAAATCCCACCTCTGCTCCTTATACCCCCTTTCTAAGGTCATTTTCTCAGCTGTGAAGTGGGAATAGAATACTTTGAGGGCTGTGAAATAAATGAAAACATAGGTAAAATGCTGAGCTCATGGCTTAGTACAGTGTCAGGCACATAGAATTCGCTACTATTTTGATGATAGGGTTTACCCACATCTTGTCGTAAACCACACACACTCCTTTTAGCCTCCAAATATGGGATGCTTATTTTGCCGCATTCCAGCTTTGTGAGAAAGTAGCAGAAAGCCAGAGAGAAAATGGAGCGGAGCAGGTCATGTGTAAGTGTTGTCATGTCTTACACAGGTAGGAAGAATGTAATGGGGAGAGCCACACCTGCATGTGGCATTTTTTAATGTTCCCATTGGCAGTAAGGCCTGGTGAGTGTCCTGAGACCTGACCAGTCAGGGAGAAGCTGAGAGAGAGATAAAAGGGAAGACCTTGGAGTTGTGTTTGGCGTCAGTCAAGTCTTCCCAATATGTTAATCCTGCTCTTCCCCACAACCAAGGGATGGCTGCTTTAAATGGTGGCCTGGGCAGCAGTGGCCTTTCCAACGGCACCGGGAGCACCATGGAGGCCCTGACGCAGGCCTACTCGGGAATCCAGCAATATGCTGCTGCGGCACTCCCTACTCTGTACAACCAGAACCTGTTGACACAGCAGAGTATCGGTGCTGCTGGAAGCCAGAAGGAAGGTGAGTGCGGAAGGACGACAAGGGGGTCGCTCTCCCTGCAGGCGGAGCTGAAGGCAGGGCAAAGGCCAGGAGGATCGTTTAGGTGGTCAGATCAGTGCTTTTCTTTGGCAGTGTCAAGGGTAGACTGAGAAGTTCTGTAAAGTGTGCTCTGCTTTGGGACTGTTCTCTGGATGTGGCTCACATGAGAACCTGTGTTTGCCCTCCTGTAATCTGGCTGCAGGTTTTAGATGAAGAAGCATACTGACCTTACCGTGTGACAGTATTTTGACAATCTGTCTTTGTTAGGAAGTCATCTTTGTGGATTATAAATTTATCAGAGGATATCTTCTGTCAAGGTGTCCCTTTTAAGCTCTCTTACTTGGCATTTTCCTCCTTTTCTGATCTGTGCTTTTCCTAATTAACGAGGCACTGAAGGTGATGGGACAGAAAATTATGGCCCGTGGGTTGATGGATTGGGAAGTGTGTGCTGTGACATAAATGGGATTAAATTCAGGAGAGACTTTTCTAGGCAGAAAGAGGCGTGAAGGTGGTTTGTATCAATAGAAAGTCCTGCTGACACCTCTGTGCTCATACTTGACTGGATTTCTGCAGCCCAAAGCTGGCAAGGTTTAAGCACTGATGTGGGGAAAAGACACATAGCCTCTCTCGCCATGGCAGCAAGGACTCCTGGTACGGTGCATCCTCACCTGCTCTGAATCAAGATGCTTCTGTACCTAGGATATGGTAGTGGGGGAACTGGAAGAACTGTGGAGATGGACAGTATAAAGCAGGAAAAGCATGAGGTGTTCCATATGGTGCTCTGAAGACTGATGAATGGGAAAGAGGGATGGGGAGCACCAGAGGCACAGCATTTTGTATAGAATGGTCAGAGAAGGTCTCTCACTTGCTGTTTAATCAGAGACCTGAGGAAGTAAGGAAGCTAGCAGTGCATACATCTAGAGGAAGAAGGGTAATGCGGGCAGAGGAACACCTCTGTGTCATCAGTGCAAAGGCCCTGATGCAGTAGTGTTCTGTAATGTGTTTGGTGACAGCAGGGAGGCTGGGTGGCTGGAGAATGGCTGGACTGCGGTTATAATAAGTTGCCTTTGGTTAGAAAGTCATTGAGTGTAAATGGTTGGAAGAAGAAAGCACATTCTGGTTTTGAGCTCAGAGTTAATCATAGATCCCTTTTTTCTTTTTTCTTTTTAAATGTTAATTTTTTTAAAATTATTTTTTATGTTTTTGAGAGAGAAAGAGACAGAACATGAGCAGAGGGGTGGCACAGAGAGAGAAATTAGAAATACAGAATCTGAAGCAGGCTTCAGACTCTGAGCTGTCAGCACAGAGCCCGACGCAGGCTCAAACCCACAAGCCGTGAGATCATGACCTGAGCCAAAGTTGGACACCTAAGAGGGAGAGAGAGTGTGCACACGTAGTGTGCACACGTGGGAAAAGGGCGGACAAAGAGGGGGACAGAGAATCCGAAGTGGACACTGTGCTGACAGCTGAGAGCCTGATGCGGGGCTCCAACTCATGAACCGTGAGATCGTGACCGGAATGGAAGTCAGATGCCTAACTGACTGAGCTACCCAGGTGCTCCAATCATAGGCACTTTTTAAAATGTAATTTCTTTTTATTGAGGTATACTATACATGTGGTAAAATTCACCCTTTGGGGAGCATACAGCTCTGTGAGCTTTGATGAATGCATACAGTCACGTAACCACCTTTACAGATGGAGAATGTTTCCGTTGCTCCCCCCACCCCCGCAGTTCCCTCATGTCCCTTAGTCATTCCCGGCCCCCACCTCCTGCCTCACAACTGCCAATCTCTCTTTGCTGTCCCGATACTTTCTAGCACAGTTTGGAAACCTGTTATGTTTATAATCTCTCTCTACTTCTTTTTGTGTGTTTCTGTACAAGCCTTTAGTCTCCAGTTTTATTGCACCACACGCAAGTCTGCCTAGTTTATTGTCTCAGCACTTGCTCCTCCCACAAGGTCAAATCCTGACACCCCTTAGTGGGAAGGAGTCTGTTTCAGTGATTGCCCTTTAGTTCCTGTTTCGTATTTGGAGAATCTGTAGTTCTCCAAATGAATTTGTGTGTTGGGACACAGACTGTTTTAATGCAGGTAGAAATGAGAAGCAGTGGGGGGTAAGTTTGACACTGATACCGAAGGCCTTTTTTTTTTTTTTTTTTTTTTTTCCTTCTAAATGTGTATTTTTGAGAAAGAGGGAATGCGAGTAAGAGTGGGAGAGGGGCAGAGAAAGGGAGAGAGAGATTCCCAGGCAGGCTCTGTGCTGATAGCGGATCCCATGACCCTGGGATCATGACCTGAGCAAAAACCAAGAGTCGGACCCTCAGCCAACTGAGCCACCCAGGGGCCCCAACACTGATGCCTTTTCGATCACTGGGTATTTTGAAGGTCCAGAGGGAGCCAACCTGTTCATCTACCACCTGCCCCAGGAGTTTGGAGATCAGGACCTGCTGCAGATGTTTATGCCCTTTGGGAATGTCGTGTCTGCCAAGGTTTTCATAGACAAGCAGACAAACCTGAGCAAGTGTTTTGGTATGTTGGATTCTCTTTTGGTGTCGGGAGGGTTAAGTGCCTTTACCACTGAGAACAAAAAGGGTCTGAAAGCAGGAAGAGCAGGGTTTGAATTGGGTTACCATTTAACTCAACCTTGGGCAGATCAATTTTTTTATTGCTGTTTATGGATGATGGATTTCTACCCATACTGTTGCTCCGGAAGTAAAAATAATGTATGGAAATAGTTGGTCAGAAAACTTAAAAGTGCCATGTAGAAGTCAAGTGGTACTGTCGGGAATCTAATTTGTTTCATGTGATACAATTTCCAGAATTCTTGTCCCTGCTGAGAAATTTGGGATTTGAGACTATGCTCATAAGATATCTCTTGGCTCATCATGTCCCTCACCCAGGTTTCTGCTTGGATACACAGGTTTTGTAAGTTACGACAATCCTGTTTCGGCTCAAGCTGCCATCCAGTCCATGAACGGCTTTCAGATTGGAATGAAGCGGCTTAAAGTGCAGCTCAAACGTTCGAAGAATGACAGCAAGCCCTACTGAGCGTGCTCCCCTCTGAGACTGGAGTGAGAGGGTCTTCTGGTAAGTGGGGGAGGAGCACCCTTAATGATTCGAAGCCCTAAGGCTGTGTGTTGACAGCCCTGGACCCTGATCCCTGCCACTCTCGCAGGCACAGCTTGCCCCGAAGACTCGGCTACTGCCTTCTGTGGGAGTTTCGCTTCGTACAGAGGACGAGTTTGTGCTTTGGTTTCCAGTGTTTTACTTTGGAGTTTAGGTGCCATATCCTGAGTTTTTTTCTTTATTTAAAGTTTGCTGTGTTTGTAACCAGTGTGTGTTGAGAAGGACCAACATCAAACCGCCCTGGGGGGAGGAGGGGGAATGGAGAAGCATTAAAAAAGATCAGACCTTTCCCCACACTACCCCAAGAGAGGACTGAGTGAAACCAAAAATTGACCCCAGAATCTCCCTGAGTGCGAGAGTGGGTGAAATGAGAACTGGTGCCCAAGAGTCTTGGGGGCGGGGGGCGGGGAGGGCAGAGGCGAGGCTGGCTTTGGAGGTGAGGACAGTGACCCACACCCAATGGCCCCAGGAGCCGGAGGCTGAAGTGCCTCCATAGCTATCTTCTGGGGAGTTACTGAGTTCTTGCCACCTGTTTTTCAGATTCTTGTGCAGAATTTCTGCTGCTCTTTCCCAAGAAGGGGAAGACAGTTCTGTGGAAATAAAGCATTTGTTAAATTAGCTTGACATAGGCAACATGCAGGGAGACATCACCCATTACCGGCTTTTCCAGCCACCCAATGGTGTTGGATTGGCTCCGGCTGGCTGATGGCTGTTAAGGGGAAGCAGCCAGTCAAAAAGATCGTTTTTAGTTTATTTCAACACCACATTGTTAGACCACGGCCCATTTCTAATAGGTCCCTTTAAACAAGGTCTCTAGGCAAGACACTGTCTGGTTTCCTTCCTTGTAGTTGACCACAGCAGAGTGTCACTTCCATCCCAAGCCACAGTTTTCTCATGAGGGTAGATCTAAGAAGAACTTACAGTATCTAGCTTGAAGGGGGCACCTCTCCTGAGCAGAGTGATCAAAAGCCATTGAATTGGCGGGGGGGGGGGGGAGCCTTCTTCTTGGTGTACCTGAATCAGAAGGCACCTTTAAGCCAGAGTGCTGCATTTGTCAGCGGCCAGCACTTATCCATAAAAGGATGAGAAATCTTTGCTTGCCTCTGTGGTTGAGGGATCCCAGATGTGGTATTCCCGCCCTCCCTCTGCCGCCCCCCCAAGACAGGCCCCTCTTCTAACCACTCCAGCCCCTTCTGCTCTTGGGGACAGAGGAGACAACAGGACGTTTACAGCCTCCATATGGATTTAGTGTTCATTTACCTCAGTATTACCATGTTCATTTTTGTCCTCATGCTTACAGTTAGCTCCCTGCTGCCTCCCACAGGCATCACTGCGGCTCTTGCCTGTGACCCACACAGCCTTTGGGCCCTTCCTCTGCTCCAAGAAATGCTGTGGGGCTGGAGAGCCAGAAAGGACGCGCTGTTGGGAATGTGCACCTGGGCAGAGGTAGCCCTGTTGGGATATGACTCTTAGCCAAGGCCAGGGACAGGGTCCCTGGGATCTTAAGCCTCACAAACATCGGTCCTGACCCCTAACAGCAGAGATGAGATTAAAGGGGTTGCCTTGGTATTAAGTCAGATGGGGACTCTCTCCTTGTCATGCTGTCCCTTTGGGTCACAGACAGGGATTGACCGTCTTGCTGTTGTACAGATAGTTTGGTGGTGTTGGATTATCCCATTGAAGCAGGGACAGCTGTTCCCTTCTCATAGTGATAACTTGGGTCTGTTGTCCTCTAAGAAACGTGAAACATACTTCTTAAGCTGAACCACGTAAACTTGAATTCCGTGCACTGGGAGAAATGTGTCCTGTGTTTCAAGGATAAAACTGTTCCAAAGGCTTCCAGGGTCATGATGGGATTTTTTAAATAAATGCAAAAAATAAAAATAAAAAAGAAAAAAGAAAAAAAGAAAAAAATGCTAGGTTGGGGAGGCGCTGTTCTGAATCCCAACCGGCTGGAACCAAGAATGTCGTTTCTATTTTTATAGAAGTTTTATACAGCTCCGGGGTGGAGAATATTTATTACCTAAATTATATCTCTGGAAAAGGCCAGGATTTTGTAGAATCCAGAATGTGATTGTTGTACACACAGGGTGCTGTGTATGATTGAAACTACTGACTCTCTGTGGCCCGTTTGCAGCCCAGCTAATAATCTGCCAGAGGGGAAGGAGTTAATGCTGTGAATTGGCGGAGGAGAGAGCTGTGCTCCCCAGGGTGCTGCCGGTGCTGTGATAGCTGACCTTCTGTTCTGTCTTCCTCCTTGGCCATTATGGGGTTTTCCAAAGCCCAGAACTCCACTCCCTCCCTACTTTCTCTCCCATCCCCCTCCTCCCCCATTTCACAATTATTTGTCCATGGATTTGTCCTGGGCTCCGGGACCTTCTGAAATGCCTTTTTGAATAATATGAAAGGCAAAGGTGCAGTCAGCCCACCTTTGATAGCAGACCCAGAGGTTTCATACCTACTTGTGAGTTCTCTTTTCTAAAAGGAGCATGTGCCGCAGCAGGGCCCTGGGCTGCCACACGGCCAGCTGGTGAGACCAGGCACTTCTCTCTGTTCTCTTCTCTCCTGCCCAGCGAGTGAGCACAGTAGCACTGCCCTTGAGCACAGTTCTCTCCCCAGGCCAAAGATGGTTTGTGAAGAAGCTGCTCCCCTATAAGTCTCACGGTGTGGAAGGGTTCAGCTCGGAGAGTGGAGACTAGCAGTCGAGTCTTAAGCAATCCTTTTCTGTTGTGTGGGGGTTTCACTTACATAAATGTGTTTTCTGCTATAGTTTTGTTTCTTACTTGGGTTTTATCATGAAATTGATTTGCCTTGAATGCAGCCAGACACTGTCTCCTGGGTCCCACATGAGTGGCCAGGGCCTGTGTGGAAACTAAAAGCTTGGATTTCTGGAAACGAAAGGCCATCCCTGTAGAATTGAGGAGAAATCCTGGCCCTCTCCCCTAGAGAGTTCCCCCACCCCAGCCATGGTCTTCTGTTTTCTCCTGGGTTTGAGGAGTGGGGAGGCTGCACCTCTGCTCCACCAGAGAGACCTTACCTTCTTCCTGGGACGAGTTGGGGCGCCTCGGGAAATCCAAGCCTTAGGTTCCCTTCTGTCTCTGGCAGTTGGATGTTTTCTTGGTGTCCTCCATGTCCTTTTTGACTTTTCCCTGTGTCCATTGTTAGCATGTGCAAAAGTTCCCTGTCATTACCCAGCCCCCGCCCCGCCCGCCCGCCTCCTCATTTCAGGGCTGTACACAGTGAGTGTTCCTTTTCTCTCTCTCTCTGTTTGGATGTATTGCTCTGTGTAACTCAGTGGGTCTCCCTCTTTCTGGTTTGTTTTTTTTTCTAGATTCCTGCCGTTTGTTCATCGTTGTGCCTAAAGCATGTCGATGTGGCGTCAAGTACATCGTCCAAATCCCTGTCTCTTCAGCTTCTCTGATGCTTGAACTCTCACCTTTGACCTTGTGTTGACCTTTGATGCTGACGTGTATTTTTATTATGTTTGTTTCTTTCTTTGTTATTTCTTTTTTTCTTTTCCTTTTTTTTTCTTTTGTGCTGCCAAATTGGTTTTGCTAGAACGACTGCTGAAGGGGAAATATTTAAACTTGCATTTGAATATAAAAAAATCTATTTTTCTAGAACTTCATAAGATAACCACTTGATTTTGTGATTCCAATTCTTTGTAACTGTCTTCAGAGCAGCCCTACTAGCACATACCGCGTGGTGTTTGTATTTCTGTGAACACACAGCCAGTCCGTTTCTAGGCTTTGTTTCTCTGTGTGCTTAGTTTTAAAGACAACTTTGAAGTAAACAATGAAATAAAAGATGTCACTAAAACCTTTGAGGCTCCTGAGCACATTTTGCTGATATAGTTTGTGGGGCTTGAGGAGACCGCATGTGTTCTTTTTGTTTTTCTGAGTTCTCAACTGCAGAAAACACCTGAACCCCTTTCCTTTTTGACCGCAGGCTGCAATTTGGGCCCCAGCCAGCCCTTTTTCTTTTTCTTTTGTGGTTCTTCCCTGTAGTGACCCTGCAGGGAGCCTTCAAATCCCTCTGGCCCCTTCCCCTCAGCCCCGCTGTGCCCGCCTCCATGCTTGTTCCTACAGTCTCCACAGCAAAATGTGATGCTTTGATTTTTTTTTTTGTTTTTGTATTGTTTTTGTGTTTTTTTTGTTTTGAATTTTTTCCTTTCCTACTAAGATTATGCCCAGAAAAAACAAGTTTTGCATGTTTCCTGCTGTTTCTTCACACCTTCGTATATATCGCCTTCACCTCTCTGTTTTCTATAGTTTGTGCAAAAACTGACCGATTTAAAAGGGTTTCAAAGAAGCTGTTTTAAATTGTTGTGGGGTTGATTATTTTTTTCAAGATTGTATTGTTTTATTTTGAAGTGGCAACTTTCTCCTCTATTGCCCTTAGAGCGTTTGCCTGTGCACTTAGACTGTCACCTCATGTGGCCTCCAGGCCTCAGCATTGGGGGGGCGGGGGGGAGGGCGGAAGCTGGCTGCTCTGCTCAGAGATGGGTGGGAAGGGGGCCTGGACAGGCACGAGGAGCAGAGATAGAACCCAGAAGGTGGCCGCGGGTGGGCAAGAGGTTCAGCGCATTAGGGGTAGTGAGTGTCCCTCAGCCCCGAAGAAGGAGGGTGCTCTTAACCACTCGGAGGAGGTCATCCATGCACTAAGTGGCAATATACCTGCCAGCGCTTTTCCTAGGTGACAAGCACAATACTACAGTCTTCACACTGTTTACAGCCCTGGGCACCAACTACCCCACACTGGCTCTTCACCACAGCTCTGCTCTTGCTTAGCTTAGTGGGGTGGGGGTGAGGGCAGGGATTTGTTGTTTTTGTTTTTGTTTTTGTTTTTGTTTTAATTGGGTGAAGAGCCAAATAGCTACTGTCCCTGGGTGCCAGGCAAGCCAGTTCCTTGGTTCCCTGAGGGGAACTTGCTCTCCTCTCTTGTGGCACCATCCAGCCTCAGGGTCTTAGGGACTTGAGTAAGAATGTGAATGGCGGAGGGAGAGGCCAGAGGAGACTAGAGGTCACGGGATGGATCTGTGGAGGTAAGAGGTTGCAGAGGGAGGAGTTTGTGATAGATTCCACCCAGACCTAAGCTGCTGGCGGGTGGGAGAGCTGGGAAGTAGGATTGTCCAGGGAATGGTGAAGAGGGGTAGCCGAGGGACGGGGGGGAGGGGGGTGGGGAAGGTAGAAGCACTGTTAGCGTCATCCATGCAGGGGTTGATGAAGGAAGGGGTCCTGGCAGAGTTTCTTCTGTGGGACCCGGCGGGTTGCCTAGTATTATGCTTGAGGCCACTCTTACTAGGAGGAGAGGGCGGCCAAATGGAGGCCCAGTGTATGGTAGGCTGCTTAATTTCCTGGAAGGGGTGATTGGATGGAAAGAGGCCAGGAACCCCAGCCTGAGCGAGACTGCCGTGCACCCCACAGTCTGACTGCACAGAGCCGCCTCTGTTGGCAGAAGGCGCCGAGGCTCCCCTTCCTGTGTATTCAGAATCCGTGTTTGCCAATACATTTTGCTTTCAATTCCAAGAGGAGCTCTGGGAAAACCTGTGGATAAAACCAAATGCCAAACGTTGGACGTTGTTTCCTTTTCCTTTTCTCTCTCTGATTGTTTTAATTGTTCTGTGGTGGTTTTAATGGATTTGAGACCCTGGAGCGGCAGCTGCCTTTCTGATTTCCAGCTGCTTTTTGTGAATAATTTAAAAAGAAAAAAAAAAAAGAAACTTTACATTTTGGAGACAAACCTGTGTGAGTTTTTTATTGGTACAAACGTTGTATTTAACACTAGGGGTTTTGTACAGTTTTTTGCCTTTTCTACTAGAAAACAATGTAAAGTGATTTCACAATGTGAAGAGAAAAAAAATTGCCACTATGACCAAACGCACAGTCTGTTCTGCAGCAACAACGGGATTCAATCAACTCAAAGTCGTGATTCAGCCGTAGAAATGCTTTTCCTTTACCTTGTTTGAGCTTTCCTTTCTTTCCTGTTTTGATTTGCAAAAGAAAATGTCTTTTCTGTGTGAACTTGTGTTGTACTATGTAGAAAATTATGGATTTTACTTTAATGGTTTAAAAAAAAAAAAGGGGGGGCAAGAAGAGCCTTTGTCGCTTTTCTGACCTGATCACAGAGTTTGTGTAGTGGATTAAAAAAGAAAAAAAAAAATTGTTACAAGTTTGGAGCAAGGGAGTATGTGTTTAAAAGGAATCTCCTTCCTTTTTTTGTGTGTTTTTCCTTTTGTCCCAACGGGGAACCTAAATCTGTTTTAATTGCACAGACACACGGACAAAAAGTCATTTTGTATCTGCCAAGTGTGGTACCTTCCTTTGTTTATTTGCTATTAAACTGTTTGAGAAGAATTGACGTTGTCTTCAGAGTTATTATTGATTGTTGGGGTGGTCAGTGGGGTCCTTGGGGCTGGTGGGGATGGTGACGTTCCTGAAGAATGGGTGGGTACCCCGATAAGGTTTTGTTTTGATGTGCCTGTTTCATGGAACTGAACTCACCAAAGGCTCCTGAAAGAACATAACTTCTCCCCAGAAAACTACCTTCTCCATTATTCTGTATTCTTCCGCAACATTCCTGCTGATACAGGAGCATCTTCATGGATGTGAGGGCGATCTGGCTGCGACGTCTGTCACCCCGTTGATCGCCAGGGTTGATGCGGCTGATCTGGCTGGCTAGGCGGGTGTCCCCTTCCTCCCTCACCGTTCCATGTGCGTCCCTCCCGAAGCTGCGCACTCTATTGAAGAGGACGGCCTTCCCCAATAGAGGAGGACCGTTCTTCGGTCAAGGGTATGCGGGTAGCTGTGCTCCCCTGCTAGAGCCTCCCAACAAGCTCTCAGGAACATCTTCAAACTTTTGTGTAAATCTTCATTTTTTGTGCTGCTTCCATTTCTAGTAGCGGCTGCCACGCTGCAGAATTGGCTAGACCAATGAGTGCAGATCCCCTCTCTGGGCTGTGGAGTTCCTGCGCACCAGGGAGGCAGCCAACCAGCACCGAGTCCCAGAACAGGAGACCCGTACTGTCTGGGCCTTTAATGCTCCACCACAAAGTGATTCAGCTCCTGTCCCCTTCATTCTGACCTCGGAACAAGGTCACAGAAGGGCATCTCTAGGATTCCTTGAGTTTGCTACTAATTCTAGATCACTCTCTGAGACTCTACAGCTGGGCCTCCTGAGACATCCAAGGGCTGCAGGCTCAGCATTGGACTGGGAGGCTAGAGGCCTGCAGCCAGCACAGGGGCTGTGGGTGGGCCAGGCCCCAACCTCATCAGAGTCTCTGTGAGGTGTATCTGGAGGAGCATTTCTCAGTGGGAGTTAACACTGAGTACTAGCCCATGAAATGTTTGATGAAGTAAGAGTTGTGAACGCAAATAAATTTGGGAATAGTGCTTTCTCCTCGTTTGTGTTCATTAAAAATAAGTTTAAAAGCGAAAACTTTGTATTACTCTGCCGTAATTATCCTAGCTAACTTCATTGACTGTTTACCACAATCCAAGTGCCATGGGAAACTCTTGATACATGTTATATGTTCCAATCTTTATAACATCCCTGGGAGGGAGCTACTGTTCCCATTCTCGTTTTGTAGGTGAGTCAACTGGGGTTCAAAGACATTGGTTCAGGCCTCCTGAGTGTCTTGACTTCAGCTCAGGTCACGATCTCACAGTTTGCGAGTTCGAGCCCCACATCAGGCTCTCTGCTGTCAGTGTGGAGCCTGCTTAGGATCCTTTGTCTCCCTCTCTCTCTCTCTGCCCCTTCCCCACTTGTGTGCACATGTCTGCTCTTTCTCTCAAAAATGAACATTAAAAAAGCTTCAGTAAAAAGATACTGTGTTGTCTCCCAGAAGGTGGTGTGCACTGAGAACCAAGCCAGGTCTGCCCACCTCCCGAACCCTTTCTCTAAACCACTGCTGAGGAGAAATAACTCCAGAAGAGCAAATAAATGTGCCTTAGTTAAGCTGTGCCTTCTCCTCACACATGCTTGCACGCTGCCCCCTAGACTCCAGTGGAGGGCACCTGGGGGGCCTACAACTCTTGTGGTTCCCTCAGGTGGTGAACCGTTGCAACCTGGCCCCCACCCACCCCCACCCTTAGAGCAGCTATCTTGGTGTAGAAGGGATTTGCTAATAACTCACTGCTCCCAGATAGATGGTCCGCACGCTTGACAAGGCACCACTTCCTTGGAGGACTGGGGCACTTTCTGCACCAGTCCTGCCGCAACTGTTCTCTACCTAATGTTTTGTTTCGTTGTGATGAAATATACATATATAACACCAGATGTTCTTAAACCACTCATAAGTAGATAATCCAGTGGCATTCAGTACATTTACAGTCCTGTACAACCATCACCACCTGGTGTAAGTTTGATATTTTAATTCTGTTTTTAATGTACATTATGTGTTTATTTTTTTTTTTTTTTATTTTTTTTAACGTTTATTTATTTTTGAGACAGAGCATGAACGGGGGAGGGTCAGAGAGAGGGGGACACAGAATCCGAAACAGGCTCCAGGCTCTGAGCGGTCAGCACAGAGCCCGACGCGGGGCTCGAACTCACAGACCGCAAGATCATGACCTGAGCCGAAGTCGGCCGCTTAACCGACTGAGCCACCCAGGCGCCCCTATATTATGTGTTTAAATACACATTAAACTACATAACCAGTATGCCCGTAAGGTGTCTTCTCACAGAGGGCGTTTCACACATTGGAAAATGGGGCCAAGAGAGAGGCGCTTCCTTTGAGGACTCTCTTCCCAACTGGTTTCCTCTGTAATGAGAGGGTGATTGAACCTGAAGTTCTCTCCCATCTAGCTCAAATTTTTCTGTCACTCAAGATCAAGGTGGCAGATCTTGTCTTTTCAAATCTTTGCCTTAGGACTCTTGTTCTCCTGAGATAGAACCTGATATAAAAATAGAACGTGAAGTACAACTTAACATCTTTCAATTTAACATTGTCCTTAGGCTATTGTTTCTCTTGAAAATGTACAAAACAGAATATGCCAAAGGTAGTTTTGTTTACCTTTTTTTTAAAATGTTTATTCCTTTTTGAAAGAGAGTGCGTGTGAGCACACATGTGAGTGGGGGAGGGGCAGAGGGAGACAAACTGGGACAGAGGATCTGAAGCCGGCTCTGTGTTGAAGGCAGAAAGCCCACTGTGGGGCTGGAACCCACTGACCTGAGCCCAAGTTGGACGCATAACAGCCACCCAGGTGCCCCTCAACGTTTTTTGTTTTTTTTTTTTTTTTTTTTTTTTTATTTATTTTTGGGACAGAGAGAGACAGAGCATGAACGGGGGAGGGTCAGAGAGAGGGAGACACAGAATCGGAAACAGGCTCCAGGCTCCGAGCCATCAGCCCAGAGCCTGATGCGGGGCTCGAACTCACGGACCGCGAGATCGTGACCTGGCTGAAGTCGGACGCTTAACCGACTGCGCCACCCAGGCGCCCCCCCCTCAACGTTTTTTTAATGTTTATTTTAGAGTGAGAGTGTGAGCGGGGGAGGGGCAGAGAGAGAGGGAGACGGAGGATCCAAAATGAGCTCTGCCCTGACAGCAGAGAGCTTGATGCGGGGCCCAAACTCACAAACGCTGAGATCACGATCTGAGCTGAAGTTGGACGCTTAACCGACTGAGCTACCCAGGTGCCCCCAAAAGTACTATTTTTAACCTTTAAAAGAATATTCAGGCTTGAGATGCCTGGGTGGCTCAGTCAGTTAAGTGTCCAATTCTTGGTTACAGCTCAGGTCATGACGCACGGTTCATGGGATCGAACTCTGTGTTGGGCTCCACGCTGACAGTACAGAGCCTGCTTAAGATTCTCTGTCCCTCTCTCTCTGCGCCTCCACCCCCCCCCCCGCCCCTTTCTCGATAAACTTTAAATAAATAGGTAATATTGAGGCTTGTGCACCTCTATAATCATATAGCTGTATCTTAATTAAAACTGTATTCCTTTTTAAAACTCACACGCAGACACCTTTTATTTTTTAATAGGATCCTCGGACCTAGGTGTTGCCACACTCCTGGTTCCCAGCTCCCCACAGAGGCAGCCTCTGCACCAGCTTTCTCAGCCAGCACACTGCCCTAAGGCTCCCAGGTCCTTCACCTAGTGTGCTCACCTGAGTGTCTCAGTCCCTGATGAAGAAAGGCATTAGGAAGGAAATGAGACCAGGTTTGTGACTTTACCTCTGGGAATGTCATACTAATGTCTGATGGCATTGCCCTTCCAGGAGGGATCAGAGAGGGTTTTTTCTTGCACCTTCTGCCTCTCTGAAATATTTTCCTTCTCTCTCAGGAGTCCTTTCCAACCCCCACCATCTGGTGTTTAATTTCTTCTGCATACATTGACTTTCTCTTCCCCGGTAAAGGCTTCAGCTCTAGGGATGGCTCTTGCTTTTTAAATCAAAGTCAGAGTCTTGGGAGGGGAAATGGAACACAGTTCAACTGAGAAGAGCCATCCTGATGCTCCTGCAGTTGAGGCTCCAGGACTTGAGCCGTGCCTGCATCCCCACCAACACCCCCTCCACCCCCAAGTCGGGGGGGGGGGCGGTCCCACTGACCTGAGGCCTCCTGAGGTTTTGGTATTTTTAAATAGCTTGATGGAGATAGAAATCTCATAGTCTACAATCCACCCACTTAGCGCGGACAGGTCTTTGGATTTCAGTGTTGTGCAACCATCACCACAGCCTAATTTTAGAACATGTTCATCCACCCCAAAAAGAAACCCCATACTCATTAGCAGTCACTCCCCTTCTCACCTCCTCCTTGTCCCCAGTCCCTGACAACCACTAATCTTTCTGCGCTATAGATTTGCTTATTCTAGATGTGTCCTATAAACGCAGTCATAGAATATGTGCCTTCTGTGTCTGGCTTTCGCTTGGGCTACCTCCCGAGGCCTGTTCTTTCCTCCCCCTGCTTGAAAGCAACTCAGCATTAGGAGCCACCTGCTCCTGCCATTCCTGGTCCTTCTGAGCTCTCCACACAGTCCAGCCACGTGTTTGTAGCCCCTGTCGCTTCCATCTCTCCTGGCTCCTCTTGTTACCTGCCGTACATCTGCCTCCCCCTGAATCTGGCTGTCTTCTGGGCCTGTCTACACTGTCCAGTTCGATTACTCACTAGCCACGGTAGCTGTTTAAAATAAATTTCATTCCTCACTTTCACCCTGAAGCTACATGTGACCAGTGACCCCTGCATTGGACAGTGGAGGGACCTAGAACATCTCCATCACGGCAGTTAGTTACAGTGGTCAGGACTGTTCTAGGTGTTACTTTGCATTTCTTTATATATATATATATGTATATATATATATATATATATATATATATAGAGAGAGAGAGAGAGAGAGAGAGAGAGAGAGAGAGAGAGAGAGAGAGAAGAGAAAGAGAATAGTGTGAGCTTGAACCAGGAATGGGTACGGAACGGAGGGGAAAAGAATGCCAAGCAGGCTCTGCATTATCAGCACACTGGGCTCAAACTCACAAACTGAGATCGTGACCTGAGTCGAAATCAGGAGTCAGACGCTTCACCAACTGAGCCACCCGGTGCCCCAGCATTACTTTACCTTTAAGAAGACAGAACAACTCCCAAGGTGCCTGAGTGGCTCAGTCGGTTAAGCATCCAACTTTTGCTCAGGTCGTGATCTCACAGTTAACGGGTTCGAGCCCCGCGTCAGGCTCTGCACTGACAGCTCAGAGCCTGGAGCCCGCTTCGGAGTCTGTGTCTCCCTCTCTCTCTGCCCCTCCACCATGCACACACACTCTCTCTGTCTCTTTCAAAAATGAATAAACGTTAAAAAAAAAATCTTAAAAAGATGACAAAATAATTCCCATTTATGGATTGTATCTGTTCTCCTCCACCCAGCACCTGGCAGCATAGGAAGGTGGAGACTGAGGCACAGAGAAGCTACAATTGTCACATAGCTCTAAGTAGGAAAGTTAGGTTTTTAACCCAGGTCAACCTGACTTCGAACTCCCTGTAGAGCATATTCCTTTGGGAGGGTCTATGGTGGACCGTTGTTTAAGTTCCACCTCAAGGGGCACCTGGATGGCTCAGTGGCTCCTTGGAGCCCCAAGGGCTAGCAGGTAAGAGGTAATGCAGGAAACATGTAATGAATAGATGAACAGATACCAAAAGGTGATAGTTGATTTTGGTCAAGAGCTTCTTGATGTCCTCCCCCTGCCCCCAATTACATTAGAGATTGATTTCGAAATTTCCACCCACTCCAGAAGAAAGGGGATCCTTTCCTTTCATACCTTGTTTATACATCGCTCCCAGCCAGTACCTGGGTTCAACGTAGGGCCTCAGTGGCCTTGAAACAAATGACAGCCAAGTCCCTTAGAGCCATTTTACAGGGACCCTGCTAATACAACTCCCAAGGCAGCCCCCAGAGGCCCTGTCCCACAAGGAAGTTGGTGCCAGCACCTGCTTGGCCCTGTGCTGCTGGAGAGCCCCCGCGGCAGTCTGGGAACTCCGAGAGAGGGGAACCTACCTGCGGTCCTCTAGCCTTGAGACTGTCCCCAACCCAGTCATCCTTGAATGTGCCCAGAGCCTGACGCAATGACCTTTTCAGTTTTTTTTAATTTTTAAAAAATGTTTATTTATTTTGGGGAGAGCACGAGCGGGGGACGGGCAGAGAAAGGTGACAGAGGATCCAAAGCAGGCTCTGCGTTGACAGCAGTGAGCCCACTGGGGGGCTCCAACTCTCAAACCGCAAGATCATGACTTGAGCCAAAGTTGGACACTCAACTGACTGAGCCACCCAGGTGCCCCCACAATGACCTTTTTAAAAAATCATTTCAGGGGCGCCTGGGTGGCTCAGTCAGTTAAATGACTGACTTTGGCTCAGGTCAAATCTCGAGGTTCGTGAGTTCGAGCCCCTCATCGGGCTCTGTGCTGACAGCTCGGAGCCTGGAGACTGCTTTGGATTCTGTGTCTCCCTCTCGCTCTGCCCCTCCTCGCCTCATGCTTTGTCTCTCTCTGTCTCTCGGAAATAAATGTTAAAAAATTTTTTTAAATCATTTTAGGGTTCTAGTTTTTTTTTTTTTTTTTTAATTAAATAGTTATATAGAAGAAGCTTTAGAGTATGGTGGGAAAAGATTTGTTCAGGAATCTTTTAATCTGGTCGGACCACTAGTCCTGGGACCTTGGGCAAGTAAGTGACTTGATTGTCTCAGCCTCACATTCCTCATGTGCCAAATGGAAGTGAAGACACCCACCCAGCAGAGCTGGGAAGATGAAAGATTGGCACAGGGCCGCCCCTGGCAAACACTTGCTCAACTTGCTAAAAACCCTAAGTATATAAAAGTTAGAAGTGAGCGTTTCCCCATCCCACAGCCCATTGATAACTGTTAAACAGATGGGGTAAGTGTGCTTCCAGAAATTTTCTCTCTATATACAAAAAATATGTACATATATAATTTTCGTCAATAAAAATGAGATCGTGTCATAATGTACAGAATGTTCTGCAGCGTGCACTTTTTCGTTTACTATGTCACGGGCACCCTTCCATCCACCATCTACAGCTTTCAGTTTTAGAGGCTACAGAGCATTTCACGGTTTCTTCACCACTTTCCTACTGGACATAGATTATTTCTAGTTTTTCCACTCTTACAAACAGTAAAAGCCAATTCCAGGAAGGTTCAGTGGGCCCGTTATAGGGGTGTTAGTTCAATGACTCGTTTTCATAGAAACTACCAGAGAGATGATACCCCAATTTACAACCAGGAAAATGAATGTGTCGAGAGGAACAAACTGCCCAAGGATCCCACAAATCCCGGCAGAGGGGGCCTGAGACTGTCCCCTCTGGTTACATTTGTCATGCTTCTGCAGCAGGGGCCAGGCAGGCAATGCAAGTGAGTGAACGGAGGCCGACCTAAGATGACAGAAGACACCCGGCCTCAGTGTCAAGGCAAAAACAGTGGGAGCGAGGTGGGGGCTGTGGGTGAAAGAGACATTCCTGGTCTGCCTACCTGACTGGTTGACCTGCAGAATACCAGGACCTAGGGTGTCTGAGCTCCTGTCTCCAGGAGAAGCAGAAAATGCCGAGTTTTATATAAAATCTCCGAGGTAACAAATGTAGCCAACCGACTCAGAGGTCTCCAGCCTTTGCATGCCACATTGAGACCCCTGCTTCAGCCCCAAACTTAATATTCTATTTTTTTTTAATGTTTATTTATTTTTGAGAGACAGAGACAGAGTGTGAGAGTGGGAGGGACAGAGAGAGAGAGGGAGACACAATCTGAAGCAGTCTCCAGGCTCTGAGCTGTCAATACAGAGCCCGACTGGGGCTTGAACTCAAGAGCTGTGAGATCCTGACCTGAGCCGAAGTCAGAAGCTTAACTGACTGAGCCACCCAGGCACCCCTGATTCTACTTTTGATTATAATTTTTTTTTTTAACGTTTATTTATTTTTGAGGCAGAGAGAGACAGAGCATGAACAGGGGAGGGGCAGAGAGAGAGGGAGACACAGAATCGGAAGCAGGCTCCAGGCTCTGAGCTGTCAGCACAGAGCCCGACGTGGGGCTCGAACTCACGGAGCGTGAGATCATGACCTGAGCCAAAGTCCGACGCTCAACCGACCGAGCCACCCAGGCACCCCATCTACTTTTGATTATAAAGCAGGGGTCTAGCATGTGAGGCACGTAGCTTGTACCTGACACAGAAGGCACTTGGTAGAAGCCTCCGTGCCCCCGTGCCACACCACCCTGGGAGGTTAAGTGGCCCCGAAAGGACCATTTCAATCTGTCCTTTTGACTTCCAGGGGCCATTTGTCTGCCTTCACTGCCGTTCATTGGTGAGCAAGGCTTGACTCTTGACCCTCTCCTGAGCCGCCTTTGTATACATTTCTTCTGGCCACCCTGACCAGAGCCTCTGTTCTGTTGTGATTTCTGAAGACGGGTGTCCAATTCCCCTTTACTTTTCTCCCTCTCCCTCCTCCTTCCTGAGACAGTATCATGGTTAAGAGAGGGACCGCTGGGGGGCGCCTGGGTGGCTCAGTCGATTAAGCGTCTGACTTTGGCTCAGGTCATGATCTCGCGGTCCGTGAGTTCGAGCCCCGCGTCGGGCTGTGGGCTGATGGCTCAGAGCCTGGAGCCTGCTTCCGATTCTGTGTCTCTCTCTCTCTCTGCCCCTCCCCCGTTCATGCTCTGTCTCTCTCTGTCTCAAAAATAAATAAAACGTTAAAAAAAAATTTTTTAAAAAAAGAGGGACCGCTGGGGTCACACTGCTCAGATCCAGTCCCTGCTCTGTCTCTAGCCGTGTGGTCTTGGGCAGGTCAAATTACCTCTCGGTGCCTCAGTTTCCTCATCTGTAAACTGAAGGAAATGTTTAGCTCAGGAAATTTTAGTTGTCGTTCTTCCGTTGGTCTCACTTTGCCAGGGGCTGTGCAGGTGCTAGGGGTACAAAGACAAACCACAGCCTTTGCCCTAAAGGAGCATGACCTTGACATAACTGTGCAGTAGTCCGTAAAGGGCTGACTGGGGGACAGAGGGAAACTTTCTCCTGCCCAGTTTTCAAGTTCTGAGATCATGTGAGTTCCCAGGGACCCAAAAGTTACCCAGACTCCTTTGGGGCAGATGTAGGCTGCCCATGTCCTTCCTGCCAAAGACCAAGATGAATTCAGGTCTAGACTTTTGAGCGGGAGTGAATCTGCTAGGTCTTTCACTTTCCCTGTGGGCCCAGTTTCCTTCCCCTCTGGAGGTTAACTTTCACCAAGGACCCACCTTCCCAGATGAGAGGAAGATCCCAGCCAACACTCCTGTGCGAATGGCTCCCTGGCCGGCCACCGAAACTTCCTCTCTCCCCCTTTCCCAGGTTCCGTGGTGGGGATTCAAGAGCACTTCCCCCTGGGGAGTGCCCCTGACCTTGCCTGGCCCCATGGGTCTTTTCCCTACATCCTCTCCACCCTCTGCTGCGCTGTGACCCTAGGGCATGGACTCCTGAACTGGCTGTGAGCCCTCCTGCTCCAGATTGCCCCTCTCTGGACCCACGTGCCTCACAGTAAAGAGGAAGCCAGCTCTGCCCACACCTCGGTTTCCCCAGGATGAGGCAGGACATGGCAGATTGGCTGTGAAGCCTGCAGCGGTTGCTTTGAATTTCACAATTAGACTTTTGTTCCTCCCCCTTTTCCCATTCATTCATTCAGCATGTTCATTGAGTGGCCATGCCTGGCCTGGCCCTGGAGATAGCGGTGGATGAGACAGAGACATGCCCACACATGTGAGTAGGGAAACAGATGTTAAGCAAATAACCTTATTGATGAATATAAAATTATAGAGGTAAGTCTTGTGTCAGAATGGAATGTGATTCTCCACAAGAGCATAATAAGCTGATTCACCCTAACTAGAATGTAACTAGGCAGAATATTGCGGTAAGGAGGAAGAAAGGAATCAAGAGGTACAAAGGCCCTGGGGCAAACGGGTTGGCAATTCCTCAGAAGTTGAACACCACAAAAAAGGAAAACATGGGAGTATGTTGGTGGCTCAGTCAGTTGAGCGTCCAACCCTTTTTTTTTTTTTTTAATGTTTATTTATTTTTGAGAGATAGAGACAGAGAGCGAGTTGGGGAGAGGCAGAGAGAGAGGGAGACACAGAATCTGAAACAGGCTCTGAGCTGTCAGCACAGAGCCCGACATGGGGCTCAAACTCGGGAACGGTGAGACCACGACCTAGGCTGAAGTCAGACACTTCACCGACTGAGCCACCCAGGTGCCCAACTGTCTGACTTTTGATTTCAGGTCAGGTCATGGTCTCATGATTCATGAGTTCAAGCCCTGCATTGGGCTCTGTGCTGACAGTGTGGATCCTGCTTGGGATTTTCTCTCTACTCCTCCTCCCACTTACTGTGTCTCTCAGAATAAATAAATAAAGTTTAAAAAATTTTAAATAGAAAATGAGAAGATTTGTCCATGAATGTTCATAGCATGGTTATTCTTTACAGCCCAAAAGTGCAACAACCCCCAAATATCCATCAACTAATGAATGGTTAAATAAAATGGTATGTCTATCCAATGGATACTATTCAGCTGTAAAAAGGAATAAAGTACAGTATGGATGAACCTTGAAAACATGATGCTCTGTGAAAGAAGCCAGTCACAAAAGGCGGCTTGTTTTATGATTGCATTTACATGAAATGTCCAGAATAGACAATTCCATAGAAAGTAGATAGTGGGGGTGCCTGGGTGGCTCTGTCAGTTAAGCATCTGACTCTTGGTTTTGGCTGAGGCCATGATCTCACAGTTCATGGGTTCAAGCCCTGCATCGGGCTCTACTCTCACAGTGTGGAGCCTGCTTGGGATTCTCTCTCTCCCTCTCCCTGCCCCTCCCCTGCTTGTGTTCTCTCTCTCTCTCTCTCTCTCTCTCTCTCAAAACTAAATAGACTTTAAAAATTAAAAAATAATAAAAATAATTTTTTAAAAAGACAGTAGATAGTGGTTGTGGGGTGTATTAATTTGCTCGGGCTGCCATAACAAAGTACCATAGACTGAGTGGCTTAAACAGTAGGAATTTATTTTCTGAAAGTTCTAGAAGCCAGAAGTCAGAGATCAAGTGTTGAAAGGGTGGGTTCCTCCTGAGGCCTCTCTCCTTGACTTGTAAGATGGCTGTCTTTTGTCTATGTCCTCACTTGGTCTTACAGTGTGTGTCTGTGTCCTGATCTCTCTCTTATGACACTAGTCATATTAGGTTAGGGCCCTCCCTAATGACTTCATTTTACCTCTTTAAAGATGGTGTCTATGGGGCGCCTGGGTGGCTCAGTTGGTAAGTGTCCGACTTCAGCTCAGGTCATGATCTCACGGTTTGTGAGTTCGAGCCCCACATTGAGCTCTGTGCTGACAGCTCAGAGCCCGGAGCCTGCTTCAGATTCTGTGTCTCCCTCTGTCTCTGCTCCTCCCCCACTCACACTCTCTCACTCCAAACTTAATAAACATTAAAAAAAAATTTGAAAAAAAAAAGATGGTGTCTCTAAGTGCATCCCATCTAGGGGTAAGTCTTCAACATATGGATCAGGGAGGGCACCAATTCAGCCATAATGGGGGGGATAGAGTGACTTCTCATCAGTATGGGGCTTCTTTTTGATGTGGTAAAAATATTCTGGAATTAATGGTGATCAATGCACAAATTTGTGAATATACTAAAAACTCTGTTCATCCTGAAAGAAAGATTTTTGCCCTGGGACAAGAAAGAGCCTGGTGTGCAGAGAAGAACGAGAAAAATCAGGGGAGACAAGCTGGTGGGATTGGCAGGGCCCTGTCACCTAGAGTGTCTCAATACTAGGACCCCCAATATTTCAAGCATCTGCTCTCTATTTAAGACGTTCTGCTCTCCAAATAGATGTCTATATAAGACAGCTCTACATAAGGTGCCAGGGTGGCTCTTGGTTTCAGCTTGGGTCATGATCTCAGGGTCCTCAGGTCAAGCCCTGTGTCAGGCCCCACACTGGGCACAGAGCCTGCTTGGGATTCTCTCTCTCCCTCTACTGCTTGTACTCTCTCTCTCTCTCTCTCTCTCTCTCTGAGAACCTACTTCTTTAAGTAAACTTATATTCAAAAATTTTTAGGGGCGCCTGGGTGGCTCAGTCAGTTAAGCGTCCAACTTCAGCTCAGGTCATGATCTCGCGGTTCATGGGTTTGAGCCCCGCATCGGGCTCTGTGCTGACAGCTCAGAGCCTGGAGCCTGTTTCGGATTCTGTGTCTCCCTCTCTCTCTGCCCCTCCCCAACTCGCGTTCTGTCTCTCAAAAATAAATTTTAAAAAATTAAGAAAGAACATTAAACTTATATTAAAAATTTTTTTAATCTAAAAAAAAAGGGCAGGTGGCTTGGGTGGCTCGGTTGAGTGTCTGACTCTTGGTTTCCTCTCAGGTCATGATCCCAGGGTCGTGGGATCGAACCCCACATCAGGCTCTGTGCTGAGCATGGAGTCTGCTTAAGATTCTCTCTCTCTCTCTCTCTCTCTCTCTCTCTCTCTCTCTCTCTCTCTCTCTCTTTCTCCCTCTGCCCCTCTCCCCCCTTGCATGCTCTCTCTCTCTCAAAATAAAAAATAAAATAAATTTTAGAAAAGATGTTGCCCTTCTCCACAGTGTCTGGCACTAAAGCACATTATTAGGAACCTTTCCAAACTGGGAAGGGGATTGGAATTGGGACACTTTTTAAATGTTCAAAGGTCGGGGCGCCTGGGTGGCTCAGTCGGTTAAGCGTCCGACTTCGGCTCAGGTCACGATCTCACGGTATGTGAGTTCGAGCCCTGCGTCGGGCTCTGTGCTGACTGCTCAGAGCCTGGAGCCTGTTTCAGATTCTGTGTCTCCCTCTCTCTCTGACCCTCCCCCGTTCATGCTCTGTCTCTCTCTGTCCCAAAAATAAATAAATGTTAAAAAAAATTTTTTTTAATAAAAAAAAAAAAAATGTTCAAGGGTCAACTCCTGTCCCTGGTGGGTAGTGCGCCATGGAGCAGGTGGACACAGCTTGGGATGACCTCTTGCTTTTCTACAGCTTCTTCAACACTGAGTTCTAACAATCCACCGAGGTAGGTAACAGTACTCTTGCCCAAAGTCACACGGCCCACACAGCTAATAAATGGCAGAATCAGCCTGACTCCAGAGTCCACGCTATTCCCCACTACCCTATGCTGCCTCCTAACAACCCTGTGAGTTAGGGTTTATTAGCCTATTATTATCCTCATTTGACACGAGGAAGCTGAGGCGCAGGGGTGAATCACAAGGCTCGGGTCATACTGTGATTAAGCACTGGGTGTTGGGGACGGTGTGGGCATGTGCGTGTGTAAGAGGCCTCGGTGCAGTGCCCGGCGAATCACAGAAACAAATCCTGGGGGACGGTGGGTCTAGGGGGAAGGTTGCGATGGGGAGGGGCAGGGCTCGGGGCTGGTCAACCGCCTCACTCATCCCTGCTTCCTCAGCCCACCTCTGGAGGCAGCTCCTTGGCCAGCCTCCGGGGAGGGCCTGTCCTGCCAGGCGAGTTGGGGCCAGTTTCAGAGGTGCCGAAGAGACACCCACGGGGCTGCCCAGGGAGCAGGGTGCCTGCATCCCTGGGCAGCCAGCTCCCAGCTTGGGGTGGGTGCAGCAGAGGCCCGCATGACATTGTGGCTGACATTCCTCAGCGGCCACGTGGCCCCAACTGGCAGGGACAGCTGCGATCAGGGGCCGCACCAGCTTTGTTCCCAGGGTGGCGCCTGCTCTCCATCCAGGCCCTGCTCGCCTCCTGCCTGGTGCTGCTTTCCTGCCCGTGGCTCCGTGGGCAGCTGGCACCGTGGTCCCCGCCATGAGTGCCTAGAAGCCCGCAGCCACCAGGATCTCTCCGTGTGCCGGGCAGGGCTCTGGAAGGATGGGGCAGGACCAGACGAAGCAGCAGATCGAGAAGGGGCTCCAGTTGTACCAGTCCAACCAGACAGAGAAGGCGCTGCACGTGTGGATGAAGGTGCTGGAGAAGAGCGCGGACCTCGTGGGGCGCTTCCGCGTGCTGGGCTGCCTGGTCACGGCGCACTCGGAGATGGGCCGCTACAAGGAGATGCTGAAGGTGGGCCTGGCTGGCTCCCCCCCCCCCCCCCCCGGCTCCCGACCCTCCCGCCTCCTCAGACTCCCCCGCGTCCCGTGGGCTAGCAGCACGGCCCCGTGGGGGGCTCTGAGTCCCATCTAGGGCCCTGTGGCCTTGAATTTGGGTGTCTGAAACGGAGACCGAACTTCTTAGCTTCAGAGTTCGGGGATCTCCTGGCCAGGTCTGAGAAGGCTCCAGACTTCCCTTTTGGATTCTGAGTCAGAACCCCAGGGGACGTGGAGATCCAGGTTTGGGGCCAGGAGTGGGAGGCCCATGTAGCCTCGGGCCGAAAGGTGAAAGCTATGGATCTGAGTTTGGTTTCAGGGCTGACACTTCTCGCCTATGGCTGGGGAGCAGAGAACTCGTCTGAGGCCGGGCTGGGTCCGAGCGGGGGGCTGGGTCCTAGGCCTCGGCTGCGAGGCAGGGAGGAGGTTTGGGTCGGAGGCTCAGAGTCCAAGTGGAAGACACCTGCCCCCACCCTCCTGGCAGTTCGCTGTGGTGCAGATCGACACCGCTCGGGAGCTGGAGGATGCTGACCTCCTTCTGGAGAGCTACCTGAACCTGGCGCGCAGCAACGAGAAGCTGTGTGAGTTTCACAAGACCGTCTCCTATTGCAAGACCTGCCTTGGCCTGCCTGGCACCAGGGCAGGCGCCCAGCTCGGAGGCCAGGTCAGCCTGAGCATGGGCAATGCCTTTCTGGGCCTCAGCCTCTTCCAGAAGGCCCTGGAGAGCTTCGAGAAGGCTCTGCGCTATGCCCACAACAACGATGATGCCATGCTCGAGTGCCGTGTCTGCTGCAGCCTGGGCAGCTTCTATGCCCAGGTCAAGGTGGGCCTGGGCCCAGGGGGAGGGAGGGCGGCAGAGGGCTCCGGTCCCCTGACACCCTCGCACAAGCCCCGCTCCCCATTCAGGACCTCTCTGAGTCCTCCCACGTAGGAGAGTCTGAGAGGGATGGTAAAGACTCACCAGGAAGGGCAGAGACAGAATTCAAACCTTGGTCTGTCTGCCTTCCTGGGAAATGGGAGGCTCCTGTGTGAGGACAGGCCAGGAAGCCGCACTGCCGTGTGTTTTGCTGTGTGATCTTGGACACAGCACCTTTCCTCTCTGAACCTTGGTAGGTGCAGCTATAAAATGAGGGAGAATAGGGCCCACCCTCCAGCATGGTTGTAAGAATTCATTCATCAAATATGTATTGCCGGGCTCTGTTGGCTTGGGATGTAAGCAGGGAAAACAACAACAAAGCCTCTGGCCTTGTAAAGGTTGCATTCTAGAAAATGACAAATAAACACCATCAGTAAGTCAATCATACAGCATGCTAGAAAGTGCTTAGGAGAGGGGCGCCTGGGTGGCTCAGTCAGTTAAGCATCCGAACCTTGATTTTGGCTCAGGTCTTATCTCTCAGTTTGTGGGCTGGAGCCCCACGTAGACTCCGTGCCGACAGTGCAGAGGCTGCTAGGGATTCTCTCTCTCTCTCTATTTCTCTCTCTCAAAATGAATATGTAAACATGAAGAAGAAGAAGAAGAAGAAGAAGAAGAAGAAGAAGAAGAAGAAGAAGAAGAAGGAGGAGGAGGAGGAGGAGGAGGAGGAGGAGGAGGAGGAGGAGGAGGAGGAGGAGAGGAGGAGGGGGAGGAGGAGGAGGAGAAGAAGAAGAAGGGGTAGAAGAAAGTGCTCAGGAGAAAGGAAAGAAGGAAAAGGGGGTGGGAAGCGCCAAGGATGGAGTGTTGCAGCTTCAAATAGGGTGATTGGAAGGCTTCATAGAGGTGGCATCAGCCTGGTGATTGGAAGCAGACGAGAGGGTGAGCCATGCAGAAATCTGGCAAAAGCATGAAAAAGGAGACAACAGCTAAAGCAAAACCCTGCTCTGGGCAGGGCAGGAAAGGGAAATAGCTGGCATGTTCCAGGGCTGATGGAGGCCAGCATGATGGCAGCAGGTGTGTGAGAAGGAGGTAGGAGGTGGTGAGGTCCAAGAGGTAAGGAGTGGGGAGGGGAGAAGGCAGATTGCGAATGAACTGATGGGGGCAGTGACCACAGGCTTCTTTCTGGTCCAGTGTTGGTTCTCCTGGGACCCCAAGGCATCCAGGCTGCTCTTGGCCCACAGGGGCGGGGGGAGGGGGGCGTTGATGCCTGGCATACAGTAGATGCTTAATAAATCTGGGGGTAACTGGGTGTGTAAATGCTGATGAACTGGAGGTGGGGTGTGAGGAGATGAGAGTCAGCCAGGACAACACCGAGGATTTTGTTTTCAGCAACTAGGTGTATGAAGAATCCATTCAGGGCCACCTGGGTGGCGCAGTGGGTTAAGCATCAGACTCTTGATCTCAGATCAGGTCATGATCTTGTGGGTTAGTGGTTAGAGCCCCACATGGGGCTCTACACTGATGGCTAGGGGCCTGCTTGGGATTCTGTCTCTCCTTCTCTCTGCCCCTCCCTGGCTTATACTCACGCTCTCTCTCTCTCAAAATAAATAAACTTAAAAAAATTTTTTTGAAGAATCCATTCAGTGAGATTTGATAGGATGGGAGAGGGACGAGGTGTCTTAAAACCTTTTTTATTACAAAGAAAAGTAACCATATAGGAAAATAGAATACTATCATGAATCTGCATATACCCACTTAGATTTAACAATTATTAATATTTTGCCATAGTTGACTTACATATTTTAACTGAAGTGTTATGATATGAAATTAGAGATATCGTGGTATTTTACCCCAAAGTAGTTCAGTATGTATCCCTGAAAGAAAAAAAAAAAGACATTTTCTTATATAAGGACACTTTCTTACATAATCACAATTATAAATTTCTCTGCTTATGCTGAAAACACGCCTTTACCCTCAGCTTCTATAAATTGGAACACAAGTAAAAGGCACATGTGCAGCAGGAATTACGTCCCTTAAGTCTTTTCCAACAGAAAATGTCTCCCCTTTATTGTCTATGATTTAAAATGTTTAAAAAAGTTTTATTTATTTTTGAGACAGAGTGGGGAGGGAGGGGCAGAGAGAGAGAGAGAGAGAGAGAAGCAGGTTCCAAGCTGTCAGCACAGAGCACGATGCAGGGCACGAACCCACAATCCGGGAGATCATGACCTGAGCTGAAGTCAGATGTTTAACCGACTGAGCCACCCAGGTGCCCCTTTATAATTTTTATCGAAGAAGGCACCCATTGCCCTGTAACACGTTTCATCTCACTGTCCCATTGCTTCCGCAAGGAGTCCTTTGACTTGGTTTTTTTCTCTCCTTTGCCCCCTGGGAACTGGAACTTAATGACTTGGGAAGAGTCAGGTCACACGTTTTTGGTAAGAAGACTGTGTAAGCCCTGCTGCTCACCTCGTGTTGTATCAAATCCGATAGAGGGGGCGACAGCCTGATCCTTCTGTTTGAGGGGTCGCATTTCTCTTTTCGTGACCAGCAGGTGAGCTTGGGGTGTTGACACTGTGGCTCCCTGTGAATATTCAGTTCTGCAGTAACATTTCCCATAACGGTTTTAGCATCTAGTGATGTTTGTTGTCTGAATCACTTCTCTTATTTCAACTGCAATGAAATGGCGATTTCCAAGCTCTTACCATTCCTTCTATAATTGCTGCCCGGATTTCTTGGGAAGGACGAACTCTCCCCCTTCGCGTGGGGCTAATTGGCTCCTCCAAAACACAGTTCCTACAGGAAAGGTGGAATAAGTACATTCCTCTTTCCTTTCATTACCACTTTCATAATAAGGAATTGTTGTCATAGCTGCCTTCAAGGATCAGATCACTTATTTGTTTTGCTTTCTTCTTTTGGAGTATCATTATAAAATCCTGGATTTTAAAAAATATTCAATAGTCTTCAGTTAATTTCAGTATTGTTCTTTGCAATGGTCAAATTATCTTTTTTTTTTAACTTTTTTTTTTTTTTTTTTTTTTTTTTTTTTGAGACAGAGAGAGACAGAGTGTGAGCAGGGGAGGAGCTGAGGGGAGAAGCTGAGGGGAGGGGGACACAGAATCCGAAGCAGGCTCCAGGCTCCGAGCTGTCAGCACAGAGCCCGACGCGGGGCTCGAACTCACGGACTGTGAGATCATGACCTGAGCTGAAGTCGGACGCTTAACCGACTGAGCCACCCAGGTGCCCCTACAAGGGTCAAATTATCTTAACTTTAGTTACCAGAATTCCTTCACTATGGCTCCTGTGTCCTTTTGGCAAGACTTCATTTAAACACTGAAAGTGTTCTTGTTTTCTGGAAGAATAAGCTGTCTCAGGCTCATTTTGTATATTTGCTGCCCCAGACCTGGAATTAGCCATTTCTCTGGGCTGTTTTTAGTGGGAAATTGTATTAAAGACCAAACGTGGGTTCTCAAGGTGCTCATTGCAACTGGGTTGTCATGGCTTCTAAATCTTTTTAGTTGCCAAGACAACTGAAGTTTATGCTAATATTTGCAATTCAAATCTAATGTTTCAGGATTTTCCGTAATTTATTTTAATCTTGATTTTCTTTTCTCTTAGGCTGAAAGTGTTGACTTTTAGCAACATAATTACGTATTTTAACATACAAAATACACAAAGTACTTTCAAAAGACAATACCAATATTACTTAAAAGAAAAAGACAACTGAAAGATGTTTAAGATTTCTTTGCTGTTTGGGGCGCCTGGGTGGCTCAGTCGGTTAAGCGTCCGACTTCAGTTCAGGTCATGTTTTCGCGGTCCATGAGTTTGAGCCCCATGTCGGACTCTGCTGACAGCTGGGAGCCTGAGGCCTGTTTTAGATTCTGTGTCTCCTCTCTCTCTGACCCTCCCCCGTTCATGCTCTGTCTCTCTCTGTCTCAAAAATAAATAAAAACATTAAAAGAATTAAAAAATAAATAAAAGATTCCTTTGCTATTCTTTTGTCTTTATCATATATTCTACTGTGGATGAACGGTCCAACTACATATATACCAAGGTCATCTGAAATAATTTTTTCTGTGTGGTTATGTTAATATAATACATTATAATGTAATAATATATTATAGAATTATATTTAATATTATATTGCAGTATCATTATAATAATAGTATAATTAAACATTATAATTAATTAGAATATTAGTATGATGATACGTAATTAGGGTCATTTATTTAAATTTTCTTTTTCCTTTTCTTTCTTTTTTTTTTAAGAGAGAGAATGTGAGTGAGGGAGAGGGGTAGAGGGAGAGAGAGAGGAAATCTTAAGCAGGCTCCACGTTAAGCACAGAACCCGATGTGGGGCTCAAACCCACGATCCTAGGATCATGACCTGAGTCGAAATCAGGAGTCCAACGCCAACTGACTGAACCACCCAGTTGCCCCCTTTTATTTAGGATTTAAAAAAAAATAAAAAAAATTTGAAGCTGTAAAACATTTACATGGCTTCACATTAAAAAGTATCTAACAAGGGGCACTTGGCTGGCTCAGTTGGTGGAGCATGTGACTCTTGACCTTGGGGTCCTGAGTTCCAGACCCATGTTGCATAAAGATTACTTAACTAAATAAAACTAAAAAGTATGTAACAAATTTTGTGAGGAACTGGTTTTTATTGGGGTTATCGAGAATTCTCTTTCAGTCATATTAACTGGGAGATGCTTGTTAGATATTAAGCGAGAGATCACACAGATTTTCTATGAGAAAGAACAGAGCAATGGGGCTGTAGCTGAAGGGGGACATGAGGTCAAAAGAAGGTTGTTTGATTTTGATTTATTTTCTCTAATGAGGTAAGAAACACCAGAATGCGTTTGTACACCGATGGGCATGATCGAGTTGAAAGAGACGGGGGATTTGTTCCAGAGCTCCATGGAGGGACTAACATCTGTGGGAGCCAGGAACCCTCCTCCACGGTGGCAGGAGGGAGGCAGAGAGTGGTCGATCTCGCGGATTAGGTGGAGAAGGTGGAGAGGGGAGAGTCCTTTTTGACTTTCTTCTGTTTTCCCTGAGGACATTGGCATCACCTCCTGATTTGGAGGTTGGAGGAGCAAGAAAGGACAAGGGAGTGATTTCTTTGCCTCAGTGGTCTGTTCTTCGGAGCAGACTGCGCTGGCAATCGGTCACTGAGCTTTCGGTGAGCACCTGCTCTGGGTACCAGGGGGCAGATGCTAGGGGTGGGGTGTCTGGTACTCTCCCTGCCACGTGTCTCTGAAGCTAAGGGGCCCCACTGGGACCCAGTGAGGAGAATGAGTACCTTCTCATTCATTCCTTCACTCAACAATAGTCATGATGTGTCTACTAAGTGCCAAGAACTGTGCTAGGCTCTTGGGATCCGTCAGCAAACCAGATGAAAGTTCACGGAGCCCACACATTTGCACCGGCTGTTCCCCCTGCCGGGATCACTCTATCCCTGGATTCTCAAAGGAATGACTGAACGCCAGTGGGGCCTGTGGGTACCCCTGATTCCTGGAGAAGCCAGACCCTGGAGCCCTTGACTTAGAGGCAGCTCCTGCCATTCGGTGTGTCCCATCTTGTCCCACCTCCTCTCTGTGTCCCCCGCAGGACTACGAGAAAGCCCTGTTCTTCCCCTGCAAGGCCGCAGAGCTCGTTAACGACTACGGCAAAGGCTGGAGCCTCAAGTACCGGGCCATGAGCCAGTACCACATGGCCGTGGCATATCGCCTGCTGGGCCACCTGGGTAGCGCCATGGAGTGTTGTGAGGTGGGGCAGGAGGGAAGGGTGGCAGGTGGAGGGTGGTGGTGTGGGCCAGGGTGTCCTCCTTCCACATCAGCCCACTGAGGGCCCCAAGATCTGCCCTTGGCCTTGCTTCTGTAAGAGCCCCTGAAGGATGCGTTTATTCCACCATCCCCAAACCTCACTCCCTTCCAGGCCCTTCCCTCTGCCCACCCCATACACACCCTCTGTGGGACACTTTAAGTAGGAAGAGAGCCAGTCTCTGGAGGTCCACTGACCTGGGTTCAAATCCTAGCATTGCCACTTGCTAGCCGGGTGGCCTTGATCAAATCACTTCTGCTCTCTAAACCTCAGTGTCCACTCCCCTGGGTGTCGCGAGGCTTCCGTGGTTCAGCGCGGGGCCTCAGCACGGTGCTAGGTGTACTGGGCTCTGAGGATGTTGGCGATCCCTGGCCACCCTTGTCAGCGGGGCCCACTGAGCGATGACACCCCAGTGGTGGGCAGATGAGCAGGCCTGAGTGACCAGCCTCCCTCACAGGAGTCTATGAAGATTGCACTGCAGCATGGGGACCGGCCACTACAGGCACTCTGCCTGCTCTGCTTTGCTGACATCCACCGGAGCCGTGGGGACCTGGAGGTGAGGTCACTGGAGAGCGGAGGGAGGGGTTGTAGGCCTGGCCCAGTCCGACTCCACCCTCCACCTGGCTGTGCAGACAGCCTTCCCCAGGTACGACTCCGCCATGAGCATCATGACTGAGATTGGAAACCGCCTGGGGCAGGTGCAGGTGCTGCTGGGTGTGGCCAAATGCTGGATAGCCAGGAAGGCACTGGACAAGGTGAGGTCAATCTCCTTCCTACCGTTCCCGGCTTTCCCCACTGCTCCTATTTGGAGCCGGTGGGTCACCCAGAAATCTGTGGGGCTGGTTCTGGGCAGGACTCTTTCGGACACTTTGTCTGACGTCAGCCTCACCCGAATCCCATGAGGGGGGTACATTCCAAGTCATTTTCCCGACTCAGAGAAGGCCCATGAGGTGCCCAGACCCACAGCTAGCAAAGGGCCAGAACTGGGTTTGAATTCAGGATGCTTTAACTGCTTTCATGATTTCACGACACCCAAAGAGACAGAAATGTTCTTCCTATTCTGTATCTGAGTAAACTGAGGCAGCAGGTGACTTGCCCATAGAGCTCTGTGACTGTGCTCCAGCCTCCTTCTGCTACATGCACACACAGGGCAGCTGCCCAGCTCCCTCCCCAGGCCCACCCCTCCCTAGCCCTCCCTTTCCTGTGAGCCACGGCCTCTGTCAGACAGCTCTGCCTGCGGCCCTGGCCCCGTGTCTTCCAGGCTCTGGATGCCATCGAGAAAGCCCAGGACCTGGCCGAGGAAGTGGGGAACAAGGTCAGACCTGATTCTGTCTTCTGGGTCTGGAGTCAAGAGCCCAAGGTGGGATCTTGGGTGTGTGGGGAGGGCTGTCCTGAGAGCCCACACATGCCCTGAGCCCTTCTGGATCTCCAGGAGTTGCCCCGACCTGTTCCCAGACCCTGGCTGTTTCTTTTCCACACAGAGAGCACTTTAGAGGGCAGGGCAAGAATTCCATAGCTCAGAGGAGATCAGAAGTCCTCAGAGCTTGATGGGCATTAAAACCCCTAACAGTGGGCCCCCCATCCACTGAGAACTGGGCACACACAGGTTCTTCTGGGTATTGATCCCAGTCATCACTGTCTCCCTGCAAGGTGGGTACTGCAAGCCCCATTTTACAGCTGAGGAAAGTGAGGCTCAGAGAGGTGCTCCAGGTCCCACACTTGGGACCTGGTCAGTTTTTTTTGTTTGTTTGTTTGTTTGTTTTAATGTTTTCTGTATTTTGAGAGGGCACGAGCGGGGGAGGGGCAGAGAGAGAAGGGGACAGATGATCTGAAGTGGGCTCTGTGCTATCAGCACAGTGTGAAGCTTGAACTCACGAATCGTGAGATCATGACCTGAGCAGAAGTCGGACGCTCAACTGACTGAGCCCCCAGGTGCCCTGGGACCTGGTTTGTCTTAACTCCAAAGCCCATGTTCCTTCCATAGTGCATGTGGCCTCTCAAATTTAATAATTGTATCCAAACCTTTAAATGTTGAAAATAGACTCAGTGTTTCTTCAAGTCTTCTAGAAGATGTGAAATCCTCTGGGATCCGGTGTACATCCCAACTAAAATGCCAAATATCTTTGGTTTTGGCTAGATTATACCCAGTTTTACCCACATATCTCAGGTTGGCCAGAAATGCTGATGAGGTGGTGTATATATTTAATTAACAAAAACAGGACAGCAAATCAATTATTACAGAGTCCTTGCAGCAGATTTTGTCAATAAAATGCTTCAAAAACATTGGATTCCCAGCTAGTTCTAGGGGTGAGGACCACCTATTTCATCCACCTGCTCATTCTGCATGAGGGGAAACAAAGGCCCAGGGAGGGCAAGACGTTTTTTCCTAGGCCCATCAGGAAGGCCAGAACGCAGCCAGGACCGGACCCTGTGGGTCCTGACTGCCTGGTGGTCCCTCGGGGACAGCCTCTGGGGCTGGACAAGGAGGGAGGCTCTCCAGTAGTGACTTGGTCTTGTCCCCTACACCCACCCTCCCGTCCCTGCCGGCCCCAGCTGAGCCAACTCAAGCTGCACTGCCTGAGCGAGAGCATCTATCGCAGCAAGGGGCTGCAGAGGGAGCTGCGTGCGCACGTAGTGCGCTTCCATGAGTGCGTGGAGGAGACTGAGCTCTACTGCGGCCTGTGCGGCGAGTCCATAGGCGAGAGGAACAGCCGGCTGCAGGCCCTGCCCTGCTCCCACATCTTCCATCTCAGGTGAGGGCTCCTGGCCGGTGGGCAGGGGGCACCCAGGGTCCCTTTGGGGTACGCTAGGGCCCCAGCTGGCCTAACCACGATAGTGACACTGAACATAGTGCTTTCTGCATTCCAAGCCTGTTCTAAGTGCTTCCCCTGTATTAACTCAGTGAATCCTCCCAGCAGCCCTTTGAGGTGGCCATTATCCTCCCCAAAGAGAATTCAGAGAGGCCTCTCAAAGGCCATGAGATTCAGACACCCAGGGCTACACAGGTACCGGCCTCCATGCCGATCTCCTGACTCCTGGCCTTCTGGAAGGCTCAGGACAGAGTGCCAGGAGCAAGCAGGATCCAGGGGGCCCTACCCTCTGCCTAGACACCTTCCCAGATCCTACAGAGGGGAGGGGAGGAGAGAGAGCCCAGGCCCAGGATGGAAGCATGGGTTCAGTGAGTGGACAGAGCCCTTCGCATCCCCAGGTGCCTGCAGAACAATGGGACACGCAGCTGCCCTAACTGCCGCCGCTCATCCGTGAAGCCTGGCTTTGTGTGAGTCCCACCAGCAGTCTCGGGCTTCTGCCTCACTTCCCCATGCTCCTTCTCCACCACCGTGCGGGGGTCCCCTGACTGGCCATGCCTTGGACCCTCTTTACTCCTGGGGCAGCCGCCGGGGCCTCCTCCAACCTCAGTCAGGCCCCAGGGCCTGCCCACTGTTGCTCGTCCAGGCTCAGCTGCCCTCCCTGACTCTTTGTACTTTGCTCTTTATAGAAAAATAAACTGTTTGTACTTGACCCCAGCGATTCTGACTCTTTGTGGGTGTGCTGTGGCCAGCACAGACAGGACAGCTTCTTCTTCTCCAACTGGTCTTCTTGACTCCTGTCAGGCAACTCTGACAAGTGTGGATTTGGGGTCAGCAGCCCCTGTGCTGACACTGACTCACCAAACAACCTTGAGCAAGTCACGTAGCCTCTGTGATCGTCCACACATTTATCTAAAGTGGAGAATGATAGGGGTGCCTGGCTGGCTCAGTCGATGGAGCCAGCAACTCTTGATCTCCCGGTTGTGAGTTCAGGGCCCACATAGAGCTTACTTAACAAAATAAAGTTGAGAACAATAAGCCAATCTGTCCACGGGGCAGAGCTGTTGAGAGGATGGAAGAAATGCTGTTATTTGCAGAGGTGGCTTGCCAGCCTGAGCAAGCAGCTGCAAATGCTGTTATTTAAAGAAATTTCTGCCTTCAACTGCTTCCAAGAAAACCATTACACAGATTCTCACTGTATAGGGTTACTTGTGATGGTTTGACTTAAAATATACGCTTACATGAAGTACATTTTAGCGGTGCCCTGGGTCTCACCTCATGGTAATAAGCAGAGATCCTCCACAGCAAGGGACCCAGCTACAACAAATGGGTCTCATAAGATCCAGAGGTCTGCCCTACTCCTTGAAATGACAAGAAACGATTACAGACGTTGAGTCATAATGTTTTTAATTGTGGAGACTGTTGTCAATTGAGCTCTTTCCACGTGGGCAGTTCTGTGGCACCTGCTCAGAAAAGCAGCAGCGATTTCTCTTTAAAACTGATTAATGAGGGGCGCCTGGGTGGCGCAGTCGGTTAAGCGTCCGACTTCAGCCAGGTCACGATCTCGCGGTCCGTGAGTTCGAGCCCCGCGTCGGGCTCCGGGCTGATGGCTCGGAGCCTGGAGCCTGTTTCCGATTCTGTGTCTCCCTCTCTCTCTGCCCCTCCCCCGTTCATGCTCTGTCTCTCTCTGTCCCAAAAATAAATAAAAAACATTGAAAAAAAAAAATTTAAAAAAAACTGATTAATGATTCTCTCAGGTGACCCTGGTTATGCCCTTTTTTTGGCTCGTTGCACACGGCTAGCCTATGTTGTCTATGGTTTGCGAGGCAGAGCCATCGCGCGAATCCCCTAATTCCTAGCTGCGCCAGATTCTGAGGTCAAGTCACCCCTTCGAACGTGCCCTTTCAATTACCGGCCAGATTAACACTACATTTCCCAGACACCCTGCAGGCTCCTTTCATTGCTCCCTCCCCTTCCGGTTTTATATCCAGGCCCCGCCCATTGCCCGCGCCGACCAATAGCGCACCCACCTCTCGCTCCTGGTTTAAACAGGACGAGGGCGGTAACGTTCCTGGAGCAGTAGGGGGAGTGAGGGGCGCGTCCTGCGGCCCGGGTTTTGTCTTTTGAATCGGAGTAGCAGATTCGCTCTGGCCGTGGAGGACGGAGCTAATTCGGTTAAGAGTCAGGACTTGGGGAGAGAGGCCCGCCACTAGTCAGAAGCAGGCCTTCAGAAAGAAAGTATTAATCTCTCGCCGCAGTTCCTGTCCAGTCCGATCTTCGGTCTTCTCCTTTCAGAACATGAATCTGCTGCCGGAACTGGAGAGTCCAGTGACTCGGCAGGAGAAGATGGCTACCGTGTGGGATGAAGCTGAGGTGCGCGCTGGGAGGGTTGGGGCTCCCGGAGCTGGGGCCGGCGGGAAGACGCCCTTGGCGGGAGGGTAGGAAGTGGCTGGGGGAGTCAAGATCTAGCCTGGTCCTGGGGTCAGGGCCGCTTGGGATGTGGGCCAGGGTCTCGACTCCTTCATTCTGGTTTTCTGGGCTGGGAAGCTGAAGCTGTGAGTGGGCTCGGAGGACGCGGAATCCTTGCCCTGAGTTTAAAAAAAAAAAAAATTTTTTTTTTTTTTAACAGCAAGATGGAATCGGGGAGGAGGTGCTCAAGATGTCCACAGAAGAGATTATCCAGCGCACACGGCTGCTGGACAGTGAGATCAAGGTGGGCTCACAGCCCCAGGGGCAGCGAGGCCCCCGCAGGGCAGACCCTAGAGATCCCAGCAGCTTCTTTCACTTTGTTATCGGCCTTGCCGGGAGGACTTCGGGCCCGCGGATCAAGAAAGAAGAACTAAGCCTTAGAAGGGAGTCGAAGAGGGTCAGGGTGGTGGGAGGGCAGGTCTGACAGGAGGAATCATCAGAATGCTCTTTCCAACGAGGTCTTTATTCCTCTTGAGAATCTTTCTCTTAGGAAGTCCCCAGTTTACAGATGAGGAAACAGGTTTCTGTTGTGGTGAAATACCCAGCCCTTAATTAGCAGCAAAAGCTAAAACCTGTATTTGCTTGATTCAGGGCCCTGCTCTTTTTCCTCTGCTACAACTGCCTCAGGAAGTTTCCACACTGGCCTGTTTTGACCTCTGCTGGATGTGGACACAGTCAGGTTCACCTTTCAGAGAGCCTTAGAGCTGACTGAATGGGTGCGGGAGGTCCCCTTGGGCAGCCTGGGCTTCACCAGTTACAGGGTTCTAGGGATAAGCTGAGCCACAGCTGAACATTTTGCTTCCACTTGCCCTCATCCCAGATCATGAAGAGTGAAGTATTGAGAGTGACCCACGAACTCCAGGCCATGAAGGACAAGATCAAAGAGAACAGTGAGAAAATCAAAGTGAACAAGACCCTGCCGTACCTTGTCTCCAACGTCATCGAGGTGTGTGTGTATGTGGAGGGGAAGAGAAAGGGTTAGCGGGGCTTGGAGGCAGGCAGCCTGTGATGGTGCCGTTGGAGAAAAAGTGGGTGAAAGTTTTGAGGCCTAACTTGCATGTTAGAGCTGTACCTCGTGAGGCCCCCTCCCTAGTGTGCACTTCCGGGGCTCTACACACACACACACACACACACACACACACGTGTGTGTGTGTGTGTGTGTGTATGTGATATATATATGATATATGTATGATATATGATATATATATGATATAATATATGATATATATATATAACCTGAAAAGGCTTCAGAAGCCTCACATGTATCCTCTTTACTAGGGGGTAGAGAGCTGTGTGCAGAGAAGCAGAACCTAAACAGATCTTACCAGTCCCCTGGCTTATCAGCCACACCTTTGCTGGGCTTGCGGCTAGTCTCAGGAGTGGGGTGGATTGTCTTGGCCCCAGAAGCACGGGGCTTTGGGGAGTTCAAGGGCTGAGCAGGACCTCTTGACCTGAGTTTTTTCCCTTCCTAGCTTCTAGATGTTGATCCCAATGACCAGGAGGAGGATGGTGCCAATATTGACCTGGATTCCCAGAGGAAGGGTAAATGTGCAGTGATCAAAACCTCTACCCGACAGGTGAGGCCAGCTCAATGCTAGGAGAACTGAGGAGGGTGAGGAGTGGATGTGGGACAGGACTAGGGAGTGTTCTTGAGGGCAGTAACAGACTGCACCTGGAATTTTTCATACAGACATACTTCCTGCCTGTGATTGGGTTGGTGGATGCTGAAAAGCTAAAGCCTGGAGACTTGGTGGTGAGTGGTGTCCCTGAGCCCAGGCAGGGCTTTTCCAGTGAGGTTTCTCCCACTGGCTAGCTGAGCCTCTGCCCCAGGCCCAGTTCAGTGTTGGCCCTAAATCTCAGCAGAACAGCCCAGAGAGTCCGAGCTTTATCTGCCTGCTCTTCGGTTCTTGTCTTTCCTAGTCCTGTTTTTTCTTTTCACTCTACAGACACCTATCACCCAGCCAGTTAGTTAGGCCTTGAGCTGGGACAAATCTGAAGGCTTTGTGCTCTGTCCCTAGGGTGTGAACAAAGACTCGTATCTGATCCTGGAGACCCTGCCTACAGAGTATGACTCACGGGTGAAAGCCATGGAGGTGGATGAGAGGCCCACAGAACAATACAGTGACATTGGGGGCCTGGACAAGCAGATTCAGGAGGTGAGGGAGGCACCGGCTGCCACTAGTAGCCTCGCCAGCCTTTTGTTTTTCTGATTCATTGATCAGAGCACTTAGTGCCAGTGTGCCTCCTATCTTCCATCCTACGGTGGTAAGAGGGTGCCCTATGACAGTTTAGGAGGCTGAGGTCCAGAGAGATTAAATGACTTGTTGAGGGCCACAGGAAGGTTAGGGCCAGAGCCAGGACTGGAACTCAGGCTCCTGGTTCTTGTCCCAGTGCCTTTCTACCATATCCTGCTATTTCTGGAGCGACCATAGCCAGCCCTGGTGGGAGTGAGCATTCTGCATCTATTTTTTTAAGTTAATTTATATATATATAAAAACTTGAACTCACAAACCATGAGATCATGACCTGATCTCAAGAGTTGGCCACTGAGCTGAGCCACCCAGGCACCCTGATTCTGCATCCTTTTGATGCAGGGAAGAAGAGAGCAATGTCTCTGAATAGGAGGAGTAGGAGGGTTGCAGATTGGGGTTGAAGTCATTAAGTGTTAGGCTCGGAGCCCTCAGGGCTTCACTCTCCTCACCCAGGACTTCTTCCTGGCAGCTGGTGGAGGCCATTGTCCTGCCAATGAACCACAAGGAGAAGTTTGAGAACTTGGGGATCCAGCCTCCAAAAGGGGTGTTGATGTATGGACCTCCAGGTACGGGGAAGACCCTGCTGGCCCGGGCCTGTGCTGCACAGACCAAGGTGAGTGCTTTGGGAGGGATGAGGAAGAAAGGGGCAGAAGCCAAAGCGTTACCAAAGGGACTCAAGAGGGACCTCTCTTGGTGTCTTTGGCCTGATATGGATCACCGTGCCGCCTCATCAGGCTACCTTCCTGAAGCTGGCTGGCCCACAGCTGGTGCAGATGTTCATTGGGGATGGTGCCAAGCTGGTCCGCGATGCCTTTGCCCTGGCTAAGGAGAAAGCTCCATCCATTATCTTCATTGATGAGCTGGATGCCATCGGCACTAAGCGGTAGGGGGATGCTGAGTGCCTCCAAGGAGATTGTTCTAAATCCTGTTTCCCCTGCTGTCCCATTCTTCCCCTGGAGCAGTGGCAGCTCTCCTCTCGTGGTTTTGCTTCCTGAATTCTCTTCTAACTGGCTTCCCTGCTGCTTTTCTCCTGACTATCTATTCTCCTCACGGCTGCCAGCATGGTCCTTTCATACCTGCTTGCTTCACTCCCATGTACCCCATCCCTCACACAAACATCCTACTTAAAATCCTCCATGGGCCCTGCATTGCTCCTTGGGATAAATGCTGGACTTAACCAGTCCCCTGTGTGGCTGTCCCTGCTCCTCTCCACCTCATCCTGGACCTGCCTCCGCCCCCACCTCTTCACAGCATCCTTCGGGTTTATAGGCCTGCTCCAGCTCTGTGCTGAGAGAGATTTTGCACTTACTGTTCCCTCTGTGGAATGTACTTTTCCCCTGGTGTGTTTTCAGCCTGAGGGATACTTCCTCAAGGATGCCTGCCTGGGTTTTCCCTTATGCTCCAAGTCTGGATCCCGTATTTCTGAGCTATAAGCCCAGTTTGCAGTGGCACATTCATTGGTGGATAGCCCAGGCAGTGGCTAGTTTCGCTCACTGTTTATTCTCAGCCTGGCTGATCCTAGGAGCCTCTCCAGTGTCTGACACCTTCCTTATACCAGTCCTGGGCTGGGGGCCCCCAGTTGAGTGAGACCTTTCTCTGTCCTGGATGGTTGGGTTAGGCTTCCAGTGGGTGGAGGAAGGGAAGGCTCTCCTCGAGTTGTGGCCTCACCAGTGTCTCGGGCCTCTTGTGTGCCCCAGCTTTGACAGTGAGAAGGCTGGAGACCGGGAGGTACAGAGGACAATGTTGGAGCTTCTGAACCAACTGGACGGGTTCCAGCCCAACACTCAAGTAAAGGTGGGTATTGTCATCATGGATGGAAGAAAACAGGGTTTAGAGGGCAGGGGACCTTCGCAGTCACATAGCTAGTGCAGCTAGAGTTAGAATTGAGATTTAACACACTTGATGTGTGATCTGGACCCTGGGCTATCTCTCTGCCTGTCATGGCCTTGAGTGTTGTCTGTCTGGGAGCCCCATCTTCCTCAGTTCAAGTTGATGCTTCTCCTCTTGCTTAGGTAATTGCAGCCACCAACAGGGTGGACATCTTGGACCCCGCACTTCTCCGCTCAGGCCGTCTGGACCGAAAGATTGAATTCCCGATGCCCAACGAGGAGGCCCGGGCCAGAATCATGCAGATCCACTCTCGCAAGATGAACGTCAGGTGAGCAAGGGCATGAGCAAGGTGCTGAGACCTGAGGGGAACAACAGAGCGGTCTCTGTGGCCTTCGTACAGTGTGCCCAGGTCTCTACCCGCCCCTTCTCCCCTCCCTGTTCACACACAACTATTCCACGTGCTGGCTTCCATTTCTCCCCGGAAGCCTGAGATAGAATCTTGCTGGGGTCCAGGCCCTGATTCTGGGTGCTCTGCTCCTTACAGTCACCCTGCCTCCTCCTCCCCCATGATCTGAAGGTGCACAGGCTTGAGGCCCTCCCGTTTCCTTGACTCTCCTGTCCCAGCAGACGAGCACAGCTCAGAATAGCTTGAGCACAGCACAGAGTAGCTCAAGGGAATTCAGCCAGGGGCCAGATGGACTTGGATTTAGATCTGTGTGACCTCTAGTAGGTGCTACAATCTGTCTAAGCCTGAGTTTTCCTCTCTCGTACTTGGGGGTAATGGCACTGCCATTCACTTCCTGCCATTCACTTCCTGGCACCTGAGACTAAAAAATGGCTGTGCTGATGCAGGGCTGATGCTACTGGAAAGAGAGGGAGATGACCATCCTTTGTCTCTACAACCTCTTGCTCCCCTGCCGCAGGCTGAATCAGTCCCTGGAATCTCAGGGACTGAGAAATCTCAGATTTCTAGAAAGCTAGACCCCCAGAAATAACCTGGTCTCTGCTTTGACCTACCCTCTTTCCTCCTGTATCTTGTACTGAGAGGAGAACAAGGCATATTGGGGAAGGGACTTGTCGACGTCACCAGGCGAGTGGGCCTTGCTGCCTGATGGGGAGTGTGGGAGGACATCTCCCACCCCTCGCCATAAGTAATTCAGTCCTGTGGAATCTCTCCTCCACCCCCACACCCAGTCCTGACGTGAACTATGAGGAGCTGGCCCGCTGTACGGATGACTTCAATGGGGCCCAGTGCAAGGCTGTGTGTGTGGAGGCGGTGAGTGCTGGGGTGCGGGAGTGGGTTACTTTGAGCCTTCTTGCCCCCTTCCCTGAACAGGATGGGGCATTTGACTGGTGGAGACCGCTGCGGGGAAGAGGCTCAGAGGGCTGAGGCCTCTCAGAGCCGGGCCAGGGGTGTGGGAAGGCACCCTTAGAGCCTGTGTGTCCTGGGTGCAGGGCATGATCGCGCTGCGCAGGGGCGCCACAGAGCTCACCCATGAGGACTACATGGAGGGCATCCTGGAAGTGCAGGCCAAGAAGAAAGCCAACCTGCAGTACTACGCCTAGGGGGATGCCTGCCGCACCTGCTCCCTGGTCTCACGCTCGTTACAGTTCATAATAAAGGAAGGCTTCAGGTCCCGGGCACCTGTCTGTTTTCCCTTCCCGGGCTCTGGGTGGAACGGTGGAGCGTGTGCTCGAGGCTCCTTCCCCACGTGCTGCTGCCTGGAAACCCGAGACCGCCGTGGGCCTCACACCAGTTGTGAGGCAAGGCCCTCCGGGAAGGATAGCCTCGTGCTACACCTGCTGCGTGGGGTCTTCTGGCCCCCCCACCCCCCACTGTGTCCCTCCAGATCCTGTTCCCATTCCCTGGCCCCTGTCAGCTCTAGAGGTTGGTGCCTTGCAGCTCCAGGACAAAGGTCCTGACAGAAGCCAGCCTTTCCCCTTTTAGATTTTTTACATTTTGGTGCTCTCATCCCTACTCCCAGGTAAAGCCAGGCTCTAGGTGTTTCTCCTTGAAAGTCCTCCCCTGCTTCCTGGCCCCTGAGCCTCCTGTTCCTCCACATGTTCCCATTAGCTCTTTTGGCCCATTTTTCTCTTGCTGAAAAATGAACCTTGAGCAAGAGCAGTGAGAGTCCTTCTAGGCCTAACCTCTGGTTCTGGTGTGTTCTCCCCCAGTCCTCAGTTCTGCCGTCAGCCCCACTCCCCATCAGGCCCCTGTCCTGTTTCCTTTAGGATCTCGTTGGTCCTCTCCTGTTCACTCACCTTCCAGCTCCACCACATCGTAGCTGGCTTGGTGTGGTTCGCTGAGGGCTTGTTCTGGGTCCCGTGCCGAGCAGGTCTTGTGCATGGTTTGATGCAGTTATCTTAGCATCCACCAATGGGATAGTCTCCTTTCATAGATGTGTTTACACACCTGGGCCAGGGTTGCTCTTAGGTGGTAGCATAGCTGGGATTGGAACCCAGGACAGCAAAGCCCTTCTTTCCTCTCTGCTCTTAGCAGTTTTGCTGGGCCCCAGAATGCCTTTCCGAATAAGAGCCCCTCGGAACTCTTGTCAGCTCTTGCCCTCTAGCAAAAGCCCCTACATGCACCTTTTCCCTGTACTCTCCCCTGGTGGGGGTTGGGGGAGGCCTACCACAGTGGGCTACTGACTGAGCTGGCCTATCTGAAGGGCTTGGCTTCCTGCTAGCTTCCTCACCCTGGCATCCCAAGGCTTCCACACTGCCTTCTAGAGTGCTGATGCTCCTGGTGGCAATCCCCTTGACTTCTGCCTCCGGCCTGAGGTGCTCCCAGTACAGCCTCTGAGAGCTTCTGGTTTCTGTCCCCTGTCCTGGATTTGGCCACTTGGCTTCTGCACTCTCTGTCCCTTCTAGCCAGTCACGGCATTCACCCTGTGGCACTGTAGTGAACCCACAGGAACCCCCTCCCACCCCACCTGCTTCTTCATCTATAAATGAGGCCCAGCTGGGGCGCCTGGGTGGCGCAGTCGGTTAAGCGTCCGACTTCAGCCAGGTCACGATCTCGCGGTCCGTGAGTTCGAGCCCCACGTCAGGCTCTGGGCTGATGGCTCGGAGCCTGGAGCCTGTTTCCGATTCTGTGTCTCCCTCTCTCTCTGCCCCTCCCCCGTTCATGCTCTGTCTCTCTCTGTCCCAAAAATAAATAAAAAACATTAAAAAAAATAAAAAAAATAAATGAGGCCCAGCTGCCTGTCTGGGCAGGCTGAGTGCAGTGATTGAATGTGCACCTGCCACCCGCAGGTAGGAGCCCCAGTGCTGCCGAGGAGAGGACGGGGGCTGGTCAAACAGCTCTGGATTCGCTTCCAGGCCTGGGCTCCTCACACCCTGGATGTGTCACAGCCAGGTGGGGCAGCTCCCTTTTTGCTGACAGAGCTACTGGGTCAGAGCCAGGCACTCCCAGCTGAGGTTGCCACGAATTTGGGCTTCCCAGCCCCCGTACTGGACTCCACGATGGCACAGGCACCACTGCTCTCAGCCAACGGGCTACTGGAGGTTGTCCTGCTTGGTGTGGAGAGGAGAGGGGACTCCGTTTCCCCTCTTCTGCTTTCTTGGGCTAGCACTGAGGGGAAGGAACACCCCCCGGTGCCTGATGCTGTCCTTACATTCAGACATTCAGAGGAAGTGAGGATGTGTGGTTTAGAGTAAGGACCCCCTAGTTTTTCTTTTCCAATTTCATGGAAGCAAAGCTGGAGGTGACCGTGTGGATGGACCTCCCTTTAGTTAATTTGCTCAAGGAACAGGCCAGGGAAAAGCCCCTAGCTCTGTAAAACGAGGACAACCACCCTTGGGGATGACGTTGGCTACAATGGCATACTGCCAGGCTTATAGTGTCGGGATGAAAAGCTAACGAGCCAGGGATAGCATGAGAGGCTATACCCTGTTCTAAGAAGCACTGCAGAGTAATAGTTCAGAGATGAACGTGAAGCAGAAGAGCTGAAGGTGGGGGGGAAGGGGATAAGATGCTGAGCTGGGACCCACACAGCCACCAACCTGGCTGGAGCAAGGGACTCCTGGGAAAGCCCTGCTTGACCATGGCCTCTGGTGTGCAGAGGAGAGACAACCAGTTTGTATATAATTATTTATTTGCATCTTATCTATAGAATAAGTATTTACAGATAGAAACAGAACCACAGCAAAACTGCTGTAAAACCATTCGGACCCTCTTGACGGCTGCTTCTCAGAACGTCCACGGTTGAGCAGCAGGGCTGAGCCCGGCTGTGGAGTGGGCCAGCTGAGTACCTGGGTGTCAGCCAAGGGAAATAGCTGGGGATTATGGCTTCAGCATTCTCCCAGAGCACATTCCTGAGTGCTGACAACGCGGAGCCCTCACCACCCCCAACTCCCCCTCAGCCTACGTGGGACAGGAAAAAGGGGCCTGGAGCCGGGGGGGCAGCCGTGGCACCCTCTTCCTGCCCCCAGGATCTCTGCCTGGATCCTGTGCTGGCATGAGCATCCCTGAGCTGGCCTCAGAGGCCTCTCTGGCCCAGGGCTGCTCCCTGCCCCGCAGGCTGCTGTTTGGCAGCTGGAGGTGGCAAAAGCCGCCGGCGCTGCCAGGGAGCGTTCACCGAGGGGAACGGGAGCCGGCCTAGGGCTGGCAGCCACGAGGAAAAGGTCTTGGAAAGCATCTGCCAGGCCCCATCCTGGGCTGGGTAGGGCTGTCAGTGCTGAGTGGGGTGAGGGGCGACACAAGCACCTGCCTCTCCTTTCTTTGGCCTTAGAGCTGGCAAAGGAAGGGCCAGGACAATGGACACGGCAGAGAGAAGGTGCCCCAGCCTCAGCCCCTCGGCTGCCCAGGGCTTGGTGCCCGAGCAGAGGTCAGGGACCCCAAGGCCCCAGAAGGAGACAGCTTTGGGCCCCCTGAGCTCCCTGGGGAGCAGCCTCTCACTCCCCCTGCAGTCTTGTGGGGAGAGGCCTCCACCTGGGACCAGTGCTGCTCGTCCTCACTGCTCTTTGTGAGAAGTGCAGGGTGACAGGGTGGTCAGGAGAGAAGACCACGGCGTGGCTGGGGGCCGGCGCGGGCATCAGGCCCTGGGCCCAGCGCATGATCACAGTGTCGGTCTCACACGTAACTGGTCACACGTGTACGTGTACACACACGCATGCACACACACACACACACCATCCTCTCATCTGGTCAGAGGTGTGCTCTCTCAGGCACTCGCCCTCTGCCTCACACACGGTCACAGAGTGAATCTGAGTCTCTTATTGCAGTGTGGGGGGCATCAGGGACCGTCAATCCACAAAAAGCGAGAACAGCACCATCACCACGATGCCTGTGCAGAGCAGCAGCACTTGCTGCAGGGAGCGCCTGTGGGGAGAGGGGGGGGGCTCAGAGGGGGGGCGGCCACTGGCTGATGAGGGGGCGGAGCCCAGAAGCCCTTCCTCCTCGAGCTCCCATGAACCCTGTGAGTGGCGGTGGGGAGGGTCACTCACCACGGGTCATCTTCCTCCAAGAGGTCCGGCAGCACGTTCACCAGGGCAATATAGAGAAAGCCACCAGAGGTGAAGGGCAGGATCCAGGCCACGGTCTCCTCTGCAGTGGGAGAAGTCCCGACTGGCTAGGAGCCCAGGGGAGCCACGTGCACCGCACCCACTCCCACAGGGTAGACCGGGCAGATCCTGGCCTGCACACTGGGGCGGGGCAGCTGTGCCCTCTGGCTGGGGCCCCTCCACTGACCGCCACCTGCCACCCCCACCCACCATGCCCGTACCTACTCCCTTGGGGGACTGCGTACAGATGGCGAAGCAGGCACCCAGCAGGCCCCCCAGTGCCGTCGAGAGCTGCAGCTTGGCTGCGCTCCATCGGTCAAAGCCGGCCCGGAGCAGGATGGCAAAGTCGCCCACCTGAGGGGAGGTCCAGATGATCACTCTGGGCCCCAGGGGTCAGGTACGGGCATGCACACCGAGCCCCCTGCACCGGCCTTGCTGCTGGGCCCCCCGCCAAGCCCACATCCCCTAGGCTGGGACCCCAGTCCCCAGGAGGCTGGAGCACAGCTGAGATGAAAGCTGCAGCCTGGTGGACTGAGAGCTCCAGGCCTCCGGGGCCCAGCCCCCAAGGCTGCTACTGCTGGGCTTCCTACCCCCACCCCCTCTCTGAAGCCCCACGTCCCCACTGCCGCCATGGAGAGCCTCTGGCACACACCTCATGGGGGATCTCGTGCAGAAGGATGGCCATGGTGGTCAGGAGCCCAATCTGCAGGGAAGGAGTCTGTGGGGTTCTGGGCCGAGGGCCAGGCACCCACTTGTCCACTCATTCTACAAATATTTACTCTGCTGAGTGCTCTGGCCGGACACCATTTGGCTACTAGAAATACAGCAGTGAATACAACACACAAGGAACCTGCCTTCACGAACAGGAGGCAAGGACTGAATGAACACACAAAGAACTGCATGATTACAGTGATAAGTACTGCAGGAGAAGAGATGGACTGGGTGTCATAGACACAAGTGACAGGGGCCTAATTTAGATGAGGGGTCAGCAAAGGCCTCTTTGAGGAAGTGCATTTAAGTCGAAGCCTGAAGGATAAGGAGCCAGTGTTTCAAAGAGTGGGAGGAAGAACATTCCAGGCAGACGGGGTAGTGTGAGGTGGAGGCCATGAGCGGGGAAAGAGCTCGGCCAGTTCAAGAGTAGGCGGACCACTAATGTCAGAGCTCAGAGGACAGAGTGCGGAGGTGGGTGAGAAGCATCTAGAAGCAGGCAGGGCCCAAGCCTAGCAGCCTGGCAGAGGTATGTGATCCCAAAAAGGAGTGTTTGGCTTGGGACAGAAGGCGGCCTCATGCAGGAGCCCTTGGGGCTTAGATGGGGGTGTGGATGGTGGAGGGAATGGGAAGGACAGAAACTGGAAGCTTATTTTGGAGGTAGAACCACCTGGTCTACATAGGCACCATCATTCCCCCCAGAAATGCCTGGGTCCCCGCTGTCGCAGCCGCCACTCACCTTCTTGCTCACAAGGAAGCTGGCAGCTACAGCCAGCCCATGAGTGAAGTTGTCTATGGTGTTGGCCAGCAGGTTGAGATAGCCACTGACCTGCATGAGGGGAGAGGAAGCCAGGCTGACCCGAGTGGCAGGGCTCAGATGGGCCTGCCACTTGTGGGGAGGAACAGCTGCAGGGAGAGGGGACCCTGAGCGGGCCACTCACTTTGATGGTCCGGACCACGGCGCTCACGCCGGGCTCTGCAGCCGGCTGGGCCAGATAGCGGCCTCCATTGAGCGCGGCAGCAGCGGCAGGGTCTTTGCTGGGGGCCTAGGGCCAGGAGAAGGAGGGAGAGGTGACATTAGATGCTCCCCCACTTGGCCAGGGTAGACGCAGGAAAGGAGCAAGAGATGGAGAAACAGAGGCAGGGAGACCCTTGCCCCTTTTGTCTAGCTAGACTTCTCTGCTGCTCAATAAGCCGCGTGTACCCAGACCCAACTGATCCTCTGCCTCCCACACGGCTGCTGCCATCAGTCTATGATAACAAGCCACAGCAGGGCCAATGTCGTCACTCCCCAGATCTTCCCAGTTGGCCCAGCCTCCCAGAGCCCCCAGGGAATGGCCAAGAGACCCACTTTTCAGGGTTCAATTCAGAACCTGGGCCTGCAGGCCCTCAACCACCACAGAATAGAGGCCAGCTTGTCCGGACCCTGGGATGTGGAGCTCACCTGGCTGGTCCCCTCCTTATCCTTGCTGTCCAGGAACATCTTCTCCAATGCCAGAAAGGTCAGGAAGCCAGCAATGACCCACAGTCCCAGTTGCTGTTGCTGCTGCAGGCTCTGCCCCTCGCCACCTGCAGGGGGCAGCACTGACAGGCCAGGCCAAGCCAGGGCCACAGAAGGGGGGCCATTTGGAATGGGATCTAGTCAGGGGCAGTGACAGGGGAAGGGGGACAGGAATGGCTGGTGGGAAAGCTGGGCCCCAGGGACTCCCACAGGGGCCAGGGGATTGGGGCCAGGACACGTTCCCTGCCAGACGCCCAGAACCCCTCTCCCAGTCATTCTGGCAGAGCAGGTAGGGCCTAGGCCAACCTTAGGCATGGGCACCAGCTCCCTCTGCCCTCCTGCCCAACTGCGGCCTCACTCACCAGGGCTGGCACTGCATGTGTAGGCCCACGCCTCAGGCAGCAGGTGGAGAAACACATTGCCCAAAAGTCCCCCCAAGGCAAAGCTGAGCAGCTGTTTCAGACGTCTGGCCCCAGCTACAAAAGAGATTCGGGGCCTGGGGCTGATCTACCAGAACCGCTGGCCCGACCTCTGCCCCACCCAGCTTACTGGGCGCTATGTTTTTCCAACCAGACTGCAAACCTCCAGAAGGCTGGACTTGGCCTCCTGCCCTTCCTGGAGCACCGACCCCACCCCCCCACCCCCACCCCCAGGCCCAGCACTGGCTGGGTGCGCTTCACAGTTAGGAGACTGGGCTTGGGAGTCCGAAAGGTCCCAGCTCCCCAACCCACAAGCTGGTGACCTTGGGCAGGTAACTTCTGGGATTCGTTTTCCCATCTGTAAACTGGGGATAATTATATCTGATAGGGATCTTGGGGCAATTAAATTGCAATACATATAGCAAGTGCTCTTCAAGTGGGAATTTTTCTTTTCACAGCCACGGTCACTCTTGGAAAAGTGGCAGAGATTTGGGGACTTTTGCAGACTTGCAGCATCCAGAGTTGGAAGTGCCCTAAGAAGTCTATGTCCAAACTCTTGGTTTATAGAGAAACAGGCCCAGAGGGCAGAGGCAGCTTGGTGATCGGGTGGAATCCCAGGAAAAGCTGCCGCTTCCAGGCTGTGTGACCTCAGCCTGATCAAAGGACCCCTCTGTGCCTGTGCTTCCCCATTTGTGAAATGGGGCTAATAATCCAAGTCCTCCCTATGCTGACTCACCAGGACACGGTAAGAGGGGCTGAGAGGATGCACGGGCACAGACATGACAGCAGGGCCCCACATCGGCCCCATTCACAGCTGCGGCACCAGCCGTCAGCCTGGCACAGGGCATAGATGTGCTCATAACCATCTGCTGAATGAACAGCTCCTGAGCCTCGCAAGCGGCAGAAACCCCTGGAGCAGGCATTTCAAACAGATTCCAGGAGTCTGGTCCAGACCTAGCATGTTGCACTCCTGGGTGGGGCAGCAGGCACCTAGTTTTAGCAGCTACCCATCTAGTCTCTTTGGTTTTCATCACAACATGTCATTTGTGGACAGTATATGTACCTGTCACAAAAGGGCAGCTTCTGCCCATGCCAGTGCCCTGCCTCCCAGATCCCCTCCCCAAAGGCAGGCTGGCTACCTGGGTAAGGCTGACCCAGAGGCCCTTGGTAGGAGGGTCTTTTGCACTATGAGCAGAGACTGAAGGGCAAGGCACCGCATCCCTGTAGCCGGCACAGGGCCTGTGAACACACTGCCCTTTCCCCTGCACCAGGCAGCCTTCTAAGTGCTTTTATCAATATTAGCTCATTTCATCTTCACAGCAGTACCCATGAAGTACACACTAGGATTATGCCCATTCTTAAAAAACTATTTTTCAAGTTTATTTATTTTGAGAGAGAGACAGAATGAGCAGAGGAGGGGCAGAGACAGAAGGAGGGAGAGAATCCCAAGAAGGCTCCACACTGTCAGCACAGAGCCCGATGCAGGCTTGAACCCATGATCCATGAGATCATGACCTGAGCTGGAACCAAGAGTCGGATGTTTCACCGACTGAGCCACCCAGGTGCCCCGCATTATGCCCCTTTTTAAGGTCGGGAGCCTGAGCCTCAAGTAACTTGCCCGATGCCACCCAGTTGGAAAGTGGCAGAGCCAGGGGTTGAACCCAAGCAGCCTGGCACTCATATTTCCAACCAGTGTCTATACTGTTTCTTGGTGAACGTCTGCTGACTTTGATTCTTTCGGAACAAAGGATGAACGAAGGAAAGAGCATGGCACACCCTGGTCTCACAGGACCAAGGTGAGAAGTTACATGTGTCCCCGCCCTCCACCTGAGACACAATGAAACCTGGGACGTGAGGCTCCACTCTACCAGGGAGAGCAGCGATGTTTTCCACGCTGCTGGCTGCCCTGGGCACCAGAGGAGGGTCACCTACCTTCTGAGCGCAGCGTAGTCCCCATCTCCAGGGGAATCACGAGCAGTGGGAAGACCCCACTGAGCCCCACCATGAGTGAGCCCAGGAGGGAGCAGATCCAGGTATCCAGCCTCTCCCCACTCAGCAGGGCTCCCCAGGATTCGCTTTCTTTGTTGTCTAGGCGACAGGCGGCGGCAGGCCCCCGGCTCCTCAGGGCCTGCTGGGAACCCCCAGCCCCTCCCAGGAGCTCTAGGACAAGAGCAGTGAAGAAGAGGAGCCTCTGGCCCGCCATGCCACAGCCAGGGCAGGGACATCCAGGCATGCCACGTGCTGAAAAACACAAAGGCCTCTTACGTGAGCTGCCACCCTTGGCCGCACACCTGCTTAGCAAACGTGGCATCTTAACCCGCCTCCCTACAAGCGGCCGTGGCATCCACTCTCCTGCTTGCCTTGCCCAGGGCTTCTGATCCCAGTGATGGGTTCACAGAGTAAAGGGGCTCTACTCTTCTACACCCCACTCCCAAGGACCACACATTGTTTCCTTCTGAGCCAGCTCCAGACTGTGTGTCAGCACGTCTGCCTGGGGCTAAACTTTCCCTAATGACGGGGTGAGGCGCTGGCTGGGCTCCCTTCAGCCACCGGCAGGCCCAGCCCAGTCGGGTGTCTCTAGCTGCCAGGGGAGGCCCCGCCGCCAGGACATGCCCCAGTGAGGACGCCCCAGGGGACTGAGGCTGGCACTGTCTAGCTTGATGGGTGACACTGGGAGGCGCAGGTGGGGAAAGCGAGCAGCTGAGCTAGGGCAGAACCGTCAAGAGCTTCTCCCTAGGCAACGAGCCCACTGTCCCCAGGGCACAGAGACAGACAGGATGTAGGGCTGAAGAGAAAGATCCTTCAGTTAGGAACTGCCTCACAGCTGTGCAGAGCACACGCTTCGGAGACCTGCCCTAAACTTTGTGCTCTGCAGCTATGGCTTTTTGAGTGTAGGCAAAGTCCCTGCAGCACCTGAGCCTCAGTTTCCTCCTCTGTAGTATAACAGAACTGCCTCCCGCACAGGCTGCGAAGGCCACGAGCTTGCTGATGCAGGTGAACTGTGCCCAGCAGGGAGGGGGCAGGGAGAGCCCTCCTTATATTGCAGGAGACCTGGGGCACCAGGCAGCAGGAAGGTTCCCAGCCTCTGGATCACAGGATGTGGATGTGAGTCAACTAAGAGAGAAGTTCAATCTGGAAACTCAGGCATGAGGTTTAAATGCGGTCTGCCCTGCCTCATCTGGCCGTGACCTTGAGCTGGCGATGTCCCTGCCTCAGTTTCCTCATCCCCTGATGGCGGTGGGAGGCTGGAAAAGATGCCCGCGTCCAGGACGTCCACAGGCCCTCACGAGAGACTGAGGAAACCCGCTGGGCTCCACGGGGTCCAAAGGCAGGACTGGGCCGGGCCGGACTTGAGGCCAAGGCAGGGCACGCAGAGGTGAGGGGACCACAGTCTGGGCAGAGGGGAAGCGGAGGACGGAGAGCCAGAGAGCAGAGGGAAAGGAGAAAGCAAGAGAAAGTCAGGAGTGAGAGAGCCAGAGACTGGGAGACGGACACGGAGGAGGAAAGCGAGGGAGCGATGGGCAGCGAGGGAGCGATGGGCAGCGACGTGCAGGGCGACAGGGGAGAAGAGAAGCCCTAGGAAGTTGAATTCCCGGGCTCTGCGCCAGAGGCCCGGGTCTGCCCGGGAGCGGCAGGGCCGGGGTCGGGGTGGGGGTGGGGGGATCCGCCGAGGCGTCCCGCCCGGGGCGCGGGCCCCGAGGGTCGGGCGGTCACTCACCGTGCGGCAGCGGCGGCGGCGGCGCTCCGGGCGGCCCCAGCCATCCAGCTGCGGCGCCGCGCCCCGCCCCGGGTCTGCCCCGCCCGGTCCGCCGCCCGGCCCCCAGCCCGGAGCCGCCCCCGGAGCGCGGCCACGTCACACGGGACCTGTCCGGAACCCGACGCGCGGCGCGCCGCAGGGTCGAGGGGAGCGGCGGTCGAGGCGCGCTTCCGCCTCGCGGCCGTGGGGGACCCGGGAGGCCCAGGCGCACTTCCGCCCGGGAGGATCGGGGGCGGAGGGGAGGGCCCGGCGGAAGTGGGAGCCCCAGGAGCGAGGCGCTCAGCCCCCGCTGGGCGGGGCGGAGAGGGCGGCCCCGCAGGGACCGCGAGCCGCTGGGTGGCTGGGCTTGCGGCTCTGGCCGCCGCTTCCTCTCTCGGGCCGCAGTGTCGCCCACGGCCGCACGAGGGCGCGCTCCGCTGCCAGCCCTCGCAGCCCGGAGCCCGGAGCCCGGCCGGGGTCGGGGTGGGTGCCTGGCTTGGGCGCTCCTGCTGTGAGTCAAACCGGCCTGGCTCCTCCATGAACAAGGGAAAGGGGAAGTGCCCGCCGCAGGGAGGGGCCTAGCCTCGGGAACCTCAGAAGAGGGAATTTTATTCTTACTCATCGAATTATTTTTATGCTTTGGTTTTTCACTGGGAACCTCAGGCCTTTGTCTCCAGGGCTTGTAACCCTTTGGGGTCCAATGCGTGGTGGCTTGACACTTGCTTGGAACCCCAAACCTGGGGTAGCTCCCTTTTGTGCTTGCCTCACCTGGAGGAAGGTAGGTCTAACCTCAGACTAGGGCAGCAAACAATAAAGAGCATTATTATATCTACAATTTACTGGACACTATTGCGTGCCATTCACTCCATCTGCATTATCTCACTGAATCCTCATCCTGCCCCACTGAGGTGGGTACTGTTAGCCCTGGGGTCACGCAGTGGCACAGATGGCAGAGCCAGGTTTCCCCCTGGGTGTCCCTGAGCCCAGAGCATGTGACAGCACCTCTCACTTCCAGGGAGGTGGGAGTCTGGCTTGGAGGTTCCACATTGCATCTTTTGCTGGGAATCAGCCAAGACTGTATAATATTCAGGATGGGGCACGTGGATACCCACTTGGGCAGAGATTGCGACAGGGTAGGGGTCTCCAAACCTCTGACCCTCATTCGTCACCCATGGTAGTTCCCTTCAACTGTCCTGTGTTGCTCTCGCCTACTGGGGGCTCTGAGGGCACATGACTCACATACTGCACCTGATGCCTGTTGACCACACTCCAATGTGTGCCTTTCTTGGACCTCCAGCTCCTTCCAGGTGGGATCAGCTTTCCTCTGAAAGCCCCGTGTCTGTCTCACCACACCAAGCCCATAGGCGAGTTCTGAAGTGAAAGCCTGGGGTTGGTTTTTTTGTAAAGGGAGGAAGACGCTCAGGGATGCTGCTCTGGGATGTCAAAGATGCACCCGCCCCCCCCATATGCAAATCACTTAATCATATGCAAAGCACTTCACAATATACAAATGATTTCACAATAAGACAGTCAAGTTAGCATTCCTGCCTCTGGGGGCTGAGGGCTGCTGGCCCCCAGCAAGAGGGTAAGGCAAGACCCAGCCAGAAACGTCACCTGGCTGCTTTCTCACTGTCCTTTCCTCTCACATGGCCTGGAATTTCCACCATCAAACTCCCTAATGGAGTAAAGAAGCACACTGGGGGGCTCTAGAAGAGGACCATGTGCAGAGGGGACCAGGTGGAAAGATGGTGTGTGGACTGATGTGTGCTGTTAAAAGCAATGAATTAGATCTGCCAGGGGCTTCCAGGTGAGAAAAAAAAGATGCAGAAATATTTATTTAATACGATCTTCTCTTTTAAAATAATGACAAAAGGAACCCTGTCTAAATATATGTGATTATAGGCATCAGTATATAGAAGACTATGTATAATTGTGAATAATAAAAAATATAGAAGATCAAACATTGAGTGATAACATGGATTCCATGGATGTGTGGGGAGGAAAAATATAAAAGGAAAATTTAAAAGCATGTCAAAACATGAATATGATCACATTTATGCAATTATGTACAAATGTATATACATGTGTACATAAAATCTCAACTTATTTATTGATTTATTTGATGACCTCATAGCTTTATGGTTAAAACAGCCAGATTCTTGTACCAGACTTCCTGGAGCAAATTACTTGACATCCTATGCCTCAGTTTCCTCATCTGTAAAGTGGATTACTGTGTCAGATTGTAAATGAGTGAATACACACAGAGCATTTAGAACTATGCCTGGCATACGACAAGTTCTCTTTAAGGCTTAGGTATTACAATTATTTGCATGTGTGGATATATGGGTATAAAGAAAATGTTATAGCAATGAACAGATAACTTAAAGACACAAGGTGGGGACCATCCTCTGTTGTCTCCTTGCTGAGCTCAATGACGGATGAGTGTTTTCCAACACATTTATCAATCGGTTTGGAGGCCACAGCGACCTCCTGAGTCGTGGCCCTGGGCAGAAAAATTTTAGCAGGGTGGATGGGCCTAGACAGTGCTCGGATCTGTGTGGCTGGGAGGCCTCTGACTGGGGGGCTGCAGACCCGTTTTTCTGACCTCACTGGGTCTGACTTTAACACGTCGTTCCTGACTTTGGTGTCTTTAGTGGGGGCCCTTTTCAACAACAAGGTCTCAGCCCTCTATTTCCAGAAGGGAGGACTGCCTCTGGGCCTGGGCCTGCTGACAAGGTGGGGGCTGCAAGACCATCAAGGTCTGCCATTGTCAATGTTCTGACAACCTCCCCTCCTCTGGCTGCACAGGGCTAGACACTCTAGGGTGGGGGTTGATGCACTTTTTTTTTTTTTTTTTTTTTCTTCCAGAGACCTTCTCCTTTTCAGGGCTTTCTTTGGGTCCACAGGCTGGCAGCAACCTCTTGTAGAGAAGCTTCTGAGGCTCAGGGTGATGAGCTCCTTGCCCGTGAGTACAGCTGTGAAATGAGGCCTGTTACTCTTACAGCGGCTTCAGGCTCAGCCTCTCCCAACTGAATCTGCCCCTCAGGAGCCCCTGACCTTAACCCTCTCTCAAGTCACCCTTCCTAGAGCAGCCTCAGCCCCCTAGTGAGTTTCTGGGGTGCTTTACCCCCCAGATCCTGAGCCCTGGCCAGACGAGGCACTAGCAGCTTCATAGCACAACCCTTCCTGGGCAGCCAAGCCTCACTTCTTTCTGTCTGGTCTCTCTGCCTTTATAACCCCCTTTGTAATCGCCATCCCACCCCCTGGCAGGCCTGGCATATTTCTCCCCTTCTGCCATTTCTGTTGATTGAAATTCAGCCCTTTTACAAGCCTTCCCTGAAGCCTTCTGGATCTGTCCAGGCTGAAGGCCCTCAGTGTTGTGTGTCTTAGGGTTTTTTTTTTTAGCCCTGTCCCCTGCATGCACAGGCCTTTCCCCCCATTCCATATGGGCTTCTGGAAAGAAAGACAACCTCTTGCCTATACCCTGAATAAAAGTCAGTCCAAATGGCTTTAATGTCTCCCTTTCCCCTTCAGGAGCACAAATGCAGATACTTCTGCATTATGCACAGCCATCTGGGCCTTTGCAGGCCCTCCTTTACTTAATTTATGTGTTTATTGATATATTTGCTTACTTGTCACTCCCGCCCCCGTCCCATCTCCCTGTCTCCTTCTTGGGGGAACCTGAATTTTGTGATGATCAGGTTTTCAAGATCTTTCCTTTTCAAGTTGTTTTTTTTTTTTTTTTAATGTTTATTTATTTATTTTGAAAGAAATTGTGCACGTGCAAGCAAGCAGGGAAGGGGCAGAGAGTAAATCCCAAGCAGGCTCCACACTCAGTGCAGAGCCCCACAGAGGGCTCCATCTCAGACCATGAGCTCCTGACCTGAGCTGAAATCAAGAGGCAGACGCTTAACTGACTGAGCCGCCCAGGTGCCTTTCTCTCTCTCTCTCTCTCTTTTTTTTTAAGCTTTTATTTTTAAGTAATCTCTACACCCAATGTGGAGCTCAAACTCACAACCCGAGATCACGAGTCACATGCTCCACCGACTGAGCCAGCCAGGCGGCCCTTGGCTCTTTTTAAAGCTAAGGAAAATAAAAGTTGTTCTAAAGTTTTCTTTTACTTTCTTGTAAAAGTGATTACAAGTGATTACAGTGATTCTTACAATTGTTTTCATATAGGCCCTGCATAATTATTACTAAGTTTACTTTAAGATATGTTGCATTTTTTTCAGATATTTTGAATAGGATATTTCCCATTACATTCTGAACGATTCGATGATACCTGACAGGAAGGCAAATTATTTTTATGTATTCCTTTGATACCTGGTAAACCAACTATATATTTTTATAGGTTCTCATAATTTCTCAGTATTACTCTTGAGTCTTTTGTCATCTCCTAATAACAAAAGTATTAGAAGGAAGGAACCAACATTGCTATTTGTAGAGATATGGTTTGCCTTGGTCTTGAACTTCACAGGAAGGGTATTTGTTTTCTGGGACTGGCTTTTGCACTCAACAGTATGGTGCTAAGATGCATTTATGCCATTATGTGAAACTGGTTCATTTGCTTGCTTAACTGCTGAACTGCCTTATCGCTGTGTGGATGTATCCACTGTAATTTATTTACCCGCTCTCCTTAGTGTTCACTTGGATTACTCCCAGAGTTTTGCTATTAAGAACAGTGTATCTTTGAACGTTCCCGCCCAGGTCTCTTGGAGCACAAGCCAAGGTCTCTCTTGATTTGATGCCTGGGGGGTGGGGATCTGCTGCGTCTCCGCATTATAAGATAAGGCCAGATTGTCTTCTCCAGTGGTTACACAGAGTTGCTGGCTAGCGATGCACCGGAGATTGTGCGGCTCCACCTCTTCTCCAACACTGGGTGCTGTCAGGCTTAGTTTTTCCCCTTCCAGTGCTGTAAAATAGCATCCCACCGTGGTCGTCGCTGTTGTTCCTTCACTACCAATGAACTTGAGCATCTCTTAAGATGTTCACTTGAACACATGTGCTTCCTCTTCTTTAAAATGCCTTTTCACGTCGTTTATCAATTTTTCTGCCGGATATTTTGTGTTTTTCTCCCCTATGGATTTGCAAGAGTTCTTTATGTATTCTTGATGCCTAACCTTTGCCAGTTGCACGTGGCGGGCGTCTGCTCCCGTTTGTGGCTTGCTTTTCACTTTCTCTAAGGTGTCTCCACTTCTCTCTTCCCTCCCACATCTGTGCCAGGGACGCCCATGGGCGTTGCTAGTGTGTGCGTGTGCACTTGTGCGTGTGTGTTGGGTGGGGGGGGGGAGGGGTGGGCTCGTGTCCCTCCGAACCCGGTGCAGACCGATCCAGCCTCTCCTCCTGCTTTCCGGCCTTTAGGGGACCCCGCTCCTCTTCCTTCGCAGCCTCTCTCCCAGCTTTGCCCAGGGGACCCCCGCTCGGCCTGGCTCGGCGGGCTGGAGGCAGGAGGCGCCCCCGCCCCCCGGGGTTATTGATCACTTCCGGCGCCTCATCTGGGGGCCGGGCCCCTCTCCGCTCGGCCGGGCAGCGCCCTGCTAGCTCGGCGCTCCCTGGGGGCGGGCGCCGGGGGAGGGGCCCTCGGGCCGGCCCTCCGGAGGCGGGGGCGGGGGCCCGGGCTGCGGCGGGGGCTGGGGCGGGGGGCGGAAGCTGCCCGAGCAGATAAGCGCCGAGGTCGGTCCTGCGGTGAGACAGTGCGGGACGCCGCCGCCTCCCCACTGCCTCCGCTGCGCCGTCCCCGCACCCTCTGTCCCCTACTCCCTCCAACCCTGGCTCGGCATCCTGGGCGGAGCCCCCCGGGGCCCGTGGGGGAGAGGCTCTGGCCTGCACCTTCTGTTCCTGGCCTGCACCTTCTGTTCCCGGCCTCAGTTATCTCAGCTGGAAAACGGGGGTAGGAGGCTCCATTTACTCCGCGAGGCTGTTGGAGATGCAACAAATGCAGGCTGGTGAAAACCCTGTGCAGATCTGAGCCTTTTGTAAAGGATGGGGACCCTGATCCCTTCTCCTCGCCCCTGCTGTACCCGCCTGTCTCCCGGCTTCAATCTTCAATCTCGTTGCAGAGATGGGAAAGTGGGGGTCTCGCTTGCCTCAGAGCCAGGGAGCCAGAGGAGGATGGAACACTTTCCACTGTCCTCAGCGTGGGGACAGAGCTAGGTTGTGTAGAGCCTGATGCTTTTACAATTTGAGGTCCTCGTTAAGAAAAAGACTGCAAAATCACAAATATAAATTTGCAGAGGCCTCTGCCAGGGCCTTGGAAGGTGCTTAAACCAGAGAGAAGCTCAAGTCTGGTTTCTCTGTTTCCTTGCCTTGCCGGGAGGGCCCCTACAGGAACTTATAACACCCCTCTGCAAGAGACAGTCAGACACCTACCTGATTGCAGGGTAGGATGGCCGCAAACAATATGGCTGGGGAACTGCCTGGAGGAGTCCCTGCTGCAGCTGGCCCCAACCCCTTGCGTGCCCAGGAAGCCATCCGCAAGCCCAACCCAAGAAGCAAGGGCAGTCAGGCATTTGGGGACTGCACCACAGCTGGGCAGGGCCATCCAGTCATGGTTCAACTCGCCACTCAGGGCCCCTGACCCTGCGGGTTGGTGGTGGCAGAGAACAGTTCCTAGGAGAAAGGAAGAGGAACCTCTCTGAGGCAGTATAAACGCATCTGACTTATAGTTACACAGGATTGGGGTTCAAGCCCCTGCAGGGCTGTGTGATCTTAGGAAGACTCCTCCGCCTCAGATTTCTCATCTGTAAAATGGGAGTAATAGTAGCGACCTGTCAGAACTGTTATGGGGCTTAAATGAGACCATGCATGAAGAGGGGCTGGGCTCTTGGCTTTTAGAAAGAAACTTCCCTTCTGTGAAGTCTCCAGGCCAGGAGAGGCATTTTTCTCTCCATTTTAGGGTTAAGTCACTTAGCCAGGGGACGGTCTCTGTTGCTCTACACCAAGGTCTGGCACCAATGTCTTGGTTCTAACTAGCAGGGAACACGGCTGCCTTGAGGCTTTCTCCCTAGGGAGTTAAGTGCCACTGCTGGGTGTGAATTCCCAGGGCAGGGAGCCAAGAGAGCCCTTGATTCAGCAGACTGCTCACCTTTCTGTTTTTACAACCTCTTTGCTCTCGTGGGCACTTGAGGCCGGAATGTGTCCAACTCTGACATCTTACAACCTGGACCAGGAGAAGCAAGAGACTGTGGTGATGGGGACAGGGCAGGGGAGCCGGGAATGGGCCAGGACCATGGGCCTGGGCAGCGGTGACACCCCAAAAGACCTGCTGCTTTGCCTCATGGTTTGCGTAAGATTTCCACTGGGTTGGAGGACAGAACCAAGTTCTCACCTCAGAGCTGTTGCCTTTTGGCCAGCTGACCTTCCTCCCCGCTGAGCCTCAGTTGCCTCATATTTGAAACGGGGATAAGAATACCTGTGAGGATTCTGACCTGTTATGTATGTAAAGTGCCTAGTGAATGCCACCAGTTGTTAAAAAAAGTGGATGGGGCACCTGGGTGGCCCAGTGGGTTAAGCAACGGACTTTGGCTCCGGTCATGATCTCACAGTTCGTGAGTTCGAGCTCCGCAATGGGCTCCCCACTGGCAGTGCAGGGCCTGCTCAGGATTCTCGCGCTCGCTACCCCTCCCCTGCTCATACTTTCTCTTTCTCTCAAAATAAATAACTAAATTTAAAAAACAAAACACAGTTGTGGCTATCTGAGGATGAAAGTGAGGTGTCGTGTGAGGGCAGGAGGTGTGAACAGAAATGGGGAGTCCTGTCAGAGCAGGAGTTTGGGCCTTCAAAGTCTCATCTCACAGAGGGAGCCCCTTGGGGTAGGGCTGGGAACCTCAGCTCTAACACTCTCCCAGATCAGGACAGGTCAGAGCGAGGCCGAGGGCCCTGGAGGGTGGGGGTGCAGAGAAAAGCAGGGAATAGAAGTTCTCACCCCACCTCAGGCAGGTGAAAGGGAAAGGAGGGAGGAAATAGGTGCTTCTGGGAGGAGATGACAGTGTCAGAAGCCACTGTGTGATGCAGGCCCCACGATCACCCTGTGATCTCCTTTGTCTTTCTTTGCAAATTTTCTAGGTAGGCATTTTCCAAGTGGGGAAACTGAGGGTGGGAGTTACGGTCACACCCTGCATGCTCTTGGATCTGTCTGGCTCAGCAGCCTGGACTCCCAACAGTCACTGCCAATTTCTTATCTTATCTGCCTGACGAGGTCGTGAATGATCTTAGAGGCTCAGAAGGATCCTGGGCCCTGCCAAGCTCTTCTGTTAGCCTTGAGCTCCAGGCTGGTAGCTGTCCAGGAGACATCGTGAGCAGACCCAGGGGTGGGGCTGAGGAGAACTTGCTCGCAGTGAGAGAGAGACCCCTGGAGTCAGGGAGTGAGCACACTGTCTCAGGAGGGCTTCAAGTGGAGGCAGCCTGAGTCTCCACAATGCACCCCAATGGCACTGGAGGAGGGTCTGCTTGGTAGTTGGGCGCATGGCTCATAGAGGCCCCAAAACTAGCAAAATGTTTCTGAAATTCCTTATTTTATCTTAAAAATTCATACAGATTTGCATCTTCCTTTTTTAAAAATTTGTTTGTTTATTTATTTTGACAGAGAGAGAGAGAGCAGGCAGAAGAGGGGTGCAGAGAGGGAGAGAGAGAGAAAGAGAGAGAATCCGAAGCAGGCTCTGCACAGTCAGCCCAAAGCCCCAAGCGGGACTCAATGTCACAAACCATGAGATCAGGACCTGAGCCCAAATCAAGGGGCAGATGCTTAACTGACTTGACCACCCAGGCGCCCCTCATTCTCCTTTTTTAATATGGGAGCTTTCCCCCTGCCTGAAAAAAATGTTTCCCCTCCCAGTATCTCTGTTGAGTGGACACTTCAGAAAGACATGATGGGGGGAGGGGACAAACAGTGGCCCCCAGGCCCCTGAGCCCCTTGGTCTGGTTTGAGAGAGTGCAGGAGTTGAGTTGAAGTCAAGGCCCTGCCTGCTCTCACAACACAGGGCTCTCCCCACCTCTGTTCCCTACTCCTGCCTCTTGCCTTGGCCCTCCAGTCCCCTCTCACAGACGTTTGTCCTGCTGAGCCCGACTGTCCACCAGGAATTCCCAGAATGCCTCCCCTCCCTCCCTTCCCCTCTTTCATTTCTTCATCCTGTCCAGAGGGGCACCACCCATCTTCAGCCCTCTCTGCTGGGCAGCCTGACCATTCACTCTCCAAGCCAGCACCCCCCCCCCCCGCCCCCCCTCCCCCATGGAGTTCTGAGTCCATGAGGAGGAAACTGAAGCCCCACCTAGAGGTGCCTGGATCCAGGGTGCACAGCAAGAAAGGTTGTTGGGCGCCCAGGAGATCTCTGGGCAGGTGGGGCCCCGAGGCCTGAGAGCAAGCACCAGATCTGGGTCCTGGCCAGGGAGGCAGAAGGGAGGAGGGAAGACCGTGGGGGTGCCGGGGGCTGCTGCCTGGCAGGTCCCTGTGCCCAGGGTAGGGAAGTTTCTTATTTCTCCTGCTCTGACTTCCCCCTTTGATTTATTATAGCCATGAAATGCTCTGCTCTCTTCTCTTTTCCTTGCCGTCCCCGGGGCTGGAGGAGCACAGGCCTCCCCAGGCACCGGGCCTCAGCTTTGCTGCACTCCCATCTCCTTCCAAGGGTTGAGGCCGGGTGGCCAGAAATGGGAGGTGAGTCGGGGCAGGCAGGGCGGGATGAGGGGCGCAGGTCTCCTGAGGGCTAGCCTGGGCAGGACCCCAGGGGCCAGCAAAGTCTCGGTTGGGAAGGGCCGGGGCTGGGCAGAGGGCGTGGCAGGTGTGGACTGGACAGCAGATGGCTCCCTGGGGTCGTAGGGGCAGTGGGATCTAGGCCAACTGGGTCAGCGAGGCTTGGGCATCAGGCCCTGTCAGGGTCTGAGGGACAGGCACAGAGTCCTCCAGTGCCACCCACCGAGTCAGAGAAATGGCTTCCCTGTGACCCCTGACCCCATATTCTGATTTAATGATGGCCAAAGCAGGCCTAGCCTAGGCCAGTCTGGAATTAGGCTCTAGAATCCAGAGTCAGGCATGAGGCCTGAACCCTAGGGGACCCTGGGCTCCTCAAGGCCACGGCTGGACATTCACCCCGTGGCCTGGCCCAGGCAAGTGAGGGCTGGAGTCTGTCTGTCCGGTTCTTCGGCAGTCCTGGCGGCCGGAGCGTTTCTGCCCGCCACTGTGTGGTGCCTGTGGTAATGGGGCTGTTGGCGTTTTGCAATGGGCCGGGGGTGGGGAGGCTGCGCACACATGCTTCCTGTGGTGACTGGGCGCTTCCTGTTTTCTCAGGCCCGGACTTGCTACTGCCGATGTGGAAACAGGGGCAGCTGCAGCCCGGGCGGCTCTGGGCTGGGCACCCCGACCCTGCCCAGAGGGGCCTGAGTAGGCCTGCCAGGCCAGGCCCCAGACTTGGGCAGTGGATGGCCTGAGGTACCCCCACACCAGCAACCCGTCCTTCCCATACCCAACAGCCTTTGCCAAGTGTGAGGGGCCAGGTGGGGCCATCACTCAAGGCCAAGCTGGGGCCCAGGAGGTCAGAGGTCCAGCGATGGGAGCTCCAGGCCAGGAGTCAGGGCGCGTAGTTTTGGTCTCAGCTCTGTTCTTTGCTCACTGAGTGCCTTTGGCCATCCCTGACCCCCTGCAGGCGTCGGCTTCCTCTTTTGTGTAGTGATTGTGGCCCCCATGATCTAAAATCTCTCGCCCATTTCTGCTCCAATTCTGACATCCCCCTTGAATTTCATATTTCAAGAGCCTCTGCTCTGGGGACAGGTAGGCACGGAGGCTGGGACCCTCAGAGCAGGGCTTGGCGTAGGCCTTGGAGAGACTAGGGGGAAGGAAAGGGCATGCCAGGCCGGGGGCCAGACTGGAACAAGGCTTGGAGGTGGGAAGGCCAGGACCAAGTCTGGGAGACGAGGTGTTGATGGGACAGAGGGTCGTAGGTGACAAGATTGATCCAGAAGGGTTCGAAAGTGGGAGAAAGATTTTAGGAGCCTCTTTATTCCCGCAGACCTTAGGAAGGGGTCTGACACCTCTCCAGAAGTGGTCTTTTGGAGGGTGGGGGCAGGGCCAGTGCTTCCTGTCTAAGAAGGAGATGGGTACCCGTGTGGTGGGACATGGGAGCCTCAGGAGGGAGCCACATCTTTCCCCCTCTGTCAGGTGCCTGGAGTGCCACCATCAGGGCCAGGCCTCAGGAGTTGGCATTGCCCTCTTCCCGAACGCATCTTGTTTTGTTTTTAAGCACTGCTATTGCAAGAATGGGAGGGGAGATGACTTTGCTTCTTGTTGACTTTGCTGACAGTGCCTGACCTCTGCAGGAAGAGTTTCCAGGAAGGCCAAGGCATGAGCCCCCTGGGAACCGACCAGTCCACTGAGTTCAGACACCCTCTTGGTCTAGGAGGTTCTGAGGTGCCCACCTCACAAGTACAAGCCCTAAATCTCAAGGCCTGTGCAACACAGACAGCACAAGCACTGGTTCCAGCCAGAGAGGCCTTGGGGATCCCAAGACCCCGAGGCCCAGACTGAGGGACCATCGGCCTGGCCTGGCCCCCACTATCCTGTCCCAGCACCAAGTGCTGAGTTGGCGGTTCAGCAGCTGCCTCTGCCCACGGAGGCCCAGTTATAAATAAGCTCAATGTGGCCAAGTCATCAAGTTCTGCCCCAGCTGCATTACCTCAGTGACCACAGGTTGGGGCTGCCCAGTGCTGGGCCCACCGAAACCTGCCCACCCAGAGAAAGGCCGGACCAGCTTCCATGCCTCCTGGGGTCCTCAAATGCAGGCTTTGAATAGCTGCAGCTACTCAGGCCCGGGCCTCCCTGGACACGGGCCACAGAAGGGGCAGGGCCCATCCCGCCTGCACGGAGCCGGCAGCTATTTACAAACCGAAACCGGGAGAAGCGAAGTGGCTGCGGCCAAGTGGCTCCAGGCCCCCCAGCCCCCACTCCCACTCCATCCCCAGCAGCCCATCCCCCTCTCCCCATGGCTTCCTCTTTCCTTCTCCACACAGCTCCCCAGCCTCCCGCTGCCCGGCCAGCTCTGTCTGGACAACCTGCAGGCACCTCACGGTGACGCCCAACCCCACTGTCACAGGCCGACGGGTCCCTTCTCCTCTGCACCCCCCGGACCCCATCAGTCTGGACTCCTTGGAACAGCCCCTCCCACCCGGGCCTGGCCGCCCACCCTGGGCAGGCCCAAGGCACATTCCCACACTTCTCAGTTCCCCTTCGTGCTTGGAAAAGCTCCAACGCCAATGGCTGCCACCATGCTGCCCATCCCTCCTGAGGGTGGTTTCTCTGGGCGTCCTGCATCTTCACAGGAGCCAAGGAATCTGGGGTGGACGGTGGAACTTGGGGCACCTGGGGACTTTGGAGGGCATGTTTCTGGACAGGAGGACCCAGCCACTGCTCTCCTTGGGTTGGCGTGGGGGACAGGCCCTCGTGCGGTGCAGAGGGACACTGGGCCTGAGGCCGCGGCACACCCGGCTTAAGAAGTGGCAGGCTGGATGGTCTTGCAGCAGGAGACTGCTCCGAGGAGAGACAACAGGCCACATAAGTGACACTCATTACTAATAACAGACCAACTCCCTCACATTGGTGCAGAGGTTTCCAGTTGACATCAGTCAGATCTTTCCATCCCCAGAACGAGCCTATCCCATGACCACCATCATAAAGTGGAAACCGAGGCTCAGAGGGGAAACCACGTGTACGGGGCCCCATAGCTAGAGAGCGTCTGGATTGGGATTCAAGGTTTCTTAACACCCTATTCCCTCTTCTCCCTGACTGCCTTTGGTTCCATCTTGTACCCCAGTCTCCCTACTGGCAGGACCGAAGTCTCCTAACACTGTGACAAGAGCGAAAGCAGGGCTGGTCTGATGCTTGAGAGAGAAGCAGGCTTTGGACGGCATAGTTGCCAGATGGCCACCCCTGGTCAGGTGTCAGTGCCCAGTGCCCCCGCCTCCCGCCAAGTCCCAGCTGAGCAGAAGCCCTGGCCTGAGCCCCGCTCTGCCATAGCCAGCTGGCTGGTTGAGTTTCTCCTAACCTCTCTGAGCCTCAGAGCCCCCTCCTGTGAAATTGGCATTTCACAAACACCAAACACCTACTTGGTGCCAGCTCTATGCTGGGTGCAAGCTGCCTCTGAAGCTACAGCATGACCCCTGGCTACAGTCCTGGGTAGGAGGCAGATGAGTTACAAAATTCTGGGAGCTCCCAGATGGAAACTGAGGCCTTGGGACACGGAAAGGGAGTGATGGTGCTCCCAGGGTGCGGAGGGGTATCACTTGGGATGGGCCCAAAGGACAGGAAAGAGTTCTCCAGAAAAAGCATGGGGGACAGACTCTCATGCTGAGTCACACTCCTGTGCTTTGTAGTTCCCACGGCCTGAGTGCCCTTCCTTCCTCTGGGCCTGGTGAACTCCTACCCATCCGTCAGGGCCCATGGGCACACTGGAGAATGACCAGGCCTGCCCTGGCCTGGTGGCTCCTTACCTTCTTTCTCCCACCCAGAGCCTAAGCAGAGCCTGAGGCCAGGAGTCTTTGGTCACAACACCCTCGCCGGCCCCACCCGGGCAGGCGTCTGCTCCCGGGTTCCAGCCCCCGCCGTCCCCTGCTCCGAAAAGCACCATTTCCCTTTTCTGGGTGACCACACGCCATGCACAGGGAATTTCCATCGCAGCCTGCGGAGCCTCTGATTCACTCAGGCCCCTCATGCAGTTAACTCCTTCCAGGCCCCGCGCCTTTAGCTCCGCACCCTGGGTGGTACCCCACCCCCACCCAGGGCCCCTGGGTGGCCTCAAACTGGCCTTGGGCCACAGCTCGGAAGTCGAAGTTTCTCCCTAGCCCTATGCCTCAGGATCCTCCCGTCATATGCACAGAGACCTCTTCCCAAGGACTCACGGCATACACACTGGGCAGCCTTGGGCCCAGAGCACAGACTTTGGAGTAAAACAAGCCTGGGTCCAGTGCTGAGTCTGGCTCTTTCAGTCCTGTGACCTGGAAAAGAGTCCGTTCTGAGCCCCATTTCTCATCTGTGAAATGGAGATCATCCCTGTCCCATAGCCTCGCTGTAAGGATCCAATGTGCTGGGCCCGTGAGGACGGTTGTATAATTATTACCTTTCCTTTTTCTTTTCAAAGGGCCCCTCTCATCCAATCTCAGGGTCCCTGCTCCAGTCCTGGGCCCCTTTTCTGTCTGGCTTTCCCCTCCTGAGAGCTGACTGCTCACACAGGGAGGGTGAGAGAGAAGTGCCGGCGGGGGGGTGCAGAGGAGGGAGGGGTGCTATTGTCCTGGGGCTCTCCTCCAGCAGCTTCCTGGCTCCCCGCATTTCTCTTTTCCCAAGGAAGCTGTGAAGAGGACCTCTGCTGGGATCTTGAGCCCGCAGGGACAGGGTGAGCCTTCCTCCCTCTGGAAGAACACCGGGTGTGCCCCCCCCCCCCCCCCGCACACGAACATCATACATGCTGTCTTGTGGAATTCTCACAACCTTGTGAGGTACAGCCTGTTATTGCCCCCATTTTAAAGGTGGGGACATGTAGGCCCTAAGAAGGGACTTGCCCTCAGCTACACAGCGACTAAAGGGCAGGGACAGGATTCAAATCAAGGTCTCCAGAGCCACACTCCTAAACCTTCACAGGTCCCAGTAAGCGTGTGTGGAGGCCAGTGAGGGAAACGGGCACTAAATGAACCCCTCCTGTATATTAGGTAAAGACCGACAAATTATCCTTTCAGTCCTTTGAACGATTCTGGGAGGCGAGTCTCGCTGACCCCTCTGTGGAATCGAGTTGTCTGAGCTTCCCTAAGGGGAAGGAACTTGCCCAGAGGCCACACAGCCAATCGTGGGGAAGGATCCAGGGGTACCTAGGGAGAGAAGGATGGTGGAGGGGCTGCATGGAGAAGGGGCCTACACCTGGAGGAGAAGCCATCCTATCTTCAGAGAGCAAACGGGGTTGGGGGGGGGTTGCTGGGAGGTGCTGCCGTGGTGAGCAGAAGGAAGTCACTGTGGGTGGCGGTGGGTTTGAGGTGCCGGAGGCTGAGTGATGTGGCCGGGAGGTGAGCTCCCAGGCTGCAGGCCTGGTCAGCAAGAGTCAGGGGTGAGGAGGGATGGCCGAGATTTGGGCCTTAGAGGAGGTTGGGCTACTCGGTGCTTCTGGGTTGCTGGGGCTGGGGAGCTGGAGGCAGGGGTTGGTGCAGAGCAAGAGGAGAGATTCAGGGGGGCTGGGGAGAGACGGAGGTAAGGGGGGAAGGGTGTGTCTGGAGGGCAGCCTGGAGGAGGAGAGCCCACAAAAGACAGAGGCCTTAGGGTGTGGAAGGGGTGGGCCTGTGAGCAAGGCCTGGGAGATTGAGAAAGAGGTTCTGGGAATGTTGAGTAGTGTCTTCTGGTTGGAGGTGGGGGTGGGGCTGGTCCACATGGATGGGAGAGGGTGCAAAGGCGGGCTGGACCCTGGGTGTTGGGGGCTCCAGCATAGGCGACAGAGCTGGACTGCACCCTGTGGACAAGCAAGAACCGAGGAGGATTTTTAGGCAAAGAAATATCCATGGGAGAGACTTGAGGAAGGGACAGCAGCCCCAGGACCACTGCAGTCACCTCCCACCCACTCACCAGCTGTGTGTCCTTGGGTACGCCCCCCCCCCCCCCCCCCCCCCCCGCCAGAGCCTCTGGCCTCATTTCCCATGCCTGCCTCATAAGATTATGTGAGGGTGGAACCAGTTAATGCCTGCTCTTTCCCCTTGCCTTTGTCTTTTAAAGTTTATTATTATTTTTTTAAGTTTATTTATTTTTGAGAGGGAGAGAGCGTGCAAGCAGGGGAGGGGCAGAGAGAGGCAGACGCAGAATCTGAAACAGGCTCCAGGCTCTGAGCTGTCAGCACAGAGCTGCATGTGGGGCTCGAACTCACAAACTGCGAGATCACCACCTGAGCTGAAGTCGGACGCTTAACCGACTGAGCTACCCAGGCGTCCCTCACAAGCACTTTCTGAGCGCCTGAGAGAAGGCACCCTTCGTGGGCACCTCCTTTTCACTCAGTCACAATGAAATCTCACACAAGGTCTGCCACTAAGCCCTACCTGCCCCAGCCCCTCACACTCTCCCCTCCCGGCACACCAGCCCCCTGCTGGTCCTGGCTCATACTTTGCAGGGCTGGGGTCCCTGCCCAGAGCTCTTCTCCCAGAGGTCTGCTCAGCTCACTCCCTCACTGGCTCCCAGAGTTTGTTCAGATCTCCCCTTCTTGGTGGGCATGGCCTGCCCTGCCTTAGCCAGCTGGCCGCTCTTTTCCTATAGTGCTGTTACCTGCTAACCTGCAGTGAGATGCCCTCAAAGACGTGCTCAGCCCTGTCTTTCTTGCTCCAGAACAAACCCCACAAGGGCAGGAGTCTTTGCCTCTTTGGGTCTCCTGGCCCACAGAGGCCCTGAGTAAATATTTGTTGGAGGTTCTCAGGCCCTAAAGAGCCAGCCCAGTGCTGGGGAGCTCTGAGGGGCCCAGGCGACACAGACTGGGGACCGAGGAGCCTCCCCCAGTGTCTCAACCATGAGAGGAAGTTGCAAGACGGCCATTTCTGTACACGGGCTCAGCTTTTTTTGGTCAACTTTCCCAGTGCTTGGTCTGAGGCCTCAGTTTTCCCCTATACTCTGTCAGTCCCCATAGAGACCAGTTGCTGGGACTGTGGGGACGGGGCGCCATTCCCTTATTTTAGAGCTCTTTTGGGATGAGGTTAAGGGATCTGCAAGTTCAAGGTCTTGTCAGCTTCGAGGACGCAGCACCCACGTTTCCTGTTGCCTGCTCACCCTGAGATTGCAATAGTCCCCAGTCTACCCCCTCAGCAGCCCAGTCCAATGAGGGCAAAGGGCCGCCTGGCCCTCCACCACCCAGGCCCGCCTGGCCTCCCTGGCACTCCACAGGGCTGCCCACGTGTCCTATGGAGTGGGTAAATAACACTGTCATATGCTGCTGGTAGGAGGGAAAGTTGTTACAACTTTCATCGAGGGCAATAGGACGTATCTCTATCTCAAAATTTAAAGTGCGGTACAACTAGGGGCACCTGGGTGGCTCAGTTGGTTAAGTGTCCAGCTGGCTCAGGTCATGATCTCACTGTTCACGGGTTCGAAACCCACATTGGACTCCGTGCTGACAGCCTGGAGCCTGTTTCCGATTCTGTGCCTCCCTCTCTCTCTGCCCCTCCCCCCCCCCCCACTCATGTTGTCTCTGTCTCTCAAAAATAAACATTAAAAAAATTTTTTTAAACGTTTATTTATTACTGAGAGACAGAGAGACACAGAGCGTGAGCAGGGAAGGCGTAGAGAGAGGGGGAGACACAGAATCGGAAGCAGGCTCCAGGCTCTGAGCTGTCAGCCCAGAACCTGACACAAGGCTCGAGCTCACAAACTGTGAGATCATGACCTGAGCCGAAGTTTGTTGCCCAACCAACTGAGCCACCCAGGTGCCCCTAAAAAAATTTTGTTTAAATGCAATACAACTAAAACTAATAAAGTACTATGCATCAATTAGGACTTGATAAAAAAAAAAAAAAACACATCTCCTTTGACGTCAAAAGAAGGGAGTCAAAAATTCCTGTGCACCTATGTTATAGGATCTAAAGTATCTGGTTTTTTTTTTTTTTACAGTGAGTTAGAATATGACAGATATGTCATTTTCAATATTACTTATAATTGAAGGGCTTTTAATTTCTATTTTAGATTTTCTGATACTATTTATTAGTGTCTATAAGGAGGTCACGGGGTTTTGATTCAGCTTCCATTTAGTTGTGGTGATTTTCTTTTTCTTTTTCTATTTTAAAGAGAGACAGGGAGAGAGTGCACAAGTTGGGGGAGGGGCAGAGGAGAGAGAGAGAGAGAGAGAGGGAGAGAGAGAATCTTAAGCAGGCTCCATACCCAGCATGGAGCCCGATGCAGGGCTTGATCCCAAGACCCTGGGATCATGACCTGAGCCGAAATCATGACCCGGATACTCAACAGACTGAGCCACCCCGGCGTCCCGGTTGTAGTGATTTTCTTTCTAGTACCAATCTCTTAACCATCAAGATTAACCTTGAAAAATTAAATATAGAAAAAGGAGAATTTATAGCATTTAACTTCCCTTCAAACATTTACTTCCACAGTAGTGGGCCTTTCTCCTACATTGTTTTCATCGAAGGCAGAAAGTGACGTTCTGTTATTTGTGTTGAACGGTGCTTTTTTAGAGACAAGCAAAAAGCATAAGAGCAGACATCCTGAGTCAGTGTTACCAGTCCATCCAGCCCAGGAAACGTGTAACTCAGATCTTCCCTATATTCCCTCTAGCTTCCCTAAAAAAAAAAAAAGACACACACTAGGATATGTGCAAACTAGAAAATTTTATAGATTGTATTATGATTTGTAACAACAAAAGACTGGAAACAACCCAAATGTCCACATCAATGAAAGACTGTTTAAATAAGATTTTTAACCATGGAATATTATACTGCAATGAAAACAGACCAAGGCTACATGCAACCTGAAGGTAGGAAAGAGAAGCAGGACCCGAAAGAATATTTATACCATTATTCTTTTTATATGAGGTTAAAGTCTGCTAAGATAAAAGCTAAACTGCGGAGATGTTTAGGTAAGTGGCAAAACTGTAAGGAAAAGTGAGGAAATAATTACTAAAAAAGTTAGAATAGTGTTATTTCTAGACACAGGGAGAGATCTGTAAGGGGACCTTTGGAGGATGCTTCTAGAGTGCTGGATAGGTTTTATTTCTTGACTTGGATGGAGGCTACATAGCATATTTTTGCTCCTTAAACTATACAGAAACGTTTTGTGTACTCTTTTATATGAATGAGATCTCTCGTGATTTAAAAATATCACAGTCCAGGGGCACCTGGTTGGCTCAGTTGGTTAAGTGTCTGGCTCTTGATTTCGGCTCAGGTCATGATCGTCGTGGTTCGTGTGTTCTAGCCCCATGTCATGTTCTGCACTGACAGTGTGGAGCCTGCTTAGGATTCTCTCTCTCCCTCTCTCTTCCCTTCCCCCGCTAGCATTCTCTCTCTCTCTCTTTATGTCTCAAAATAAATAAACATTAAAAAAATCACAGTCCAGGGGTGCCTGGCTGGCTCAGTTGGTAGAACATGACTCTTGACCTCGAGATCATGAGTTCAAGCCCCATGTCAGGTATAGAGCTTAATTAAAAAAAAAAAAAATTAGAGTCCATTCAAACAGTGAAATACTATAGTCATTAAAAAGAATAAGACAGCTCTCTACGTCTGGGCGTGGAATGGATTTAGGGGAAAAATAGAACCAGAGGTAAGTACCATGTGTTTAGGGTGCTACCTTTTGTGTAAAGTTTTCAAAATAGTATACCTGCCTTTTTGTGTCTCCTCAGACTACTAGAAAAATTCACAAGAATCAGGTAACGGGGAGGGTTGCCTCTGGAAGGAGAACTGGGCAGCTGTGTCCCTTTTTTGTGCCTTTGAGTTTTGTACCATGTGCCTATGTTACCAATTTAAAAAATAAAATAATTTTTAAAATGTGGGTTTTTTTCCTCTCATTCCCTGGAGCCTCCAAGATTTTCGGTTTCAGATCCATTCCTTACTGATGAGGATGAGAGCCACAGCCCAGGTATGATGCATCCTGTGGACCTCCAGCAAGTCGGGGACCCTCTCTGGGCCCATTGCTCCCCTGCAGGAGGAGGAGGAGGCTGTCCCCTCTCCTCTCCCTCTCCCCTCTGCCCTCCTCTTCCACCCCCTTGCCTATTCTCTTTCTTATCTCACCTCTCTCTGCTTCCTTCTTTTACTCTTTCTCCCCTTTTTTCCCCTCTTCCTTTTCAATCCTCCCTTTCCCCCCTCTCTGCCCTCTTGCCCCCTCCGTGCTTGGCTTCTCAGCCTTTTTCCCTTCTTCCTTCTGCTCCTTCCTTCCCCACGGGGACCCAAAAGGCCGATCTGATGCCCCAGCTCTCCACTCACACACTTGACCCTGGGCAAGTCACTGACCTCTTGGGCCTCAGTTTAACAGATCGTTGTCTTGGTTACGTCAGATCACAAGGGTGGAAGACCCAGCACAGTGCTGGGCACTCAGAAAAGTGTCCTCCCCACCCTTTTACGAGATCCTAGGTGGTTGATTATCAGACCCTTCTGGGTCCGAATTGCTTAGAATCTGGGTGCTACTATTCCGAGGGCTTTGAATAACAGCGGATCCCTGGGGGTATAAGGTCTAGGGAGGAGGCCTCTGGTACATTTTGGGAGGAGGGGAAGTGGGAGGAAGGGTAAAGAGGGCTTGCTGGTATTCAAATGGACACAGATATTGTGACTTACTGCACAAAGAGTGAGAGTCATTTTCCCCACTTTTAGAGATTTGGGCCCTGGATCTTTTTGGGGCTTCTGTATCCAGGCCCCTTGGGCTTGGCCAGACTTGGGATAATGGAATCTCTTTCCTCTCCTGGGGCCCCTCAAGACTCAGGCCTCAGGAACACATAGCTGACACAGCATGTTGCCTGCACCGATGGAAATGAGCAGCACACTCCCTGCTTACAAACAGCAAAGGCTCCACGTCTATCCCTGGATGCAACCCAGTCTCCGTGGCCTGACACTCAAGGCTCTTTGCTTTCTTGTCTTGTTTCTAGTCACAGGACGAAGGCTCACTGTTCCTTTGTTCTTTTCCACCTTCTTACCTTTGCCCAGGATGGTTCCTCAGCTAGACACTCCTCTTCCCTTGCATGCTTCCCTACCTGTCGTCTAGACCAAAATAATCGCTCCCCAATGCACGTAGCACCTCTCTCTTGTTCCCCCACCCCCTGAAAGAACCATACTATCTGTTTAACATGTGTGTTCTCTGTGTGTTCTCTTTGCAAGCCTGTGAACTCCTGGGGGCCCAGGACGTGCTCTCTTCATATTTGTGCCCCTTACCAGGCCCAGCACATAGAAGGCCTTCAATAAAAAGTGATGAAATGAAAGAATTAGTAGACAAATAAACATATAAACAAACCAAACCAAGACATGACTGAATGAATGAAGAATGAACATGTCAAGCAGGACCTGGTTCTCATGAGGTAGACCCACCCCACACACATGCAGTCAGCTGGGACGTGGCCTTCTTGATGGGGAAATGGGGAGTAGGAATGGAACTCCTGTCAAGTCAGCCGCCTGTCCCCTACTCTTGGGGAGGGGCCTTGGTCATGTTCCGAGGGAGTCCTAAGGACTTGTGACCTGGACCTCTTGGAGAGTCCCAAGTACAGATGCAAAAAAAATCAGTGAAGATGGAAGTGAAATAGATTTAACGGTGAACCTAGACCTTGTGAATCCCTGGTCTTTGCTGCCAGTGAAGAAACACTTGGGGGCTTGGGATTCCACTGATGGGAAGAGGCAGGCTAGTCTTAGTGGGAAGAGGATATAAAGCGGAGGGTAAGACTACACGTGGGAGGAAATAGAATGCTCAAGAAGTTCTTCTGCAGCGAAGTGGACTCACCAGAGGTCAATGGATCAAAAAATGTCTCTATTCATCCCTGGCTTCCAGACTAGATCAGGAGCTCTCTGAAGACAGGGATCTTGTCCAGTACTTACCTACTTTCCCATAACTCAGCATAGAGCCTGGAGCTTAGTTAATACTGGCAGGATGCATAGATGGATGGATGGGTAGATCGGTGGATGGATGGGTAGATGGGTAGATGGGTGGACGGGTGGATGCATGGACCGGTGGATGAACAGATTGAGAGCTGGATATACAGTGGATAAGCAGATGAAAATATAGGGGTGCCTAGGAGGCTTCGGTTCAGGTCATGATCTTGCGGTTTGTGAGTCTGAGCCCTGCCTCGGGGTCTGTGGTGACAACTTGGAGCCTGGAGCCTGCTTTGGATTCTGTGTCTCCCTCTCTCTCTGTTCCCCCCCTCTCAAAAATAAATGAAGATTAAAAAAATTTTTTAAAGATGAAAATATAAAGTGATGGGTCAATCACAGATGGATGGGCTAGCAGATGAGCATATAGATGGCTAGATGGACAAATAGATAAACAGATGAGTGGATGGATGAATAGACTAACAAGTAAATGGAAGAATAAATGAACGGCTAGATAAACTGATAAATAAATAAACATATGGTTGGCTTGATGGGGGGATAGATGGATGGACACATATAGACAAAAAAATAGAATGGTAGGAAAATGAATGATGGACAAACAAGAAAGGTTTGTAAACTGGGAAGACTAGACTGACATTCAGGCATTGGCAAGGAGTAGGGAAACTGAGAAATCTGGGCTGAGAATAGAGCCCCTAGGGATTTGGAAGAAGTGGTACTTGGGAAACTGGGAGGGGAAGGCGTAAGGACCCAGGACCATCCTCTGATGGAAGGGAAGCTGGTGTGAAGGAACTCAGAGGGAAAGGACAAATAGCACTATGCTGAGGACCTTGCCCTAGAGCCCAGCCCCAGGCTGGATAGAACATAAGTGTTGGGGACCCTGGACCCAGAAGAGCCAGGCCTGGCACTCTGCTAGATCAGATCTCTCAGCCAGCCAGGCTGACCCCAGAAAGTGAAGGCCCCTAGTAGCCACCACCACCAGCTCTGACCCCAAGCAAGTGACTGAAGGCCACATGGGGGTCTCAAGAGCACTGGGCATTTGTGGGGTTAGGGGTTAGGGGGCGTCAGCAGGGCGTGGGGGCAGCAATGGCCTCCCTGTGGTAGAGCTGGCCTTCCTCCCTCCCACTCTTTCTCCCCACCCCAGCCTCCAAGACCGCCCCTCACAGTTCCAGCTTCCTCTGGGCAGGGGGCCTGGCCCCCAAAGCCTCCCAGGCCAGCCCCTGGAGCACCACCTGCCCCAGCCGGCCAGAGACTTCCTGTCGCGCAAGAGATTTATGCAAACGGGCTGGGGCGGTGATGTCACCCCAAGGGGACTATCTCCCAGTGGCAGGCCCTTCGATAAAATCAGGAACTTGCGCTGGCCCTGCAATGTCAAGGGAGGGGGCTCACCCAGGGCTCCTGTAGCTCATGGGGCAGGCCTGAGCCCTGCGCCCGCCCTGAGTTCGTCCCAGCCCCTGACGGGGCGCCCCATCCTGAGGGGCTCCGCACTGGCCCCCACCGAAGCAGGGGACCTGACCGGCTAGGAGATCGGCTGGATGTTACAGGCGTGCAAAATGGAAGGGTTTCCCCTCGTCCCCCCTGTGAGTACTGGGACTCCTCTACTGGCTCGACCCTCGGCCCTCAGACGCCAGTCTGCCTGCCCTCCAACCCACCAGCCAGCTGCCCTCCCGGTTAGCTATCAGTGGGAAATTGGTGTTTCCTCCCTGGAGCTCCTAGTCTGAGATCCAGCGAGGGGGCCATTGGTTTCTTCAGAGCATGCCCTGGCGGGCTGAGGGCTGGGCTCATGGTGGGGCTGTGATCGGTGGGGCCTGAACGGTTATTTATAGACTTGGGTGCTTTAGGGGCTTGGGTGGCAGGCCGAAGCTCCTGGGCAGGGTGTCGGGGTGGGGATGGTGAGGGCAGTGGCAGAGAGGTGGCAGAGGAGGAGATGGGGAGACTGGTGTGGGGGGAAGCCAGTCCCCAGGACAGTAAAGGCTTAAAGGACAGGAGGCAACAGGCCAGATGTCTCAGTCCACGGCCCCAGGTGCTCTTGGAGACTAAGGCCGCCTTATGTCTGGGTTCCCGGTGCCCAGTCTGGAGCCTGGCACAGGGGACATGGTTGTTGACCCAAAGATCTGGGCCTTGGACCGGCTCTCCCCAGGGGCTGGGGCTGGGGCAGGGGCAGGGGCAGGGGCAGGGGCTGGGCGGCAGCAATGAGTAGAGCAGAGACTAGGACGGCAGTTTGGTTGGTGCCTTGGCCAGGGCGTGGGAGAGGAGGGCAGGCGCTGGAGCTGGGCCGATCCTGGGGCTCAGCGCAAGGGTGCCGGGACAGGACCTGGTCAGTGGATACCGGAGTTCCGGGCGGGGGCTGAGGCTGGGGCAGAGACTAGAGGTGAAGCAGCAGGAGTCCCAAGGGACCCCTGGAGGGGAAGGGCAGGTCCCCATCACTCCTGCTGTCTGTGACAGTTAAAGCCTCAGGCAGATGCAGACCTGGGCCCCTCAGAGAAGACCCCTCTCTCTCTCACACCCCATCCCCACTCAGCGAGGGTGGGGAGCCCTGGGAGAGACGGGAAGGGTTTGGCAGGGCCTGCCCACCTGACTCAGCTTTCCCGGCTTGGAGGCTGCTCCCTCCCCCCACCCCACCCCAGTCAGGCCGCGGGCCCAGGGAGGCACCCCAGGCCTGACATCGTGCTGTTGGGCTAGGCTGCCTGGAAACCCAGTGCTGGGCTCCTGGCCTACACAGACCACCCCGGCCAGCCGGCCCTGGAGCTGGGCCTGTCCCACCCTCCCCCACCCATCACCAAGAAGGAGAGGAGGGGGCAGGCAGGGGGTGACGGAGGTGGTCCCAGGAAGAGCCAAGCCCGCCTCAAGAAAGCCACAGGCCCAGGAGCTGGACCGCAGCGCCTCTGACCCTTGACCTCTCAATCCCTGAACTCCAGACACAGCTAGGCGGGAGGCACAGCTTCTTGGTTTGCTATGCCAAACCCCTCAGAGAAGGGAGCACTCCTGGGAAGGTGGGCTCCCAAGGCAGCCCTGGCCCCCAACCCAAGCTCTGAGGGCCTGAGTAACTGTTGTGCAATCCCTGCGCGCACACTGCGGGGGTGGGGAGAGGCCTGAGGACTGTTGTAAAGACTCTGCGTGTGCGTGTCCCTGTGTTGCACCAGGATGCAGAGGAGCGAGGGCTGGAGGGGCAGGAGGGGGAGGAGGCCAGGGAGGCGTGGGGGGGAGGCCGAGGACGGATAGGGGTAGAGAGGAGGACAGCTAAGAGTGAGGTATGGTATAGGGGGAGGAGGGGGAGAGGAAAGAGTGGAGTGGAGGAGGGGGAGAGGGAGATAGGGAGGAGTGGGGAGTGGAGGGGGAGGAGGAAGAGGGGGAGGGGTAGAGAGGAGGACAGCTAGGAGTGAGGGGTATAGGGGGAGGAGGGGGAGAGGAAAGAGTGGAGTGGAGGAGAGGGAGAGGGGGATAGGGAGGAGTGGGGAGTGGAGGGGGAGGAGGAAGAGGGGGAGGGGTAGAGAGGAGGAAAGGGAGGAGTGAGGGTAGAGGGGGAGGAGGGGGAGGAGTAGAGAGGAGGACAGGGAGGAGTGAGGGGCTAGAGTGGGAGGAAGGGGAGAGGAGGACAGGGAGGGGTGGGGGGAGCAATGAGGGGTGAGGGGAGGGAGGGGAGGGGAGGGAAGGGAATATCCCAGTGGGTGTGTCAGAAGGAGGACGGAGGAGGGAGAGGGAGAGGACCAAGGCTCTAGCTGGCCCATGGCCCCTGAGCCTGCCTGGAGAGCACTATACAATCCATGAGTGTGAACGGCCACTGGTCATCATGAGGGTGCCTGGGCCCGGGCGTGGGCTGTGGAGACTGGCCGGAGGACAAGCATGTGTGCTATGGGGGTGGGTGTGTAAGTGGAGCATGCGCGGCCATGACGGTGTGGGTATGAGCCTGTGTTTAAGGTGCTTGAAGGCAAGTGTGAGGATACGTGCGGTAATTCAAGTGACTGCGTGTGCCTACAGGGTGAGTGCACAACAGTGCGTGTGAGTGTGACCACAAGTGTGTGTGAATGTGAGTGACCTGTAGAATTAGGGCAAAGGTGAGCGTGGGTAGACTGTGGGTGTGAGTTCACACGTGGGAGTGTGCGTGTCACGGGAGCGTCTGTACATTTGGAGGTGTGGATGTGAGAGTTCCTGTGTGAGATGGGGACCTGGGGTGCAGGTGTCCGTGTGGAGTGTGGCTGTGCAGGAGAGGGGTTGCGGGGAGGCCATGCTCTCCTCTCAGCCTTGGTCCTCCTTTGACCTCTGACCTTGGGGGGTCCCCGTCAGCCCCTTTCTGCAGGAGCCGAGGGTCTTGCTCTCCTGTCCCCACTGCGGCCTCTCCCAGGTCAGGCAGAGAGAGGGCTGAAGGCCTGATGTGGTCCCTTCAGTGTGAGAGGGTGGTGTGGCCCCAACATACCGGGGGCTGCCAACCTGACTGCGGTTGTCCCGCCACCATCCGAGTCCTGACTGCCTCCTCTCTCAGCAGCCATCGGAAGACCTGGTTCCCTATGACACGGACCTGTACCAACGCCAGACACACGAATACTACCCCTATCTCAGCAGTGATGGAGAAAGCCACAGTGGTGAGTACAGGGCCCTCCCCCGCCCCCGTGTCCCCAGCCTGGCCTGGGCACTGAGGGAGAAGGGATGGCTTCTTTGGGATCCTGAGAATTGGATTAAACTAGCTTTCAAAGGACGTGAGCTTACTACTCTAAACCCCCACGCCCCACACCCCCAGCCTGCATTTATTGAGCATCTTTGGTGTGCCAGGGCATGAGGGTAGCTTCGCCCACATTTATCGTCTGGTCCAGTCCTTGTGGCCTTTCACAAATGAGGAAACGGAGGCTCGGGGAGCTAAGTGACCTGTACAGGGTCACGTGGCCGGTGGGTGGAACCCAGTCTGTCTGCTCCAGGTCCAGGGCTTTCTCCTCTCCCCCTCCCCCCAGGCCCCTTCATCCTCTCTGTTGTCCTCACCCCCTTGCCCTGAACGAACTCCACGTGGGGCGGCTCTGCTCCCTGCTGTGTCCTTAACTTCCATTGACATTCGGGGCTGGAGAATGTCTTTGTTGCGGGAGCCTGCCCTGTACATGGTAGGCTGTCTAGCAGCATCCCTGGCTTCTACCCACTAGATGCCAGAAGCACCACCAGTCACGACAACCAAAAATGTCTCCACACGTTGCCAAATGTCCCCTGGGGGGCAGAATCACCCCTGTTTGAGAACTGCTCACTAAGGGAAAGGCTCTGAGGTCCCCCTCATTCAGCAGGGGCTGGAGCCCCAGTTTGCTGGGGTGGGAGTGACGACGGAGTGTGGGTCCTTTTGTCCTTTTGTCTTGCTGCCCATCCCCCGGCCCAGCCTCGACCTTGGAGCAAATTCAGGGTAGACGGGGACAGGCATTAGGTGGCTGGCACCTGGACAGGGCACTGTGAGAGGACACCCAAAGGGGATCTCGGTGTCTCCATGGGACCCCTGAGCCCAAGTGAGAAGGCCTAGTTAGCAGGTCTTCATTGGGGGATTCTCTAGGATTCTGAAACCGGGGCAGGCCAGGCACTGGGGTGTCCGCAGCCCCAGAGGGAGAGGCAGGTCGGGTGCCACAGCGGAGGAAGGTTTCACACTGCCAGGCCACACCTGGGGGCCATGTCCTGGAAGTAGGTGGTAGATATGCCTCCAGCCCTCATGGGGGAACTTCTTTCAGAATCCCAGGGTTAGGAAGGTTGTAAAGCATCCTTTTTTTTTTCATCCTTTAAAGCTCATTTATGATTCTGCAAGCAAAACGATCTCTTTGTGGAAAAGCCAGACAATTTAGAGAGAAAGTCTCCCTCACCCACCCCCTCCTCCCATCTCCCCCAGCCAGGATCAAGGGTGGGTCTCTGTGACCTAGAGACCAGCACTGGTGACCCCTGCCCCTAACAGTTCAGGACCCGAGAAGGTCCCTCTGGCCTTGAGGACTGGCTCCCCCTGGTGGCTCCAGGCAGCAGGACGGCCAGGTCTCCGCAAACTCAGCGCGGCCTGGGACTGCTTCCGACATTAGGGACCTTTTCCCCTCTGGCCTAACCTCCAGTCAGTTTCACTGGGTTTGGGGTCATTTCCTTTGGGCCCGCTGCAGCCTCAGTGTCCCCTCTTGTAATATGAGGGTGTGTGCACGCATCTAGAAACCAGCTAGACCAGGGGCTGGGGCTGATGAAGTGAGCACTTTAGAGAAAGTGCTTGCGCTTTCCTGGCTCGGTGCCCAGGCAGGTCCCTTATATCAGGGCTGGGGCTCTAGGAATGACTCTTGATTAGATGCCCGAGCACCCTGTTTTGGTCATGCCCCGATTCCTTCGGAGACTCCTCTGGAGTCCATGGGTGTCCTGGCCCCTACTCCCCACCCTACACCCTGCTCCCCCACCCCACACACACCCCCTGCCCCATCATCGCCCATCTGGGCATCTCTGCTGATCTGTGCACCTGTTCTGTCCTTTCCTAATGAAGACCCAAGAGTAGAGACACCCCACATTCTTCACTAGTTCCTGCATGTCCTCTGGGTTTAGCCTTTTTTTTAGGTGGTTGAACTTATTAAAAAAGCACTGGGGTTGGACCTGGGTCTGATCCCGGTTCCATCACTCACCAGTGTGTGTGACCTTAGAGCAAGTGACTTAACCTCTGGGAGCCCCTGTTCCCTCATATATGGAAGTGAGAGCATGGAAACACTGACCCCGTAGAGGTGTAATGATTCACTGAGTTAAGGCACAAAAGGTGCGAGGGGCTGAGCACAAGGCCCAGTGAGCTTTCGGGTCAGAGTATGTTAGCTTTACTCCTTCCCCCAGTTGGGGGAGAGGAAGCAGCTGGGAGAGTGGGAGACACACAGAGGGCTCTGTGACAGATCCACTGCGTCATTTTCAACTGACCTAGGTGACAGTCAACCAACCAGCCACCCACCCCTTCCACCACTCACCCCTGCGGCCACCCACTCATCCTCCCAACATTTACCATCCTTCCTCAGGCCCACTCATCCCCCATTTTTCCATCTACCAAATAGCTTCTGATTGCATGCCATGGGCCAGACACCATTCTAGCCACTGGAGTTTCTGTGATAAGCAAGCCACACAAAGCCACTGCTCTCACAGAACTTACATTCCAGTGAGGGAAAAGGCGGCAGTCAACTAAGCAGACAGGCAATAAGCAGTCTTCTAAAAAGCAAAGTAACATAAGGCAGAGTGCCTGTGTTAGGGGCTACTTTCGTTCGGGTGGTCAGGGAAGGCCTCTGAGGAGGGCAGTTGAGGTGAAATCTGAGTAAAGAGAAGGAACACGCACGCAAAGGTAGAGAGAACTGCAAATGCAATGTAGCATTGACCTTGAGAGAGGGCCTGGGTGGCCGGGGCACGCAGGGCGTAGTGGAGACCAAGGGAAGCCGGAGGGACCTGCGGAGGACAGATCACACAGTGCCTGAAGGCCATGACAGGAGTTGGGGTGTTATCCTACAAACAATGGGAATGGGAAGCCATTGGAGGGTTTTGAGCAGGGGAATGACATGATCTGAATTGTGTGTGTGTGTGTGTGTGTGTGTGGTGAAAATCTAAATAAATTTTAAACCTTTAATTTTTGATTATTAAAATAATCAACAACAGCTTTATCAAGGAAAATATTTCCCTCTTCCCAACTTTCCTCCCCACTGATGGCACCTTAGTCAATCCCTGTAGACGTTTTATTCCACATTTATGTTCCTGTACATCTGTCAGTGCAGACACACACATATGCACATTCTGCTCACCCCACAATGGAATCGTAGCCTCATGCTATTCTGTAAGCTGCTGCTTTTTACTAAAGCTTATCATCGGCACTTCTTCATGACATAGTGGCCCGGCGGGGATGGATGAAAGCTAGTTGTCCAGTCTTTCTATCACAGCACTAAGTAAATGTGCACACGAAGATATGAAAGAGAGACTTAGTACGTTATTCGTTTATTCACTCATAAGCATTTAATGGGTTCCTTCTATACGCTGGGTGGAGATGAGTCTGGCTTGAATTTTTCATCTTGTCCTATGAAAGATGAGACTTTGGCTCTGTAGTCATTCAGAGCATACACACACTCACCCACACTTCACACATACCCAAATGATTATACAGTAACTTTGTTCCATTTTATTGATGTAACTGATGCACAATGCTGTGCGGGCTTAAGGCGTACTGCATAATGAGCTGACGTATGTAGATATTGTGAAATATCCCTCACCTCATATAGATACAAAAAAGTTTTTCTCCTTGTAATGAGAACTTTTAGGATCTATTCTCATAGCAACTTTCAAATGCGGTAAAACCTTGGACTGCAAGTAACTTGTTCTGCCAGTGTTCCACAAAGCGAGAAAATATTTCTAATACATTTTAACTTGATATACAAGCGATGTCTTGCAATACGAGTCATACGTGACACTGAATGTCACATGATCTTGAAATTCACTTTGATATACAAGTGCTTTGGATTACAAGCATGTTTCTGGAACGAATTATGCTCGCTAACCAAGGTTTTACTGTCTACCATACAGCATTGCTAGCTGTGGTCACCATTGCGACCCAGTACTCATAACCAGAAAGTTTTTTTTTTTTTGTAAGTTTTATTTATTTAAGTAATCTCTACACCCAGTGTGGGAATCAAACTCAGAACCCCGAGATCAAGTGTCACATGCTCTTCCAATAGAGCTAGGCAGGTGCCTCTTATACGTAGAAGTTTGTACCTTTTGACCACATTCCTCCAATTCCCATGACCCTGGCCCTGGCCCTCTAGCAACCGCAAATCTGATCTCCTTGTCTATAAGTTTGGGGTTTTGTTTTTTGGTTTAGATTCCACATATAAGTGAGATCATACAGTATTTGTCTTTCTTTGTACAGTAACTCTTGTTACATCAGTATCTGAATTTTCCAGGAGTATGGCCATGTGAAGATTACTCACAGCTGAGCCATATGGTGTTCTTTGACTACCTGTACTTGCTCATCCTTGAAAAAGAGAATGAGGGGCAGGCTAGCAAGGAGATAGTGCCCTCTTCCTGGAGCCAGGCTACTGGGATTCACACCCCATCTCCCCGTTACTATCTGGGGTGATCGTGGGCAAGACATTTCACCTCTCTAGGTCTCAACTTCTTCATAATGATACCTACTTCATAGGATTGCTGTAGGGATTGAATGAGTCACTGTATGTAAAATCCTTAGAACCGTGCCTGGCACATAGCGAGTGCTATGTAACATGGATAGGAGTTGTTATTCTTTCCTCCCCCCCCCAATGTTTATTTGTTTATTTATTTATTTTGAGAGAGAAAGAGAGAGAGGCAGAGAGATAGAAGGGAGAGAATCCCAAGCAGTGTCAGCACAGAGCCCGACGCGGGGCTTGAACTCACGAAGCGTGAGATCATGACCTGAGCCGATCATGATCTGAGCATCAGGAGTCAGATGCTTAACTGACTGAGCCCTCCAGGTGCCCCAAGAGTTGTTATTCTTCTGACAACAGTCTCCTAAGAGACGTTGGGAGACTGTGGGAGGTACGGTTTTGTTTGCTTTTTGCTCATATCTTTATGATTAACAGGGTATAGAAATCTAGGCTGAAAATCCTGTTTCCCTTAGAATTTGAAAGCATTTCTCTATCTTCTGGTCACTAGAGTTTTTCTTTTGAAGTTGGATGCCTTTTTATGTCCTCTGTTTTGAATGTAGACTAATTTGTTTTTGTTTGTTTTTCTGCTTGTTTACTTTAGTTCTGTCTCCCTGCAAGTTTTCAGTGCCTTCTTCTCCTAACACTTACTGGTTCCACTGAATAAGCTTTTTAAAAAGTTACTCTGGCTGCTGTGGGAGAATAGATGGAGAGAAGATCACAATCAGAACAGCGAGAAAGCACTGGGAGGAGACTACTGGCATAATCTAGGCAAGAGATGGCGGCGGCTTGGCCAAAGGTAGTGGCAATAGAGAGAGAAAGAAGTGGACAGATTCAGGATAGATTTTGAAGGCACGGCTCATCAGGTTTACTATTTATTATTATTTTTTAATTGTGGTAAAATATACATGATGTAAAATGGTAGTTCTATTTTTCATTTTTGAGGACCCCCATACTGTTTTCCACAGTGGCTGTACCATGCTGTATTCCCACCAACAGTGTAGAAGGGTTCCAGTTTCTCCACAACCTCATCAACACTGGTTAGCTTCTGTTTCTTTGATAACAGCCATCGCAATGGATGTGATAGGATTTGCTCTTTGCAGTGGGGTTGGTGAAGGAACCAGAGTTCCAACGTATGACTCCTTCCCTCCATCTTTCCATCTTTCCATGAACTCTTCCATCCTTTCATACCACGCACCGTGCACCCATCCACTGATGTGTTCTCACACCCATCTAATCTTCCACTTGTTCAGCTTTCCAATCGTCCTTCCCTTCACCTGCCAAACCCTCCATCCATCTCTCATGGACCTATCCATCCAATAAATATATACAAAAAATATACAATAAATATATACAAATATATATACAAATATATACAATAAATATATACAATAAATAAATATATACATCTTTTGTACACCAGGCACATTGCTAGGTGCTATGGAATCAATAAAACACAAGTCCTACCAGGTTTATTATTTTAACAGGGGGAATAACGAAAACTTTAATAATTAGGATACAAAGTAGAGAGTGACAAGTATGATGAAGCCTGGAGCTCTCCACTCTTGGGGCTTCCGGTTCCCTTAATCTGAACAATGTGCGGGAAGGCTGGGCTTCAGGACCCCTTGTCCAGTGGTCTGTGATTTCCTAAGAAGGTTTTTGTTTGTTTGTTTTGTTTTATTTTGTTTTTATCAGCCCTTGTCTTAATTCCTTATCTTCCTTCTCTGTCTTGATCTTACTTCTGCTCCCCTGGGGAGAACCCTGGGCTTAAGGCTGGGATTCCTGCTCTGAGGAGATAAAGTCAACTGAATGACACTTAAGGCTTTAATTTTGAGTATGTGTGTTGTTTTGAATATGACTTTATTTTTGTCCTGGTGACATACAGGTATTAGGAGCACCAAATATACTGAGGAAGAATAGAGATGGGTGGGTAAGACTTTGGTCCCAGGTAATGAGAGGTCAAGATGAATGGGGTCACTGCTGGCAGGTTAGATGATGGATGGATGAATGAAGGGAATGATTGATGATGAATGGATAGCAACTGGTGGGTGCATGATGGATGGGTGGATGACAGACACTGATGGGTGGACGGGTGAATATGGATGAATGAATGCATGATGGATGGGTGGAAGACGGATGATGAATGATGGTGAGGGGTGGATGATGGTAGACAGGTGCATAAGAGCAGTCGATAAAGTCGGTGCCACCATCGGTCTTAAAGCTTTAATTAATAGTCTTGTTCCTCAGAAGTTGTGTGGTATACTGGTAGTTCAGGCCCTGGAGGCAGACACAGGTGGGTTTGGATCATGACTTTACCAATGGCTGTCTGTGGACAAGGGACTTAATCTCTCTGAGTCATTGTTTCCTCGTGTGCAAAAGAAAGATCATACTATAGTGGCCACCTTGTCAGAGTTGGGGTGAGGATTCATGAGAAAATGTGGATTAAGTACTTAGCATAGTGCCCAGTACCTAAAAATACATGTTAAAAGCTAACTCTTATGGATCATTTGATCGAATATTTATGGAGGCCTACTGTGTGCTGGGTGGCCTAATAGGCTATAAAAAGGAGGGTCCAGAACTAACTCCAGATATGCAAATGGAATTATATTCTTTTGAGGTGCAGTGTTGTGCTAAGGAGGCATGGTGCAGGATGACCCGGGGAACCCACTGAAGGGACAAATAGGGATAAAGCAATGCGTTCGTGAAGTCATCTATAAATGAGGTCCAAAGAGCCCAAGAGTGCTGACTTTCGCACTATGAAGGCTTCCTTGTATTGTGTCCCTTCAGAGGCCCCCATACTCAGAACGTTTCTGTCTACCAGACAGCGTTTATTACATAATTGCCTGAACACCCAAATCAAGGGTAAAGGCGAGGTTTCCGTTGGGCCTTTTGAAACTAATTGTAGCTCAAGAGTCCCATTTGCAGCTTTCAGAGGACCCTGGGGCAGGGTTCCAGAGTGTCAGTGAGTGCAAGAACCTCCTTAGGGCCCGTTAAATTCCAGTTCCCAGCGCTTCTGATTCACTAGATCTCCAAGGAGGGGCCCAAACCCCCCAGAGCGACTCTGGTGAAGGTGTACTGAGACCTCCATGGGAAATGCTGGCCTCAGGCTGGGATTCCAAGAATGAGCTCATGGGTCTCATGCGAAGCTAGAGGAGAGGTGGGGAGCAGGAGGGAAAGAGCAGTCGGGGGCCCCTCACTCCACACCTGGAAGGTTGCAGGCATGCGGGGTCCCCTGAACCCTGGAACCATAGTGGGTTTGAGGGTGGAGGTCGGTGGGCAGGATAAAGCATTGTGCCAAGATCTGGACAGTTCGGCCCAGGGTGGGGGAGGTGAAAATGGGAGGGGCCAGAGTGGGGCCGGAGGGCTGATCTATCTCTAGAGAGGAGCCTGGATTGGCTCACCAAATCCCAGAGCCCCCAAAACAGCCCATCTCTAAAGCACAGAGCCAACTGTCCTGGGCAAGGGGAGAGCTTCTGGGTCCTGTTTACTCGCTGCAAGATGAACATACAAATTAAGTGTTGTTTTGTTTTCCCTTCAGGTTTAGATAATTTTGTGGAGGAGAGTCAGGGAGAGTTCTCAGGGGACTAGAATTCATTCATTTATTCATTCATTCACTCATTCAGGAAATGTTCGTTGAGTGCCTGCTGTGTCCAGGCACTGGGAATAAGGCGAGGACAAAACCAGTCACTGTCCTCATGGTACAATGCTGAGGCCCAGCTCTGGCCTCTGGGAGACGGTGGCAGCCAGGCTCACCAAAACTATTTCTCTGGGCCACTGAGATGGCAGAAAACAGGAGGAAGAAGAGGAAATAAATATATATGAAAGTATCTGCCACTTGCTCAAGTGCTAATCCGGGTTCTTTAGAATAACACATTAATTGTATTAGTAACAGGTAATGTTTATTGGATCTAATTTCGTGCCGGGTTCTATTCTAAGCACCTTGAAGGCGTTTGTTCATTTAACCCTCACAACGAGACTATGAGATGCGTATAATTATTAGCCCCATCTTACAGATGAGGAAACTGAGGCTTACAGAAGTGGAATGACCCCCCCCCAATAGCACACGACAGAAAATGGCAGAGGCAGGATTTGAACCCAGCTCTGTCTGGCTCCCACATCGTGTACCTTCTCTCTTCTGTGCCATGTAGCCTTGTAGAGGCGGGAGTGTGGGCTGCCTGGATTGTGGGTTCACTACCCAGTCGGGTCCCTACTTTTAGACTGGGGAATTGGAGGATCAGGGAGATAAAATAGCTTGTCTGGGGTCACACAGGAATGCCACCACAGAGCAAGATTAGAAAGCAAGTCTTCTGATAACCATTCAAAAGCCAAAAAAACACATATTTTTGGGACGTGTGAGTAAATAAGTATGTGCTTGTATGTGAGAAAAAAAGGACGAAGATAGACACACACACACACACACACACACACACACGGGGCTGGTGGTGGTCCCCATGTAGGGCTGTGCACTTGTCTCTTGTCGCTTTATCACCACATCTTCTTTTGGACCCCAGACCGTACCCAGAAACTCCACAGACATGTGGCAGGTTTTTGGTTTTTTTCCTGGAAAAGATGCCCAGAGAAACCATGTCTTAGTCCCAAGCCAGGGCTTCCGATGGCATGTGGCTATTCCCCAAACTCAAATCCACCCCACCACAGACTCTGAAAGCACCTATGGGGGAGTTTCCAGGAGAGCCCTTAGTCCTGGTAACCTCACTGGAAGACAGACGCAGCTGTCCAAGGGCATGGCTTTGAAGGGGCAGCACCGTGGGCCTGGGCAAGTTCTGGTGTGTGAGGAATGTCAGCCTTGTGACTTTGTCATCACACCTGGGCCATGTGACAAGACCCGTGTTTGTGTGACTACGGGCTCAGGAACCACCGGTTTTCACAGGAGCTGGGAGGGAGGGAATCAGCACCCCCTGAGGGCCTGCTCTGGGGCTGGGAGTTATTACAAATGTGAACTCATTTGTATCCTCCCAGTCACTTTTATCCCCATTTTACAAGTGAGTCAGCTGAGGCCGTAGAGGCCCATGCATGTGCCTGAGGTCACACAGAAAGTGAACGGCAGAGCCAGGACCCGTGTCCTTGTGACCGCCTGGACACAGGACAAAAGGGTTGCCGGGAATGCCGGCTTTGGCTCAGGCCTGCCATCGACGGGGCCTCTGACTGCGGGCATGTTATGCGGCCTTGCCACACCTCAGTGTCCTCCTCTGTAAAATGGGGATGGTAAATAGCGAGGTGGGGGTGGGGGCGAATGAATGTCAACCCGGAGCCCGGCCCGGCCTGTGCTAACAGCCCCCTGTGGCCTGACGTCGCTTTTTTCTCCACTGTGGTCGCCTTTTCCCGCCCCGCGCCCTGCGCTCACGGCACGTCCCTGCAGACCATTACTGGGACTTTCACCCGCACCACGTGCACAGCGAGTTCGAGAGCTTCACCGAGAACCACTTCACGGAGCTGCAGAGCGTGCAGCCCCCCCAGCTGCAGCAGCTCTATCGCCACATGGAGCTGGAGCAGATGCACGTGCTCGACACCCCCATGGCGACGGCCCACGCGGGCATCGGCCACCAGGTGCGTGCGGCCGCGGCTCCCGTGGGACCCGGCCTGTGGTGAGGCCGGCGCTTCACAGGAAGCTGACACAGGCTCTTACTCAACTCGGCTTCCTGCCCCACAGCGCCAACGGCGGCCGGAGCCCCAACGGCTGCCTCCTGACCCTCTGACTGACCTCGTGACCCCACACCCTTATCTCCTCCGGCTCCGCGATGGACAGAGCCCCGATAATTCCCACCCTCCAGTGAGCTGCCTGACCTCAACGGCCCTCCTGATCCCCACTGTGATCCCCATCCACCGGCCCCTCGTGGATCCTAGTCGCTGGAACCGACCTCCACTGGCCTCCACCGACCCCCTTTATTGACCCTCCTCAGCCCCACGGACACCCCCACCCCGATCAGTGACCTCCGTTAACCTCTACCACCCCTAGCTGACCTCTGCTGGCCCTTCTCTCACTGTTCACCCACTTATTAAATCCCGGTCGCTCCCATCCCCGACCATCCCGTTGGCCCCTCTTCACTGCCACCTCTGATCCCAAGAATGCCAGGCCATATGGCACCTTTGCGCATATGAAGAAAGGGTGCCCTTTCCCCTGGCCACGAGGCCCTGAACTGGGAGCCCAGGGAGGGCCTGATTCCAGCAGCCCCTGGTCCCCCACAGCCCACTCCCTGTGTGTAGTTGACCCTGCCTGACCCCTGTAACCCGACTGACCTCCAACTTCCCCAGCCTTCTCCCAAACTTTTCTGCCCCTTGCTGGCCTGCCCCCCTCTTTACTCCCACTTCTCTTGCTCAGATGGCCCCTCCTCAGCAGCTCTGAGCTGTGAACCGGCCCTCACTGACCTCAACCCACTTTCCCTGCCTTTCCAGGTCTCCTACCTACCCCGGATGTGCCTCCCATACCCCTCCTTGTCCCCGGCACAGCCTAGCTCGGATGAGGAGGAGGGCGAGAGGCAGAGCCCCCCGCTGGAGGTGTCTGACGGGGAGGCTGATGGCCTGGAGCCAGGGCCCGGCCTCCTGCATGGGGAAACAGGTAGGGCGGCCCCGCCATCCGGCCCAGCCCGGACCCTGGCCATAGATGTGCCCCAGGCACCCCAGCCAAGGGCACAGCAGTCACACCACAGAGCTGAGTGTGGTGTCCGTATCTGTGAGCGTGTCAACGTTTGCTAAAGTGCGCACTGCATCTGAGACCATCTGTACCTCTCCGTGTGTCGATGAGAGTGCATCTCTGTGACCGAGCCCGGGAGGGTATCTGTGTGTCTGAACCTCTCCGGGCTGCGTGTGAACGGGTGTGAGCGGGTGTGAGTGCCAGGCGTGGGGTGAGGGAGCCCACTCCTCGGTAGACCACCCCCCCCACCAGTCCCTCCCCAGTGACCAGCCACCCCCAAGGGGACCCACATCAGGGGGAGGTGAGGGCGGGTGCCCGTGTTGGGGCACTGACCACCTCCCGCCCACAGGCAGCAAAAAGAAGATCCGCCTGTACCAGTTCCTGCTCGACCTGCTCCGCAGCGGGGACATGAAGGACAGCATCTGGTGGGTGGACAAGGACAAGGGCACCTTCCAGTTCTCGTCCAAGCACAAGGAGGCGCTGGCACACCGCTGGGGCATCCAGAAGGGAAACCGCAAGAAAATGACCTACCAGAAGATGGCCCGCGCCCTGCGCAACTATGGCAAGACGGGTGAGGTCAAGAAGGTCAAGAAAAAGCTCACCTACCAGTTCAGCGGGGAGGTGCTGGGCCGCGGGAGCCTGGCCGAGCGGCGCCACCCGCCCCACTGAGCCCTGGCCCACAGAACCCTCTGGGCCCGCCAGGCCTCCCCGCTGGCCATAGCATTAACCCCTCGCCCGGCCCGGACACAGGGAGGCAAGCTCCCAGGGGCCAGGGGCAGGACTGTGGCGGGCCGGGCCTTGACTCACCCGTCCACTCCCTCCTCCAAGCCCGCTACCCACGGCCTCTCCTCACCTCCCACCAGGACTCCAGCCCCGGCTCCAGGGGGCCACCTGGGCGTCTGACCGCAGCCAAGGGTCAGCCTTGCTTAGTACAACCTGGGGTGCTTCCTTGGGAGTTCAAAGTCATCAGATTTGTATAAATTGAACCCTCCTTCTTAAGCGTTTCTCCCTTCCCACACCTCTCCCTCGTTAGCTTCCTCAAGGAACAGTTATTAAAGTTATTCTCAGTGAGTCCTCTCGTAGCACAGAGTCTCCTTTATGATTTTTTGGTGCATCTTGTCTGGGCGACCCCGTCTGATCTCTCTTTTTCTCATATGTCCTTTGGGCATTTACTGCCAGTGCTGGGTAGGGACATCAGGACAAATGACACACAGCGCCTGGCAAGGGGTCAGGGCTGGTGAAACGACAGGTCCTTGGTTGTTATCAGGGGAATAAATCATTAAAAAGTCCTCCGCACCTGATGAGTGGCTTTTTAAAAAATTTTTTGTTTAATGTTTTTATTTATTTTTGAGACAGAGAGAGACAGAGCATGAGCAGCGCAGGGGCAGAGATAGAGGGAGACACAGAATCCGAAGCAGGCTCCAGGCTCTGAGCTGTCGGGACAGATCCCGACGTGGGGCTCGAACTCACAAACTGTGAGATCATGACATGAGCTGAAGTTGGACGCTTAACCAACGGAGCCACCCAGGCGCCCCGATAAGTGGGCTTTTAAAAATGCCCCAGTGAGGCTGAAACTCTTCAGGTTATGGTCCCAGTGGGGACGATTAGTGATAATGGCTGCCACACTGGATTTTCTGGCCACTTATTACATGTCAACCTTGACAAGCAGAGTCGGATATCACCCCATTTTATAGATTGGGAAACTGAGTCTTGGAGAGGTCAAATGATTTGTTCAAGGTCACACAGCTAGGAGAGGGGCGGGCCAGATCCCACTGCACGTGGGTGCTAGATCAGCGTGGAGCAGAAAGGCTCAACGTGTCTGGAATGGGGTGCCGTGGAGCACGGCCAGGAGCAGGAATTAAGCCCCAAGGCGTCCTCACAGCATCCATGCTGGCAGGACCCTAGTGCATAGCTGCTGTCTTGTGCTCTCTGGCTTCTAGTCCACAACAAGGGAGAAACAGAAAAAGATGAGCCTAGAAGCGTCTTGTTTGCAACCACAGCAAGATGGGGGGAACAGACCACCTGGGACTGAGTAAACGGCCCAAAGCAGCCAGCAGGCCTCAGAGAACCCGGACTCCGGGGCCATTAGCATCGGTGCAAACACCCCCAAACACATCCTTGCCCCGAGAGCGAAACTGTGACCTCCCTTCTCAGGGTTCCAAGCCCCAAGAGAGGGTCAATGGTGTTCCGTCCTCTTTAAGAAGGCCAAGGGGAATGCAATACAGTTTAAAAGTAGTTAGAAAGCACTCCACAGAGGCAGAAAAGAATGGATTCCGTGTCTACAGGAATGGTAAGTTTGGACCACGTGGCAATGCTTGTGTACGAATTCCTCCCATGAGGGTCAGAAGGGACAAATGGCCTTTCCTGATATTGGACCTTGCTTGGAGAAAGTCACGTGTAATTTGCTTCTTTCTGTGTAGCAACCGATACCCCTGAGGTGACGGGGTGGGGGGTGGGTGGGTGGGTAGGAAGGGGGGGGGCGGTCACAGACGGCCAAAGTTCATAGAGGAATAGTGGGGGTGGGGATGGGAATTCAGAATATTCTGGCAGTATTTTCCGTGTGAATCCTTGTGACTTTGGCAAGAGCCATCTCTGCTTCTGGCTTCCGCTTTGAGGTTTACCCCAATACCCTTACCTGCAGACCCCTCCCAGCCCTTCCCCTTGGGTGGCACCAGCCCCCAGTACTGCTCTCTCCCCACATGGCCCTGGACTAAGCGCACCCAGGACTCTGCAGCACGAGGCCAGCCCAGGGCCCTGTGCGCCGCAGTAGGAGAGATATTTTCATTCAGCACTTTCTGTGTTCCTGGCCCTGCTCTCGCCTTTCCATTTATAAACCCACTTAGTTCATGGAACAGTCCTACACAGTGGATGCTGCTTTCATCACCCCACTTTATAGATGAGGGAACTAAGGCACTGAGGTTAAGGAAAGGGCAATGCCTGGTCTCAGGGCAGCCAGGCCCCAGGATCTGGATCTGTGCCAATTCACCATACAATCTCCCTGTCAGATGAACATATAGATAGGGCTTGGGGTGCCCCTGAGGCTTACCAAGGGTTAGAGGGGCAGAAGCCATCATATTGGACCCAAGGGGGAAGGGACAGGAGATAGCCGGGAACAGTGTGGCCCTGCCATCGCCCTGGAGAGCCTTGCTCTCTGGAATTTGTCTATATTTAGCAGGTGGTTGGGCAAGAGGCAGATAAGAAATCCTGGGGAGGGGGAGGGCCCCTTATATAGTGTGGGGGGACTGGTCCTGCTCAGATCCTCCTTGGGTGGCCTGTGACTGCTCAGATCCTGGTGTGATCTCTCTCAAGATGCCTGAGCCGGGGAAGAAGCCAGGTAGCCGCAGGTCTAAGGTTGGGGCTGGGTGGGGGGCCAGGAGGGCTGGGGCATCTATAATTGGGGGGTTCCTGAGTGAGTTCCTGAGTTCCTGAGTTCCTGAGAGTGGGGGCTGTCTTCTGGGTCTTTTTCTGATTCTTGGTTTCTCCTTCCCATCCTTCTGATGAGAGTGAGGGTGAACCAGGGCCAGGGGGTACAGACTGGGCCATCACTCCAGTCTCAGGACAGAAGAGGATCCCTTCCCTATCCCCATCCCATCTCCTTCTGCAGCAAGATTAGGCCTGGGCTTGCCTTTTGGGAAAAGGCTGCCACAGGCAGGGGCCCGAGTCTAGACTTGAGCCAGTCTCGCTGAATGCTCTTGGGCAAGCCCTTGCCCTCTCTGGGTCTCAGTTTCCCTATCTGTATAAGGAGGAGTTGAGTTGGCTCTCTCCAGTTGTGATAGTCCCCGCTTTATGAGCCTGCATTCCTGTGGCCCTCACACCTGGCGTGAAAATGCCAGTTCTTCTTCTGTTCTGCGAGAGAATGGTCGAGAAGCCCTGATCCTGGGCCAAGGGCAGAGAAAGTCACAGGCCAGGGACTTGGTCCTGGCTTGTGCCCTTACCAAGGTCATTCAGGGCAGGGACCCAGCCCCCCAGCCCCCAGCGCCTCCCAGTCCAGCTTTATCTCAGTTGCTGATTCTCAGCCTGAGGCCCTTGGAGAACAAATTTAGCCACAATTCAAGTGGACAGAGTACCTGCCCCTTGCCAAGGGCCCCAGATGGTGGGGGAGAGAGGGAGTTGGGCTTCCCCAGGAAGGAAGGGTCAGGTATCCAAGGACATACCTAACAAAATTCTTGTGTGGAGGTTAGGACCACGGCCCTGGCTCTTCTGCCTACTGGCTGTGTGATGTTGGATAAGTCACTTGAACTCTCTGAGCTTCAGTGTCCGCATGTGAGAAATGGGCATAATAATTGCATCTGTCTCATAGAGCCACTGAAGCATTACATGAGGTGATGCATTAAAGTGCTTTAGGAAGAAGGGATGCAGGGATGGGGTGCCTGGGCCAGCCAGTGGCTCCTGCAGCCTCCATTGGCCTATCTCAGTCTCAGCCTTCAGCAAGAAGCCAAGGTCAGTGGAGGTGGCAGCCAGCAGCCCTGCTGTGTTCGAGGCCGAGACAGAGCGGTCAGGAGTAAAGGTGCGCTGGCAGCGGGGGGGCAGTGACATCAGCGCCAGTGACAAGTATGGCCTAGCAGCCGAGGGCACGAGGCACACTCTGACAGTGCGGGACGTGGGCCCCGCCGACCAGGGACCCTACGCAGTCATCGCTGGCTCCTCCAAGGTCAAGTTTGACCTCAAGGTCATAGAAGCAGGTAAGACCCTGGTCCGCCTTCCCTAGGTTTGAGCTTCTGGGGCAGCCTGGCCATCTCTCCCTCACCCAGGGTATAGGAGGAGCCTTCCCACTTTCTTGCCTTTGCTTTGGCTGAGCCGTCTGCCAGGAATTCCCTTCCTCCCTTTTCTGCAGCAAGACCTCACTGAGTGTCCCCATGTGTCTCCCTGGCCTGTTCCAGTCATTGTGGAAGTAGGGAAAGTTCTGAGATGGATAAGGCACCACGCAGCCCTCCCTCCAGACGCCTTCTCACAGATGGGGACTCGGTGGGCTGCGTGCGCTGGCCGGGAAGCCCCTGGTTGCTGCGGGTGTGGAAGGAGCCCCTGGGGAAAGGAGGGGAGGAATGGAGCCCACAGCCGCCCGGGCTGACCCACCAGGGCGTGGGCGTGCAGTCTGCGAGGGTGAGGAGGCCAGATGCACACACTGTAGTATGTGACCAGCCTGCAAAGACTGAGGGGGACCAGGGGCAAGAGGAGGGCTCTCTGCTTAGAAGCTGCTCCACGACCCCCCACCCTTTCCCTTCCAGAGAAGGCAGAGCCTGTGCCGGGCCCTGCTCCTGCCCCTACTGAGGCTCCTGGAGGCTCCGGAGAAGCACTGGCCTCGACCACTGAGGAGGAAGGAGGCTCCCCAAGTCCCAAAGGTGAGCCGGTGCAGGGAGGGCGGTGCAGGGACGGTGAAGGCCAGTGGATGGGGTGTCCCAAGGCAGGTCACAAAGGCCTCTGCTCACAGGGTCAAGCTCAGCAGCCCCCGATGGCTCTGGTGCCTCTGATGACCCCATCGGCCTCTTTGTGATGCGGCCACAGGATGGCGAGGTGACCGCAGGTGAGTGTGGGCTGTCGCACCCCGGGGTGGGGTGGGGCAGGGCACAGCAGGGCACCCGCCCAGGCCCAGCCTGTTGCCCTTTCCCTGCAGGTGGCAGCATCACCTTCTCAGCCCGCGTGGCAGGCGCCAGCCTCCTGAAACCGCCCACAGTCAAGTGGTTCAAGGGCAAGTGGGTGGACCTGAGCAGCAAGGTGGGCCAACACCTGCAGCTGCACAACAGTTACGACCGGACCAGCAAGGTGGGGCCTGTGGGCACGGCACGGTTCAGGGGCCCCCTGGAAAGAGGGCATGGGAGCCCCTGGGAGGCACCGGGGGCACAGGGGAGCCTGGTGGTCACCCTGAGACTGAAGGCACACAGGAGGTGCAAAAATGAGACCTAGGGAAGTTGGGAAGCAGGTTGGATAGCCAGGGGCACCCGGGGAAAATGGGGAGGCCCAGGAGACCTGCGGGACATGCCGGGCTTGGAGGGCGTGACAGTCTTAAGGGGGCATAATAAAACTTGTGGGGGCAGGGGGCCCAGGAAGGCTGAGGGGCCTCATGAAGCATGGGGGCAGGTGGCATCAGCCAGTGAAGATGTGAACCCTCTGGATGGATGAGTATTGGAGCTCAAGGCGCCCTTCATTATACAAAGAAACCGAAGCTTGAGAGGTTGTTACTGCTGGTCTGATGTCACTCAGAGCCAGGCCTAGAACCTGTGCTTTGATTCCCAGCTTCCGCTCCTCCCACTCTTCCACAGTCTTGGCCCAGGCAAAGGCTCCTCTGGCAGGGCAGGGCCAACACGTTCAGTTGTGTGGGTTGTGCACTGCACAAAAGTGCCTTGTCTTAAGGTCATTTGCCTCGTAGCCATCACAGATTTATATTTTATTGCCACCTTGTGCCAGCAGATGGCAGTCATGTGTCTTGACAAGGGGCTCTTTTTCCTATTTACACAAAACCCTTACCCACAGGTTAACTAAACCCTGAGGGGTGAAAATGTTGGTGGCCATTAGCCACTCCCAGTCTCCTTTAGGAGTGAAGGGCCTTCTCTTCCGGTCCCTGGTCTCCCCTGATACCTTCCTTCTACAGGTTTACCTGTTTGAGCTGCACATCACAGATGCCCAGACTACTTTTGCAGGTGGCTACCGCTGTGAGGTTTCCACCAGGGACAAATTTGACAGCTGCAACTTCAGTCTCACTGTCCATGGTGAGGGGAGCCCTGGCGTCCTGGGCTCAGGTCCCCATGGGTCTCATCCCCCACGTCTGACTCCATTTCCCAACACTAAGGAGGATGCCTAGTCCCAACCGGACAACCCGCTGCCCCCATGCCCAGTGCTGCTCATGCAGGGGCACGAGAGAAACCCGTGGAGGTTCCCAGGGTTGGGGTGGGGTCTGACAGCCAAGTCCAGATCTCACCTGGATGGTGAGATGGTCCAGGCTCCTGGCACAGGTGAACAGGTGAAGGGTGAGCTGGGAGCTGTGTGGGAGATCAGCCACTGCTAAGGGGCTGGGGACCATCAACTACCCAAACTCCCTGGTACCTCTGTTCTGGAAAGGCTCAGAATGTGGGGTCCTGGGGCAGATGCCCGCTCTCAAGGGTCATGGATGGGCAGGTCTGTAATACTCAGAGACTCCGGGGTGAGCGAGGCTTCTGGGGTGTACCTCGCCCCAGGCTTCTGAAGCCTCTTCCCTGTCTCTTCCTCTCTGAACACAGAGGCCGTTGGCCCTGGAGATCTGGACCTCCGATCAGCTTTTCGCCGCACGTGAGTGGTCATCTCTTCTCAGGGACGGAAGGGAGGCCAGTGCTGGGATCTGAAGCCCCTCGGGGTCAGGGCTGGGTATGATGTTGGGGGGGGGGCTGTGGGGGGACAGAGCTGAAGTTGATAGTGATGGGGGACAGCAAGCTCCCCCGGGCAGCTGAAGGAACTGGTTCTAACCCCACAGGAGCCTGGCTGGAAGTGGTCGGCGGATCAGGTACCCCTCTCCCAGCCCATGCTTGTCAGACTTCGGGGGTCTGAGATGGAGCCCCCCATCCAGACAGTGTCCCTTCCTCTCCCAGTACCTCTCCCCACCCCCACCTCCCCAAGCCTCTTACAGTTGGGGAGGTCCTTACTGGGGTCCCTCTCCGTAGTGACAGCCACGAGGACGCTGGAACTCTGGATTTCAGCTCGCTGCTGAAGAAGAGGTGAGCCCCTGGGTAGCAGCTCCTGGGCAGATGGTGAGGCCCCATTTCAAATCCCAGCAATGCGGTTTTCCGGCTGTGTGGCCCTGAGCTGGTTACTGTACCTCTCTAAACCAATTTCTCTGTGTGTCAAATGGGATAATCCTAGGGGTGCCTGGGTGGCTCAGTCAGTAAAGTGGCGACTTTGGCTCAGGTCACGATCTCACTGTTTGTGGGTTCGAGCCCTGCATCAGGCTCTGTGCTGATGGCTCAGATCCTGGAGCCTACTTCGGATTCTGTGTCTCCTCTCTCTGTCTCTCTTCCCCTTGTGCTCTGTCTCACTCTGTATCTCAAAAATAAATAAGCATTAAAAAAAAATTTGGATAATCCTGGTGTTGGGAAGAGTCAGAGGGCTCTGCAGACATGATATCTTGTGAACTAACATCCTCCCAGGGTCCCCCACGACCCCTGACGCTTGAGTCCATGAGAGCTTGCCTCAGTAGGCTCCGGGGACTCACAAGAAGCTGGGAGGGGGCGCCAAGCTGCAGGGATTTCTCCCCCAGACCCTCCAGCTGACTCTGTGTCCTCTCCTTCTCTCTCCTGGACCCTGCGTTGTGGCTGATGCTGCCGTGGCCTAGAGAGTAAGCATTGGGGGCCGGTGTTTGGGGGCAACAGGGTGTTGGTGGGACTCTGTACCCTGGTGACAGACAGGGCTGGGAATCAGACAGACCTGAGTGTGGATCCCCACTGCCTGGGGCGTCTCTGAGTTTTGGTTCTCCAGATACTCACCTGCCAGAGCTCAGGAGGAACAAACAAGGCCCTGTGTGGGGAAGGCCCTGCTGTGTAAATGGAGGGACACGGGCGTGGGGAGAAGGGAGGGGTGAAGGCCCATGGGTTGTGGCCCCGGGGCCTTTGTGGGCAGGTGGCCCATGCCTCTAATGGTCCACTGCCTTTTTGTCCTGCCCGGAGCAGCAGTTTCCGGAACCTAAGGTGAGTGCCTAATGAAGCCTGCGCCCCCGTCACCCCCACTTCCACCAGGACTCCCCCATACTGAACTCGAGGTCCAAAGCCAGCCCAAGTGGCACCACCAGAGGGGTCCTGGGCCCCAGGAAGCCCTACCCCAGGGGAGGGTGGGGAGCAACAGTCCTGCCCGCCCCCCCCCTCCCCCCGGCCAGAGGGGATTCCCTTGAGGCATCTCTGCTGGACGCAGGGACCCGAGGCTGGAGGCGCCAGCCGAGGAGGACGTGTGGGAGATCCTGCGGCAGGCATCCCCCTCCGAATATGAGCGCATCGCCTTCCAGCATGGCATCACCGACCTGCGTGGCATGCTCAAGAGGCTCAAGGGCATGAAGCGAGACGAGAAGAAGAGCACAGGTTAGCCCTCTGCTGCCATGCAAGAGGAGAGGGCACACGCACACACTCACATGCGTGCACACACACACACACACACGAAAAGGTAAGAGTCAGCTTAGACCAGAGACACCACAAGAAGAGGACAGAGCACAGCTGGGCCCTCCTCACTGAGTAGAAGCCTGGGGTGTGCTGTAAAGCAGAGTCAAGAAGGAGAGAAGGTCCCTTTGGCTGCTGTCTCCCTCTCCGGCCAAGCTTCTGTCTCTCTAGGAGCCGCTAACCCTATCCCTGAGCTGAGCAGGTGGAGGGGACCCCAAGGAAGGCAGAAGGACAAAGAGAGAGGAGACAGACACGTAGAACAGACAGAGATAATAAAGAGACAGGCACAGTGGAGATAGAGAAAATGGGGGACACAGGCAGAGTGTGGTGGGAGGACTCGGCCCAGCGGCACGGCCAGCAGCCACGGTGATGCGTGTGAGCCTTCTGGGGCAGCAGGGGCGGCAGGGCAGTGGGGGTGCTGACGGAGGTGCTCAGCCTTTCAGAAGAAGCTGGAGCCCGCCTACCAGGTGAGCAAGGGCCACAAGATCCGGCTGACCGTGGAGCTGGCCGACCCCGACGCCGAGGTCAAGTGGCTGAAGAATGGACAGGAGATCCAGATGAGCGGCAGGTGCGGTGGGGCTGGGGGTTGGGGGGTAGGTGCAGCCCTGGGAGCAGTGGGGGCAGGGAGGCTCCCAGCCTGCTCTCCGTGCCTCTCACGGCCGCTGGCGTGTTCTCTGTCTTTGTGCGGCTTCTGCCCTGCGTGTCTCTCCCCATTTTCCTCTCCCTGGGTCTAATTGCCCATCTTTCTGTTTCTGCCTGTCTCTGTTCCTCGCCCTTTTGCTCCGGGTCTCGCTTCCTCCCGCCTGGATGCTCCCGTGGCCCCTTCTGCTCCACAGCAAGTAAGGCCCAGCTCCGGGAAGGAAGGCTCTCGGGGGTGGGAGCACGGTCCGACGGGAGGAGGGGGTTGGACCGGGCACCTGGGACACACGAGGTGAGTGACGGCTGTCCATCCATGCCCCGCCCCCGGCCCCCGGCACAGGTACATCTTTGAGTCCGTGGGTGCCAAGCGCACGCTGACCATCAGCCAGTGCTCGCTGGCCGATGACGCGGCCTACCAGTGCGTGGTGGGCGGGGAGAAGTGCAGCACCGAGCTGTTCGTCAAAGGTGGGCCTGGACCGGGGCCCCTGGGAGGCTGGGACCCTGCGGGGAGGGTGCACAGGGCTCGGCCATCTACGTTCTCCTTGCTCGCCAGAGCCCCCCGTGCTGATCACTCGGCCCCTGGAAGACCAGCTGGTGATGGTGGGGCAGCGGGTGGAGTTCGAGTGCGAAGTGTCTGAGGAGGGGGCCCAGGTCAAGTGGTGAGTGCCAGAGGCACGGGGGCATGAGCAGGGCTGGGGGGCCTGCGGGCATCCCCAAAGGAGGCCTCGGCACTTATTGCCCGCCCGCCGGCCAGGCTGAAGGATGGGGTGGAGCTGACCAGGGAGGAGACCTTCAAATACCGGTTCAAGAAGGACGGGCAGAGACACCACCTCATCATCAACGAGGCGACACTGGAGGATGCGGGGCACTACGCGCTGCGCACCAGCGGGGGCCAGGCGCTGGCCGAGCTCATCGTTCAGGGTGAGGCCCTGGGGGGTGGGGTGGGGGGCAGCACAGGAGGCTTCAAGGCCCTGGGCGCCCTCGGCCCCAGCACCGCCCCCGGCCGTGTTTGGGAATCAGGCAAACCCAGGATGGCGGCCTGTGTGACCTTGGGCAGGTCACTCTGACACACCGAGCCTCGCCATTCTCATCTGTAAAATGGGGGTGGGGGTGCCGAGGTGGCCACCTCAGAGAATACTGGGAGGGCCAGATGGGCCTGGTTAGTGTCGCCCCGCACCACACACACACTTGAGCTTCCTCGTGCACACCGTCCCATCATCGTAGGCACACATGAATCACACTCACGCGTGCACACGCGGGTTTTCACATGCCTGTGTGATCTCCACACGGATTCACGCCCACACCCACACACACCCTCCCCGGCTCACTGGCTCTGCCCTGTCCTCCGCCCCCCAGAGAAAAAGCTGGAGGTGTACCAGAGCATCGCAGACCTGACCGTGGGTGCAAAGGACCAGGCGGTGTTCAAGTGTGAAGTGTCCGATGAGAACGTGCGGGGCGTGTGGCTGAAGAACGGGAAGGAGCTGGTGCCCGACAGCCGCGTAAAGGTGTCCCACATTGGGCGGTGAGTGTGCAGAGCTGGGCCCCAATGCAAACGGGGGCAGGCAGATGGGGAGAGCAGAGACTGAGACAGAGAGAGAGAGAGACAGAGGGAGAAACAGACAGACACTAGAGACACATAGGGAGACAGGGAAAAACAGGGAGAGACAGAGAAAGAGAGAGAGACAGTGAGACAGAGAGGGACAGGAAGAGACACACGAATAGACACAGGACACAGACTGAGATAGAGAGACAGAGAGAGAGGGAGAGACAGGAGCATACAGAAGAGAATCCTGCAGAGGCAGAGGACAGAAAGAGAGAAGTAGGGAGAGAGACAGACAGGCTGGGAGTTCCCCCGGCCCCCTCCCCGCAGGTCATGGCCAGGGCAGGGCAGCAGGCAGCCAGGCCAAGGGCCTGGCCAAGGGCCCTCACTCTCTCCCACTCTCTTACTCATGCCTCGAGCATCTGCACCGGCCCGTGCTGGGTCCAAGGTCACAGAGATTAGTGACAGCAGCCCCCGATCAGTCTCTAAAGGCCCAGCCAAGGGGCACTTGTACATTGCCTACCTCTGAAAACACGCGAGGGAGCTAGAAAGCCAAAAATAGAGAAAGAGAGCATTTAAAATACCAGCACCCCACTGAGCTAAGGCGGGGCAGGGGCCCTCTGGAGCCCTGACTACCACGAGACTGGGGTGTGTGGTCCAGTGGGCTCCCCTGAGCCACTACATCCCTGCAGAGTCCACAAACTGACGATTGACGACGTCACACCTGCCGACGAGGCGGACTACAGCTTTGTGCCTGAGGGCTTTGCCTGCAACCTGTCAGCGAAGCTCCATTTCATGGGTGAGCGGGCGCCTGGGCCAGGTGGGGGCCCCATCGCCAGGCTCTGCCTGTGCCCAGCCCTGTGCCGCACGCTCTCCCTTCTCTTGCAGAGGTCAAGATTGACTTCGTGCCCAGGCAAGGTGAGTCACGGGACCTCCTCCCCATGCCCATTCCACCCATGTCCCTCTCCACTCACAGAGGGAAGAGCAAGGAAGCTGGAGTGGGGACCCCAAGACCCAAGACCCAGCTCTGTCAGTCAGAAGCATGGGCCAATTATAATCTCTATGCACCTCAGTTTCCTATTCTCTGAAGTGGAAATCCTGACGTGCCTCCTCCATGGGGTGTAGGAAAGATGAGACGAGAAGATGTGAGATTTCATTATTAATTTTCTGCTTTTAGAAGTACCCCTCCTTCTTTTATTTTTATTTATTTATTTATTTATTTATTTTTTAATGTTTATTTATTTTTGAGACAGAGAGAGACAGAGCATGAATGGGGGAGGGGCAGAGAGGGAGAGACACACACAGAATCGGAAGCAGGCTCCAGGCTCTGAGCCATCAGCCCAGAGCCTGATGCGGGGCTTGAACTCACGAACCGTGAGATTGTGACCTGAGCTGAAGTCGGACGCTCAACCGACTGAGCCACCCAGGCGCCTCACCCCTCCTTCTTTTAGATTAAACATCAAGCACCTATCCTAACTTCAGGAGGGTAGTCTGAGCTGAAGCATGCTCTAGGTCAGGGCTTTCCAAACTAAGTTCATTCATTGAATAGGGATACTCCATTTAAAAAGGGTTCCATGCTCTTGCACTGTTGGTGGGAATGCAAATTGGTGCAGCCGCTCTGGAAAGCAGTGTGGAGGTTCCTCAGAAAATTAAAAATAGACCTACCCTATGACCCAGCAATAGCACTGCTAGGAATTTACCCAAGGGATACAGGAGTACTGATGCATAGGGGCACTTGTACCCCAATGTTTATAGCAGCACTCTCAACAATAGCCAAATTATGGAAAGAGCCTAAATGTCCATCAACTGATGAATGGATAAAGAAATTGTGGTTTATATACACAATGGAATACTACGTGGCAATGAGAAAGAATGAAATATGGCCTTTTGTAGCAACGTGGATGGAACTGGAGAGTGTGATGCTAAGTGAAATGAGCCATACAGAGAAAGACAGATACCATATGGTTTCACTCTTATGTGGATCCTGAGAAACTTAACAGAAACCCATGGAGGAGGGGAAGGAAAAAAAAAAAAGAGGTTAGAGTGGGAGAGAGCCAAAGCATAGGAGACTCTTAAAAACTGAGAACAAACTGTGGGTTGATGGGGGGGTGGGAGGGAGGGGAGGGTGGGTGATGGGTATTGAGGAGGGCACCTTTTGGGATGAGCACCGGGTGTTGTATGGAAACCAATTTGACAATAAATTTCATATATTGAAAAAAAAACCCCACTATTTCCAGCAAAAAATAAAAAAATAAAAAGGGTTCCATGGTTGGAGGGGCACCTGGGTGGCTCAGTCGGTTAAGCGTCTGACTTCGGCTCAGGTCATGATCTTGCGGTTTGTGAGTTCAAGCCCCGCGTCAGGTCCGTGCTGACAGCTCAGAGCCTGGGCCTGCTTTGGATTCTGTCTCCCACTTTCTCTGTTCCTTCCCTGCTTGCACACGCGAGCGCTTTCTCTCTCTCTCTCTCTCTCAAAATAAATAAATAAATAAATAAAATAAATAAATAAAATAAGCATTAAAAAAGGTATATGTAAGTGATGAGCCACTGGATTCTACTCCTGAAGCTAAGGCCACACTGTATGTTAACTAACCCGAGAATTTAGGGGGAAACAAAGAGAGTTCCATGGTGAAGTCAGTTTGAGAATCACTGAACACTCGGGCCACCTCCTGCTGATTCAGAAGCACCTCAAAGGCTCTGGAAAATCCTGTGGTGAAGAAATGTGCTTAACTCTGTTTCATCCAGGGCCTCCTCATCGATTTGGCTGTGGAAACTTCTTTTTCTTTTTTCTGGCAAGACACTGGTGTTCCTCCTAAACGCAGTCTGAGAAATGCTACAGTAGACGACCCGGTGTTACAAACCTCCCTGGAACTTCCAGGGGGGATGGAAAGGTCCTAGATCTTGACCTGGTGGTGGTTGCACAGGTGTATACAATTGTGACACCTCATCGAGCCGTATGCTCAAATCTTGGCATCTTCTTGAATGGAAATTATATGTCAGTCGAATTGATTAAAAAACAACCACCAGGGGCATGGACTCCTTCCAGTTTCCGCCTCTTTCATGACGCTTGGGCCCCTGCCCCTTTTTCTGACCTATGCCATCTCCCCCCCCAGAACCTCCCAAGATCCACCTGGACTGCCCGGGCCGCAAGCCGGATACCATTGTGGTTGTGGCTGGGAACAAGCTACGCCTGGATGTCCCTATCTCTGGGGACCCCGCTCCCACTGTGATTTGGCAGAAGACCCTCACGCAGGTACTGTGGATCCCTCCTCCACTTCCCCATCTGTAAAATGGGTGCGTGGGACCAACGGGTGTTGGCATCGGCTCCCCATCCCACAAGTGCACACCCTACAACTGGCTACCCACTGGGAGTGCAGAGGCTCAGCTGGCTGGGAGGCGGGCAAGGTGGGCAGCAGAATGTGGGTGGGCAAAGGGGGGCCAGAGGGGCCGCTGGGCAGGGATGATACCCTCCAGGCTGAGTCAGCCCCTCTTCCCCCTGCTTCCCTCCTGCTCTGTTCCCAGAAGAACAAGGTCCCAGCAGGGCCATCCCTGGATGCCCCAGGGGAGGATGCAGGTGACAGTGACGAGTGGGTGTTTGACAAGAGGGTGAGTGAGGCTGATGGTGGGATCCAGCTCGTTTGCCTCCCGTGATTTTCTGCCTACACGGTTTCCACCCTTTGGTGAGGTCTCCGCGAAGCCACCATGTCTGGCCAGCTGTGTTCCTGCCCCAGGGATGGTCTACGTGGGATCCTCATGCCTCGGTCAGGCACAAGTTCCCTGAACATTGCTGGGAAGCCCTCATGACCGGGCTGTTCCCAAAGCTCCCGTCTCCCGGGGCCGACCTTGACTTTGTACTTCTTCCCGACTGGAGAGGGGGTTTCCCTGGCACTTTTCTGTCAGAGCAGCTGCCTGGGCACCACTCGGGTCAGCTCACAGTTGACCCCTCCACCCACCTGAGGTCTTTCGGGATCCTCAGCTCTGTAAGGTCATGTGATTTCCATTTGGCAGATGAGAAAACTGAGGCACAGAGAAAATCGGTGATTGCCTAAAGCTCCGTGATAAAGCCAGACCTAGAGCCCAAGCCCCTGGCCCCAGTGCTTTGCCCATGGCGAGCACTAAACAAAGCTGTCTGGACTCGGTGCTCACAAGAGTGCAGTTTCCACTCAAGCTACATCTGCTCCCGGGACCCCGTGCGGAGTTCTGTTCCTATCTCTGGCCATTGCACGGGCTGTCAAAGCCTGTGGTTCTGACTTGGCCCTTCTCCCCCACTTCCCCTCCCCCCCCAACCCAGCTGCTGTGTGACACCGAGGGCCGGGTGCGGGTGGAGACCACCAAGGACCGCAGCATCTTCACTGTCGAGGGGGCAGAGAAGGAAGACGAGGGTGTCTACGTTGTCACGGTGAAGAACCCCGTGGGCGAGGACCAGGTCAACCTCACAGTCAAGGTCATCGGTGAGGCTGGCTGGCCTGGGGCCACCAGGGAGGCCCGTCCATTTACGCGCTTAGCCACGTGACAAACATCACGGGCATGCTCTCAGCTCCATGGAGAGGATTGGGATGAGGACATGGGGTGAATGTGGGCAGTGGGGAGCCATGAAAAGCATTGGTCACAGGCTGGTGACACGATCAGAACTGCATTCTGGAAGCATCTGTGGGGTGGTGGGGGCAGGCAGCCTTGGCCCTGGGCCCTGGGCGGGGCTGATGTGGGTCCATCCCTCCAGATGTGCCAGATCCTCCCGCGGCCCCCAAGATCAGCAATGTGGGTGAGGACTCCTGCACCGTGCAGTGGGAGCCGCCTGCCTACGACGGGGGGCAGCCAGTCCTGGGTGAGTGCAGGGCACGGGGATAGAGCTCAGGGCCGGGGTTGTGGGGCAGGCTGGGCCCCAGACCAGAGCTCCCGTCTCCCCTTCATCAGGCTACATCCTGGAGCGCAAGAAGAAGAAGAGCTTCCGGTGGATGCGGCTGAACTTTGACCTGCTGCAGGAGCTGAGCCACGAGGCGCGGCGCATGATTGAGGGCGTGGTGTATGAGATGCGAGTCTACGCGGTCAATGCCATCGGCATGTCCAGGCCCAGCCCTGCCTCCCAGCCCTTCATGCCTATTGGTGAGCCTGCCTGGCCTGGCACTGCCCCACGCCCTCCCTGGTCAGAAGCAGCTGCTCTGTGGGCGGCCACCGCACTAGGCATTTACATCTGGGTCCCTTTTAAAAGGCTCCCTTGGGGATAATCCTTTTCATTTCACAGAGGAAGGAAGTGAGGCTCTGAGAAGTTAGAAGACTTGCTCAAGGTCACCTAGCTGGTAGGGGTGGAGCTGAGCCTCTCACCACTCTGTTGGTACCTCTCAGGCCTCACTCTCCACATCTGTAAAATGGGGATAATGACAGTATCTACTTCATGGAACTGAGGTTAGGGTGAAATGAGATAACGCAGGCAGAACATCTGGCATACAGCAGGTGCTCAATAAATGTTAACTGTCCCCTCTTCCCCACTCCCTTCAAGCAGGGTTTGTCATATATGGGATAGGGTGAGGGCACTGGGCGCCTTGGGGTCTAAGAGGCGTGGGTCTGTCTCCACCACCCCCAGGAGGGCCATCTGGGGTCACTGCCCTGAAGTCGCCATTTCCTCATCTGAGTCATGGGGGTCGAGAGGGTGGAAGGGATGCTGACAGGTGTGTCAGGCTCTCAAGGACAGCTGTCCCTACCAGGATGTGGGAGCGGGGGTGGGGGGGTGGCTGTCTGTGGCATGGGCAGAAGCCACCCCCTGCCCAAGGACCCAGCACGGCTTGGGGAGATGGAGGCAAGGGGTGGGGGTGGGGGGGACTGTGGGGAGAAGGGTCCAGGCCTCTCTCTTTAGAGACTGGCTTCCAGTCAGTCAACTATTAGCTGTTAGTCAACTCGCCCGATCATACAGTGCCAGGAAATCTCGTTTCCAGCTAGTTTTTCTTTAACTTACATTTATAGCATTTCCTGTGTTGTCTGACAGAAGGGGCTCCTTCTAAGCATGTTTGTGCTCTTTTGGGTATCTATTCCTATTTAGCGCTCTATTTTTTTTTTTTTTTTTTTTTTTTTGAGAAGGAGAGAAGAGGCAGGGAAAGAGAATCGTAAGCAGGCTCCATGCCCAGCGTGGGGCCTGAAGTGGGGCTCAGTCTCACGTGAGACCATGACCTGAGCGGAAATGAAGTCTACCGCCTAACGACTGAGCCACCCAGGCGGCCCTAGGCTCTCTTTTGTAATTGCTGTGTTTGTTTGTAAGCCTATCTAGAGACAGGTCTTTTAGTGGGAGCTGAAATAATTCTGACACCCCTCGAATAAGCCAGACTAAGGGCAAGTGTCCCTGCGTGACCGGTGGCCAGTTGAGGGTCTGGGTCAGAGCCCTTCCCTTTCCCCCAGTGGTGTAGGCTCACTCAGACCCCTCTCTGACTCCGCCTCTGCCTAGGCCCCCCCAGTGAGCCCACCCACCTGGCCGTGGAGGATGTCTCAGACACCACCGTCTCCCTCAAGTGGCGGCCCCCGGAGCGGGTGGGAGCCGGAGGCTTGGATGGCTACAGCGTGGAGTATTGCCGGGAGGGCTGTGAGTGCCCCTGCCCAGCCCCGGGCCCTCACCCAGCACCCTCCTCTGAATTGCCCCCCTCAGACCGGCACCTGTCACCCTGTTCGACCCCTCTTTACGGCAGAAGCCCCAGACAGCCACCGGAGGGCGGGCAGTGGGGCGGGCCCTTGATGTTGATGCTGCCCACGGGCTTCCCCGGCCAGGCTCGGAGTGGGTAGCTGCCCTGGAGGGGCTGACAGAACGCACCTCGTTGCTGGTGAAGGACCTGCCCACGGGGGCCCGGCTGCTCTTCCGTGTGCGGGCGCACAATATGGCGGGGCCCGGGGCCCCCATCGCCACCAAGGAGCCCGTGACGGTGCAGGAGATACTGCGTGAGTGGCCCTTGCGCAGTCACAGGACAGACCTGTCGCTGACATCCTGGCCGTTGGGGTCGGTGGAAGTGGGGACATCCCGGGAGACCCTACTGGAGAGAGGGACAGGAGAGTCTGAGCCTTTATTCACGCCCCAGGCCCAGGGAAAACATTCAGAGAGGGTTCCCTGGGCTTTTCTGCATCAACCCCTGGTTCTGGGACAGGGAAAATGTAGGCCTTTGAGCTTTGTTCTCTGAGCCTCTCAGTTCAACAGGTAGGTATTGTCCTCGTGTTCATAATTTAGCGTCATTGGGCCATCTGGGATCCACTCCCCATTCCTCTATTCCCAGCAAAGGATCAATCATGTAAAGATTGGTTCTCAAAGCGGAAAGAGGCAGCAGACTGGGGCAGAAACAGCCTGCAGGACAGGGATAGAGTCCAAAAGTCTACATTCGCATCCTGGCCTGTGACTTCCTAGCTGCGTGACCTCGAACAAGTTGCTCACCCTCTCTGATCCCTCCCTCTTACAGCGGTGTGGTGAGGTGGAGATAGAAGCAGGGGTTCCGTAGACCATCTGGGGCTGGGATAGGGGGAGCTGAGGGCGGGGCATTTTCCTCAGCCATAGCCTTCTGGGCCCTGCATCGGGAGGGGAGGAGCTATAGCGCTCCCCGGGGCTGAGCCCTCCCTTGCTGAGCTGCCCACTTGGCACCCGCAGAGCGGCCACGGCTCCAGGTGCCCCGGCACCTGCGCCAGACCATCCAGAGGAAGGTCGGGGAGCCCGTGAACCTCCTCATTCCTTTCCAGGTAGGGCTGGTCCCCCTCTCTGTGCCCTGGTGTGTCATCCTTGCCTAGCGGGTAGAGGAGTTTCAGGGGCTGACCAGACCCTGAGATGTCACCCAGTCGTGCCAGGCTTGGGGGTGAGCTGTCCCTCCCCGCAGGGCAAGCCCCGGCCTCAGGTGACCTGGACCAAAGAGGGGCAGCCACTGGCAGGCGGGGAGGTGAGCATCCGCAACAGCCCCACGGACACCATCTTGTTCATCCGGGCTGCTCGCCGCGCCCACTCTGGCACCTACGAGGTGATGCTGCGGATCGAGAACATGGAGGACAAGGCCACGCTGGTCCTGCGGGTCGTTGGTGCGTGGCACTGGGGCCCCCTCTCTGAGATGCCCAGAGACCCTGCAGAAGGTGGCAGGCCAGGTCCAGGCTGGCGGGGGTGAGGGGGCCTCCCAGGGCCCTCTGTTTGTACTCCAGCAGTCTCAGGAGGTCTGTTCCGGCTGGTCTCTCTCCTGCAGACAAGCCAAGCCCTCCCCAGGATATTCGGGTCACTGAGGCATGGGGTTTCAATGTGGTTCTGGAGTGGAAGCCACCCCAAGATGATGGTAACACAGAGATCTTGGGTTACACAGTACAGAAAGCTGACAAGAAGACCATGGTGAGCCTGGGTTCTGGGCCCCCCATATGTACCCTCCCCAGGGCCAGGCACACCCGGGCCCCAGCTTTCTCCCCTGACCTTAGAATGGGTCTGCTTTTCATCCTTCCTCTCTGATCTGGTTCCCTCCACAGTTGGGGTACAGACACCAGGGGTACCCAAAAGAGGCCCCTGGCAGGGAGTAGGGCCTGACCCCCAGAGACCCTCCCTTTCCTCCACACCCCCAGGAGTGGTTCACTGTCTTGGAACATTACCGTCGCACTCACTGTGTCGTCTCGGAGCTCATCGTTGGCAACGGCTACTACTTCCGGGTCTTCAGCCATAACGCGGTGGGACCCAGTGACAACGCGGCCACCACCAAGGAGCCTGTCTTTATCCCCAGACCAGGTGCTGTACCTTTACTCCCACCCCCAGGAGGAGCTGGGGCAGGAAGGCGGTAGGAGCAGGGAGGGGGCCTAGCGTGGTGTGGCACTCTTGGTGCAAAGTCTTATCACCCACAGGCATCACATATGAGCCACCCAACTACAAGGCCCTGGACTTCTCCGAGGCCCCGAGCTTCACTCGCCCTCTGGTGAACCGCTCAGTCATTGCTGGCTACAATGCTACCCTCTGCTGTGCTGTCCGGGGTAGCCCCAAGGTAGACAGTTTGGGGTCCTGATCCAGGCAGACTCAGGAGGCAGGGTTTGGAGGCTCCAACCTCCATCAGTCCTCTCCCCAGCCTTTCCCTGCTTTCTACTGCCCAGGGGCGCAGGGCCGGGCTCCTCTCCCTGAGCAGGGCCTCGGCACTCTCCATTGGCTCCCTGTTCATTCCCTGCTTAGGCATAGTTTGGATTCCAGCGGGAGCCCCTAGAATACAAACAGGTTCCTGCCAGGTCTCCTGTCAACCTGAGATGGTCTCCCTCCCTCCCATTACCTGATTTATAGCCCAAGGTTTCCTGGTTCAAGAATGGCCTGGACCTGGGAGAAGATGCCCGCTTCCGCATGTTCAGCAAGCAGGGAGTGTTGACCTTGGAGATCAGAAAGACCTGCCCCTTTGATGGGGGCGTCTATGTCTGTAGGGCCACCAACTTACAAGGCGAGGCACAGTGTGAGTGCCGCCTAGAAGTACGAGGTGAGGAGCCCACAGGGCCAGGGCCCAGGGTGGTGGAGACAGGGAACCAGCTGGGACTGTGCTGGCCTGGGCCATGCGGTGGCTCTGAGAGCAATGACCCTGTCTTGTCCAACACGTGTACTGGTTTCTGGGCTTTGCTCTCAGAGCTGAGAAACACACATGTGACGTGGCCTCCTCCTCCCCTACAGTGCCTCAGTGATCCGGCTGGCTCCCGGAGAGGGCCAGGTATGTACTCCAAGTCACCCCGACACCACCACCCAGGTCAGAGGCTGAGCCCTGGCCCTTGGTTCAGGGGCAGCCATCAGGAAGTGGGGGTGCAGGTGCCTCCATGCAAGATTTCGGTGCAGCTCATTCACAAGGGAACCTGTGTTACAGGTGCCACAGGATGCCAGCCCATGTACTGGGAGCCGGGAAGGAAGCTGGACAAGCCGCCTTCTGCTGCTGGATATGTGTGTGCAAGTGTGTATCTTAGGGTTGGGCTAGTGGAAGCATCAGTAGGGCAGTGCAATTAAGGTGAGCGGGCCTGGGGGGCTCGGCGCACGGACTGAACTGAGCTCCCACTGGAAGCTCTCAGGTCTTTGGGACAAATGGGTGGTAGGCTCAGCAAATGGTGGTTGGGGACAGGCCTTTCTGGCCTGCCATGTCTTCTCAGTGTATAAGGGCAATAAAAGATCAGTGCGGTCACAGGGAACTGACTCTTCTTGTCCAACGCATTTTTCACAAAAAGCACAGGGAAATATACTTGACCTTCAGAGCAAAATTCCAGGTATTCTGTCTCATGAATGAGTTGAATGAAGCTGAGAGTGGAATCCTACATTCATAAAACACTAGAAGAAACCTCAGCCTTCCCCCACTTGTGTATGTCCTTCTGATGAGGAAACTGAGGCGCTGTGATGGAAGGAAACCCGGGGCTCTCCCGCCTGGTCCCCTGTGCTCTGTACTGCCTTTGTCCTGGGGACCTGTGGTTGCAGCAGCCTGGATGTGGGGCAGTGCTGAACTTCCATGTGGTTCTGTGCCCATAGGGTCTGGGAAGGAGCCGCGCCAGGCTGCTTTGGAGTCCCAGTATGCAACAAGTCCACGGCCCTTCCACATCTGCTTCCCAGTGGGAGAGGGTGGTCCTGTCCGGTGCAAGATATTGAGAACCAGGGGCCTCCTCTGCTCTTCCTTTCCCCGTAGGGAGCCTAAATCCAATTATCAGTCTACTTTTGGGAGGAAGAAGCCAGCCAGCCGGTCTCAGAGTGCCCTGATAGTGTGGATGGTCTTTCTTGTCCAGGTAGCGCCAGAGGATTTTCCATGGCATAGAAAAAAAAATTCCAGGAAGTCTGGTCGTAGGGTTGCTTCTCTTAACAGTCCCACCCAACCTAAGGCACTCCTGGCCAAGAGCCCTGAGCCTGGGCTCCAGGCTCTGTGAGACACCCTGGCCAAGTCATGCCACCTCTCTGGACCGCACCTGTGAGGGGCAAGGGGGGCCCTGGTTTTTTCCTTCACTGCTAAATGAATCTCTCTGCTCAAATGTCTAAGCCCAGTTTGGCTGCTTCCTTCAGTGGCCAGTCCTTAGCAGGGCAGCCCTTGGGGGACTGGGTGGGGGGCATAGGGCAGGAAGCCCCTCCCATAGCCTCTTCCTGGAAGCGGGGTGGGAGGCTGGGGCTTCAGCATGCCAGGACTCCAATGCGCACGATCTCATCTCCCTCCTTCTAGGCCTGAGATGCCTCTGTAGAGTCCAGGGAAAGCCTTCCTCAGGCCTGGGCGGAGAGGAGGCGTCATTAAATACAAGGCGGTCAGGAGCCCGAGGAGAGTTAAGGACATTTATTTCACATTCACACATCTGTACATTTTTTATAAATAATGTAGAGCTGAAATATGTACAATCACCTCTTGCCCACTCCCAGGCCATCCCTCCCTTCCAGCACCCAGCTGCCTGCAGACACGGACGTGTACACTGAGCTTGGCTCTCCCCTACCTGGTTCCCGGGCATGGTAGCCAGTGGTCTCTGGGACTCTCCCAGCCCAACCACTCTGATCTCTCATGCCGAGGCAAAGCAGACCTTAGGGAAATTGCTGCTCAGCGAGAAGGAGCCCCTCGGTGCGGCTCCACTGCAGTGGGAAGCCGTGGCAGGCAGCAGCTACGGGCTTGGGAAACGCGTAAGGAAGGAGGGAGGCTGCCACTGACTCTGCTGCCCCGTGACTCTCCCGGCCTTTCCCTGCCCACCCCTTCTCTGGAGGACAGGTCTCAAGCTCCCCTCACTCTGCACCGAGTGGGCCTTCGCCCAGGACCCAGTCACGCCGGATCAGAGGAGATGGACAGCCAGAGTCCTGCACTGGAGGGTCATAACACCAAGGACGAGGAACCACGACACAAATGTCTCAGGGACACGCAAGGTTGGGCTCGTACTGTACTCAGAGTTCTTACAAGCCATCGGCCCAAAAGACAGACAGACATCACTCTTGAGCCCTGAGGGGACAGGAGGCTGGTCTCCTGGGAGCGGAGAGGGAGCAGGGGGAGGAAACCGGCTGAGTCCTGTGACAGACACTAAGACACGCTGAAACACACAACTCTGGACCGACTAAGCCACGGCTAGGGGCTCGCAGAGGACACACGCGCGCGGCACGGTGCGCTTGCGGACGGCAGACGCAAGCACATCCCCCGGGCTGGGGGGCTCTCAACCCCTCCCATCAGCTCGAGACGGGCCGGGGTGGGGTCCTGAGATCTTCCTCACTGCTACGGACTGCGGCCACATACGAGAAGAGACACAACACAGAGTAGCAGATCTCATGGGCCTAGAGGGAAGAGAAAACCAGACGGATCAAGTTCCTGAGATTCCGGCATCACCACGCGTGGAGGTCTGCCAAGCAGGAAACTCTGCCCTCACACCGGGCTCGGGGCTCACAGATGGCCGGCGGGAGAGGGGATCTGTGCGCGTGTCTCTCTCTCCCAGGGCCGAAGACTGGTTTCGGCTTCAGCTGGACCTGTGGCATCTCGACCAAACTCAGCTCTCAAACCATTCCTAGTGCCCCGTACCCCATGCTCTCAGAGGGCCCACCCACTCCTGTCTGAAGGTCCCCAGGGAGCCCTGCGCACACTGGCCTGCCGGGGTTGGGCGGCACACTCACCATCGGTGTCTTGTACTTGTGGCTCACCACTTCTTTAATTTCAGGAACTAAAACCGGACGGGCAAGAGACAAAACAGAAAGTTCAAAACTAAGAGCGGTAGTGCCAGGCTCTCCCAGGCGGCAGCGCCCGGCACCAGGGTCCCCTTCCCCACCGTGGCATGTCCCAGCGGCTGTGGCGGCTCAGGCCATGCCAGCTTCTGTCCAGCTGCTGCTGGATGAGAGGCCGCTGCCTCAGACTCCTCAGCCAGACCTCTGAGGCCTGCTGTGGCTCCCTGTGCCATGGCTGTGACTCTACCCACTTCCTGGAGAGCCTCAGCAGGGGAGCGGGCTGGCCTCTCACCAGCCTGTTCACTGCCACTGTCCAGGGCCCTGCGGAGCTGCGGTGGGGCGTTCCCACGTTTTGGCTGAGAGTTGTCTCTAGCCTGTGCCTCTTGCCGTGCTGAGATGCCCGAGAACTCATCCCTGTGACCAGCCCGAGACTGTTCATGTTAAGCATGGTTCCCTGCACTCCCAGCCTCTACACAGAGGGTCCTTAGGCTGGATGAAGAAGCGGCATGATACTCAACCCACCAGACCTGTAAGTTTCCTTCCCTGAGTGGCAGGAGAGGCCCAGGCCTGCCTGTGTGAGGGAGAGCGTCAGAGGGCTCTGGAGCAGACACACCGAGCGGAAGACAGGCGAGTACAGCACCCGGGGAGGGAGGTGACAGGGAGCATCAGGCAAAATACACACATGTTCACAGCCCAGAATGCAAGACTAAGAGTCACCCCTGCCCCAGCCATGCAGGGGTTCTGCTTGGCCAGAGGAAGGAGTAAGGCCCCCCCCCGGGGCACAGCCATCCTGATGGCCCCTGGAGAGGGGAGCAGGGGGGCATGGCATCACCCTGGGGGCCAGAAAAGGTAGCAGGAGAGTTGGCCACACCTTCTTCCGACCCTGGGAGGTAGAACTCAGGGGGACCCAGGGTTAACCAGGGAATAAACTCATCATAGGTAGAGCAAGAAGCCCAGGTCCTTCTTCTGAGTTGAAAGATTCCCCCAAATATCTCTCTGGCAGAAGAGAGGAGGGAGCACACAGGGGAGAAAACTCAGAACGAGTGAGCCAGCACGCGGGTGGGGGGAGGCTGAGAGGAAGAGGGTGGGGAGAAAAGGGATGAGACAACTGGCAATGGGAGCGGCTGGTCTGGTTGAAGGGAGCCCATCCCACCCACGGCAGGGCCCAGGCAGGGGCCTGGGGGGAGGCAGCACGAGCCGAGGTCACTTTACCTGCTGGAGAACGAAGGTTTTCATAGCAGCGATGGGGGGCACAAAAGAATGAAGCACAAACACAGCAGGAACTCAAAGCCCCAGGGTGAGAACCCACTACACCACTTCTCAGCGCCTGGCTGCAGGGAGGCTGGCTCCCAGCCTCCAGCTACAACTGCCCTGCCTGCCTCTGAGGCCCACGAGGCTCCCTGCCCTCCAGAGTGAGTCTGCCCCTACCACCATGCGCCCTCCTCCAGCGCAGAGGCTCAGGGGACACCAGAGCGGCACCAGGTGGCTACATGGAGCACTGGGCTGTCAGGAGAATCGCAGCAGGCGACATGAACACAGTAGAGCTTGGAAACTGCCCGTCTGCTCTGCCCCAGAACTTTCTGATCACCAGCTGGCCAAGCAAGGGAAGGTGGCACCAGCTCGCTGAGCCTTTGTAGGGGCATCTCTGAACTCTAACCCTGTCTAAGGCCACTTGCTCTTCTGGGACCCACTCCCTAGCAGCTCTGGTCTCTCTTTTCTTTCTTCCTCCTTCCCTTTGCTCATCTCGGGTTCCCTTTTCTTCCCTATCGCTCCTAATCCTCCTGACCTCTCTGCAGAGGTGGTTCTTCTCTCTGCCTCTAGTCCCTCCTCTGGAGCTCCGAGGTTTGAGTTACTGCCATGTGAGTCCAGACCTAAGAGCAAAATAGTGTAATTACCAAATTCCTCCAGGACAAAGACGCCTCGAACTGTATTGCACTTTTTAATGTGATTCAGCTCTATGAAAACCTGCAAGAGAGGGAGGGAGGGCGGGGTAAGGCCCAAAGGCTCTCCCCCTGCCCCACAAAGCCCACTCTCCCAGCTCTAGCCCCACCCACACACGGAAGACCTAGTTCCCAAAGGGAGGACCAAAGAATCCACACACACACAACTCAAAAGCGCTAAGAAGCGAAGACAGCAGAAAGGGCATGTACCTTCCGCTCCTGGCCGGAGGAGAAAGCATGGGAGAAAAATGAAGGCGTTAGTTTTAACGGTCAAACCCAACCCGAAGGCCCCTCTGCTGTCCTGGGCTGCCCGCCCATACCCTCTGCCCAGGGCAGCGCTTGGAGGACACGGTGCCCCAGGGGTCTCCCCGCTCAGCCCATCAGCTCTCTACCCTTCCATGCATCCTCCTCCGGCGCAGAGGGCTGGCACGGGCGCAAAGCTCCCCTCAGATTGTCCTTGGGGTGGGAGGTGTTGGTATCTTCCTCGAAACAAAATCCAGGCTCTCCCCAGAAGTACACGGTGATATAGTAACAGCTACCTCTTAGGAGCAGCTACTAGGAGTTCCACAAATACTATTTGTAATCCTCACACCTATGTGGCCCAGCATGCAGTAGTGCCCTCGTTTTCGAGCTGAGGGCAGAGGATCAGAAAGTTTATCTGCCCGTGAGTACTGAAGCTGGGCTCTGAATCCAAGCACATCCTGACTCCAAAGGCCCACTTGTTACCCCACTCTGTCGGACTCTCCCAGAGGGTCCAATGCTTCAACTCCGAAGGACTGTTAGGTGGTGGAAGACGGACCCCAGGGCCATTATCTCGTTATCAGTCAGGGTCTGACTCCCCCTATAGGCAGGATCTCTCTTCTAGGGCGAAGCCTTAAACTACAGACCAGCTCGTGCATGCGGTGCTAATGGTTAGACATTAGGTTGGTCCAGAGGGGCTCTGCTGACGCTGGTACCCAGAAGAGGGCATCTGGCTGTTGTTTAACAAGATCTCTTCTTCAGAAGGTAAGGCATCGGGGGAAGCCTCTAAATGCAGTCAGAAGCCTGCTTCCCCAAGAAGTGCTGGCACCTTCATGTTCCAGAAAAGTACTTCAGTGAACCTCTCTTTGGGCTGACCCTAAGGTCTCAAGTATACTATTTAATACATTAATGTTACTGATAGTAAATATACTGCTGACAGTACACTGCCTGAGCAGCTGTTTCCCATCACACCAAAGCTGCCCGGTTAGATTCCTAAAAGAAGGAGAACTAAAATGGCAGTGGAGGAAGAAAGCCACAGAGTCCAGATGTTCACCTCCCCTGAGTATCTGCTGCCTGGCCAGGGGCTGTGGTGCTTCACACATTCGGACCTGGCTCAGAACCTCAAGGAGAGGAACCAGTACGTCAGGGAAGGGGTAGGGAAGGCACTTGTGTGAAGAGGCAGAACTGGGAACGGACCTGGGATGATGCGCTGGCCTCAGAAAGGAATTAGCTTAAGGAATGTCCACTGAGAGAAAAAGTATCACTGCGTTAAAAGACCAAGAGAAAAAAAAAGTCAGCTCCTATAGTGAATCACAATGAGAGAAAGATGTATTCTGATGTGCTCCCCAGTCAAGGAAAGGGAGCGGGGCCTGCGGAGCAGGGGGCAGAGTGGGGACACTCAGAGGCACGAAAAGAATAGGAAGAAGAATCAGCAGGAGAAATCGGCAAATAAACACACATCCTCCAGATAGGACAGACACAAGCTACTCACACACACACACACACACACACACACACACACACACACACACGCGCGCTTCACGCACACCAGCAACACGCGAGGAGATCAGCTGGTCTAGACTCTCAAAAGCAAAACCACCAAGCAAAAGCACACCCTGGGAATAAGGGAAGGCAGACACTGTGCGAAGAAGGGCCAAGTGAGACGCTCCCACTCACACTGTGCTGAGTCTAATGGACGGAGGCAGCCTAGCCACCAAGGCTCCCCCTCTTTCCCAGCCCCCCACATGGGCTCCCCCCTGCACCTTCAAGGTGGTCACCAACGTCACTGTGCCCTCACTCTGATTTCTCTCTCTGGTCCAGCTGCTCCAATCCTCCCACTGGCCCCAAAGGCCCTCAGGCTCACTGGGAAAGCACTGGGACCCGGACACTGAGCCTCACAGCAGATGGAAAAACAGGGCTAGGAAGCCTGTGCTGCCACTGGCACCTACCTGGTTGTGCATGAACTTGAGATTGATCCCTTCTAGGGTGACCTGCAGCAAGCCACCCTCACCCGTCTTCATGTCCTGCACGGGGAACTCGCCACCTAGTTCAGGGCCTGTGGTGGGGGAGGAGGTTATCAGCTAACTGGGGAGATGGGGAGCCCCATGCCTGACTTCCTTGTCAGGCCTCGGACACGCAGGAGCATGGGTAAAAATAAACGGGAGGCACTTGCTCGGGGAATCATTCTTTTCTCACCGGGTTTGATGCTTTGCTGTCGGGCAGCAGCTCGCTCCATGCTATCCTTCACACAGTAGTACAGCTCCCGACACTGCAGCACACGGGGGAGAGAGCTGTCCTGTCGTCCGAGCCTTCCGGAGTCCCCCTGCTCTGCTCTCTAACAGCTGCCAAGGGCCTGGGCCGATGCCAGGGCGCCAGAGACAGCTTCATGTGTCCCACACAACAGCCAGAGGCAAAAGTGGGGCTCTGACACGGATTGTGGAATTTTAACTTCCCTGAAAGAAACTCCAACCTCCGCCCTCAGTGCCCACCCCAGCTCAAACAGAGCTCATGGGTACCTTCTTAGTATAGAATTTGTTGAGCTGAGTCTCAGAGCCATTTCTACGCCACAAGCACAACACCTTGGTCTTGGGACAGTAGGTCATGTTGATGAGCTTCTCGTACCACCAGCGCTCATACACCGTCCCGATGTTACTACGCAACACCACACAGTCATCACACACCTGCAGGAGTGCACAGAGCGGGGTCAGTGGCACTTGTCTCTTAAAGTCTCCTTCAGCCCAGGCCACACTACAGGGAAAGGGTGGGACGGCTGGTCCTGGGAGCATCCCCACGGTCAGGTTTTCTGCCTTCTGTTCACAGTCTTCCTTTGGTGGAGGCACAAACACTGAACTGCTGGGCATACTGTCCACTAGAAGGTTTACTGGAAGAAAAGGAATCACTGGCAGGAGCCTGTGAGCAAGGAGGGAGGCTCAACCAGAGTTTCAATTTTCACTTCAACCAGTGTCTGTTACCTCTTAGATGTTCTAGGCTTAAGAGGGTATCTCATGCCGCCATGTTCCAACCTTAGGAATCATCTCTGTTGACGAGTGCAAAGGCAGAGGATTATGGCAGACAACCAAGGAGAAAAAAATGGAACCAATGATTTTCTAATACTGCCTTGATCCTAGTTCTGCATAAATCTTTTATCTTAATTAATTAATTTATTTACTTATTGATGTTTACTTATTTTTGAGAGAGAGACAGAGACAGAACACAAATGGGGGAGGGCCAGAGAGAGAGGGAGACACAGAATCTGAAGCAGGTTCCAGGCTGTCAGCACAGAGCCTGACATGGCGTTCGAACCCACAAACTGTGAGATTATGATCTGAGCCAAAGTCAGACACTTAACCGACTGAGCCACCCAGGCACCCCTCTGCATAAATTTTTTAAGTAATTAACCATACAAGTGACACGTGGGCAATGCTTACTGCAAAAAATATTATACAATTCAGGAAGATATAAATGAAAGTGAATGTGAAGTCCTCCTTCACATTCTTTTCTTGTTCAACATTCTCCAAGATCTGACTGCATTAGGTTTCTGGCTGTCCCATTACTTAGCTGTGTCACCTTGAACAAGTTAGCCTGCATCTACGTTTCTACGTTTCCTCATGTGAAGATTAAATAAGTTAACGCGCACAGACTTTTTAGAACAAAGCCAGGCACACAGGAAGTACTCTAGAGTTAGATGCTGTAACGATAATAATAATTACAATATAGGAAATGTAGCAATGATTATTATGACCCCATCAACGGTTCTCAAGTCTTTCTCCACATGAGACCGTCTTCCTGAGTTCCTGAATCCCTCTCTTCTGGATGGCTCGAGGCAGCACCTCAATCTCATCATGTCCAAATCTGAAGTCCACATCTCTTCCTGGGTAGATCCTCCTTCTGCGTCCCCTAGTTGAGTAAATGGTGTCACCATTCACCCAGCTGCCCAAGCCAGACATGAAGGAGTGATGCAAGACTCCTTTTGCCTCTCACTACATCACTGAGTCCTATCCATTCTGAGTCACCCTGGAACTCTCCCCCTCCCCCGCTTCAGCCATTCATTCCTACTTCTTCTAAGTCTAAACTCAAAGGTCACTTCTAAGGGGTCACCCATGACTCCTAGACCCTCTGCTATGTTTTCCCAGACTGCCTACTCCCCTGAGCATCTTCTTTCATAACGCTCATCATACTTTATGACACTGTTTCATTAGTTGACTTCCCTGATGGCTTGTCAACCCTGGAAGGGCAAGAGGAACGATGTCTCCCTTATTCACTGCTGTAACCCCATACCCAGAGTACCTGGCATATAGTATGTGTTCCATAAACATTAAGTGAACAAAAAAGGAATACACAGGACTACCAGGTTTAACCTACTATGTTAAGAGTTACTGAGGCTCTAAAAGCCTTATGAAGAAAAAGATGACAGGGGCACCTGGGTGGCTCAGTCAGTTGAGTGTCTAACTCTTGATTTCGGCTCAGATCATGATCTCATAGTTCATGAGTTCAAGTCCTGCAACAGTCTCTGCTGATAGCATGGAGCCTGCTTGGGATTCTCTCTCCCCACCTCTATCTCTGCCTCTCCCCCGCATGCTCTTTCTCTTTCTCTGTCTCAAAATAAACTTAAAAAAATATATATTTAAAAAAGAAAAAAAGAAAAAGGTCATAAAATAGTTGAGTTAGAAATTAAAAATTTGAGTTCTGGTCCCAGTCTGACTCCAGGTGAAAAATGAAGACAATTACCCCGACTTCCCATAATCCTTTAAGAACACAATGTCAAGGAGAGGGGCAGGACAGGTATTTATAAGAATATAGGATTTCTAGGCTTGAAAGATGACGATAATAAAGTATCATAGGTGTAAACTGGTATAGTGTTTGGAATGGCAATTTGGCAGAATCTATAAAAATTTTATTTATTAAAAAATTTGTTTTTAATGATTATTTATTTTTGAGAGAAAGAGAGACAGAGAGACAGAGTGCGAGTGGGGGAGGGGCAGAGAGAGAGGGAGACACAGAATCCAAAGTAGGCTCCAGGTTCTGAGCTGTCAGCACAGAGACTGACACGGGGCTCGGACTCATGAACCATGAGATCATGACCTGAGCCAAAGTTGGACACTTAACCGACTGAGCCAGCCAGGCGCCCCTATAAAAAATTTAAATGTATATAAGCTTGATCCAGAAATTTTCACACTAAGAATCTAGTCTGTAGAAATTCTCATGTGAGTGTGCAAAGACATACAGTCAAGCATATTCAATGAAGCATTATTTTTTTTTAAGTGGGAATTGAGTAACTCATGGTATACATCTATATAACGCTTGATAATTAAACATCCATTAAAAAAATGAAGACAAGGGCATATGGCCAGCTCAGTCAGTGAAGCATATAACTCTTAATCTCAGGGTTGTGAGTTCGAGCCCCACATTGGGTATAAAGCTTACTTAATGAAAAGAAAAGAAAAGAAAAGAAAAGAAAAGAAAAGAAAAGAAAAGAAAGAAGAGGAGAGGAGAGAAGAGGGAAGGGGAGGGGAGGGAAAGGGAGGGGAGAGGAGGGAAGGAAAAAGAAAAAAAGAAAAAAGAGGGGCCCTTGGGTGGCTCAGTCAGTTAAGCATCCAACTCTTGATTTTGACCCAGGTCCTGATCTTATGGTTTGTGGGTTCAAGCCCCACATCAGACTGCACGTGCTGTCAGCTTGGAGTCTGCTTGGGATTCTCTCTCTCTCTCTCTCTCTCTCTTTCTGCTCCTTCCCCGCTTGTATGTGCATGCTCTTTCTCAAATAAACTTAAAAAAAAGAGAGAGAAGAAAAAAGAAAAAAAAGGAAAAACAGATAGATCTATATAATATGTAGACATGGAAAGATGTCAGTCATAAATTAAGTGAAAAAAATCAAATTATGTAACAATATATGTAGTTTGATACCACTTTTGTAAACACTAAAACAAAATTACATATAAGTAAATTGTATTTATAGAAATATGCATTTTTAAAAATCATCCCAAACTCTTTGACAGTGGTTACTTCTGAGACCTAGTACTGAAGGAAGTGAAGGGAAACTTTCACTTTTTATTTACTTCTACATGGTTTGAAACTTTCACAACATATACTGTTCTACTTCTGTCATTAAAAAAAAAAAAAAGGGTAATAGGATTTTTTAAGTCTTTGCAAATTGCTCTCCAAGTGATCATGCGGCCAGCAGGCTGTGCAGAGATGAGAAAGGCTAAATTAGTAAGCTAACCGTAGTGGGTGACAGAGTGAGTGAGGTACAGTCTTATTTGACACTTTAAAGGAGAGGGATCCGGGAGGTGACAGATCCATTCCATACTCCAGGGACTTTGTACGAGGCTCCCCTGTATGGTGGGGAGTGTTTGTCCTATACTTCAAGGGATCTTCTCTATTTTTTCAAAGGAAGAGGAAAGGGCAGGAATCACCTGCTACCTGCATGTGGTACAGACGTCCTAAGTTAGCCCTCAACTCGAGCAGACACCTAGCCAAATTCTAAAGTTTCACGGTGGCATGACAATGACTCCCTTCTCAGCTACACCAATGCGAATGTTCCTGCTTCAGGGCAGAACTCCTGCCTCATGTCTGATAAACTATTTGCTCCAAAAGCTGTGGATGTGAAAACCCAACTCAACTAAACCAAAAGGAAGAAATACTTGTAAAAATTAGTTGATTTCACTACTTTATATGGGAGTTGTACTTCGTCCCTACGATTATGTAGAAGAGATTCATTTTAAAATTAAAAATACAGAAATAAAGATAACATAGGCAACTGCCTTTACAATCCTGGAGTAAGGAAGGTTTTTCTTTTTTCTTTCTTTCTTAATGTTTATTTTTCAGAGAGCGCAAGCAGGGGAGGGGCGGAGAGAGAGGGGGACACAGGATCTGAAACAGGTTCTGAGCCATCAGCACAGAGCCCGATGCGGGGCTCGAACTCACAAACCGTGAGATCATGACCTCAGCTGAAGTCCAATGTTTGACCGACTGAGCCACCCAGGTGTCCCTAGGAAGGTTTTTCTACCTCTGACCCAAAATCCAGAAACTATTAAAAATTAATAGTAAACTTAAAAATTACAGTTGATTAATTCAACCACATAAAACTAAAAAAATTCTGCATGGCAAAAAAAACAACATAAGCAAACTCAGAAGACTCATGAGGAACTTCACAGTGGATGGAGCAGGCTGCCCACATCTAAATCCACTAATCACCAGGAGGGAGATGACCATATGGCACAATAGGCAATATACAGCACCACCTACGAAGTATTCTTGCCAAAATACTGAATCTGAAACTCATCAAACCTCAAGATTGAACTACTGGTTTATAAAAAATACAAGTGGTGGAAAAACACGTTGACACCAAAGAGATGCAGTCAGATGCAATCAGCAAAAAAATCTAGAATGTGAGAATGTGAGATACTCCATATGGCACATTGCTTCAACAAAATAAATGGCAAAGTGGGAAGGGAACTATTATATGTTAGGAGATACTTCAGAGTCAGATCAACCAAGATCATTAATGCATTTTTTCCTTTGGTTCAGTGATGACACTCTGAGAGTTCTTGGATAACTTGCACATGTGTGAAAGGAAGAAGGCATGGCATCACGCATAGTAGCACCATTAGCAATAGTACAAACGTGGAAAAAAAGCAAGGGCACATATATATTGACTGCTTAAATCAACTATGGTACAGTCACATCATGGAATACTACGCAGCTGTAAAAAGAATGAGAACCAGAGGGAATAGAGTCAATAACATTGCAATAACGTTACAATAATGGTGACAGATGGTGACTGCACTCATCACGGTGAGCCACGCATGATGTACAGAACTGTTGAGTTACTGTGCTGTATGCCTGAAACTAATATAACCTTGTATGTCAAATCTTCTTCAACTAAAAGAAAAAACCCATGAGAACCCTCTGTTTGTACCGACAGAGAGATCTTCAGGATATGTTCAATGAGAAAAGCAAGGTACAGATCAGTGGATATGATGCACTACCTTTCTGTAAGAAAGAAGAAAGATCAGAACTGATGCGCACATCCTATTGTGTGTGTGTGAAGTACCCCTGGAAGAAACAAAAGAAACCAATACAAGCGGTTACCTATAGGAGGGAGGGGCCAAGTGGATGGGAAATTGAGACGGAGGGCTAAGAAAGAGAACAAGGCTTCCCCATGCCTACCATTTTAGTTGTCTTGACTTAGGAACAATGTGACTACATCATCTATTCAATATATATTTAAAAGAAATGATGGGGAATCATATATTAGATCATTTGCATAAGAGCCTGACTATTAAATGGATAAATGGGTCACGAAGATGAGTAAGTGGGAGAAATATTCTGGTATCAGTTCTAGAAGTTCCTTGTGACTCCTAAATGTTCCTTTGAGACATCTGAACTAGCATGAACTAGCATTTACCTCCATGAAGAAGATATCTCCATTTGTGTCTGTCCCCGCATGTACCACAAATGTCTGCTTCTTCATGTGTCGGCTGCCACTGGACCGGATACAGAGGTCACGTCCATTCTGAGAAAAGAGAGATCTGTTAGACACATCCATATGTCTCTCTCATAGAACAATCTGGGCCGAGAATTCCGCCCCCACTCCACCCTCCCCCTCCGCCCCTCCCACCCCTCCCACCCCAGCTTCAGCAATTAAATTCCTATCCACTTACTTAGCACAGTGCCATCTGCTGGCTATAGGCCACTAGGGACACGTTCTCAAACTTTTTGGTCTTGGGACTCCTATACCTCTTAAAAATTGACAATCCCCAAGAGCTTAGGTTTATGTGAGTTAAATTTGTAGATATTTACCATACTAGAAATTAAAACTGAAAATATTATTAATTCATTCTAAAGTAGTTGATCATTCATTAATAACACATCCATTACATGGTAATATAAATAACTTTTTAAAATAACAACCATATGCCCGCCCCCCCATCCAAAAATGAGAAGACTGGCACTGTTTTACATTTTTGCACATCTCTTTAATGTTTGGTTTTAAAAAATGGCTGGATTGGGGCGCCTGGGTGGCGCAGTCGGTTAAGCGTCCGACTTCAGCCAGGTCACGATCTCGCGGTCCGTGAGTTCGAGCCCCGCGTCAGGCTCTGGGCTGATGGCTCGGAGCCTGGAGCCTGTTTCCGATTCTGTGTCTCCCTCTCTCTCTGCCCCTCCCCCGTTCATGCTCTGTCTCTCTCTGTCCCAAAAATAAATAAAAAAAAAAAAAAAAAAAAAAAAACGTTGAAAAAAAAAATGGCTGGATTCTCATATCTGCTTTTTCATTCAATCCATTGTGACACATTGCTTTGGTTGAAGTATATAAAGAAAATCTGGTCTCGCAAATATGTATTTGGAAAAGGGAGGAGTATTTTAAGAGAGAGACAGCGAGAGCACAAGTGGAGGAGAGGGGCAGAGGGAGAGAGAATCTTAGGCTCTGTGCGGAGCGTGGAGCCCAACATGGGGCTTGATCCCACAACCCCGGGATCACAAAGTCAACTGATAAATGGATAAAGAAGATGTGGTATATATACAGTGGAATATTATTTGGTGATGAAAAAGAATGACATCTTGCCATTTGCAACAATGTGGCTGGAACTGGAGGGTATTATGCTAAGCAAAATAAGTCAGTTAGAGAATGACAGATACCATGTGATTTCACTCATATGTGGAATTTGAGAAACTCAACAGATGAACATAGGGAAAGGGAAGGAAAAACGAAATAAAAACAGGGAGGGATGTAAACCATAAGAGACTCTTAAATACAGAGAACAAACTGAGGCTTGCTTGAAGGGCGTGAGGGTGGGTAAATGGGTGACGGGCATTAAAGAAGGCACTTTTCAGGATGAGCACTGGGTGTCATATGTAAGAGATGAATCACTGGGTTCTACTCCTGAAGCCAAGACTACACTGTATATTAACTAGCTTGAAAATAAATTAATAAAAAAAGAAAAAAAGAGTTGGATGCTCAACCAACTGAGCCACCCAGGCGCCCCTGAACATTTTCTACTTTGTTATATTAAATCCATTTGTCTGCCTTACATTTTTTTTTTTTTTTAACGTTTATTTATTTTTGAGACAGAGAGAGACAGAGCATGAACGGGGGAGGGTCAGAGAGAGAGGGAGACACAGAATCTGAAACAGGCTCCAGGCTCTGAGCAGTCAGCACAGAGCCCGACGCGGGGCTCGAACTCACAGACCGTGAGATCATGACCTGAGGCGAAGTCGGCCGCCCAACCGACTGAGCCACCCAGGCGCCCCCTGCCTTACATTTTGAGTGTATCTTTACTCATACTTGAAGTTGTAACACAGATTCCACACAGTGGTCTTTTGGAAAATACTGGTTTAAGTTATGCAGCTCTTCCAAATATTGACACATTTCATTACAGAATATAAAAAAGATCACATTCATTAATATCAATCCCATTGTGGCATCTGGATGGCTCAGTTGTTTGAGCGTCCAACCCTTGATCTTGGCTTAAGATTCTCTCTCCCTTCTGCCCCTCTCCCCCTCTTGCAATCTCTCTCTAAAAAAAAAAAAAAAATTGGGGGCGTCTGGGTAGCTCAGTTGGTTAAGTTTCCGACTTTGGCTCAGGTCATGATCTCGTGGTTCAAGGGTTTAAGCCCCACATCAGGCTCTGTGCTGACAGCTCAGAGCTTGGAGCCTGCTTCAGATTCTGTGTCTCCCTCTTTCTCTGCCCCTCCCCTGCTCATGTGCTCTCTCTTTCTCTCTCTCTAAAAAATAAATACATATTAAAAAAAAAAAGAGTGTTTGGGGCGCCTGGGTGGCGCAGTCGGTTAAGTGTCCGACTTCAGCCAGGTCACGATCTCGCGGTCCGTGAGTTCGAGCCCCGCGTCAGGCTCTGGGCTGATGGCTCGGAGCCTGGAGCCTGTTTCCGATTCTGTGTCTCCCTCTCTCTCTGCCCCTCCCCCGTTCATGCTCTGTCTCTCTCTGTCCCAAAAATAAATAAAAAACGTTGAAAAAAAAATTTTTTTTTAAAAATAAAAAAAAAAGTGTTTAAAAAAATTTTATTTTAAAAAATGTCAATCTCATTAGAAAAGTCTTTAAATATCAGGAAAACTCAAGCCTAAAAGCCTGCCAAATAAATACCCAACTCTGAATAACCAGTTAGTCATTCTTTCAAGTAAAAATGATGTCCCATGACCAAAGTTGACAGTTCACCTTGCAACTCAAACTCACAAATTGCTTTTCCTTGAAACAATCATCGTTTTGGTTTGCAACACACTTTCTCTATATTTCTCATTTTGTCACATAAAACATTCAAAAGGTGTATAATCAATGATCAGATTTAATAAAATTAATGAATTTTAACTCTTTCATCAAGAACACTCTTAAGTGAAACTATTATTCATTTTTCTTTCTTTTTTTAAACTGAGAGGCCCCTCCGTGGCTACCATCACACTGCCTCACGGTGTGAAGGTATCCAGGAGTTGTAACTATCACTGCTTTTGTACCATCAGTACAAATGTCAACCTGGTAAAAAAGGCAAAGAACATTTTAGTATTATTATGAAAGTAGTTTTTCAGCTTGTGAATCCTCAGGACTCCACAGACCACATGTTGAAATGGCTGCACTAGGATGGTTTTAGGACAGAGAATCCTATCACAGATGAACAGAAAGACTAAAGCCTCATCTAGACTCAAAACCCTATTTTCAAAACTCTGTTTTCTGAAAATATACAAGCCAAGAAATGACCTATAGGGAAGCCTGTGCACTCGGCGACAAGGCCCAAGCCTGGGAGGCGACGAGTGCAGTGGGAAGGGAGCCTAGGGAACAGCCTGGCTATGCTTACCAGGTTAGCCAGCTGATCAAGCACTTCATTGATTTGCTGGCTGTACACAAGCCCGATATGCGACTTTCCCATCAGGCGCCTCACCTTCTTCCGGATGTCATTCTTATTTACCTAGAAAGTCAAAACAGGATCTTAACGAGGTATCCGCTCTTGCAAATGAGGTAGAGGAAACATACAAGAAAGTTTCCGACCATTTGAGACAATTCAGAGTCCACATCACTGAACAGGAGAGAAAATATTCAACTGTCTATTCTGCCAACAGGCTGGGAAGGAAAACCTTGGTTCTGTGTCTAGATGACTTCTGCAGAAAAGTAGCTTTTAGAGCAGGTCTGGTTCAAGTGGACAGGCGTTCAAGAAGACACCTCCTCCCTATCCCCAACCAATACATAATGTTCACCCCTAAAGGGGCCCTAAAACCCCCTGGGGCTCCTCAGAGTATAGTTCAGAAATGATGCCTTAGAGTAGTGACATTCTGGCTTGGTTGTAGCAGAGACACCTTCCCAGGGTTCGGGATCATCACTCTTTCTCAAGCAGAGTTAACTGGTACCCCTGGAGTTCAATAGAATGGAGTGAACTTGCAGCAGAAAATGAAACAAACTAAGTCAGCCTATAGGGTGTTCTCGTTCTCTGCATCTGATCAACCCATCCCTTCATCTTCAGGAGGGGAGAACAGGAGGAAGAGAAACCCAGGGGCTCACTCTCAAAACAACTCTCTTCTACCCACCAACCCCAAACTCATGTTTCCCTTTCAAAACAAGACCCCTCTATTTGGTAACATTCTTCTTCCACAGGTATAACAACTAAGTACAACCAAGTCAAACTAGAACATACCATTAATTTTTTAATGAGTAGCTCTTTTTACATCTATGGAAAATTCTATATGATAAAGGGCTAGTGCTAAAAAATGAATTCTGACTATCCTTTCTAAGGTTTTAGAAACTAATACTTAAAATTTTTTTTTAATTCATTGTATTCTGTGGGGCGCTCTACTGGGATCCTAGAACTACTAGCAAAGGAAGCCTATTTAAATTTCTAAATAAATAAATGGTATAGAATCACCAATCATCTTTACCACATTCCTTAGCACAATAGCCTGGCAGCTTCAGACAAATGGATCATGTGTGAGCTAGATCTCAAACACTCAATCAGGAAGAGCTCTAGTAAGATGCTCAGAGAACTTCCCAAATGTCCCAGAACTTAGGTCAGAGGAAAAAGCCTTCCCCTTCTAACATCAGCAGTAGCTGGACACAAGCAAAATCGACATTACCTTCATCAGCAGCATGTAGGAGATGAGGTTGTGCAAAAGTGTGGCCAGCAAACGATCTTCATCATCCTCCAGACGCTTCCGGTCATGTTCTCCCAGGGACAGGTACCTAAGCAGGAGACAGGGACAAGTCAGCCCTCAGATGGGAGACCACAGAACTCGGAAAAGGCTGAATTTGCATTTCCCAAGCATTTGCTAAGTCTCATACCTGTCGATCATTTCCTGGGGACCCTGATCCATACCCATTCCTTCTCTCTCCAACATCACAGCATCTAAGAATGCATCTTCCCAGAACTGCATTTGGTCCCACAAAGTAGAACGCTCTTTGCCTGTGTAGAATAGAATTTTTCTAGAGGCTTATTTAACATATAAAGAATATAGCTGCCAAACCAAAATGAAGAGTAAACTCCAGATAGAAGGGACAAATTCTAGGACAAAGGAAACATGAGCCTCTCCACCCCAGAACTAACATCCTGCCACCAGCCCCAGCTCCTCCAAGTGAGGCCCAGCCCCTCCCGAAGAGGAAGGATGCACACAGCACACAAAGAAAGGTGGTTACTTATAGAAAAGGTCTCCATAGCCGCATCCTCTAACTGGTCCCACATCGATCCTTTGTCCCTTCCTGCCAATTTGTGAGCGGGAAGGACCATGGTAGCAAGAAAGGAAAGACAGACAGACAGAAAGACAGAGGCTGTTGATTAATACCAAAATCCAGTCTCTTATAGTGCTCACCTACTGCTATTTGCAGACCTGGTAAGTCACCTGCTTCAGATATAAAAACGCCCTCTAACATCAGCACTGAGATCGGCTTAAAGCTAAGCAGCTAGTTCTTTGGTGCTACCCTCTTCCCCAGCTGAGTCCAGCTTTCTTCCAGGGCAAGAGGCCTCCCCAGTCTGTTTCTCACCTAAGAGTCCCTCGTAGAGATAGACTCGCTGGCTTACATCTTCAGAAGAGCGAACTGGGCTGCCCACCAGCTTCTCCTTTACACTTGGCTTCAAGCTGTGGGCTTTCCCCTACAAAGAAGAGGTACCAGTCAGCTGCCTGAGGTACCGATGGATAGGGTTTGCCACCAGCTCACTAAGAGGCTCACACACCTGTTATCTTCCATTAGCAACATATACTCTAGGAGTCCTGCTTTTGCTACCCTGCTTGCCCCAAGGATTTGACCAGAAGTCAGTCTGATAATGCTGCTGTTATTGCCTCTTAAAACATGCAATCACATTTTCATTTTGCTTATCTTTACCCTTTAGTCTCTATAAAAGACCATTTACTCTTTAAAAAAAAAAAAAAAAAAAAAAAGCAAATTCTCTGTAGCAGCATGATGCAGTAGAAAGAACACTGGTTTTGAAGTCGGACTGACCAAGGTTCAGATCCCTGTCTCTCACTAGCTGTGTGACCTTAAGCATAAAACTTAGCTTCTCTGAGTCTCATTTTCCTCACCTATAAAAGGAAGGTATGTATCATCTACCTCACAGGACTATTACAGGAATTAAATTAGAAAAAATATATGAAGCACTTAATCAGGCCTGGCACATGGTGTTGATAAATGTTAATTTTCTCTTTCCTACTGTCTCTTAGAAATATCTGCCCCTTAGAAATATCACTAACTTTATGTGCCACTTCCACAATAGTCGGCTTTCTAGTCATTCAAAAAAGATTTTTAACTGGGTCAGAGGCAGGTTTCATGCCCATTTCACAACTCCTGCAACAGCATAAGCAGAGAAGCAACCAATCAAAGGTTATTAGGCAATACCTAATTAGTGTGTCTAAATGCCAGTCTCCAGATTCATAGCCCAATTCTTTGTTCAATGGACCATACTGACTTAATCCAATTTATTTCTTACTGTTTAGCCTTTTTTTGAGCCAAGAAATTTAATTGCTCTTAGCAACTCAGCTGTACAAAAACAGCCCTTGCCCACCAGCACAGAACAAGTAAGAATTTGTCCCAGGAAGGTGCCAGGAAAGGCAGCACACAGCTGAAAGGCTTTTTGCAAGACTGCTATCCCATATTATCTATCTTAACTTCCAGAATGGAGACACACGGGAAGGATTTAAAATACTCTCATTAAAATGGTCTATTTAGACTCAAGGAAAGTTAAGGTCCATTAACTTGAATGCCTCTGCTGACTTTCCATCCCATTTGCCACCTTCACTCAGGGATGTCACCTGCTCTATCAGAAACACACACAACAGAAAGCCCTGAGGGTGGGAATGATCACCAGTGTTAAATATTTGATTGCATTTAAATTCCATCTTCCATGCTCCCCACAAAGATAAGGACCTATAAGCTCCTGTAGAGACTATCCATTCTCGACTCTAACAAAGTGACAAGCGTATCAGAGTGCTTAGTGCTGTTTAAAGAGGCATGTATACACCAAAAAGTAGGGTGTCTAAAGGCAAGAACTAAACAGAATTAATTTAATTCCAACTGATTCCTGGCTTTTTATATGATGTAGGGCAAGTTCTTTTTCCCTAAGGCTTTGTTCCCATCAGAAGAGATTAGTCACAGAAACAGTGAATTGCAAACTCGTTTGAGAGTGAGAATCGTGCCTTATCTCTCTTTCTTTAGTACAGAATATAGCACTTAGTAGATCACTTAACAGATACTTATTATTTTTTTTTTAATTTTTTTTTCAACATTTTTTATTTATTTTTGGGACAGAGAGAGACAGAGCATGAACGGGGGAGGGGCAGAGAGAGAGGGAGACACAGAATCGGAAACAGGCTCCAGGCTCCGAGCCATCAGCCCAGAGCCTGATGCGGGGCTCGAACTCACGGACCGCGAGATCGTGACCTGGCTGAAGTCGGACGCTTAACCGACTGCGCCACCCAGGCGCCCCGATCACTTAATAGATACTTATTAATGAATGAAAACATCAAATAACTGTTAAAAATATACTAAAATAGGGGCGACTGGGTGGCTCAGTTGGTTACTGTCGGATTCTTGGTTTCAGCGCAGGTCGTGATTTCACAGTTCGTGAGTTCAAGCCCCGCACTGGGCTCTGTGTTGACAGTGAAGAGCCTGCTTGGGATTCTCTGTCTCCCTCTCTGCCCCTCCCCTGCTCGTGTGCACATTCTCTTTCTCTCTCTCAAAAATAAATAAACATTAAAAAAAAAAACATACTAAAATAAAATAAAAATGAAATAAAATGCTATTTTAAAGCGCTGTATAAATAGAGCAGTGACCAGCATAAAACCAAACTATTCCATAGCAACAGGCTGACTGGTACACACTATAACTGCCCTGACATTGCCACAAAGTACCCATCACCTTGTCTATTGTAAATGTGGGGATTACTGCTACTTAGGATTTGAGGCCCTTATCTGAGTGGGAGGGGAGCCCAACTCCTCAGTGATTCTTGAGAGGATCCTAAAAGCCCCAGATCATGGAGTCAAATAACTCTGAAAAAAGATTTGAGAAACATTTTCTTTGAAGCCAGATATATCAGGATTATTCATTCCTGACTGATTCCTGATATTCTCCTTTCCTTCTAACTGCCCCCTAACTTTTCATTCTTTTCTAATCCACTGCCCTCCCGTGAAAGAGCTGATCTCCTTTTGTTAGTAAACAAAACTCACAAAGATGGTGCTGGTAGCGGAGTTGGTCTCAATTTCACTATCAGACAAAGTGCCCCGCGAGCTGGCCAAGTGCGCGCTGCCCTCACCACCTGCTCCATCACCTGCGTTGCTGCTCAGGTCACTGTCTGCTCCAAGGGTCTCTCCAGAACTATTACTCACCTGGAAAGGAAAAAGGGGTAGTAAGGGATATTCCCCAGGGAAAGGTTCCCAGAAATGCCCAGCTGTTAGAGCTCTCCACTGCCATAGAGAAAGCACTGAACTTCAAAGGTGGGTCAGATAGCCTCTGGAAGTACCTTCTCTACAGGATGAGGTGCCCTGGGTGTAATCTCAGGGTCTGATCCCACGCATACAAACCTAGGACAGGTGAACATCTCCACCATGAGAACCAAGCTGACATGAGACTAAGAGCCTCCATGGGAGAAAGCAGCCCCCTTTTCCAGAGGGAAGCTCACACCCCACCCACCAAGATGCCAATGTGGTGTTCCCCTACCACGGTGCTAACTTCAGAGTCCTGACTTGAGCTTCGGATCATAACAGCTGGACTCACACCAATGACAGAGTCTGGATCAGTCCTCTGAAACGACACGGGGACTCAGACACATTAGAAGGGGTGTCCCATATACTCCTGGTTTCTTTAAGAAATACTGTGTCTTCTTCCTTCTCCCCATCCCCAGCCTACTATTACCATCCCTAAACAGGTCATGAGAAATTTATTTTTTTCCTGAATATAAAATATACATAATAGAAAACAATAAAAACTATGTAATAAAAAATAGTAAAAAAGAAATACATACTCACTATAGAAAATACAAGAAAGAATAAGGAAACAAAAGCCATAAACATACCACTGATATTAACCACTGTTAAGGTTTCAGTACATTTCCTTTTAGTCTTTTCTACATACATTTTAAAAATAAAATGGGAATCATACTACATGTAGCTGTGTAAAGCATTTTCCCATGTCACTACATTTTTAAAAACAGTCTTCAATGATGTTAATATCATAGTACATGATGTATTATACTTATTTCATCAGTCCACTATCACTGGGCAAGCATGTTGCTTTGAGGTTTTTTTTGTTTTTTTTTTGTTTTTTTTAACTTAAAGAAGTATTCTGAGAGAGCAAATTTAATTCTTGCAATTCTTAACAAGGTCGTCACAAACCTGGGAACCAGATGTCAGGCTCACGCCACTGTCCGCGCTGATCTGGGACTTTTTCTCTTCTGTCTCACCAAGGTCAAAGACGGGTTTGATTACTTCAGGCCCTGAGTAGGGGAAGACCTCTGTCACCCAGTGCACACACACAAGGGGCAGGCTGGTGAAGGGAAAGGGACAGCAGCACAGCCTGGTCCCAGACCTGTTCAGCGTGTCCCAGTCACCTTTCCAGGGACTGCCCCCACCCCGGGCCCCATTGGAAGAAGTCCCCAGATGCCTTAAGAACCAAGTAGGACAAATTAAACCTGGTCTCAAGGGGTTCTGCAGCCATCTTCACAACCTGAGAAAATTCTGAGCAAATCATTCTAAAACAGAAAGCTCCACAAACAAATGTCTAAACCACATTCCACTACACTCAGAGTCAGAGCTTCACTGGTGCGTACAACCGGTTATGGGTCCCCAGGTCATTCGGTGCTTCCCCAGCAAATGTATCTAAAAGGGGCTAGAAAAGGATAGGCCCAATGAGATACAGAAACACCAGCTGTTTCTGTGGACACAGCCTACCCCAACCCTACTTCTACATTTGAGATAAAAAAAACAAACACACTGTCATTTTTCCCCACCCACCCACAGTAGTATGGCAGAAGGACAGAATGACAGAAAGCAAGAAAGCGTGCCTAGGCAAGCCACCAGAGAGAGCTGGGAAGCTACAGACTCAACACGGAGGGACAGCAACCATCTCTGCCAACTGTGCCCACAGGCCTTCTAATGGGTGAGGGAGATCTCAGCCAATGAGGGGCACTGAAATAGGCGACCATTCTCCCCACCAACTCTGAAGCAATAGAGAACCAAGGTCTAAGGGACTTTACTAGATAGACGCCCTGATTACAGCCTGATTGCTAGGAGGAGCGGGGAAAGAAGCAGCCTACAAGTCACGTACCTGTGAATCACATACCACCTACCTGCTTTCATTCCAAATACCCCCCAAGAGCAAATTTGGGGTGGGGCTGACAAAGAGAGCCTGCCCCAACTGGGCCTGGGGAGTTGGCAGGTATGGGAGATTTGGGAACAGGAAGGGGCATTTGTTCCTTACTCTGTTTTTCCAAAGCTTTTTGCTTTTTCACTTCCTGGTGCTTGTTCCACAATTCTACCCCAGATGCAATGTAAGCAGGAGAGAAAGACAGACAGAGTCAGAGGCTGGTCAGACAGACAGAATGGAAACCCACCCAACCCAAGCTAATTCAGTCTCAGGCACAGGATTACATATTAAGAGATAAAAAGAGATCTTCATTTTGGGAGGTTAAAAAATCAAGAGATCTAATGCCTTTCCCCCACTCATGAACTAAAGACTCTAAATTCCTAACCCAAACCTTAAAGTGGTAGTAAAAACCTTGCAGAACGTGAGAGATGGAACTGCCTTGGACCAAGCTCTTTCCTTTTGGCCTGAGAAAACTGATCCTAACGAGGCTGGAGCACTTGCTCAAGATCATGTAACTTAGGATCACCTGGGACCTTGCTTTCTCTGCCAAATGAGCTGGGAAACAATTTTTAAAGATTCTAGACAGATGATCACCGCAAGCAGCCAAAGGGGTTCAGAAGTGTGAGCACAAACCTGGCTGATTCACGGGACTGGATAGAGGCCACTCATGCGGGTGGTTAGCATCCTTCCTTGTTGCTACCAAAAAATCCAATTCACCCTCAGTATTAGCATCTGCCCTGCCAAGTGACCCGTTCTCAGCTAGTCATCTGGAAAAATGCTTTCAGTAAAGGTGACAGAGAACACTAAATGGTCAAGAATAGGATCTTCATTAGGGTAAAGAAGAGAGAATACTGATCACAGCATTTTTTTCCTGGAAGAACTTGAGTGCCTACTTAGTCCAATCTCTTCATTTCCCAGATGAGGAGACAGAGACCCTGAAAAGAGGAAGTGCTTTGCCCAAAGTTTCATTCCTAGCTGGGGGGCAGATACAGGACTAAAACTCCGGACCTCCAGACTTGCAGGCTGGTGCTTTTCCTAGAGCATCGCATCATGTGGGAGAAAGACTGGGTTGGCTGCCTCTAGGACACTATTCTGCTGGCTAGAGAAGTGCAGTTCCCCAACAAAGGAAACTGGTTCCTCCTCCCCACTTTTGGGAGCATAAGACAACTGCTAATGGTGTGGCAAAGAAGCATCAGCTAGAAGCAAACTGCCCAGGGAGACAGAACCAGAAAAAGAAAGACACAGCCTAGATGGCTCTAGGTCAAGTGAGTCAAATGGAGGTGACACCCAGAGAGCTCACTAAGGCATTGCCTCAGTGGGAACAGAGAGACACCAAACGTAAACAAGCTCTTGGTCGAGTCCAGTGAGAAAAGGTTTGAAGAAAAGCCGATTCAGAAATCTGTACCTTGAGGTCCAGCGCCCAGGGAAATGGGGTTGTTGGACACACCCCAGGAAAGCAAATTTGAGGGTAGTGTAATGGTTGGATGGGAGAAAACTGGCCAGACAATTATAATTTTATAGGCCAAAGACGCATCTATAAAGTTTCTTATAGCTTCCTGGACCTCACATCTGAAGAAATCCAGATGTAAATAAAAAGTGGGACAAGGAATATAGCTCAGACTCCCTGCACTAAGCCTCACTGGCCCCTCGAAGCAAAACTTCCATTCTTCCTCTAAGATGTAGGTGGGGGTGCCTGTAAAGGAAGCATAAGCGATAAAGAAGTACAAAGAAATTCCATTAGAAATGGATGCAGATCTATCTCCCTCTCTAGAAAGCAAAGCATGGGGAAAAGAAAGGCAGGATTCTGAATGAATTGAAAGGAGGGAGAGGTATTTTAGAAGCCCGAACCCTCCACCACACCAAACACGGTGATACATACCAATAGACGCTACAAAATTCTCTTCCTTTAAACTTCTGGTGTCTAGCTCTTTAGGACCCTTTCCTGCAGCACTTGGTGCCCGAGGTCCTAGCTGGGGAACTCTCAGCTGTGCCATAGCCTTTGGGTCCCCCCGCCCAGCCAGGCCAGGATCCTTGCCAACTGGTGTATTTACGCTCTCTGTTGGACTTCTCTTCCGCTTGTCTGGTTCTAGGAAAAGAGGGAATACAGGAAGAGGTCAAGAGAGACAACGAGTGGGAATCAAGCTGCGGGAACGAGGTGGGAGAAGCAAGGAGGATGCAGAATGGAAAAAGTGGAAATGGAAAAAATGGAAAAAGGAAAGAAAAACAGACATCTTATTTTTCATGACAGAAAAACACCCGGTACGTATAAACACGCATTAAGAAAGGAAACCCCGAAGCCTGAGGCACTGGGAAACCTGTGAAGGAACAAGCCTTCTTTGGAGATGAGTGGAAGAGTTGTGGACAGCGCCCGCCCAGCTGGTGCGATCCCTACCTTTACTGTAGTAGTGGGTCTGGGCAATCTCCAGAAGCCCAAAGGTGCTGGCCATGCCTCCCAGGCCCGCGTGGGCATAAGACTGCTCCAGGCTGAGCACCGTGCACTTGAGCAGGTCTAGCATCCCCTTGTACACCTTTCGACTGACCTCCTGCAACAATAACCCAGGGGCTGGAGTGGGCAAAATTGCCTTCGGGGTCCAGGTCCCTCCGGCAGTTGATTCCAGCTCCTCACCCCAGACACTGACCACATCAGGGATGACGTCTTGCCGGGCGTCGTCCTCCGACTGCACTGTGCGGTTCAGCTTGCTCAGGACAAAGACGCGCAGCTGCTCACTCTCCAGCAGCCGGCGCACCTTTTTCATGTTGAGCCAGCCAACGCCCTGGCCGTCCAGCACACTGTGCACCACCTCCTTCAGGAACTGCTGGTTCTCACTACGGGGTCCACACACAGCTTCTGTGGTCATCGGCTTCTTTGCAGAGCACCCCGCCTCTTTCACCAGACTAGATGTTTGCCTCCAGGGGCAAAACGCAAAGCCAAGTCTCCAGGGGTGCAAGTCCCCTGCACCCCCCACCGCTCCGGATCGCCTGGTGTGCCCACATACCCACCACTGCTGTTTCATTCTTCTCACCAGGGTGAGCTACTACTGTCGCATGGGAAGTCAGAATGCGCAGGGCTCCCGAGAATTGATTTCATCCACCCAACTGACAGGTTCTCTCCCACTCCTGAGCCTCCCTACAGTGTGGTACAGGAATCGCTACCTCTATCAGAGATCTTTTGTAATAGCTCAGCCATGGATTACCTAGAATTGCTGGATCGACCCTGAGGTGATGGAGGCTCTCTTTTCACTGTTGGGCTGTGTTTAATAACAGATGACTTCTGGTCCACTAAGGCCCTCCTGTTTCCTATAGCCAGGAAGGTAGGAATGAGAGACATCACTACTGTAGTCCAGCAGCCTTGTCAGCACAGCCCTGGGAAGCCACGTTCCACACCTGTTCCCCAGAAGGGCCGGGTGAGGGTGACCCCAGGGCATCACACATAGGTAGAAACCAGCCATGGCAATGTGGAGGAAGTGGGGATGGAGACTCAGGCCACTCCACATGCACCAGCAGCATGCCCCACGGGCAAGCACGGGCGTCACGGGGGACAGGGCAAGGCAGGTCACCCATGTGGTACCGCTTGCTCCATGAGGAGAATGGCCCTCAGGCAGGCACAGAAGATGCTAGGAAAAAAAGATCATGCACAGCTCACGGGCAAGACCCACCTTCACCACTCCCGGGGCCGGCTTCAGTAACAATCTCCATTAGAGTATTTAGCCCAAATACTGGGACACAAAATACACAATTAGTAGGTGCACCATGATACCACAACCCCTATATCCCTCGATGGAGCTGTAAGTCAGATAGTCTGAGGATTCTCCCAAAGCTTAGTGCACATAACCTTAGTTCTCAGGCACCTCAGAGCTGGAAGCCAAGAGATCAGGAATCAACCAAGGCTCTAGGAAAGACCATTCTTAAGACTATGGCCTCTCAGAGCCAGGGGCAGGGTACATGACACAAGGGACCTTCGGGTACTAAACAGGCACATGCATGAAAGAAGGACCGCTGGTTTTCATGAAACATCTAGCACAGGGTCCACAGGGCTTGCTGGTATGCAGAGAGAGGAGACCCATCTTGCAGATGCTGTCATGGGACGTGGGGTTGGGTGTGAGGATGGGAGGTGGATGGGAGTGGGAAGTGCACAAATGAAGCATCAGCATGCAATGAAAGCGCTTCAGTTGCTCCCCTCCCCAACTGTATCAAATGAAAGCCGGTGACGCTAACACTTTTCTACCCCTAACCTACAGAGTCAGGTGCAGATTGACGCCACAGTGCTAGTTAATCCCCTACGCCACTGGCTATTCTGTCCCTCTGCCCATCTATCCTATGTTCCCAGCCCCACCAAAGAACACTCCTTAGATTCCTGGGATTTTTAATCACTGGGAAGAGAAGTCAGGTGAAAAATATATGGAGCTGCTTCTCACTATGCTTTCTAGTGTAATTAAATAGTTCAGCACAATATCTAGAGAAAACAAACAAAAGTCAGAGTAAATGCAGAAGAGCTCTTCAAACTCTCAGCGATCACAAATGAAAATCAAATAAGGTCTTAAATGCCCGGAGAAGCCAACTGATACTACCTGGCCCACCCACAGGCCCTACGTTGACAGGAAGCCAAAGAGGCTTCCTGACGCTGTAACACTGCCAGGCTCTCTATGAGCATCCCTCAGTGGGCCAGCTAATCGGGATGAAGCTTGTCCTACATTCATGCAGCAGGAACCTGGCAGATCACTGGCAGCAGCTGACGATCCCTGTGTTAATTATGTACACCTGACAAAGCTCCCCCTAAGAAGCAACGGTGATCTCAGTTGCTGTTTATCCTAAATGATACGACAGGGCCGTCTCTTGAGCTACAAAGACACTTTCCATCTGAAAACGAGTAGAGCCCATAATGTGCAATGAAAGCCATGAGAAGCGGTATGAGGGGCAACAGCCAGATCAAATGATTCATCATACACAGGGCTCCTGACAAGCACCCATAGGCCTGAAATATCTTCTGGAGAATCCTGGTATGGCAGAAGGAGGGCTGTAGTTACCTTTCAGACTGGGGAAGGGTGTGGTCTTCTCTCGGGCACCTTTGGTGGGCAGCGTGAGGTTTGAAAGGCTGAAGCTTGTACTGTGGTTCCGATATAGGCTGCCTATCAAGGGGAGGGTGTGAGAGCGAGGAGTTAGGAGCATAAGTGTATCATCACCTCCATCTTCCTCCTTTTCAAACATAATCCCAGTACCTCTGATCTACCTTAGAGAGGACCAAGTCTAATTCAGGGCAAACATGGGGGCCACTGTCAGGATAGCTCAAAACCCAGTAAGAACTTTCTCTGACTACCTCCCATGGGGACGGACAAGTGTCCCATCAACTGCTAACTCAGCATGAAAGCCAGACAGTTAATGCACTTTTGGTCAAAAGTTGGTGCTGTCCCTGTCTGGCTTCTGAGAAAAACTCACAATCATAATTATACCCGATGTTGGCTTTCTCTGGCCCCTGGGCTGTCCTCAACCTTTAACTGACACCACCCCTCATTTCTGGAAATATTCTCTAGGCACAAAAGTCACCTCATATAGATTTCAAAGCATGTTCATGAAAAAGTCCTTCATCAGGCAAAAAAGGTATTAGATATGTACCCAAATCAAATATGACCAGAATATTTCCACAAGATATATGTACAAGTGTATGATTTTTAATATAATGACTATCTTTCAGTTGACTAGCTGTCTTACCCGAAACAGACTGAAATCTCTGGGTATAAAGACAGTGACTACTCTATGTCTCTGTCCTTTATTGACTTCCCTTGGAAATACCTTATTCACTATCACCGCAACAACCTGAACTGGGGCTTGATAATGCCAAGCCAGTTCTACCTCTGAAGTTCTAAGCAGCATCCACCATAGTCAGGCCTCACTGCATAGAAAACGGGACAGGGCATGAGAGCAGAAGGCACTTACTGGCAAAAGACATGATGCCCCCGAAGCCCTCGGTGCTGTTGTTGGAGACGGTGGAGGTGGGAGAGCTCGCTCGAGAGTCTGATTCTGCGTCTGAGTCGCTTGCCAGTTTCAAGCTGTTGGGCCGCAGCAGCTTTTGAGCCCTTGAATGCACAGTGGCACCTATGAGCCCCAGGCAGGGGTACCTACTCTTGGAAGTGTGGGCCCTATGCTATACTGCAGTCACTGCTCCCTTCCCACAATTTCTATATGCCTAGATCAAGGCACCACCATGGGATGGCGGGTCACAAGAGCATTCAGACTTCTCTTTCTGATTAACCCTCACCCGGGGTCCTCTGTGGTGAGGTCCTTCAGTCACCCACCTAGAAGGAATCCCCAGGCTCTCACCGATTGCCATTGACATGTTGGCTGAATCGGGGAGTGTAACTTTCCCCCTGCTCATCATCATCTTCCTCAGGGGGAAAGCCATATTGGGGCTCGAAGTATGGATTGTCATAGGTTCGCCGGCGCACTGACCCCTCTCCAATTTCTGTCTGACGCCTGTCCGCGGTCGATTTGCCAATGCTGGGAGGCGTGGTAGGGAGGGGCTTGGAAACGCCTACTGCTGCCTTATCGTCCACCTCCGTTGAGTCAGCAGGTTCCTAAAGGCCATATTAAATAAAAACTGGTCACCTGGTGCCCAGTGATACCTACCTACCTCAGTTTGGCAAGACCAAGCCAGGTCTATTAGATTCCCATCTCCTATCCTAAGGGAATGTGTGAGAAAAGATCTCTATGACACTCCTGCTCTCTGTCCCCACAAACCATGCAAAGGGGACCTTAGCTAAGCCCTGAACAAAGCCCGATGAGTTCCTTCTGGAGTCAAAACTACGTCTCCTAGGCTCTAAGCTATGGGATGTATAGAGAGGAAGACAGGAAGACTATGAAGAGGCAAATTAACAGCTTCAGCCTCGCCTTCCTAATGGAGGTATGACCCACATAGGTAACAGTTCTCACTTATCCACCCTTCCAAGTCCTCACGTACAGAATTAGCTCCATGGACGACGGTGCTGGGGCTACTGCTGGCGGTGGTGCTGGAGCTGGAGCGCAGCGGGGGGTTTTCCTGAGGGTTCTCGCTGTCTGGGCCAGGTTCCTCTGATTCCTTCTGGTTCTGCAGCTCAGCAATCTCCACCTCACTGGCATCCCCCAGGGCTGCATGTGTCAATGGATCCACATCTGCCAAAACCCAAGGTGGCAGGTACAGACCACACCATCCCAGAGCCTCCAACCCCTCCCAGAGCTGGCCCATCTCCTCAAGTACACTTACTAGGGGTATCACCATTGATGTCACATTTCATCATTTCACTGACAAAGTCACCAAGGGAGGAGTAAGAAGAGCTTGAGTCATCATAATCCATGCTATCACTGCCACTGCAGAGTGAAGAGCACAAAAATAAAAATAAAACAGAATGAAGGGGCAGGAAAAGTACCAGCAATCAGCATTAGGAAAAATAAAAAGGTGAGTATTTCATACACACACACACACACACACACACACACACACTGGACTATTATTCAGCCATAAAAAAGAATGAAATCTTGCCATTTGCAACAACATGGATGGAGCTAGAGTGTATTTTGCTAAGCAAAGTCAGAGAAAGACAAATACCGTATGATTTCACTTATATGTGGAATTTAAGAAACAAAGTAATCGAACAAAAGAAAAAAGAGAGACAAACCAAGAAAGAAACTCAACAATATAGAGCACACTTGGCTACTGGAGGGGAGGTGGATGGGGGGACGAATGAAATAAGTGATGGGATTAAAGACTACACTTATCATGATGAGCACTGGCTAATGTGAGAATTGCTGGATCACCGTATTGTACACCTGAAACTAACATAACACTGTATGCTAACTATATTGGAATTAAAATTAAAAACTTTAAAAAAAAAAGAGGAAAACTCTTAAGGTAAGGGAATAAGATAAAATAAGGAAGCTAACACAAAACAATCAACCAAAATATCATCAAGGCTTCAAACACTAATGTTTAAGTCCTATGAGGTTCTGCCATAGTGCTCAATAAGGACTAGCGAGAGCCTCTCGACCTTAAAAAGCGGTTTTGCTGCTGCTCACCTGTCATCAGTAGGGTCCGAGTCAGAGTCACGCTCTGGTGGCACACTCAGTGCCTCCGCCAGCTGGGAATTGCTATCATAGACTCGATAATGGATAGGCTGCAGCTGATGAGCATACCACTTTGGCTTGTCACCAATCAGGGCTGGATCAAACATATCTACCCACAGAGAAAAAAAGAATAGAGTTAGCAACAAGGAGGAAAAAAACCAAGCAAAACATAGAAGAAAGGTAGGGAAATGTCTAAAGCAAAATAGGAATGGAAGGGGCAGATCAAAGATGAGAAAAGGGAAAAGCAAAGGGAAGAGCCATCAGGAGGACAAAGAGGCAGGGGCAGGTGGACTCACTGTTGTGAATTCGCTGGAAGGCATAGTTGGTGGGGTTAAGGACCCATTCGCCAAAGTACTCCACAGCCTGAGTCCTGGCCAGCTTCTCAGCAAAAGGAGTCTGTCGGGGACGTGAGGCTAGAAAGGAGCCAGCTTGAAAAGCTACCACAGGCCGAGGGAAGAGGCGCAGGGTACGCGTGTGCATCTGAAAACCCTGCAGCACGTTGGGGGAGTTGAAGAAGCGGACCATGGCCACTCTGGGGAAGAAGGGGATGGTGAGATAATTCAAGTCCCACACCCTGCGCTAGAAGGATTCCTATGATCCAAGGTGTCAGACCACCTCCCCAAGTCATCATTTCACAGGCTTCCAACATCAAAGGGGAAGGGATCTTAAAGAATCATCAATTTCTTTCTTCACTCAAGGCCTAAAACGCCTGAGAGTATGATGAATTAATTCTTCTTTGCTTTTACTAAGGTGACAAATATACCTAATGAGAGAGCAGAACCCAATCTAAGCACCTGTGATGATCTAGTCGACTTGGTCGTACCTGGTTGCAACATCCACAGAATCTACATCATTGCCATAAATGAGTGGGTTGAATTCAGTGGAAGGTGTGGACTGCAAGTCGTTAGAGGGCCTTCCCAAGAGAAGGGGGATCTCTTGGCCTTCATGGAATTTCTCCAGATTGAGGATGGGCTGGGTGTTGAGACTCATGCTGGCAAGGGCCTGTGGAACAACAAGAAATCCCCTATAGAAGGCAGATTCCTGGGCAGCTGGCCAATCTCATCTCCTAGGAAAGAGCCTTAATCTTTGAAATCAGAATCCAAATACCGTACTTTAACCTTTAGAAGATGATCTGAGTTATGTAGCCTTGCAGTTTAAGCCAGGTTGGTTCAAGGCAACCTGATCAAATCTGAAGTCCAGGGCAATAATTTTCAAATTTATTTTAGCCATGAAATGTTCTTTTTCAACAACATGTTGAAATCTGTATGAAAATATAAACAACTGAGACACATAAAAGTAAAGCTTCTCTGAAGGACATAAGGAACCCAGAACCTCACGTGCTCAGTGTTACCAGCCTAAATCAGCCCCTATGAGGCTCCATGGGGCAGTTTGAAAACCACTGGTCTAGACCAGCAGGGCTTCCTTAAATATTCATGAGCATTGGAGTCATCGGGAATGTTGTGAAAAATGCAGATTTTTCTGGTTCAATATATCTGGGGTGATTCTGCACTTTTAACAGCCGCAGGCAAAAGTAACACTGCTGGTCCATGGACCACACTTCAAGTAGCAGGGGGGAAGGACACAGGATTAAGGAGCCCAAGGATCTTAACTCCTACCAACATTTAAAGTACCATTCTATATATCAACCTCTCCATCTCATTAGTCATACTAAAGTAACCATCAAGAATGAAAACACTGCAAAGGAAGACAGAGAACTTTCTCAACTTGCAATCCTCACAGACTCTGCAGTAACAAGACACCATATTACATCAGCAAGGATGATGAGAGGGATGCTACAAAATGACCTATTTACACCAAGCAGAGGTACTGCTTAGCAACTAAAACAACACAGAGATTCCTGAAGACCCTGAAGATGACAACAAGGATTCCTAAAAATAAATACGGAGCTATCTACTGGTGGTTCTACGTAACACATACAACAGGGCAAAGGGATGGGGCCTTGTCATATTTTACCTTCAGGTACTGTGTTCAGCATGCAGGAGAGGAAGAAAAGCAATGAAAAAATGTATTTAGGAGATTATTCAAAGAGAGGAATTTTTGAAGAAAGCATTCTTCAGGGACCTAGAGGTCAATTCAGGAGGAAAATATAAAAGGAGCCAGACTATCCAAACAACTAGTTCTTTCCTTACAGGACTGAGAGAACACTCTAAGCCACAAAGAATGGTACACGTGACAAGAAACAGAAAATGAAGGTTGTTTTTTTTTTATATATATATAGTATTCTAAGTATTAGAGGGTGGGAGGCATACAATGAATTAGAAGATATCTAATAGCCTTTTTGAGAGTCATCCTGCCACCCAGAAATGTGATACACCTCTTCTTAAGCCCACCCGAAGCTAAGAAAACCTATTCCACCTGAGGTCCGAAGGGAAACGGGCTCTCACAACAGCTACAGCCTCTGCAGCCACCCTGGAGTAGCTACCGCTCCTCCTCCTCTTCATTCTTCACTCACCTGCTTCAGATGCTTTTTCAGCTCCAATGATTCCGGTTCTGGCAGGATTGGTAGCACTTCTGCATTGGTGGGGGCAATCACCTACACCAGAAAAAAGACAAAAGGCACGACCTTAGAATTAATCGCTCAGGAGTTACTCTTACGTAAGGGTAAGTGGAAGTTGTATACACAGTATTTTCACATATATGTGAACATGTATATTATGCATACAAATATATTACATATACACGTGTATTAGGGGCACACATATACATGGCTGTGATATATATACACACCTGAAAAGAAATATACCTCAACGTTACGGGAGACTACGTCCAGACAATAGGACTATGGTTTTTCTTTTTTTTTTTTTTCAAAGTTTATTTTGAGAGAGCGAGTGTGCACGTGTGGGAGGGGAAGAGTCAGAGAGAGAGAGAGAGTGGGGAGGGGTAGAGAGAGAGAATATTCCAAGCAGACTCCACAATGTTAGCATGAAGCCCAAAGCAGGGCTCAAACCCATGAACCGTGAGATCATCACCTGAGCCAAAATCAAGAGTTGGACCCTTACCCGACAGCCACTCAGATGCCCCTGGTTTTTATTTATTTCTTTACACTTATTTGTGTTTTCTAAAATTTTACTATAAACAGATATAAGGGCTTCCTGCTGAAATTTGAGTATATTCCTACCACAGAATATTACTGTACATTTTAAGCCTGAAAGGCACTGTCTTACTAGAAACCATACCCAGGAAAACCATGAGATGACCTACACCATAGGCAGTGGTCCCACAACCACAACTGCCTACTGCTTCTAGATGCAGGGGAGCACTTCATTCTGGCAAAACTAAATCTTGTACTCGTTTGGGTCTTAACCAAGGGCCTATTAGCCAATAAAGTAAAAGCTAAGCATTAAAAAAAAATGGTATCAATGAGTCACACAAGACAAATCACCCACCAACTGAGGACCTTCTTGGGAATAACCTAGAAAAACAGAACACAATCCTATTCTGGACTCTATAATATCTCAGCCAAGAACCTCACCCTATTGCTGTCCAGATCCACCAGCCATACATCATCAGGCATTTTGAAGTCCAGTTTGTAGAGGAAGAAGCTGGCAGGGACCCCAATGATGTACGGAGTTGGAGCCAACAGTAGCTGTAGAAAAAAAATAAGAGGGTAAGAAACAAAAACTAAACATATTTCGATCACTTATCACATGAGGATTTTTCTTGATGAGGAAATGCAGGTCCATAATCTCTTTTCCAAAACTCTTGAGGCTAGGTGTGTTTTAGTATTCATAATTTTTCAGATTTTAGAAAGGCGACAGTGTATATTCTGTATATTATGTAACACCTGCAGGAGCATGGCCAGTAACCTATAATGATTAACATTTACTTTGATAAATAAAAACCACAAATAACACAAGTTTTGCCATCAAATCAGTTCAAAGTTAGGTCATGTTTTGCAGACAAAGAAGTCAGAGTAAAGGATTGAAGACCAGTACTGATTTACAACTTCTTGGCATCGGGCGTTCTCCCTCAGAGCTGGCCAGAGTTGGAAGACAGAGGTGACAAAGCCAGAAAACACCTGAAACTCACCTGTTCTGCCGATGCCATGCAGGTGGGCAACAGTGGGATTACAGGAAACATATACTCCAATGGGTAGATCATCGCCACAAACGCCATCACAGACATGGAAAGGGCATTGTAGTCTCGGGACTGTAGCACCACCTGCCACAAGCCATACCATAAGGATCATTCAACTGCCTAAATAAGGTTTATGGGGAAAGTTTCCAATGCTACAATTTAATTTCCATTTCACCATGTGTAGGGCTCCATGAGCATGGCTTCCACAATTATCCCTGCCTCATGCCTTACTTTTCTGGCTCTTGTTCGCCCAATGCCAGGACCACTCATTAGACTAGAACTACTGATACTTCCAGAGAATTAGCTCAGTCTAGCTAAGGATAATTCACCTAAGTGGCAAACCCTCTGAACACATCCCACTTAATTCAACCCACATCTACTGAGTACTGCCATATACCTGGCACCATGTTACCTCCTAGAGACAAAAAGATGAAAAAGATGTAGTCCCTGTCCTTAAAGATCTAAAAAGCTGGCTCTCTCACCTTGTGCTCTAACAGGATGCAGGTTAGCACCTGAAGACAGGCATCCACACCCAGAAGTTCCAAGGGAAGGTGCAGTGGGAAATCCACTAGGGTGAATCGAGAAGGGTCTGGAAGAGCAAAGGTCAGAGCTTGTTGGAGCTCCTGGGGTAGGACTTCGATGTCTACTCGCTTCTGCCCAGAAACAGGCACTGGGGAGCGCAGCAATCGATAGATCCAGGCCTCAATCTCTCGAAGGTCATGCAGAAGGGCACTTGACTTCTCCTCCACTAGCAATGATCCAGTAAAGATGCGCCACATAGTGTCCCTGAGGAACAGACAGCAGGAAACAGATGCGTAAGCACCAGGAGCTGATACCCCAAAGCAACCCAATGCAACCATAGAGAGTAAAATGCTGACAACTGGAAAAGCCCACCCTTTGGGCTCAGCTAGGACCAGAGAGAATATACAAGGGTGAAACAAGTATAAAAATGTATACACAGCAGGACTTACTGTCCTGCCTGCCATGAAATGTTGAACTCCAAACATTATTATGGCAGGAAGTTTAACTCTGCAGCTGTCTTTCGCTTAGAAAGGACTAACACAAAAATGCTTAAATAGGTATGAAAGACCTCAGGCTTTTTTTTTTTTTAAACAAAAGTTTATTCTTAAATATACAACAGGATATAAGACAACACTTCATTCTAGCTATCTGAAGGACCTCAGGCTTTAGAGGCAATTTCCTGCCCCTCACACACCAATTATACCTCATCTCTAACTGCTTCCCTCTCTTCTGACCATCAGTGGCAAAGTGTACCTTTGTATGCCTCGAGGGATGCCTAGTTTCTTGCCCAGCAGCCGCTCACTGCAGCAGTCCACCAGACGTTTGAGGGTGTACAGACATTCTCGGAAGGTGGAGAAGAAGGGGTAGTGGCTGAGCACACACAAGGATGTCAGAGTACTGTTGCGGGAACGGCTTCCTGCCTTGGCCCGGGGTTTGCCCCGAGGAGACTGATTCACCTCAGGGGCAGAGTCAGCATTGGGAGGCTGCAGGGACAAGCCACTCTCCGAGCTCTCAGTACCAACTTCTTCTGAGGCACAAGTGGCACGGGGTCCTTCCTTCCCACGGGACCCTCCCCCACCTTCCCCCTTCTCCTTAGGCATTCGCTTCTGGAAGGAGCGGTAGAAGTTAACACAGATGCCGTAACGCGTGACTCCAGTGTCCTTGTCAGTGAGGGTGAAGACGAAAGAAGTGTCATCCCGCAGGCTCATGCGTCGCTGCCTCACACTCAGACAGCCCTCTGGTTGGCAGAAAAACACAACGTCTGGGGGCAGGGGAAACTCAGCGTGGTCCTCCAGCGGGTATCGCCGTAGCAATTCGGGAGTCTGGGCCACACTATCACTGCTCGGGTGCCTGAAGAATATAAAGACAAATTCAGCAGCCTGAAGGGATAGGATGTTGTTTCAAATTTTAACCACAGTCCAGAAATAAAGCTCAAAATGCTATTTTGGATAAAGTAACCTAACTGCACGACCTTGGAAAACTTGGGTGCTGCTTGCCACATTTAGCTGGGGGGCTAAATGAGGTCTGCACTGTCATGAAGATACCCATCCTGAAATGCAAGGAAAATCGCAGCAATAGAATTATCACTAATACATTAAGATGATTAGCACTTTTAAAAGGTGTATTAGCTAATAAATTACCAAATGAGCATATGTAGGTTGAGAAAGAGCACAGGGTATTTTTTTTTTTTTTTTTTTTTTTTTTTTACAAAATAAGGAAACTGAAGTATACAGGGTATATTTGCCCAAGAACACAAAGATGCTAGATAAGAGCAATTCTGTTCTGTCTCTGTTCCTTTGGGCCAATGCTCTCAATCCTGACTGAGAGCCTGACTGCTATTTTCACTAATGGCATCAATGTTCCTATGAGGGTAAAATAATAGAGAAAGAATGAGATATCCAAAACAATGTGGGCATGGGGAAAGGGAATAATTACAGATGTTGTGGTTATCCCAAAAGACAAGACAAAAACCAGTCTCTTCTTGGTTACCTGGCCCCTACGATCACTAGATAGTCAAGTAACCGAGGACAGAACTTCTTCTTTTGCACCATGATTCCAATTCATCAGTTCATCTCAGAGAAACTTCAAGGCACCGCACAAGGAGTCAATGTTCCCAGGAGGATTTCTGATATTATCTGAAAATTCAAGTCCAATAGGAAAAAAAGTACTGATAAGATCCACTGCTGGGTGTAAGGGACTCATCTCTCTCAGCTTCATTCCAGCCAGGGTCATGGGTCAGAAGACCTTCCATTTCAGTAGTAAAGATGGGGAAACATGACACTTTTCCTAGCCTAGAGCTTGGTCTAAGCTTTTGAACTCACAGGGCCAAATGTCAAGAAGTAGGTGAGGGATGCCTGGGTGGCTCGGTCAGTTAAGCGTCCAACTCTGGATTTCTGCTTAGGTCATGTGGAGCCTGCTTGGAATTGTCTCTCTCTCTCTCTCTCTCTCTCTCTCTCTCCCCCCATCTCTCTCTCCCCCTCTCTCTCTCTCTGCCCCTCCCCTGCTCATGCTTACACGCACGTGCGCTCTCTTTCAAAATAAATAAATTTTTTAAAAGTAGGATAAATAATGGCTCACTTCCCCATCCCCACAAACCAGCCCATTTCAAGCCTCACTCCTGGTGCTCTGTTTCTGAAAAATAGAGCCCGTTAGTCTAAACGGGACTGTCATTATGATAATAAAAACTAAGTCACTTCTAGGACAGCTCCAGGCTGAATCAGTATCAAACCAGACTCTAATCAGTACTAATCTATACTCCTAGCTCTATATGAAAACCTAATTATTTCCTGAACCAACTTGCTGCATTCAGCTTCATGGGAAACTACCATATAAATTGTACACTTAATGCACTGAGACAACAACAACAGTGGGCTACTGTACCCTGTGCAATCTCACATGAGGAATATCCATGCTCCAACTGCTCCATCTAAACCATTTTTCTTCCCTCTTCAAGCAAGAAAGGGGCTCACTGGCTATCGCTACTAGCTCTGCCCTTGGTGCTGAATCATAGTCTTTTTTTTTTTTTTTTTTTTTCCTCTACTCTAGTCCCAAGATTGGAATCAGTGATACAAAACACACAGATGAGACTTTGTCCTTCTATCTCTAATAGAAATTAAGAATTAGATGCAGAAATAATAGGATTTCTGCAAGGACAGGAAGAGGTGCTCAGTAATTTCTAAACCATAGACCAAAATTAGGAAAAGCTTACGTGGTCTTAATTATAATCTATATCCTGTTGGGTGTCCATACACTTTCCTAAATAAAATGGTTCACTCCACTACAAGCTACCCTCGGTGCATACAGAAATGTACCTCTGTGCTCCACACATGGCCACCCTAGGACCTTCTTTACTGTACACACAGACATTCCCATTACACTACACACACACCACTCTCTTCTCTGCTGCTGTGTGCACTTCCATACATAGACATGCACACTCCCTGTATGCTTAAGATTCTATTTGATTTAGATAATGAGAAGCTCTATCTTTTTTCTTCCCTACTTAATAATAAATAGACCGCTCTGCAATACCTCTCAAATCCTCAAAATTCTGCTCCCTCCCTTCTGTTGCTCCCAATAGAGGACCTGCAGGTAATAGGATTCGGGTTTGTCTCCATGGCGACTCTGGCTCCCAGAACTATTTATAGCATAGCCACAGCCCCTCCCCTGCTTGGTGACCGCACAGTGCTAGCAGCTGCTACTCCAGAGTCAGCCAGGGCCCATAACAATTCATTCTCTTTGAACCTAGAGACACTTCTTCCACTGACAGCACCCGCTAATTATTAGGTTATCTTCTTCCCTACCTATCTTTAGTTTGCACTTTGTCCTACTTCTGGATTTTGAGAGATTTCTTCTTTCTACACAACCAAAACCAAGTTTCTAAAACATGCCATATGCTCACTTCTAGGTATCACTAACACCCAAAAAGTCCTTTGGTTCTCCCCAGTGCCATGGAGTCATGAGCAAACCGCAGTAGGTGGGGCACTACTATAAAGTTGATTTCAACTCCTCCCAAGCAGAGTAAGAAGGGGAGGGAAATAGAGAAATGAAAAGGGGCATAGGTAAAAGCATAAATTGTTCTATAAGTATGTGCAAAATACTTAGGATGAGAGCCAATGTATCTCAAAACAGAATTTACAGAGCCAGAGCTCAAGGCTAAGCCTTGAAATCTATTTTACACTGAAAATCAAGAGCCCTTTCCTGCCAAAATCTCAAATATCACACCTGAAGTATCTTCTACTGACATATTAGGGCATCAGGCCTCTAGCCTTGATGAGATCCCAGCCCTCCCACTTGAGAAGCATGTGATAAAACTCAAATCATTATCATGCTCTACAACGTTCATGTCCCTCCAGAGCCACGAGGACCCCAAGATCTTGTGACTATTCTAGTACTAGTGATAGGATAGATGCTTAGCCACACTTCATGTCTCATCAATAGCCACTACCTCCCGTTATTCAGATTGCAGAGATAACCAAGGCTTTTCTCTCCATTCTCCCTCCTCTCCGTAAAGCCTCTAACATCACCTATAACTCACATCCTGTCTTCATACCAACCCAGGCTCAGACTCTGCCTCTTGCTTCAACCATGTTTACTAAGGGGGAGTCCCTGGTTTCCAGCTCCTATATTCCAAAGGCATCAAGCCCAAAACGCATACCTATCTGCTGAAGTCCTCCATCACCATCCACTCCAGATGCAGATTTGGAATCCACAGATCTTTACGTTCTCTATGTCTTTTCAGCCTACAAATGGTAACGTTAACCAACCCTTTGGATTCGTCCCTCGTTTGGGGCAGAATGTCATAGTAAAACCACAGGAACCGGAGAGCGATATGACATCTTTGCTGACGTGAGCACAACAGGAGGCTCTCTCCCCTCCTACCCAGGCAGTGACCTTGCAAGCGCATCAGCACAGACCGGTCAGCGTGGGGGAGAACGAGAGCAATAAGGCAGGCAATAGGCAGGGTTGGGGGGGGGGGGGGGAGGAGAGGCCGGGCAGGAAGAGGAATTTAGAGATGCACGAGGATAGGAAGGGAAGCAGTTGCGGCAAAGATTAAATGGTGTCTCGACCCTCCAACAAGCAGTTTTGACACACTTCCTCCCCCACCCCCCCCATTTTTTTCCCCCAAAGAACCAAACATGGTCTCCAAATCGTGATCAAATGTAAGATGCACACACACATACACACGCGCGCACGCGCCAGGTGCTTATCCCGGCTCGGCCCCCGGGCTGGACAGCTCTGCCCGCCCCCTCACCTGCTGGACAGTTCTCACCCGCCCCTGCCCGGCCGGCAGGAATCGAACCCAGCCGCCGCGAGCGGCGCTGGGTCTGGCAGCCCGCACCCGGTCCGCGGCCCCGAGCGCTCTCACTTCTAGCCCCGCCCCCTTCCCTACGGACTCCCCTTCCTCTCCAGACCCCCTCCACACACACGCCTCTTAGGGCCTCCTCAGAGGCCGCTTCTCCCAGAACCCCTGTTTCCTGTCAGAGCCCGTTCACCCCCGCGAGGAGTTCCTTCCCAAATATCCTTCCAGGGCCCCCGAGTGGCCCGGACCTTCCTACCTCCCGAGCCTGGGGGAACCGGCCAGGCCCAGTCAGACCGCCCCTGGCAGCTGAGCTTCGGTCGCTCGCCGGCGCCGCTTCCAGCGCGCGCCAGTTCCGTGTCTGCCCGGGGGGAGGGGGGGGGGGGGCGCGTACCACTCCGAGCCCGAGAGGGAGGGAGACGTTGAGGGGGTCGGGGGCTGTACCATGCACCACTGGGGGGGACAGAGCTGCACCAAGCCGAGCGCTGAAGGGTGGAGCCAACCTCGGGAGAAAGGCGGCTACGCACACACCTATCCGAGTGGGAGTGGGAAGGCGATGGGGAGCGCTGGGCCAGCCCAGCGCCAAGCGTGCCATGGGGAGGACTCAAAGGAATACCTTTTGTTCAGGTTGCACAACGAGATTTTAACTTGACAAGGTAATAGCGTCCATTTCGACGAAATGTAGATTAACCTGGGAGCGACTTCTCAAGATGAAACTGCTCTTGAGACTTTCTGAGCGTCCCCCACACCTCACGCTTCCTCCCCCTGCAAGCGGCTTGGAAGTGCCCAGCAGCCGGGGCTGCAAAGCCGCTGCCCTGGAGGTGGAGCCTACCAACTCAGGGACGGCGGGGGGGGACCGAGGCCGGAAGGCGCGGCCCGCTGTCTCACCTACAAGGGAGCGCGCAGAGCGAAGGGGACGTGAACGGTGCCGCGGTGTCCGGTGGGAAATGGAGTCCAGCCCTTCCCACAAGACAAACCCGCGGCAGGGCAGCCTACACCCTGGTGTCAGGGCACTTTTCTTCCTGTCCCACAAGGCCTGAGGCCCTAGAGGATGGGCTGTTGTACCCTCTTTTTTAGGTGCCAACGGAACACCCGAGGCATTATGAGCGTGCCCACGAAGACAGGTGCATGACTGGGGTGTTAGTTCTGAAACTTCAACCTCCTACCCCGCCCCCCCCCCCACCTTAGAAAGACAACACAATCCCACCTGGGTCACTAAAAGGGAAGGGGGCATCTAAGCCTCAGCATTTCATTTATCCTCATGGGGTTGGTAGTCCCCTCTCACTGCCCAGGCTGTCACTTGTGACTTGTCTCTGTTATGCGTCTGGAGGCGGATCCTAAAGGAGGGTTTCCTCCTCTATGGTGGCCGTGCCCCCACCCCCAACCCAGAGATTTTTTTTTTTCTCTCATTCTATCTTCTTTTTGGTCTTTCTGTACAGACAGCGCCAGACCTATCAGTGAGGCAGCCCCCAGGCATTTATGGTCAAGCCGCAGTGACAGTGGAGAATTTCTCTTGGGGCCCTGTGGGGAAAACAGGAAGTGGTGGAGGCAGGAGGGGCAGGGCCCTGGAGAACCTTGTGCAAAGTGGCCCCCAGGTTCATCCATTTGGTTGGGTCAGTACGATCTTCAAATGGAGCACGCTTCTAGCAGGACCCTCACTGCCCAGCAGCCACAAAACTCCCAACCCTTTGACTCTCCTTTAATGCCACACGAGGATCTCCTTTGCCCAGCTCCCAGGAATGTTTGCCCTTCTCAGACAGCTCCACCTGTAGGAGGCAGCCAGGCGCCTCAGCCCTCCAGCCCAGAAAACAGAGAAGATATGGGGGAAGAACAGTCATTCGTGCACATCCCAGATCTCAGAGAGCAGCGGGGGAAGCTTTTTGTCCTGGAGGCGCAGTGCAAACACTTGCTCTGAATGAACACTGCTCAGGGTCCGGAGGCTCACCAGTTTCATTAGCATCCTTGGGAACATCAGTCGGTCCTAGGGGAAGAGAGGGACAAATACAGGTTCTGTCTCTCCCCAGGGAAGGGGCAAGGGTAGGGGAGTTGTGAGAGAGGTACCAAATTGTCTGTGCAAGATGTAGTCAGGGAAGGAGTCTTGAAGGGAAAACAGGTGTGTCAGGGGATAAGCCTGTGGGGAGGAGGAAAAAGGGCACCATCGGGACACTCACATGGGGGTGGTGGATGGAGACGTAGGCATGCAGAGCCTCCACGTATGTGTGTTGTAGCCTCTCTACCTGGAGCTGGTCCTGCACGTTGGGCCGGTCTACAGGTCACCAAGAGAGTCGAGGGGCAAGTCTGGCCACGGTCTTAGTTCCATATCCCAAATCACAACCCCCAAAATAGGGACATGCCACACCCAACATCTCCCAAAATAGCACGACATGGGCTTCCACCCCCACAATTCCCGCCCCATGGGGCCTGCAGCCGCCTTTCGCTGCAAGTCTCTTGCTCCCTTTCCCTCCTGCCCCTCCTCACACCTGCAGAGAAGATGCTGATGGCGATGAGCAGAGCAAACTCAGCATCATTGAGCTGCAGCTCATTCATGGCTCTGGAGAACTCAAAGATGGGGTTGATGAATTCCACCTGTAGCCCTGGGGAGGAAGAAGGGAGGCGGGGGCATGCAGCACGAGCCGTGGGAGCTTCCTTCTCTCCTCCAACTCCTCAACTTAGGGGAACTATTGGGAACGCACGAAGAAGTCTCCAGGGCTCTGCTGTGTAATGTTAGGCAAGTTTCTTAACTTCTCTAAGCCTCATCTGTGATATGGGAAGCTCATCTGAACTTGTAAGACTGTTGAGACGGCTAAATGATAAAGCATGCAAAGCACATAGTGCTGTGCCTGGCACATAGGAGGTGCTGAATTGAATGACAAGGATAAATTCTTCTATTATTGGCATTTAAAAAAAAAGTTTATTTATTTTTGAAAGACAGAACATGAGCAGGGAAAGGGCAGAGAGAGAGGGAGACACAGAATCCGAAGCAGGCTCCAGGCTCCTAGCTGTCAGCACAGAGCCCAACTCAGGGCTTGAACCCACAAAGTGCAAGATCACGAACTGAGCCGAAGTTGGACACTTAACCGATTAAGCCACCCAGATGCCCCTATTATTGGCATTCTGGAGGACCCCACATTACTAGAAATAGAGGCAACTCTTATTTTTGTTTACAAAGAAAACTTTTTCACTGGCAATAGGCCTTACTTGTTTGAATACCGGAGATAACATGTTTCACATCCCAGCAAGAACACAGCAATAAGGTTGAGGGTATGGACTATGACAACAGACTGCCTGGGTTGGAGTCCTGGCTCTACCATTTATTGGGTTGTGTGACCTTGGGTAAGTTATTTAAGTTCTCTGGGCCTTGGTTTTTCCATCTGCAGAATGGAGATAGCAATAGTACTCATCTCATGATGGATCCTTATTATATCGTGGCACATACTATATAAGTGCTTGTTAAATAAGTAATAGATTAAAAAAACAGAGCCAGATTTCTTGCTGAGGAGAGTGAAGTTCAACAAACCATGACCTAAAGTCGTGACATCTAAAGAACACTTCTCCCATCACACAGTCTCCCCCACTCCACCCTATCCCCTAAGCTCTCTCAGATTTCTTTTAGCAACCATCTGCTAACTTTTCCATTCAAGGCTTCTTGGTTAGTCACTTCCTGTACTTTCACCCTGATGTTTATCAAGTGTGTGCTAAGACATTTAATGGACAAGCCCCATTTTATAAAGCCTTTCTTGTTGAGGTGTTGAGCCTCCAATTGTGCCGAACAGCCCCTTTGTACAGAGAGGAGGCGGAGGTTCTGGAGATGGTCTGTGCACCCTTGCAGGGTCTGCTCATGTTATCAGGCCACATCATTAGTGGCTGCAGCATATAGTAGTGGGTGTAGAGAGGGATGAAGACCCGACAAAAGAGGGCCCCTGCTCCTCCTTCCCAAGATCTCGCTGACAAAAAGAAATGAAAGGCAAATGTGATGGCATCACAACTGCTTATATAAATGAATCTATAAATAGGTGCAGATTCAGATGGCACAAGCCTGCGAGTGCTGCAGGAACACCCGGACATGAGAATGGCGAAGGGTTCAAAAAGGAGGAGGTTAGGAAGGAGGAGGAGGCCATGCTTGGGAATGACCTGGATGATAAGCATTTAGGGAAAAAGGCAGAGAAAAGGAGCAGGGCTGGGTTTTTAAAGCTGGAAAAAAGTCCTCAAGTTGCCCACATTAGGCGCCTATACACTCCAGCAGCACACAGGGCACTAGAGAAGCCAGGAGATGTGACAGATGTGCCATGCTCTATAGTTAAGGGAGGCCTTCCTAGAAAGCTCAGAGTGGCCTGTATTGGACAAGAGGCATATGAGCTGGTCTGAGTCACCAGAAACCAGACAATGAGCTCTGTCCTGGAAAGCAGGACCTACCAAACCCCAAGAATGGAGTCATAGCATTGGCCCTATTTTACAGACCCACTCACTCAGGTGTTAAACTACTCGGTCTCCCGTTGAGCCGAAGTTCCAGTCCCTCCAAAACATCCTCAGCCATCCATTCTTGCCCACCCCGACTCCCAGGACACAAACATTACCAGCAACTGAATATGAGGAAGCCAACACTGCTTAGCCTACAAGTAAGGATCAAAGAGCAGCGCTGTGAACGAATTCTTGGAGAAAACATTCCAGGTGTAACGCAGCACGGGGAAGGGAGTGTTCACTCTTAACCTAAAATGGCCCTGAAGTTGCCACGTTTCAGCTTCTGTTCCACAACTCATCAAAAAAAGCATTTGAAAGATAGGGTGAAGTCAGTCCACACATTCCTTAAAGGGCACCACTGAGTTCCTTATTAAGTACTGAAAGACTCGGTGCAAAATCTTTTCTTTAGGCAAAACATCATCCAGAAGCACAATATTACACGGAGTTTCTTGTTTGGCTCAAGGAAGAAGGACATTCCTGTGCCTCTCTGACCTTCTCCAGGGTGACAATTCCCCAGAACCCCACCTCAGATTCCTTAGAATACTGTTTGAGAACCACTGGCCAAATGCAACAGAGGACAGGGGTCTATTTGGAGCAGCTGAGAGAGGCCGATCACCATTCCAACTTTCTATCTTGGGAAAACAAGAGAAGCCTTCCCTGAACAGCCACCCAAAGCCTGGGCCTGTGTCTCTGTAGTCACTATGAGCCCAATGACCAAAAGTGTCTCTCCATCCACCCCAATCTTTTTTTGATCTCAGTTCTCACCTGCCTTGGCAAAGTCTTCCCGGTTGTAACTGAAGTCCTTGAGGAAGGTGATACTCTCACTCCCAGGGTTGTACCTCCGAGACGTCTCCAGGAGCATCACCTGCACACAACAGCAGACCTCAAACAGGGACTCTGCAGGCTGGTCTCGGCATGAGGCACTTTCAACTCCCCATGCGGCTGTCGTGAAGCCCCTGCCAGAGACAATCCCGCCCCAGTCCTCCCGTCATCCCTCAGCCTTGCCAGCCACCTCAATCGCAGAGGTCTTCAGTAGGGCGATCTGGTCCTCCCGGCTGAGCTGCAGGAAGCCAGGCAGCTGTTTGGCGAAATCAACGATCTCCTGCACAGAGACGATGGCCAGCTCTGTGAAGTGGGCAAAGCGCTGCTGACGGGCCTCCCGGCTCTGGGGATCTGGTGCCATGGGCCAAGGCTATCCAGAAGGGCAAGGACGGAAGACACAAACTATACTGAGTCGGATATCAAGAAGCCAACCATGCCCTGGGCTCAGCCACCTGTCCCCAGCTCCCTCAGTTACCGTGACTCGGAGCCGGTCAGAAAAAGAGCGTCTGTTACACTGTTGCTGGGCAGCCACCAGTTTCTCAATCATGCCCCGCTGTTCTGGGCTGAGCTGGGGCAGGACTTGGGGAGGTGAGGACACCCTTGGGGGCATGGATGTGGCCTGAGCCTGTTCTTCCTCTTGCCGCTTCAGTTTCTTTAGGCGGATCTGCTCTTCGGACAAGACACCTAAGGACAGGGCCGGACGTGAGGAGGGAGGAAAAGGGGGAGACAGGAAGCAAGGATGGGGCACAGGGGTAGTTTGAGGCTCCAGAAAAGCAGAGAGCATTGAGTAAACATAAGGAAGAGATTTTAATCTATACGTAGGGACCATGTAGGAAGGCCCTGTAGGCTCAGCTGCCTGTCTACCCTCACACCCTGGCACCCCTTTCCCAGAAGCCTCCTCCCCCACTCCTGCCCCCAGACACTCACACTCTTCCCGCATGCCAGCCTGGCGGCATTTTCGAAGGCGACACTCCTGGCACTTGCGACGCATGTAGGTGTCCATGGGGCAGTGGCCCCCACTGTGGCAGACATAGCGCGCTCCTTTGATGACGCTGCGGCGGAAGAATCCCTTGCAGCCCTCACAGCTCAGCACGTTGTAGTGGAAGCCAGAGGCCTTGTCCCCACACACACTGCACAGCTCATTCCCCAGCATTTTGGGGGCTGGCCCCTTTTTCCGTTTTTGCGGACGGAGCTCTGGGTACAGGGAAGAGCCTTAGTGTTCTTCTCCAAGAAAAAAGCTTGGTGCCCAGTTGGCCACTGCCCTGAGCACTCAGTGACCTTCATTCCCTTCCTAGTCGGTTATGAGAAAGTAGCTCTCATATACCAAGTGCTATTATGTCCTAGGTATTGTCTGAGCCTTTATATGCATTGATCCATCCTTACAACAGCCATAACAGATAGATACTATTATTAAACTGGTAAGAACAGATGTTACACTTGCTCTTAGCCAAAAGGCCAAGAAGCAATAATACCATTATTACTTCCATTTTACAAATAAGGAAACCGAGACTCGGACAGGCCTAAGGTAGAGACAAAATTCACACTTAGATCACTCAAGTCTAGTTGAATCTAAAGCCTTTGGACTTAACCATGATCTTATGAGGTAAACGGCCCTAAGGTACCTCTCCCAGATCCAGGGAGCCCCTGCCTCCTCCAAATCCAACAGCTCCTCACCTGTAGACTCTGGAGGGGTATCCACCCCAGGGAGCAGGACTATGGGCTCTGCTGCCTCCAGCCCTGCCCCCAGGGAGTCCCCAGCCGACTGGGGCGTGCTGGCTTCCTCCCTGAGGACGCAGTTGCTGACTCCCAGCGCCTGGCCACTTGCATCTTGTGCATCTGGCTCCCACAGCTCCACTGCAGAGTCTAGCCCCAAAAGAGAGGCACAAGGGGGGGTCTCTCAGGTCCCTCCCATCCACTTCCTCTGTGTCCTTCTGGGAAACTGCAAACTTGTTTCTACCCCTAGAGGGCAGCAAAATGTTGGCTCATCAGGCTTCAGGCCCCTGGGGTTCATGTGGGCTCTAGGGCTAGTCACTTACAGTCCCCTGTACCTCAATACCTTAAATGAGGATGTTAACCTCTGTCCCCTTGAGGGGCTGATGTGTATCAATTTCAGAGATCAGACAGAACTCTTCAAAGCCAGTGCTGCTAAGCCCTGGACACGCCAGCTGTCCCCAGCAGCAAGCCCAGATTGGGAGGGAACAGCACCAGAACCAGTGTAGATAGAGGTAGTCTGGGCAGAAGGAGGCAAGCAATACCAAGAACGACTCTAGACTGCTCTCTGGGGTATGGCAGAAGGCAAGTAACGAAGGAGGCTGATTCCTGAGGGAGGAGAAGGGCTGAGATGTGGGCTCAGGGGAGAGGGCTGGGATGAAGAAGCTTACCAGGAGAAGCATCAGGCACAGGGGCCTCCAGCCACAAGGACATCTCTTCCTGGAGCCCTGGACATTACCAAGGGACTCTCCTGCAGGAATGATCCATGTTACAGTCTTCAGAACCGGGCTCCTTTCTGGCCTCAGCAACTTTCTCCTCCTGATCTTATCAGTACTAATATATCCGCTAACATTTACTTGCTGTATACGTACATATCAGCCTGTTCTAAGGCTTTATATGCCTTTCTCTCAATATTCCTATGGATGTCGTTACTATTCTTTCTTTTTTAAGTTTATTTATTTATTTTGAGAGAGAGAGAGACAAACAGACAGCACAAGCGGGTGAGGGGCAGAGAGAAGGAGAAACAGTATCCCAAGCAGGCTTCGCGTCATCAGCACAGAGCTCCTTGCGAGGCTTGAACTCACGAACCGTGAGATCATGACCTGAGCCGAAATCAAGAGTAGGACGTTTAACCGACTGAGCCACCCAGGCACCCCAATATCATGACTATTCTTAAGCTCATTTTACAGATCAGGAAACTGAGGTTCAAAGAGATTAAGTAAATTGCCTATGGCTACACAGTTAGGCAATGGTAGAGCCAAGATTCCAATTCTGGTCTGACTCCAAAGTCTTAGCTGTTGACCACCATGCCACCTCTTCTCCCCAAGGACCCCTCCAGGCCATCACAGAGTGTTTGGGCACATCTGCCCAGCTTCTGTCAGAGCCCCTTCCTCTTACTCCAAAGTAAGGACAGCACTGGGAACAAAGTTGGCCAGGACCAGCTCACTCACTGCTCACTCACACAGTAAAACTCACTGCTTTTTAGACACCCTCACTACTGTCACTTTCCAGGGTCCCGGCACAAACCTCCTGCCTGTGGGAGTCACTCCAGTTCACAGCCAGGACCCCCCTCCCCCAGAACCCTTCAGAAGTTATTCTGGGACCTAAATAGAATCCTGGTGCTGCCTGGGCTGCCATCACCATTATCATCCTTCAGTTCTCCCCAGAGACCACTTTCTAAGATCTACAGGGTAACCTCCCTCCCACCCCAGACTCACACACAGAGCCCCAGGCCAGTGCTGAGGAACAGACCCACCGAATCCCCAGGCCACCGGACTTCCAGGCTGGGACAGTCTCTGGAGCCCCCTTGCTGGGAGAGGAGGAAGGTGCAATCCCCTGTCCAGAGGCCTCGCTGGCTGGCGGAGGAGCCGGAGCTGAGCAAGTGAAGGACCGTGAAGGACCGGAGCCCCAGAAAAGTAATGTGGGGAGAGGCTGAGGGGAGGGACTGGTGAGGGGTCGGGCCACTTCTCCTTCCTGCTAGGCAGACTGGAGACGACTGACCAGAACCCTGGCCGCCGTCCCCCACACCCACGGAGCAGCTTCCCTACCATGCTGACTCCTCCCCAGCCCGCCGCCCCTCAGCCCAGCCTCACCCCTGCTTCCCTTCCCCCAACCATGACAGTCGCATTTCCCTGTAGACCAGCCCAGTTCCACGTCTCTCCCCTTCCTCTCCTCACCCCGGTGCCTCTTAGCTGCTCTTACAGAAAGACGGCCTCCCAGGCACCCCCACCCCAATCCCGGCAGCCTCCAGAGTCAGTATTCCCTCCCCTCCATAGACACCTCGTAGAGCAAAGGTCCCTGCACTGCCCGGAATTGCAACACCGAGCCCCAGCCTGCTTTCCCAGCCTCCCTCCTCCTCTCCTGCCTCTGGGAAAGGGCCAAAAAGCTCTCCCCACAAGCCCCGGGCCTCAGCCAAGCTGGTATCACTCCAGAGGTGGAAAGGCAGGTGCTTTTCCTTCCAGGGAGGCTTTCTGAACGTGGGTGCCCTGCAGGGGGCCACCGAAATGTGAAGAGGCCAGGAGAGAGAGGAGGAGCAATGGCAGGCCTGGCAAGGAGGTAGGGGTGGAGATGGCAGGTGACTCAGGTGCCAGCCCAGGATGGACCTGGGAAGATACACAGGTTCTCATATCTGGCAACCGTTCCATCTCAAGTGATGGTAGGTTCTAACCAGGATGTACTGAGACTATAGCTGTAGTTGTCCTGCCCTGTTGCCTGGAAAATGAGATACACCCCTGAAGGTAGATACCATGTTTAATTGATTTTATCTCCCCTGTGGCCCATGGAACAGGGCCTAGCATAGAGTCGGCAACAGAGGAGGTACTATGTTCCTGTTTCTTAAATAAGAGAAATAATATGATCCTCTTCTGTACTTGTTAACTCGTCAATTTCATCTCAACGTGTTGTTTGGCACCTGAGCTCTGGGCTCAGGTTTTGGGTTCAAATCTGGCTTTGCCTCTGCCTCTTATTAGCTGTCTGATTGCAATTAAATAAGTTACATAATGTTTCTGAACCAATTTCCCTACCTTTAAAATAGGGATGATAATAATAATGGTTTTAGCTACATAAGGTTGTCATGAGACATAAACAACGTATCACAGCACAATGTGTGGCACATAGTAAGTGTTCAAGAAATGGTAGCAGCGATCATTAACTTCCAATCCTTTCATCTATAGGTCTTCCCATCACCTGGAATCTCACACTGTTAACCTTCCAGTGCTTGTTTCACTATACCTTTTGGGCCTTAGAGCAACCTCAAGAGGGAGGGAGGGAGGGAGGGTAAATAACAGGAGCACCATTTTACAGAGAACATTCAGAAGAACTAGCCTCAGAACACTGAGCTCATGGGAGAGCCTTTTCCAAGACCACACACAGTTAGTGGCCAAGCTGGGATCAGAATCCAGATGTCCTCACTCCAGTGAGCACTCCTGTGCTCTTTCTCTTGAATTGGAGTCCAGGATGCTCCTGTCTGGTTCTCTCTCAGGTCAGCTGGACCAGTGAAGCACTAAGATGGATGGAAGAAACTGGGGCTGGTGGGTTGCTGTGGGAGAGACAGATAGCCCCGGCGATGCTTCAGTCCAGATGTGGGAGGCTGAGGTTACTGCTGGTTGTTCACCCCCTGCCCCACTCCCAGTTTCCTGCTCACAGGCTCTTCCTGTTTTGCTGTGAACTCCAGTTCCCATGGGCCCCACATTAAAGGATAGATGGACAGAGGGCCAGGGCAGGCAGCCAGGGGGATGGAAACAGATGAACAGGACACCAGGGAAGAGAGGAACGGGGACAGAGCGGGCAGAGGGCGTGGCAGAACAGGATGGGAGAAGGCCGGAGAAAGCAGAAACAGAAAGAGAGCTTGGTGAAAGATGGGAGGAAGCACAGGGTGGGGTGGGGGAACAGGCGGGGGTTGGAGAGCAGAGGCTTGAGAAGACAGCAGGCTGGGTGGTGTTGCAAAATCTGCCCCCGTATTCACTTTCACATTTCAGAAAAGCCCCTCTGACACCCCCCATCTCAAAGTTCTGCCTCCAGCTTTAGCTCTTGTTCCCTCTTATCACAAGGTCATCCCTTCACGAGGCCACCACCCTTGTCCGAACATCTCTGAGTCATGAGCACAAGGCTCTCCATTCCTCTTGCATGTCTTCCTTTCCAGATTTTCACAAGGCCCCAGCTGTCCTGGAAAAGCAGACACCAGGGACTCCAACCCCTGGGAAACTGGAACCATTCTGTCTCAGCACCCACATCATCCACCCAGTGCCCTCCTCCACCTTTCCCCACCCCCAGGAGCTTCAGCGTAGAAGGACAGTCAGAGATGTCACTGAAACGCCTGGATACAAGGAACCTGGGATGTAACATTGATCTGGGGCTTGATGACCTACCTTCTGGGAGGTGGCAAAGGCCTCCCTCATCTACTCCTGATCCTCAGCTCCCTCTCCTGACACCCCCATCTCTCTGCAGTCCAGGACCTGAGACCACACACAAGCCCCATCTGGAGCCCTTTTGACCCAGGCTAGTGCCAGCTGCTGAACAAGCAGATCAGGGCACCATCTCCTCCAAGTCAGGGAGTCTGCTCCTTTATCTCAAGTAGAAGGAAGCATTACCAGTGCTTTACTGCCAGAGCTACCCCTTCAGGTTACAGGGCTTCAGGAGCCTTCCCCGTGTGAAGAAAGAAAGGGAGAGGAAAATGGGAAAACGAAAACCTGTTGGCACCATCGCCAGAGTTTCTGCAGCCCCACCACTGGGACATCTCCCCCAAACCAGAGCAAGTAGTCAGGTGATCAGCAGCTGGGGTTACATGTCTCACTTTACCAGACCCACCCCCACAGTAGAGTCCCACTAGTCCACAGGTATTAGGTGCAAAGCCTCCCAGTGTTGTTTCTTTCCCAGTCTCCTATGTTTCTTTGGCTCCTAGAGGATCTTAGAACCTTTGGGGATCTTCCAGGTCACATTTGTGACCCTAGAACCTCCAGAGGATTTTTCCTTGCAGCAATGGGAAACTTGAAGCAAAAAGAGAGGAGCATTCCCCAGTCTACAGTCATATGTACTATTCGATAATTCCCTTGAAAGTACTCAAATTCCCATGAAGCAGGCCACAAGGTACAGTTTGGAGAGACAGACTAAGGAAACAGATTCTTGCTCTCTCCTTCACCATTCTGGAAAGATGCAGAGTGTGGGGGGTCATCTTGCAGGGCACTCAAACAACTTCTGCCCAACCTCCCAATCACAAGATAGAGAAGAACCCAGGAATTTCTGCTTCTCAGGCTTATGAGTTCAGAGATAATACAGAAGGCAGAAAGGAGAAAAGTAACATTTACTATTATGTGCTTACTATTTATCTTTACATGAATTATTTTATTTAGCAACATATATAACCCTAAGAGATAGTTACTAGCAAGTGGGTAAATATCAAATTTGAATACAGGCTTAGCTGACTCAAAATCAAACAAAGAAACACCTCAGTCCATTACACAAAAACACCTCTCTAGATCAATAAAAGGATTAACTCACCTGGATTTAGGTTTACTTCTGACAACACAGTGGAACAGTGGTTTCCAAACCTGGTCTCATTTTCATGGATTCTGATTTATTTGATCAGAGATAGGCCCATGTATCCACCTATCTATAAATCTATCTACACACCTCATTTTTTGCATCTGTATTTAGGAACAAAGGCATGGAGACTACAGAATCATCTGGTAGAAAATATGCAGGAGCTAGGGGTCAAGAAACCAGGGCTCACAGGGTGCCTGGGTGGCTCAATCGGTTAAGCGTCTCTGATTTTGGCTCAGGTCATGATCTTGCAGTTTGTGAGTTCAAGCTCTGCATCGGGCTCTGGGCTGATGGTGCAGAAATTCTGCACCCTGCCTGAAATTCTCTTCCTCTCTCTCTTTCTGCCCCACTTAGGCTCTCACTGTCTCTCAAAACAAAAAAATAAATAAATAAATAAAAACAAAAAAACAGAAAACAAAACAAGGCTCAGCTCTTGGTTCTACCATGTACTTGTGCTATAATCTTCACCCTTCCTGGATTTGTTTTTTACTACAGAAATGGAAATAATATCTGCTCCATCAATCCCTCCTACATAGGATACTTGCAGGCACAAAGGATACAGGCATACTTGAGCAAGTGGGAAGAAAAGCAAAAGTTGAATTTGCTCTACTCACCAAAATTTAGTGAGCCCAAGATTTACATTCCGAAATCACAAAGGCCTTGGGTACAAGGCAAGGCTATGTCCTTGCAAGAGTAAGGGGCATTTAGCCATGCCCCATTCAACCCAACCAATGTGAGAAAGTTTCATTAGAAATCTCTTTATTGAAGGCATTTGGGGGCCACCAAATATGGCTTAGCAATGCAGTTTGAGTAGCCTGTGAGAAATAGCCCATTATAAAGACTACCTGGGAATCAGAAAACTTGAGTTTTAATCCCTTCTCCTAAACTCTGTGACCTTGGACAAATCACTTCCTCTCTGTTTTCTTATCCTTTTTTTTTTTTAAGAACTTTTTTAATGTTTATTTTTGAGAGAGAGAGAGTGGGAGAGGGGCAGAGGGAGGGGGAGACAAAGAATCCAAAGCAGGTTCCTAGTTGTCAGCACAGAGCCCGATGCAGGGCTTGAACCCATGAACCGGGAGATCATGACCTGAGCTGAAGTCAGACGCTTAACTGACTGAGCCACCCAGTTGCCCCTGTTTTCTTATCCTTCTAAAGTAAGGGGACTAGGTTGGATCAGGGATTCAGAGATGCTGAATCAAGAAAACTATTGATGGTCTTCATGAACCTCTTAAGATTATATACAAAATTCCATTCGTGTGTGGGGACATTTTTTCTGGAAAACAGGGCACTAAATTTTCATCTGATTCGTAAAGGTGCTTATGAATAAATAAGTAGGTTAAAAACCATTTGACTACCCATCTTTCAGCTCTCAATTTCTATTCACTCCTCCATAACAATTTTGAAAGGTATATTAAAAATAACTGGATCTGGAGTCATAGGATAAAATGATCCTGCTTTCTCCCATACAGTTTTTTTTAACGTTTATTTATTTATGAAAGACAGAGAGAGCAAGAGTAGGGGAGGGGCAGAGAGAAAGAGAGGCACAGAATCTGAAACAGGCTCCAGGCTCAAATCCATAAACTGTGAGATCATGACCTGAGCCGAAGTTGGACGTTTAACCCACTGAGCCACGCAGGCACTCTAAGTTTTGTTTTGTTTTAATGTTTCTTTACTTTTGAGAGAGGGAGAAAGTCTGTGAGCAGGGGAAGGACAGAGAGAGAGGAAGGCAGAGAATCCCAAGCAGGCTCTGCACTGTCAGCACAGAGCCAGACATGGGGCTCAAGCTCACCAAGCATGACATCACAGCCTGAGTGGAAATCAGAGTCAGACCCTTAACCAACTGAGCCGCCCAGGCACCCTATTCTCCCATACAGTTGTGATGAGGTTTTATTTCTCCAACCATTTGAGGTGATTTGCTTCCAGTGGGCAGACCTGAATCAAAGCATCCCAAGGATCTGTGATCCTGGAGTCATTCCAAGCTCAGTCACAAAGCACTAAGGCCAAATTGGCTGCACCTGGATCCCAATGGCCAATGCCAAGAGGGTCTCCGATTCTGTGGAAACTACACCTACTCCACTTTATGATACACTCCTTCCCCTTATCCTTATGTATCTCCCCATTGGTCTGAAATTCCTCGCCTGTGGACTCGCTGCTTTGATTCTGCAAAGTCTGAACACACTGTCCAACATTCCTTTCGGAGGAGGCATGACATCTTAGAAGACCTCTAAAATTCGGAAGTGGACGGGTGGGAGGGCAGGGAAAGGACTGGAAGGGAAAGTGAGAGGTCTTTTGGAGCTTTGCTCAAAGGCAGGAGCAAGTAGGCTACACTGGGACCAACCTCAAGGACACAGAGAGTCCAAAGAACTGTTGACACTCTGTGCCCTGCACCAAACAGGGCCTCTCCCGGGAACAGGGCCAAGGCTCAAATTCCACCAGAAGGCAGGGGCGTGGAGAAGGGCGCCCTACACTTCCCAGCTCTCGCCCCAATTCTGCAGCGGCTGTGGCTCTGAGCTCAGGACCGGCTGCACCCCGGCCCGAGGGGGCGCTCGCTCTCCCATACACTGGCACACAGTAGGCGCCACCTTGTTACAGGGTCTCCGTGGCAGAGGCCAACCCGAGCTCAGGACTCTCTTTACCAAGACGAGATCTTCAGCTCCTTCTGCCACGCGAGGTCGCGCTACATTCCCACGCTCCTCCGCCGCGGCCGCATCGCATTCCCTCCCAGATTCCTCCTTCTCCCACCATCTCTGCCCCTCCTTTACCAAGATGGCGGCGAAGGCACTTCCGGCGTGTGTCCTTACGGGTGCGTCCGGGCGGCTGCTGTAGGTGCCACGCAGCGGGTTCCAGCCGATTTGCTGCATAGTCTACAGCGGTGATGGCGGGCAGGCCGTTTGCATGGAGCGGGGCAGCTCTTCTCCAGCTCCTTCTTGGCGTGAACCTGATAGTGATGCCACCCACCCAGGCCCGGAGTCTGCGCTTCGTCACCTTGGTAATGAGAGACGGGGTGGCCAAAGGGCTTGCCAGAGCTGGAAGGGCACGGCCGGTTGTTCGAGGGAGGGGCGGGGCTTGTGCTGGGGTCTGGATCTGGAGGAGCGGGAGCCGGTTTAGGACGAGACGACTGGCCTGGAGGGTCGGGGGCCCAGTTCGGAATTGATGTGGAGCCCGAGTTATTTTCGGGGACAGGCAGGGTGTAATTAATTACATATCAGGGCATAGGTCGGTGAGTCTGTCTTGGGACAGGGATGTTGTAGAACGGTAAAGGGACTCACCCTTAAGCCTTTGGTGATTTTTCCCCCCATCCCTTCCCCCATCCCCGGCATTGCTTTCGTTTCTCCTTTCCTTTCCCATCTGTATCTTTGGCTTCTCTTATGGTCTCCAGTGGCGTTGGTTGGCCAAATTAGAATCTCTGGAACCTGTTCAAAGTTACTGACTTCTGAGTTGGGGTCTTTTGCAGGGGGTAGAGTTAAGGCTTCCTAGAAGGAGTAAGGCATCTCTCCCCAACAAGGGGCAGAGATGGGCTCTTTGTCCCTGTCGAGGAACTCTCTGACCTGTAGGCAAACCATTTTCTTTCCTCAGCTGTACCGACATGGAGACCGTTCGCCAGTGAAGACATATCCCAAGGATCCCTATCAGGAAGAGGAGTGGCCCCAGGGGTTTGGTCAGCTAACTAAGGTGGGTCAGAAGCCAGCCTCCATTCAGGGCGTGCTGTAGAATGAGTGACCTCGAGAGCAGGCTACAGAACTTGGGGCTCCACCAAACTCTCATTTGCCATGTGGGTGCTGACTTTGACCTTAAACTTACTTTCCTCTGTGTCCAGGACAGATGCCATATACAATCAGCCACTTAGTAAATGACTTCTGTGATCAGATTAACCCACTCCTACTTCCAGACAGGGTAAATTTGGAAAGCAATAGTGCCTAAGCCCTGTGGGCTTGCAAGCTGTCCCTTCCCTCTTAACTCTTGAGTTTGCCCACAGGAGGGGATGCTACAGCATTGGGAGCTGGGCCAGGCTCTGCGGCAACGCTACCATGGCTTTCTCAACACCTCTTACCACCGGCAAGAGGTAAGGCTGGGAGCTCCAAGAGGCAAGGGGAGTGGAATCTACTATCCTCACCCCCTGCCCTCGGGAAGCCTGGGGCACTCTGGCCTCCTGCCATGAGTTTTTGGTAACAACTACAGGACACGACATCCAAGAGCTGTGTAGAACAGAGTCCTAGAGGCCGAGTTGCCCCTCCTTGACTTGGAAGGGGCAAAACTGATCAAGCATCCAATCTCAGACTTTAGGGTCTGGCAAAGTCTTTTCTGATTCTGTGGAATAGCGTAGACTTTCCATCCAAAACACTTACTGAGTACCTACTAAGGGCAAAGTGCTGTGCCAGCACTGTGCATGTAATGGTGCACCACACAGATACGATCTCTGTTTTCATGGAGCTTAGAATGAAGTGGGGGTGACAGACGATAAACCACACAGAGCCAAGACGTAAAGGTAGGAGGGAACACATGTAGAGAAGGCATGTCAGGAAAGATTGGCAAGTGTTCCTGATTCTTGAAGCCCTCTTCCTAGAGCCCGGGGATGGCGATGAATGTTCCTCTGGTTACCATTATCAACCACAGGCTGTGGGGTCCTCAATGTTATTGTTCCCTTGAGGGCCAGCTCTGTCCTGGTCTTGCCCCTCCCCACTGCTTCCTCCTCCCTTTGCACAAGCAATTAACTGTTCTCTATTTCCTCTCCCTGATCTCTAAGCTACTTTATTAAGGGGTATATGTATGTGGTAGGAGACAGTTTCTGCCTTCAAGAACTCTAGATAGGGAGATAGGCGTTGTTATAAAAGCAGACAGATAGACAGACCTGACAGCCTCACTGACTGACAGCCTTATACTTTGGACTGGGAAGGCATTTGAACTAGAGCCATTACAACAGGAGTTCTTCACAGAGTGGTGACAGCTAGCCACTACCTGAGCATTTGGCCCTTTGCTGGGAAGAGGGACAAGGAAGGTCAGAGATGGGGAGCAGGGGCCACCATCTGCTGGGTAACCATCAAGAACAGGTTCAGGTTGGGGCGCCTGGGTGGCGCAGTCGGTTAAGCGTCCGACTTCAGCCAGGTCACGATCTCGCGGTCCGTGAGTTCGAGCCCCGCGTCAGGCTCTGGGCCAATGGCTCGGAGCCTGGAGCCTGTTTCCGATTCTGTGTCTCCCTCTCTCTCTGCCCCTCCCCCGTTCATGCTCTGTCTCTCTCTGTCCCAAAAATAAATAAAAAAAAAATGTTAAAAAAAAAAAAAAAAAAAAAAAAAAAAAAAAAAAGAACAGGTTCAGGTTCTCCCCCTGAGGCCCCAATGAGGGGCCAAAGTTGCCCCACCCCACCCCCACAGGTAAGACTTGTGTTGTTGTCTCTGCAGGTTTATGTGCGAAGCACAGACTTTGACCGTACGCTCATGAGTGCTGAGGCCAACCTGGCCGGACTCTTCCCTCCCAACGGGATACAGCGCTTCAACCCAAATATCTCTTGGCAACCTATCCCTGTTCACACTGTGCCCATCACTGAGGATAGGGTAAGACTGGCCAGCGCTTCCCTGGAGGCGGTGAGAGGGACAACTCTGGCCATGGGCCTGCTGATCCCTGACTCCTTCTCAGCCTGTTTTCCCCACTTTGTTCTGCAGCTGCTGAAGTTCCCGTTGGGCCCGTGTCCCCGTTACGAGCAGTTACAGAATGAGACCCGACAGACGCCAGAGTATCAGAATGAGATCATTCAGAATGCAGTGAGTGGGGCTGAGGTGGAGGTCATCACGCTGTCCTTTCCCCAGGGCAGGACTCATCCCCTGATCCTTTTTTCATAGCAATTTCTGGATATGGTGGCCAACGAGACAGGCCTTACAGACCTGACGCTGGAGACCGTCTGGAATGTCTATGACACACTCTTCTGCGAGGTGAGCCCACTTAGGGTCCCAGTGTGACCTTTCTTCTCTCACACCTCGGCAGGCCCAGGTGACCAGGACAAGTGGGACAGCATGCCTGGATACCATTCCCACCGGGGAGGTCCAGGCAAGCCGCTTCTTGCGAAACAAGGGAACTTCCCTCAAGGGTGAAAAAGAACCTCAGAGTGGGAAATGGTTTATTATCTGTCAGCAGTTCTTGCCCCTCTCCACCCAGAACTCTCGTGCTATCCGAGATTCTGCTGAGTCACGCTTTTCGTGCCTGAGCTTCCTTTCCTGTGTCCTGTCCACCATGTCTCCTGGTTCCAGTCCCTCAGCCTCACCTCTCCTCTCCTCTCCCTCCCTCACACACACACAGGCACCTTCCCGCTGGGGAAGAGAGCTGTCCCCGGAGAGGCTCTGGCCTAGGCCTGGGGAGCTAACCTGCCTGCTGCGATACACAGCAAACACACGGGCTGGTCCTGCCACCCTGGGCCTCTCCCCAGACCATGCAGCATCTGAGCCGGCTAAAGGACTTCAGCTTCCGCTTCCTCTTCGGGATCTACGAGCAGGCAGAGAAGGCCCGGCTTCAGGGGGGTGAGTGACCAGAGCAGCATGTCACTTCCCTCCTCAGGACCCTACAGCATTAACAACCTGCTCTGGAAGGCTGCTCACACGCTTCCCTCTCCCCCCATAGTCTTCTCTGCCCATTCAGAACCAGACCTCCCATTAGTCACCAAAGCCTTCCCCCGCCCTCCAAATGCTTATAGCTCCTCTGTCACCGTATGATCGACCACAGTCAGGTTTGCGTGCTTCTTTCCTGCCATTCATCTTCTTAAGTCACTCGTGTCAGGAGACCCTCTGTCCCCTTAAATGAATACCTCCCTCCAGAAACCCACCAGGGAACGCTTTGCAAGAAGGCTGAGAATAATACACATGTGCCAGTTTCCTGGTCTGAGCACCCAAGGGAGGGCCAGCTGTCAAACCTTCCTGATATCTCTGTAGTTTTCAGAGCCTGCATGTGGGAGAGCTCCCGTATTTGCCACCATCTTATGGGTTTTGAAGCAGTCTTAAGTTTATATCTGTTCCAAACTGGAGTAATTCTTCAGACATGGGCAGGACCTCGTAGCTCACTTATAAAGGGGCAGCTCTCTATATCTGTTGAAATGTACATATCTTGTTTTATCTTGCTTCTCTCTGTAAGTTTCAAAGTTCTTAGAGAACAGGGGTGCTGAAGAGTTTCCTGCATGGTTCCCATGCACCTAAAAGTTCCCTGTGCGGGTGATCAGACCCAGGACCAGCAGAGGGTGAAGGGGCTCAGATAGGTCTGATCAAAAGACAGGGGTAGCTGGAGCCACTGACACCGGGATCTCTTCTTCCTTAGGAGTCCTGTTGGCTCAGATACGGAAGAACCTGACCCTCATGGCAGCCTCTTCCCAACTCCCTAAGCTGCTGGTTTACTCTGCGGTAAGCTCCCATACTCGCCAGCATGCGAACGTCGGCCAGAGAGCTGGCTGTCTCCTCTGTTCAGTGCCTGGGGCGGGAGGGAGGCGGGGGTTAGGTGAGGAGGGCTGACAGGGAGCTCCTCTCTGTTACAGCACGACACCACCCTGGTGGCTCTGCAAATGGCACTGGATGTCTACAATGGGGAACAAGCCCCCTACGCCTCCTGCCACATATTTGAACTGTACCAGGAAGATAATGGGTGAGTGGACAGTCTGCCCTCCGGAGGGGCAATTGTGTGGAGGCTGTGGGCAGCCCAAGCACTCAGTTATAGGCCCGCTGAGCAGCTTCCACCGCCTCTCCTGTCAACCCTCAGGAATTTCTCAGTGGAGATGTACTTTCGGAATGAGAGTAACAAGGCTCCCTGGCCGCTGATCCTGCCTGGCTGCCCTCACCGCTGCCCCCTGCAGGACTTCCTTCACCTCACAGAGCCCGTCGTGCCCAAGGATTGGCAGCAAGAATGCCAGCTGGCAAGCGGGCCTGCAGACACGGGTGAGTGGCTGCCTGCCTCCACTAGTAATGTCCCAAAACAACCTTCGTTTCCTGCCCACCGGTCTCCCGAGAGCTGCTGCCCTTCCAGCCATCTCAGTGCATTTCCCTAGACCACCCTGACACCATTGCTCACCTTCTCTCCATTCCTCACTCTCAGGCGATGCCCTCACTTCTCAGATCACTGAGAAAATAACGGTAGCCAGGAGAGCCTGGGCTCATCCTGCAACCAGCAGATCTTCCAGCTTACTTGCTGCTGTAAGCTGCTACCTGAGGCCAATCTCTGCACTTGTGCTCCGGGTCCATCTCTTCTCACCTCCAGAGACTTCTGGAGCCTTCGTGTTTTCTCTCTACTGGGTCAGTCCCTCCTTGAGAGCCTTACAAAGACCTCTCAGGGCACCATCTTCCTCCAGCCACCACTGTTTCTCTGTTCCTTATGAAAGTGGAATCCTTCCTGGTTTGCTTTTTCAGTGCCTGTTCTGTCAGACTCCCGATAGAGAGGCTTGTGTCACCTTCCACACCAGTGAAGCCACTTTTGTAAAGGACCAATTACCTCCTCTTACCAAAGCCAGTGACCAATTCTTAGCTTCTCTCATCTCTCTGGGGCATGATGTAATCAGTCAGTCCTTCCTTAGACACTTTCTTGGCTTCTCTGCTTTTTCTTCTGACTTACAGGTAGCTTCCTTACTGGCTTTTTCTCCTGACTAAACAGTGGATGGCCCAGGGCTCACCCTGGCCCTTCCCCATGTGTGCACACTCCCAAAACAATCCCATCCAACCTCATGGCTTTACATACCACCTCCATGCAGAGTTCCATCCTTTTATGACTCAGATTCATGACCTTTTCTCTGAGCTACCGACTCACATATCTGACTGCTGATTGGAGGTCTCTCCATGGAGGTCAGCTAGAACATCTCAAAGCTGCTGTGTCTGAAACCAAACACTCTTGCCCCTAAATCCACTCTTCCTCCAGTCTTGCCCATCTTAGCAAATGCCACATTAGTCACCTAGTTGTGGAGCGTAACCCTAAGAGTCATCTTGAATACCCTCTTTCTCAGACCCCACATCCAGTCCACTAGCAGATCCCATCGGCTCAACCTTTAAAATACATCCTCTTGCCTCCCTGGTCTGATCTGCGCTCATCTCTTGCCTACACTACTGAAAAGTTTCCCACTGTTCTTTCTGATTCTCTTCTTGTACCTACCAGTCTCACAGTACCACAGAGTTAATTTTTTTTTTTTTTTTTGATGTTTCATGTATTTATTTCAAGAGAGAGAGAGAGAGAGAGAGAGCAGGGGAGGAGCAGAGAGAGAGAGAGAATCCCAAGCAGGCTCCTTGCCGTCAGTCCAGAGCCTGACTCGGGGCTCAGTCCCACTAACCGTGAGATCACGATATGAGCCAAAACCAGGAGTCAGACTCTTAACAGACTGAGCCACCAAGGCATCCCGAGTTAATTTATTTATTTATTTATTTATTTTTTTTTTTTTTTAATTTTTTAATTTTTTTTTTAACGTTTTATTTATTTTTGAGACAGAGACAGAGCATGAACGGGGGAGGGTCAGAGAGAGGGAGACACAGAATCTGAAGCAGGCTCCAGGCTCTGAGCTGTCAGCACGGAGCCCGACGCGGGGCTCGAACTCACGGACCGCGAGATCATGACCTGAGCTGAAGTCGGCCGCTTAACTGACTGAGCCACCCAGGCGCCCCCCGAGTTAATTTTTTTAAAACATAAATCAGTTGACATCACTACCCTTCTCAGAATCTTCCGGTGGCTTCCCATGACATTTGGAACAAAATCCAAGTTCTTTCTCATGGCCTTCCAGGCCCTTCTTGGTCTGATCCTCAGTGCTGATCTCCTACTTGCCCCTCACTCTGCTATAGTGATATTGGCTTTCTAGCTGATCCTAGAATTTGCCAAACTTATTTCCCCATCAGGGCCTTTTGTATTTGCTTCTTGTCTACTCATCCCCCCTGCCCCTGCCCCCAGACCCTCTTCTCTCATATCTGAGCATCTCAGGGACTCCAGGTCTCTGGTCAGATTGTCATTTCCTCAGTGATCCGTTCCCTGACTGACCTACCTTTCCATCCTTTTCCCCTTAGTTTGGTTTGTCTTTCTTCTACCATTTGTCACTGACCTAGATATATCCCCATTGTAAGAAGAGCACGTGGTATACGGTAGACAAATATTTGTTGGAGGAACACTGACGTGACCTTTCTGTCCCCCTCCCCAACCTGTGCTCAGAGGTGATCGTGGCCTTGGCTGTATGCGGCTCCATCCTCTTCCTTCTCATAGTGCTGCTCCTCACTGTCCTCTTCCGGATGCAGGCCCAGCCTCCGGGCTACCGCCATGTCGCAGATGGGGAGGATCATGCCTGACAACCACTCAGCCCCCTTCCCTCTGCCTCCTAGGGGAGGTGGGCTGGGCCCTTGCTCCTGACTATTGCTGCTCCCCAGCCCACGGACAGGAGACCCTGGGTTGGCCTCCCTCTGATTATCCTAACCTAGATGAACAAGTGGGGCTCGGCTTGGCCCATGGCACCTGTCGCTCAGCATTCATGTGCCTCCTCTTTACCAAGTACTATGTTGGACTTTGGCTTTCTCCAAACAAGACTTGCCTCCGCCATGCTTCCGAAGGACTAGAAGTGTAGACAAGTATCCAAGTTTCACTCAGGACCTGGGATTGAAAAACTGAAGGAGTTGGTGCTTGATCGCCTTGCCCCCGCCAATCAAGCCTTGCTCTCTCTTCCAGCTTGGAGTCTTTGGCAAATGGTTCAGGGGACACAGTCTTGCCTCTCAGTGCTTATTTTAGTGGGAAAAACTGCACAACATTGGGCGTACAACCATTGGCCACTAAGGAGCTGGATCACCCAAAGGCCAGCCAGCCAAGTTTTCCTTTGTCCCCCTGAAGCCACCATTAGAGTCAGACATAATGCTTCAGGCACCTTTGTCACCCTGCAGCTGAAGCAGGTCAGAAGGGTGTTTGTACTGGGGGGGGGGGGGGGGGGAGTGAGTTGTACAGTTGTGACACTACTATCCCAGTCGGCTAGGCTGGGGTCTCTAGGGACCAGAGTTAAATGTAGGTTGTAAGCTGGACAGCTTGTGGCTGTGGCCCAGAATAGGGCTAAGGCAGCGTCCAGAGAATGAAAGTTTTAGACTCAGTGCTGTTTCTGTGCCTTTTCTTCATTTTGGGGGGCCCAAGAAGCCCTTTGACCAGGTCAGTGCTGTAAAATCCACTCAGAAGCTCAGTTGGGTATGGTTTTATTGGCCATATCAATAGTGAGCACAAACTGAAAACCACTACCTGATCACTCTGCCACTGCACGTCAAAGAAAAGTACCTTGGCCCCAGGCTAGATAATAGCAAGGACCCTTGGGGCACCTGGGGCACCAACTCTGGAGAAGTTTCTGGATCTAAGTCCAGAGCAGTAACATGCCAGTGTCCCAGTCCCACAGTGTCCCATGCCACAGTGTCCCTGCTCCGACCCTAAGACTTGGATACCTTTGGCCCTTTAACACATAGCCGCCTCTTCTCACAGGATTTGTTCTCAGGTGGCTCCAAGCCCTTGCTTGGCCCACACCGTCATTAATGTGTCTCATTTCCGCATCCCAGCTTCCTGGCTCCAAATGAGAATGTGATAACCTAGGAGGAGTGAGACCAGTCTGACTTGCACCTTCCATTATCAGTCTCTGAGAACTTGGGGTTGGCCCAGGGAACCTAGGACTTGGTAAGGAAATACCAGGAAATTGGGACAGCAGCCAGGCATTGCCATGACCAGGACAAAGGAAGAGGCATGGAGGGCCCAGGCCAAAAGAGTCCACGGTCTCCTGGTAGTCTTCTTTACTGACTCCTTCCCTGGGGTGACTGGTAGGGCTAACCTGAGGAGAGCCTGCACTCAACCTTGGGGAGTAGGATAGGGCTTGGCCAGTCTGAGATACAACCTACTTCACTCACCCATCACAGAGGCCAGCGTGTCCCCCATGGGATTGAACTCATTGAGCTGCAGAGACAAGGGCATAAGCATGAGGAGAGGTTGAGGTACTGGGAGAAGGGCACATGAGGATAAATTTCTGGTCGTTTTTGGTCAATAAAGTAGGTTGAATCCCTGCTTCCTCCCATCATTATTTGAGGGCCCAAACCTCACCGAAATGATACCAGAAGATTCTGGGTCATAGAGCTGATACATCATCTTCCCTGAGCTTCCATCAAACACATCAATGGTCCTTAATTCATGGGGGGTACAACTTTTGAAATTAGGATCTGGGTATCGGCCCACGACAATGAGGTTGTACCGAGGATGCCAGGTTGCCTAGGAGACGAAGAGTTGTCATGAGAGTAAATGCAGAGCACTATCAAGAGGGACATCAAAAGTACCTTTTGTTACTAGCAGTTGTTAATACAGTTGCCAGCAATTTAATAATGGAGATCAGACCCACATGAAACTATTGTATGTGCGTCTACCGTCCCAAATTTTTAATCCCAAATTGGCCTCTCTGGACCTTGGGACACCTTCAGGCCTTCTTTCTCTTTTTGCACTTCCTGAGATCATACCAATTGAACAATGTTGTAACATCAGCTTTACCCAGACATTAACCAAAGAGGTAAGCCTACAACAAAGCAAAAAGTCTCTGGTAACCAAAAACCAAATAGGATGGAAGTTCTGAAGTAATCCCTCCATCAATGTGAACGATAAAGAGTTGAACAGGAGATGGCTCATGGCCAAGAAAGGGAAAGAAACCTATGTTCCCCAGATTATCCCACTGAAAACAAATCTGGCAGTTAGATGGAATGACAGGTGGGGTTTTCCTAGGAAATCTCAAGGGAGTTTTGAAGGCGGAAAGACATGGTTAGCGGGAAGGACGAGGTGGTACATGCCACGGCTTGGACATCAGTCACAAGCCCACCTGGGAAGCTAGAAATTGACCTGGCTGGTTACAAAGTGGGAGATGACACATGGATCAATGATGTCATTGGCTTGTCAACAAGCCAATGATGAATGCTTGTTCTTAAGAGCTTGGGTTGGATTTGAGGTACGTGGGAGCCTCCCTAATACTAAATCATCACTGTTTATGTAGTACTTACAGGCACTGGGCATGTGCTTTAGGTATACTGATTCTTCCAACAACCCTATCGGTCAGATACTATTATTCCCTTTTTAGAGATGAGGAAACCAAGATCCAAAATTCAAGCACTTGCCCAAGGATTCTAACCGGAGGATGTCAGCCTGCCTGAGGCTGGCGCCCCCACCACTATGCTGTCTTGATGAAAGTAGTAGAGACATGAAACCTGGAGGTCTGAAGAAAGGCTGTGGTTCTATAAAAGAACACAAAGCAGGAGAGCAGAGCAATGGGCAGAGCTGAGGCTGCCTGGGGGCATGGGCAGGAAGGAATCAGAAGACTTCAAGACCGTAAAAACCTTGGGGGCTGAGACTGGAGAAGTCATTAGCAAGGCTGAGGTCAGCAGGCACTGAAGTTTGAGGGCAGAACAGCAGGGAGATAGGCTGGGCTGAAAAAAAACAAAAACAGGAAAAGAGCTTACAGGAGACAGAACCCAGCAAAGTGGGATTGTAGAAGGGGGACAGAAGGGACAAAGAGAGAGACAGCCAGGGGAGAAGAGACTGCTTTGTGTGGGTGCAAGATGAGATCTAGGATTAGGGATTCCAGATCTGGCCTTTCTCTACCTTGGGCAGACCCAGTCTATCCCCATGTCATAGCTCCCTGTCTTCATCACTTACCTTGATGGGCGTCAGGTGCTGGAAGTGGCGGTGAGGGTGTGGGATCAGGCTCGGGGGGCAGTCCCACTGGGAGGCCGAGTAAACCCGGAGCTCACTCTTCTGGTCAGTGGTCAGGAGCTGGGCTCCGTCAGGACTGAAACAAGCTGGCGAGTGAAAAGCCCCAGAACTGAAGGAACCACAGGCCTTTGTCCTGGCTGGTACAGGCCTTCTACAGGGGCGCCCTCTTTCCCACTCCTCTCTAGACCCCGGGTGGAAGGGAGGAGGTGAATCTGGACTGTGAACAAAAACATTCTAGAAACTTATCAGCTGTTGGGGACCACTAGTTTCAGAAAGTTTCCAAGATACCAACTTGGTTGATGCTATCAGGGTAAAGGGTTTGGCCTAGCAGCTTCTAAATGTTGAGGGGAGACCCCAGAAATGGTTGGATAGGCACCGTCTGCAGGAAGGGTGAGGTCTGATATATCACACCTGCGTTGACAGGATGGCTATGCAGCAGCGAGTGGAGGCAGCTGGATTTCCCTTTAACCTGGCGCAGGTCCCAGATTTTCACTGTTTGGTCCACAGAGGCTGTGGCCAGGAGCCAATCACAGCATGGGTTCAGGGCCACATGGGTCACTTTCTTTTTGTGCATTCTCAGATTCCAAAGCTGCAGAGAAGGGCTTGGTTCAGGTGGGGTGCAGGGAGGCTGGGGGTAAGGGAAAGAAAGGGAAGACCAGGGCTCCAGAGAACGCACCTCCCTGCCGTCCATGTTCAGCAGGATCACATGTCCCACATTGTCGCCTGTGACCACCATTCGGCTTCTGGCAGACACATCCAGGCTGCAAAACCAGATGCTGGAGGGAGAGACTGTGCTATAAGATTCTTGGGGACAAAGGCAAGAGCCATTAACTGTTCCAGCTCTAACGTCTAACGGATAGATGTCCAATCAGTATTTGTTGAATAAGTGAATAATTGTCTCACCACGGACTCCCAGTGAGGAACACTCTTACTTGTCTACCTTCCAGAGAGAGGGCATGAGGGTGATGAGGCTCAGAAATTTGTCCAGTTACTGCCGGGGCCAGGATCCTCAGCTGGTAGGAGTCCTTAAGAAGCTGTCCCTTAGAGCCATTAGGCAAGTCCCCAGGCCAGCCTGCCCCCTATAGCCCTGGGTTTTGACGAAGACATGTTTATTGGTGTCTCTCTTCACTCTCTACCCTCTGGGCCAAAGGAGATGACAAATCAAAAAGGGACTGCCCAGCTCCTGTTGTCAGAGCTGGCGAGAAAAGAACTTCTGCCCTCTTCTGAGCATTTAGGGGAAAAAGCACAATTTAGGAGCTCTGTCTTGCTCTTTTGCCTCTCGGACTACTTGAGGACAAAGGGTTGGGATTGCTTCAGGGATCCTAATGCCCAGCCAGGAGATCTCAGATTCCTATTTTTCCTCTCAAACACTCAAATCCTTGCTACGGTGTCTTTTGTATCCCCTACAAATATCTTTCGGAGGGAGGGTTTCTTGTGGAAGAATAACATGGAGCTGAGTCTATCCCATCACTTGCCCTGATTGCTTGGTATTTCTTACCTCTCTGGGGCAGCCCAGGATAATGTCCAGTGCTAGTTAGAGCCTCCACAGCCTTGATTCCTTAGAGAACAGTTAGAGTCGTGTCTCTGGCTAGAAATCAAACTGACGCGTCTTTTGTAATTTCTCCAGCCACTTGCCCTTGGGGAGTCCAAAGTGCTTTATGGGCACAATTCTATCCCTTTAAGCTTCTATCAAAGAAGTGGTTGGGTCATTACAACTCAGGGATGTAGAGAATGAAATCTCAAATTCTTAGTTCCTGCTCCAACCTTTAAAAGTGGCTTTCTAGGCCAATGCCATGTTAACTAGTGAGAATCAAGGTCTAGTCTAATATATGAATGCCTTACAGAAGAGCTGAAGCCCTTCCCTCTCTGAGAAGAGCTGAGGTTCTAGAATACCTCACCGAAGCAGTAACCCACCTGGAACAGAGAAAGGCAGCTACAGGAAGTCTCAGAAAGAGAGGGAAGGGTGGAAAGGGGCTGCCACCTTGCTGGTCTTTCCCGTGCCAGGTTTGGGTAATACAAACGAGATCCAGAGGCTCTCATCAGAACTACACCGAGAGCCTAGAGGCCCTTTCCCTCCTAGTGAAGCCACTCACTTGCAGGTGTCTGAGCTGGTAAACACTCGGAGCGTGTTGCCTTTAAAGTCTTGCAGCCTAGTTGTTCCCTCCATTGAGGAGGTGAAAAACTGGTTGGTATCAAGAGGGTTAAACTTCAGCCCAGTGACGCTCCCTCCAGCTCCAATCTAACATAAGGAAGAGAAAAACCAGTGAGTGAAGATGGCCCAGGAGAAGGATGAGGCCTGGGTGCACCGAGTCTGCCGACCAGACAGCTGGGCAGGCAGCACGTGCGACCAGGCCAGCCAAGAGGCCTGGATGCGGGCATGCGCTCCATGGGACTCTTCATTACTTAAGGTTTTAGTTTTAATTGAATTAAAAAAAAAAAAATTAACATACGGTACATTTGGTTGTTTTTACCACACACTTCTATGGATGTGAAAACACAAGAGTATAGATTTGAATAACCACCACCCAAATCAGGATGCAGAACAGTTCCATCCCCTCAAAAAAGCCCCCTGTGCTCTCCCCTCGAGGTCACACCCCTTCTCCTCCTGTCACCCCTCGGCCACTGTGGATCTGTTCTCTATCACTGTGCTATGGTTTTGCCTTTAATAGATTGTCGTATAAATGAATCATACAGTATTCATCTCACTCAACATAATGCCCCTGAGATGCACCCAAGTTACTATGTATACCCAGAGCTCATTCCATTTTATTGCCAAGCATTCCATTATGTGGATGTACCATGGTTTGTTTATTGCCCAGTGCTCTTTAGAAGAGCTTCAGCTCGGAACAGTGCCTGGATTAGGTGGGCAGGAGTCAGATCTGAACTCCTTCCTATTTTTTCCAGATATTCCAGACAATGCTGATGAAAATAATCACAACATCAAAAAACATAACCTTATTAAGTGCTTCTTATGTATCAGGCACAGTTTTAAGAACTTTACACCCTCAAGAGCCCCTTCTCTACTTCTTAAGCTGCCGCTATCCCGGCCTCACAGACCCCGTACAAGGCCTCTTACACAACATACACTTGGCTCACTCAGCATGCTAACTGGCACGTCTTATCTCCTCTATAAAGGTGACGATGGTCCGCCAAACACTTACTGCTGTGATAATCTTCTGCTTCCAACAGTTGAGTCCTGTGCTCACTAAGGCTTCACCGTGTTTGCTTTTTTTTTTTTTTTAATATTTATTTATTTTTTTTTTTTAATTTTTTTTTCAACGTTTTTTATTTATTTTTGGGACAGAGAGAGACAGAGCATGAACGGGGGAGGGGCAGAGAGAGAGAGGGAGACACAGAATCGGAAACAGGCTCCAGGCTCCGAGCCATCAGCCCAGAGCCTGACGTGGGGCTCGAACTCACGGACCGCGAGATCGTGACCTGGCTGAAGTCGGACGCTTAACCGACTGCGCCACCCAGGCGCCCCATAATATTTATTTATTTTGAGAGAGAGAGCGAGCATGCATGCAGGGGAGGGACAGAGAGGGAGGAAGAAAGAGAATCCCAAGCAGGCTCCGCGCTCTCTGTCAGTGCAGAGCCCGACGCGGGGCTCGATCTCTCAAGCCGTGAGATCATGACCTGAGCCGAAATCAAGAGTCAGATGCTCAACCGACTGAGCCACCCAGGCACCTCCAAAATAAATGTCTTTAAAGAAAAGTTTCTGAAGTCAATGGAGAGCTATCAAGGCATCAAGGACTTGAAGACCAACATCCCAGAGAAAGAAGCAGAAAGATGGACCTGACGTTTGGATGCTGCTTTTACCCCTTGAGGTCTATGCAGATTAGAAGGCTGTGGCTTTGAAGCAGAGAAACCAAACTGCAGACAAGCTGATATGAAAGTGGTAGGTGGCTTCAAGGCTGAGAAGCTGGGCTGCGGTTTTGCCAGTCTCACACGGCAAGAGAGGCAGAACTGGAGTTCAGACTTGCCAAGAAGGAGAGGTCTTAGAAAAAAACCCCAGCGTTTAGTTAAGATCCTAGACACTCTCGAAATAAGAGCAAACTAGAAATAGCCTGACCCTCACAAAACCTGAAGTCCAGATTCAAATAATTTTAAACTCATTGGATTGAGATGATCTGATGGAGAAAAAAAAATTGTCTCTAGAGGAAAACATCACCACCCAAAACTCAAAATTATCTCTACAAGTTTTCATATGCAATATTTGGCATTACATCTAAAATCATCCGGCATATCAAAAGATAAGGCCAAATAAACAAAAATGAAGAGGAAAAAACATTTGAAAGATACAGGAGATACAGATATTGGAGCTGTTATATATAGGCTTTAAAATAATTGTGATTAGGCACCTGGCTGGCTCAGTCGGTGGAACATCTGACTCTTGATCTTGGGGTCATGAGTTCAAGCCTGATGCTGGGCATGGACCCTACTTAAATACATACATACATACCTACACACACAAAATAATTGTGATTAAAATACATTTTTAAAAATAGACCTATTTTTAAAATGGACAAAGGATTTGAACAGACATTTTCCCAAAGACATGCAAATGGCCAGGAGCACATGAAAAGATGCTCAACATCATTAGACATCATGAGATACTATTTCACACCCTCTGGGATGGCTATAATAAAAAAGATAGACAATTAGAGATGTCTGGGTGACTCAGTTGGTTAAGCATCTGACTCTTGATTTCAGCTCAGGTCATGATTCAGTTTGTGAGATCAAGCTCCACATCAGGCTCTGCGCTAATAATGCAAAGCCTGCTTGGGATTCTCTCTCCCCCTCTCTCTCTGCCCCTCATGCTCTCTCTCAAATAAATAAACATTAAAAAAAAAGATAGACAATAACAGGTGGTGAAAAGACAACCCATAAAATGGGAGAAAATATTCGCATACTGTATCTGATAAGAAGTTAATATCAAAAAATATAAGGAACTCTATAGCAAAAAACAAAACTCTCCCCCAAATAACCTCGTTAAACAATGGGCAAGGGACCTAAATAGACATTTCTCCAAAGAAGACATACAAATGGCCAACAGGTATGTGCAAAGGTGCTCAACATCACTAATCCTGACATCAGGGAAATGCAAATCAAAACTACAATGAGCTATATCACCTTAAACTTGCTAGAATAGCTATTATCAGGGGCGCCTGGGTGGCTCAGTTGGTTAAGCACTGACTTCGGCTCAGGTCATGATCTCATGGTTTGTGATTTCGAGCCCTGCTTTGGGCTCTGTGCTGACAGCTCAGAGACTGGAGCCTGCTTCGGATTCTGTGTCTCCCTCTCTCTCTGCCCCTCCCCAACTCACTCTCTCTCTTTCAAAAATAAATAAATAAACACAAAAATAAGAAAAAAAAAAGAATGCTTTATCGAAACAACAGAAGATAACAGGTACCAGCAAAGGGGTAGAGAACAAGGTACTCTTGTACACTGTTGATGGGAATGTAAGTTGGTAGAGGCAATGCAGAAAACAGCATGGGGGTTCCTCAGAAAATTTAGAAATACCATGTGATCCAGTAATCCCACTTCTGGGTATATATCCAAAGGAAATGAAATAAGCTTCTCAAAGTGTTATCGTCCCTCCTGTGTTCACTGCAGCATTATTCACAGTAGCCAAGATAGGAAAACAACCTCAGTGTCTGTAGACAGATGAAGAGATACAGAAAATGTTGTATGTATATAAATGGAATATTATTGAGCCTTTAAAAAGAAGGAAATCCTGCCATTTGTGACAACCAGGATGAACCAGGAGGATGCTATGCTAAGTGAAATAAGTCAGACACAGAAAGACAAATACTGCATGATCTTATTTATATGTGGACTCTAAAGAGATGGAACTCATAAAAGCTGAGTAGAATGGTGGTTGCCTAGGGGCTTGGGGCTGGAGGAGATGTTGATCCAAGGTACAAAGTGTCAATTATGCAGGATGAGTAAGTTCTGGAGTTCTAACGGACAGCACGGTGACTACAGTTATTAACAGTATGTTATATGTTTGAAATTTACTAAGAGAGTTGATCTTAAATGTTCTCAGCTCGTTGCACGCACACAAGGCAATATGTGAGGTGATGAATTAGCTTGACCATGGTAATCATTTGCAAGTACATATATGTTAAAACTTCACACTGTACACCTTAAATATGTACAATTTTTATTCGTCAATTATACCTCAATAAAGCTGGGAAAAAACCCACAAATGTTGTTAAGGATGTGGAGAAGTTGAAGCCCTCCTACGCTGCTGGTGGGAATGTGAAATGGAGAAGTCGCTCTGGAAAACTGTTTGGCAGTTCCTCAAAAACTTAAATATAAAGTTACTGTGTGTCCCATCAATGTACACTCTTGGGCATATAGGCATATACCCAAGAGAAATGAATAAGTATGTTCACATGAAAACTTGAACACAAATATTCATAGAAGCATTATCCATAATAAAAGAAGGCTAAAAATCAATGATTCAAACATCTATCTCAAGAAGGTATGAAAGTAACAGGAAAATAAAGCAGGAGATTGAATAGAAATGAATAAAACAGAAAACAAATATACTGTGGGAAAATTCACAAACAAAATTGGTTCAACGAAAATACTACTAAAATTGATAAATCCCTGGTGAGACTGACCAGAGAGAAGTCACAAATAACCAATGTAATAGATCAAAAAAGGGACATCAATAGAAATCTTAGACATTTTAAACAATAATAAGAGGATATAATAAACAATCTTATGCCAATAAATTCGAAAACTTAGATGAAATGGGGAAATCCCTAGAATTTGCTAAACTGACAGAAAATGAAAGAGAAAATCAGAATAGTCTGATTAAAGGCATTGTATTCACAACTAAAAATGTTCTTGCAAAGTAAATTCCAGATCCTGGTAGCTTCACTGTTGAATACACTAAACATTTAAGGAAGAAATAATATCAGTCTTTTGTTGTTGTTGTTTTCCAACCATCTCAAACTCTTCGAAAAGTTGCAAGACTAGCACAAAGAACTGCTTTTATGGAAGCATTTGATAATAAATTACCAGCTTGATGTCCAATCACCCTCAAATACTCTACTGTGTATTTCCTACGCAGAACATTCTCCTATGTAACCACAATAAGACCATCAAAACTTAGGGGTGTCTAAAGTAGTTCTAACTCATAGAAACAGAAAGCATTAATTGTGGTCGCCAAGGGCTGAGGGAAGGAGAAAATGAGGAACTTATCCAATGGGTATACAGTTTCAGTTTTACACGATGAAAAAGTTCTAGAGTTCTGTTATATAATAATGTGACTATAGTTAACACTACTGTACACTTAAAAATGTTTCGGTGATTGGGGTGTCTGGGTGGCTGAGCTGGTTAAGTGTCCCACTCTTGATTTTGACTCAGGTCATGATCTCACAGTTCGTGAGTTTGAGACTGGTGTCAGGCTCTGAGCTGACAACATGGAGCCTGCTTGGGATTCTCTTGCTCCTTCTCTCTCTGCCCCTCCCTCACTCACGTGCACACACACACACACACACACACACACACACACACACTTTTTCTCTCTCAAAAAATAAATAAACTTAGAAAAATGTATGTATATAGGGGCACCTGGGTGGCTCAGTCAGTTAAGCGTCTGGCTCTTGACTTCAGCTCAGGTCATGATTTCATGGTTCGTGGATTCAAGCCCCATGTCGGGCTCCACACTGATCGTGCAGAGCCTGCTTGGGATTCTGTTTTCCTCTCTTTCTGCCCCTCCCCCACTCATACAGTCTCTCTCTCTCTCTCTCTCTCTCTCTCTCAAAATAAATAAACTTAAAACAAATATATATATATATATATATATATTTTTTAAATGTTCAGTGATAGGGGCGCCTGGGTGGCTCAGTCGGTTAAGCGTCCGACTTCGGCTCAGGTCATGATCTCACGGTTCGTGGGTTCGAGCCCCGCGTCGGGCTCTGTGCTGACAGCTCAGAGCCTGGAGCCTGTTTCAGATTCTGTGTCTCCTTCTCTCTGTGACCCTCCCCCGTTCATGCTCTGTCTCTCTCTGTCTCAAAAATAAATAAACATTAAAAAAAAATTAAAAAAAAAAATAAATAAATAAATGTTCAGTGATAAATGTTATGTGCTTTTACCATGATTTTTAAGAAGCAGTATTACTTGCTGGAGACGATAAAATTGGAAAGGTTTTAAGAAATGAGAAAAAAAGAAAATTTAAGTGAAAAATTGGAATATAATTAATAAACCAAAACAAACACACAAAATCAATTGGTGTAGCTTATCACATTAGGAGAATAAAGGGGAAAAAGCATATGCTGATCTCAAGAGATACAAAAAAGTATTTGATGAAATACAATTTCATTCACAAGAGCTTCTGGCAAACCAGAAATAAAAGGGGAATTTACATAATCTGATAAGGGATATTAAAAAACAGACCATTTTAAAACACAAACAAGCTCCCATGTATATACCCAAAAGAAGTAAAAACAGGTATTCAAACAAAAACGTGTACATGTATATTCACAGCAGTTGCACTCATAATAGCAAAAGGTGGAAACAACCCAAACGTCCATCAACAGATGACTGGATAAATGAAATGTGGCAAATCCGTATGATGGACCATTATTCAGCTGTAAAAAAGTAATGAAGTACTGATCCATGCTACAACATAGATGAACCTTGAAAACATTATGCTAAATGAAAGAAGCCAGACCCAAAAGGAAAAATATTGCATGATTCCATTTATATGAAGTACCCGAATAGTCAAATTTTTAAATATTTTTTTAATGTTTATTTATTTTTGAGAGACAGAGATAGTGAGGGGGGGAGGGGCAGAGAGAGAGAGGGAGACACAGAATCAGAAACAGGCTCCAGGCTCTGAGCTGTCAGCACAGAGCCCGACGTGGGGCTTGAACTCACGGACCACAAGATCATGACCTGAGCTGAAGTTGGACGCTCAACCGACTGAGCCACCCAGGCGCCGCAAATACTCAAATTTTTAGAGACAGAAGGCAGATTAGTGCATATAGGGGAGGGTAATAAAGAGTCTTTGTTTAATGGTACAGAGTTTTATTGTGGGAAGATGTACAAGTTCCAAAGATGGTTGTGGTGATAGTTGCACAACAATGTGAAAGTACTTAATGCCACTGAATTGTACACTTAAAATGGTTAAAATGGGGAGACGCCTGGCTGGCTCAGTCAGTTAAGCATCCGACTCTTGGTTTCAGCTCGGGTCATGATCTTGCAGTTCGTGGGTTTGAGCCCCACATCAGGCTCTGCACCGACTGTGCAGAACCTGCTTAGGATTCTCTCTCTGTCTCTCTCTCTCTGCCCCTCCCGCATCTCTCTCTCTCTCTCTGAAAACAAATTAACTTTAAAATTTTTTTAAAAATGAAATAAACTTTTAAAAACTGGTTAATTTTATGTTGTGTGTATTTTACAATAGAAAGTAGAAGAAATCATGCTCAATGATAAAATATAAAAGCCTTCTATGATCAAGAATAAGACAAGCATGTCTGCTAGAGTCAATATTCAGCAATGTACTAGAATAAGACAATGGAACAAGGCAAAAAAGAAGTATAAGAATAGTAAAGAAAGAAACCCAACTCTTGTGATTTGTAGGTGACAAGACTGTGTAGGACAAAAATGTTAAATCCTCAGATAAACTATTAAAATTAACGGGAATTTCTGTTCCCAAGCATGATGGAGTGTCAGAAAACAGGTATATCTTCCTGTCTTAAACAACTAAGAAAATGGACAAGAAAAGTGAAATAGGTTCTCAGAGATTAGACAGCAGGCAGCACAAGACAGGAGGCAAGCAAGAGATAGTCCTACAACTGTCCCAGCTTAGCACTTGGAGAAAGTATCCAGGCAGCAAGACCGAGAGGGAGGACACACACAGCCTAGCAGTCTCACTGAGTTGAGAAGACAGAATTTTAGGAAAGCCAACATAGCAAGAATTTGTGGGCAAAATTCTGGGGAGGAGACACACAGAGGGAACATTCTGGAGATTTTCACAAGGATCCCCTCAAGTCTTTTGGGTAAGTATTAATGTGTAAATGGGTATGAGGAAACTACCCAAGGCTGGGAGGGGAGTGGGGAGAAGCACCATGGATAAATAGGGGAGAATCCTCAGAATAGTCTGTATTCTCACCATCCAGAATGAAAAGACTTAATATACAGAACATTGAGTCTTCAGAAGAGTATTGCCTCAGGATGAGGCCAACTTATTCCTAGACTATAGGCTTCCTTAAACGCATGCTGACTGGGGTAGATTAAATAATGGTCCCCAAGATGTCCATGCCCTAATCCATAGACTCCATGAATAATACTCTAGATGACAAAAGGGATTGTGCATATGTGGTTAAGTTAAGGATATTGAGATGGGGAGATTATTTTGGACTGTCTGGGTGGGACTGATATAATCGAAATCAAAGGGTCTTTACAAGAGCAACACAGGGGGAGTCAGTCAGAAAAGAAAGCAATGTGATCACAGAAGCAGAAATTGCAGTGGTGTACTTTTAAGATGGAAGAAACCACAGCTCAGGAGTTCAGATGGCCACAAGAAGCTGAAAAAAGCAAGGAAACAAATTCTCCCCTCAGAAACTTGAGAAAGAACCAGCCTTGCCAACATGTTGACATTTGTTCAGAAAAATCATTTCAGATTTCTGACCTCCAGAACTGTAAGAGAATAAAATTGTTTTGTTGTAAGATACCAAGACTGTGATAATCTGTTATAGAATCAAGAGGAAACTAATACAGTAACTATATTAACAAAGCTTAAAAGCAAGCCTTGAAGGTATCAAACTGGTTATAAGTACCTGTGTCCTAGAACAAAGCCCAACAATATTTAAAAGAATACAACAAAATCCAACATCCAACAATGTAAAATTCACAATGTCTGGCATCCAATGAGAAATTACCAGGCATGCAAAGAAGCAGGAAAATAGAACTTATAACCAGAAGAAAGCTCAGTGAATACAAACACCCTTACAAGTGACACAGATGATAGAATTAAGCAAAAACATTGAAACAAGTGTTATAAACATATTCTATATGGTCAAGAAAAGTAGAGGAAGTAATGAACATGAAAAAAGAAATGGAAGATATTTTAAAAGGCCTAAATTAAGCTTCTAGAGATGATATACAGTATCTGAAAAGAAAAATACATTGGATGGGATTGATAGCAGATTAGATGTAGACGATCAATGAAGTTGAGACATGCGGTAGAAGCTATGCAAAATAAAATGAGGGGGAGGGGATTATAAAATAAAGTGTTAATCAATGACGTGCAGGACAATACCTAGTAGCCTAACATGTATGTAATTGGAGTCCCAGAGGCAGAAAAAAAAAAAAAAAAAAAAAAAAGAGGGGAGAAACTATTTGAAGAAATGATGACCTAAAATTTTCCAAATTTGATGACAAACCCATAGATCCAAGAAGTTCAGTGAACCCCAAACAGGAGAAACATATAGAAAAACACACCAAAAAAATCACAATCATTTTTATTTTTATTTAAAAAAATTTTTTTTCAATGTTCATTTATTTTTGAGAAAGAGAGAGGCAGAGTGTGAGTGGGGGAGGGGCAGAGACAGAGGGAGACACAGAATCAGTAGCAGGCTCCAGGTTCTGAGCTGTCATCACAGAGCCCAACATGGGGCTTGAACTCACGAACTGTGAGATCATTACCTAAGCCAAAGTTGGGACGCTTAAGCAACTGAGCCACCCGGCACCCCTATTTTTATTTTTAATGTTCATTTATTTATTTTGAGAAAGAGAGAGAGTGTGCATGTGAACAGGGGAGGGGCAGAGAGAGAGAATCCTAAGCAGGCTCCCCGCTCAGCACAGAGCTCGACAGAGGGCTGGATCTCACCAACCAACAACCGTAAGATCATGACCTGAGCTAACATCAAGACTCGGGTGCTTAACCACCTGAGCCATCTAGGCACCCTCACAATTATTTTTTTTTAAATAAGTCTCTCTGCTCCTTCCCTGCTTGCACGCGCTCTCTCTCTCTCTCAAAATAGTAAGTATACTTATTTACTTGGGTAAGATACAGAATCTGAAGCAGGCTCCAGACTCTGAACTGTCAGCACAGAGCTGGACATGGGGCTCAAACTCAAAAAGTGTGAGATCGTGACCTGAGCAGAAGTCGGACACTTAACCAACTGAGCCACCCAGGCGCCCCAAAGATCATTTTATAATAAGAGTAAAACTAAGTTATCTTCATTTTGAAAATGTAATGTGTTTCCTTGCCAAGGGCCTGAAGATGTAAAGGTCAGAGCCAAGGTCAGAGGACAAAAGAAGTGACAAAATGAGGCACTGCTTCTCCTCCAGTCACTGGTGCCAAATCAACTTTCTGTCAGTATCTGGGAGTAAAGACAGGCAGTTCTCCAGACCACCATACCCTTCTTCTGTTCCAATCTAGCGTCTTGCTAATCCAAAATTCAAATGTCCAGGCCAATCTCCACCATGGTGTGAGGAAACATCACTTAAATGCACATTATAATAAAGGGTGATGTAAACGAAAAGCAGTCTCAGCCTGGCACAAGTTCAAAGCAGATGTCATTCTCCTTTTGGTCAGGTGGCTCTTCCCTGAGGACACCCTTAGGTACTTCTTAAATTTCTCTATCCCCATGTCCTAGATTCCCAGGGGAAAAAACCCAAACAAAACAAATCTCTTCCTGCCTGAGTTCTGGGTTTTGACTTCAATTTAAAACTGCCCCTTCTGGTGGTCACCTGTCTCACCAGCTGGGCAGGAAGCCAAACTCTGGGCACAGCATTTCTCTGGCTGCCTTTCTTCTGGCTTCAAGCACCTGTTTTCTTGAACATCCATCTCATCCCAAGGCTGTCTAACCTGGCCTTTTCTGATGGGCTGCTCTGGAGCCTCCACTTAAGAAAACTCATCCTGGGTTCACCACTGGCCTTGTCTGTCTCTTCTATTCCACTTCTGGGTATATGCCCAAAAGAACTGAAAGCAGGGACCTGAAGAGAGATTTGTACACCCATGTCCATAGCAGCATTATTCACAACAGCCAAAAGCTAGAAGCAACCCAAGTGTCCATCAACAGATCAATGGATAAGCAAAATGTGGTATATACATGAAGTGGAATATTACTCAGCCTTAAAAAGGAAATTCTGACACCTGCTACAACATGGATGAGCCCAGAGGACATTATATGAAGTGAGATAAGCCAACAGATAAATATTGTATAGTTCCACTTATATGAGATACTCGTGAGAGTGTCAAAATCATGAAGACAGAAAGTAGAATGGTGGTGGCCAAGGACACGAAGAGAGAAGAATGGGGAGTTAGTGTTAGTGGGTACAGAATTTCACTTTTGCAAACACTTTTGCAGTTTTACCTTCTGGAGACTGGCTACACAAGAATTCCAATATACTTAACACCACTGGACTATACACTTAAAAATGGTCAAGACGGTACGTTTTGTTTTGTGTATTTCATCACAATTTTTAAAAATGAGAACATTTCATGTAAAAAAAAATATCAAGATTTCAGGGTTCATTTGAAAAAATCAAACCTGATACCACGAGACCTAGATTCTTGCCTGTCAACCATCTCCTGTTTACCACTGATCCCATCATCTATCACTCTTTTTTCTCTTTGGCTTCTTAAGGCCTGTGAGTCTGTGGCTGCTGCTCTAAGCCCAGAGTGTCACTTTTTACAGTAGAGTCCTCCATTTGTCAGCCCCCATCTGGGCAAACGAAAGGTTTTCTCTTTTCAAAAATGAACTATCTGGACCTCATCAAAATAAAAAGCTTCTGCACAGTGAAGGAAACAATCGGTAAAACTAAAAGGCAACTGATGGAATGGAAGAAGATATTTGCAAATGACATATCAGATAAGAGGTTAGTATCCAAAATCCATGAAGAACTTACCAAATTCAACACCCAAAAAACAAATAATCCCATGAAGAAATGGGCAAAAGACACAAACAGACACGTCTCCAAAGACATCCAGATGGCTAACAGACACATGAAAAGACGCTCAACGTCACTTATCATCAGAGAAATACAAATCAAAACCACAGTGAGATACCACCTCACACCAGAGTGGCTAAAATTAAGACCTCAGGCAACAACAGATGTTGGCGAGGATGCGGAGAAAGAGGATCTCTTTTGCACTGCTGGTGGGAATGCAAACTGGTGCAGCCACTCTGGAAAACAGTATGGAGGTTCCCCAAAAGATTAAAAATAGAACTACTCTATGATCCAACAATTACACTATTAGGTATTTATCCAAGGGATATAGGTTTATAGGTTGCTGTTTCGAAGGGGCACATGCACCCCAATGTTTACAGCAGTGCTATCGACAATAGCTGAAGTATGGAAAGAGCCCAAATGTCCAACAACAGTTGAATGGATAAAGAAGATGTGGGGTGTGTGTGTGTGTGTGTGTGTGTGTGTGTGTATACACACACACACACACACACACTGGAGTATTATTACACAGCAATCAAAAAGAATGAAATCTTGCCATTTGCAACTACATGAATGGAACTAGAGGGTATTCTGCTGAGCAAAATTAGTCAGTCAGGGAAAGACAAATATCATATGACTTCACTCATATGAGGAATTTAAGATACAAAACAAATGAACATAAGGGAAGGGAAGGAAAAATAATATAAAAAAGGGAGGGGGACAAAACATAAGAGACTCTTAAATACAGAGAACAAACCGAGGGTTGCTGGAGGGTTGTGGGTGGGGGGATGGGCTAAATGGGTAAGGGGCATTAAGGAAGACACTTGCTGGGATGAGCACTGTGTGTTATGTGTAGGGGATGAATCACTGGAATCTACTCCTGAAATCATTGTTGCACTACATGCTAACTAACTTCGATGTAAATTAAAAATAAATAAATGAATAAATAAATTATAAAAATAAATAAATAAACTGGCAATATTAGAGCTGAAAAAATAAATAAATAAAAATAAAGGTCTTCTTTTTGGCAGAGGGGCCAACACCTTCACCCCTCAGCAATTGATGATAAACACTAACACGATTAAGGCCATCCCTAGAAAGCGCTATGCCAAACTTTGCCCCGAACACACTCTGCTTGTCCATTTTCTCTCCATTTACCTAAATATTATTCCTCCTCACTCCCCACTCATCCATGAGCCTTCTCTGTTGACTCTAATTCACAAGGGGTTCTTCCTTCTCTCACATTCTGTAGCATTTAGCATCTATATTGCAAGTTATCTTGTATGTATATATCCCATCTACCCAGTTATACTTCAAGGCCCTCACTCATTCAACAAATATAATAAAGCAGCTACTACTCTAGGCCAAACATTGTTCGAGGCACTGGGGATATGGTAGTAAACCAGAAAGACAAGGTCCGTCTTATCGTGGAGCTTACTTTCCAAAGACATTTGTATGGGCAAAGACACTCAAATAAGTGAAACATTTCAGATATTGATAAACATTGTCGGTGGGGGAAATGAAGCAGGGTAATGAACCAGAGTGAATGAGTCAAGTAGAGACTACTTTAGACAGAGTGGTCAGCGAAAGCTGTTTGAAGAAGTACACCAAGTCAAGACCTGAATGGTCATGGCTGAAGGGAGGCAGCCATGAGAAAACCAAGAGAAAGAGCACTCCAGTCAAAGAGAAAAGCAAGAGCAATGATGCAGTTTTAGGAATAGAAAAAGCTTGTGTGGCTAAAGCATAGGAAGTGAGGAAAGACAGCAGAAGATGAGGGCAAGAGAAAAGAAGGGGCTCGGATTCCGTTCTATGTGATAACTTACGACAGGGTGACCAACATTTTATACCTTCTAATATTTTAAGGGCTGGCACTCAATGATGATTTGGGTATCATCACCATTTCCTTGTTTGAAAATACCTAGTTACTTTGATCCCAGTCATCTCCTTGTTACTGGATAATTCTCCATCCCTTCAACAAACACTTCTTCAGCACTATTGTCTGGCACAGGGAACTGCTCACCCCTTTAATGAAGGTGGGTTTGTCCTTTATGCCAAAGTTCCAGAGCATGATATCTCCCCCTTTGGAACCCACAGCCAGGGTGCTGGGGTGAGCTGGGTGCCATGCCAAGGATGTGGCCCTCCTGTCAAAAGGGGCAGCCTTTTGGAATATCCGGTAAGAAGCCAGAGAATGCACAAAGGACTGCTGGAGACCCTGACACAGAGGAAAAAGAATTAAGTTGAGTTAAAATCCAAGTCCTGGGTAAACTGTCAATCTCTGCCTCCTCCATAGATGAGCCCTAGAGCCAAGTCCTCCCCTCCCCCCCGCAAAGGAAAGTGAACTGCCTGGCTCTGTGTGTGAAAATATTTGCAATGTGCATGAACTAATCTTGGAAAGCAAGGGGGCAGAGTGCATTCCAGATGGGACCTTTACAGCATAAGACTTTTCTACTTGGCTGAATGCCCAGTAGGTCAGTCACCAAGGTAGAGGTGATCTGACCACTCTGACAACCCGCTGAACCAACCGAGCATCTAATTTTAGAACATCCCAATATAAAAAGGTACGGGGGAAACTCGAGCACTTCAGCCAGGAAATGCCTCACCTGCTGTAGTGATGGCCAGGCAGCTTTGCCCAGCTTATGGTGGTGAAGGGCCCTGACGACGCTGGTGTATGATGGCGGGACCTGAAGGCTAGCCAACCCCGCCCAAAGGCAGCCTGAGTCAAATCTTCTGCTAGAACCTGCCAAGCAGAACAGACACATATTTTCCTCTCTGCTCTCACGCACGGAAGGGTTTCCTGCTGAAATCTCAGAAAGAAAGCTTTGTTGTTCCATTCTACATAGCCAATCTCTCTCATTACCTCTTAAGGCCTTTCCATGGTCTGCTCAGTCCCAGCCAGCAAAAAATGTAGTGAGTAGGGATTCAGCCCCTTGCCCCAAACACTCCCCCAATAGTAATTCTGAAGTGAAGCTAAATATGAAATAATATGAAAACAAACCCTCGCAGGGTTTCTGAGAACGGAACCAAAGAAACACCCAAGAATAAAGTATACACAGAACTCTTCCCAGTAGGTTGGAAAACTCATGGTAGGGTTGGGTGACAATTTAAAAATCACATATCATGTAAAATAAAAAGATTTTAGGGTAGCATGGTAGAAGTGACTGGGAAAAGAAGTATCTTTAAATCCTATATTAAAATAATGTAGAGGTGACCAGTTGTTCGCCCCAAGTCCAATCTGTTCTTTGGGAAACCAGCAGGATCCAGAGGGTCTGGCCTGGCTACTTTTGGAGAGATAGATCCACTTAGAATAGGAATAAAGATGTACTTGAGGATCTGGTTTCTATGAATCCAGCCTCTTGACAACCGATTAATTCCTTTTTCTTAGGGACAAAAAACACTTCATCAACAACACCCTGCTCCAGTGTATTGTGCCCCCCCCCCCAAACCTTATAGCCCCAGGTTCAAGCCCCAATAAACCTCAGAGAATGAGTTTTCTAAGGAAGGAAATTGAAGATTCTCACAGCGGAAACCAAGGACACACAGCTAGCAACCATGACTACCGAAATTCACCACACGCACCACCAGGCAAGGTAGGATTATTTTAAGCAGTCCTCAGTGTGTAAAAATCCTGGTACACAGGAATTTGAAAAGTCCGTTGTGTCTTATGTAATGGAGCTCATCTGCCTCTTCCCATCACCTGAGAGGGGTTAAGCCCAAGCTCTGTGGTGTCAAAGGACCTGCGGAAAAATGCACAGCCCAAGGCATCCTTAAAACTTGGGTTAGCCTCAGGAAACCAACAGCACCCACCCCCCACTCCAGCCTCCTGCGTGAGAACCCCCAAAGGCGGAATTATTAAAGCAGCAGGCGCAGGCAGTACCGGGGCCCTTCACACAGAGCTTCTTGGCCTCGGGCTCCAGCTCCCGGGGGCTTCTGCTCCTCCTGCTCTTGGGGCGCACAACCACCTCGGGGGTCTTCTGGGTTTCTGGGCGTTTCCTGGGAGCCATCGCGTCCTCCGTGCGAAAGGGTACTGTGCCCTATGCCGAGATCAAGGAGGGAAGATTGAGAAGCCTCTGGGGAGAAACTAGGCGGGGACCAGGGAACTAAGCCAACTTCCCGCCAAACAGCCTCACCGCGTTCAATCTGGCTTCCTGCTCCGGCCCGCCCCCTCTCAGAGAGGCACGCGAGGGGAGGGGCTCATGGGCTCCCTAGAGAAAGACCCAACGCCTGGCCTCTAAATTGGGCGCGTTGGTGCCCATCAGCTGATCTGCCAGAAATAAAGATGGCCGCCATGGCTAGAGCAGCCAACTTGAAGCCTCTTCAGACACCGCGTTGCCAGGCCTCAGCCAGTCCACCGGAGACCAGGTGCCAATCAAGGCTTCGGCTCCGCCTTCCCTGCCTTTTAATTGGTGATCACGCCCTTTCGGGCTTTAGGATTGGCTGGTCCTGGACATAGGCGGCTTTGTAGAAAGCTCGCCACCGCCCTGTGGTGGAAGTCGAGCTCTTCCCGCCCGCCTGCTTTGCCATAGGTGTCCGCGCTTCTGTTTCCTCACCTCCCCCGAATGTCAGCTTTTCTGTGCAGAGTGGTTGAAACTTGCAGCTTTCAACTAAATTTTCCCTAAACCTGCTGAGTGTCCGCCTAGGGAGTAAGGGATGGGCTGGAGGGCGTGTAGGCTAATCAGACTTAGAGGTCTTGTGCCCTGACTTAAGCCAAAGTCCTGGGCATTGGCCCTCGTGGGTGACCCTCCGCACGGCCCCAGAGGAGACAGTTCACATGCATCCTACTTCCTGCGACGATGAGCCAGGCAGAAGCTTCTGTTAGTGGGGGACTGCTGGGCTTTTCATGCTATCCGCCAGGCTCTTTGGAAGGGTGAGAAGAGACAACAATGCATTAACGGCAGATCCTGTACTAAAGGTCAGTTAGGGACAGAAGACATTTCCAAAAGTAACACTTGGGAAGAAATGAATGCTCCAAAAGAAAAATTCGAACATGGTTTCTTAATGGAAAGATGGGAAGATAAAAGGTCAGAGTGTTAAAAAGGGGAAAGGCAAGCTGGTGGCTTTTCCATTGCTGGCTTGTGGCTGTGTTTTCAGAGCTGTGTCACAGATGCAGAGTCGCCCCCTTTATTCACACCAGCCATTAGTTTCACCTCAGCAGGGTGCTCAGGTCTAAGGGGATAGTGAAATGTAGGAAATGACCCTGCTCCTATAAAGATTTGCAACCTACTGAGCAGAGAAGAAAAATACACGTGAAACAAGTCAAATCATTCCAGAGTGAAGGCAGTTGAATACTAAATTGTGGCATGCCAACCAAGACTTTTACATGCATTCAGAAAAGATAATCCAATGGAGAAAGAAGTATTTAGGAAAGCTTCACAGGGAAGATGGAATTTTGTGGAGTTCAATCTGAATTTAAATAGGGTTTGGCTGGAGGAGGGAGGAGAGCATCTGAGGCAGGGGGTCAGCTTGGTAAAAGGAATGGGCATGAGGGGCGCCTGGGTGGCGCAGTCGGTTAAGCGTCCGACTTCAGCCAGGTCACGATCTCACGGTCCGTGAGTTCGAGCCCCGCGTCAGGCTCTGGGCTGATGGCTCAGAGCCTGGAGCCTGTTTCAGATTCTGTGTCTCCCTCTCTCTCTGTCCCTCCCCCGTTCATGCTCTGTCTCTCTCTGTCCCAAAAATAAATAAACGTTGAAAAAAAAGAGAGCTGGCCTGGTATCAGTTAGACCTTGATGTTCTGTTGAAATAAACAATTGCACAAAACACCAGATAAGTCCACTCTGTGACCATGATAGATCAAGGCTAAAACATGACCACACATGTCTGACCACAGGAAAAAGTAAGAACATCGGCCAAACCACAAAAATAACCAAACATCTCCCTATTAGTTTGGCTAATATGAAAGCAGCCTCTTGGCCAATCACAGCTTTAGCTTTCCTTCATTCCTTCCACCTTGCAGATAAGATTTATTGATACTCAGTCACAGAATTACCCTCATCTCCTTTAATCCAGAGCAGAGCCCCACTCCCCCGAACCTTATCCAAATCATCCAACACAAACCAAATCCTGTAAGTCCTTCCTAATACCTTCTTACAGCAATGTTTCACCATATGCATTCTCTGTTGCAATGAGCAATAAACCACAAGTTCACCTACAGGGATGTTCTTTTGTTTTGTTTTGTTTTGTTTTGTTTTAAGTATTTTTAAGTAGACTTCACTCCCAGTACAGGGCCCAATGCAGGACTTGAACTCATGACCCTGAGATTAAGACCTGAGCAGAAGTCAAGAGTCAGGTGCTTAACTGAATGAGTCACCCAGGTATCCCAACAGGGGTGTTCTTGATGTGTTTGGATTGGAGGCATTGACATTTACAAGTACGGCAGGAGGCAGCTTGAAGAGGAGAAAGTTGGTCATACTGAGGATCTGTTCAAAGAGAGACCAGATGGAGGGGGAAGTCGAATGGCAGGCAGAATTCAAATTTCATTCATTCTACTGACATTTATCAAAGGTTCTGTTCCTGGCACTATTCCAGTGAAAGAGAATGCTAAAATAAAAAGTGCTCTTTGCCCCCACGGAGTGTGCTTTTTGTTTTTATTATTTTTTTAATGTTTATTTTTGAGAGAGAGAGAGAGAGAGAGAGAGAGAGAGAGAGAGAGAGAGAAAGACCAAGTGAGAGCAGGGGAGGGGCAGAGAGAGAGGGAGACACAGAATTTGAAGCAGGCTCCAGGCTCTGAGCTGTCGGCACAGAGCCCGATGCAGGGCTCAAACCCACAAACTGTGAGATCATGACCTGAGCTGAAGTCAGACATTTAACCAACTGAGCCACCCAGGTGCCCTGGAGTGTGCTTTTTAATCATGGGGGACACAGGTAATCCTACAACTACAATAGGATGTGATAAGCTTAGTGAGAGAGGAAGCATTGGGTTCTGGTGGGGCTGAGGGTAGGCACAGAAAAAGGACACTAACTCAGCTTGGAGTAAAGTTTAAAAGAACAGTGTCAAAGAAGTCTTCCCAGAGAAGGGGTCACTTAAGCTGAATCTTGAGAGATGGGAGGGTGGGGAAGGAACATTCCAGGCAGAGAGAGTAGGAAATGGGAAGACAGATGTGGAGGTGATAATTAGCTGTGATGGATTCACGAGCAGAGGAAATGTCCTGCTTAATGCCAGGTTTTCCCAGAATTTGTTTTTAGGTTTGGGGAGCTTTTCCACGGTGAATTTAAAAAACTACGTGTGAGTATGGAAACCTGCCTTGAACATGCCAGTAAAGTATTTCGTTTCAGATTGTGCTTTGGGGTATTTTTACCCTGGGTTTTGCTGTGTTTCACCACAAAATGACTTCCTGGGGACTTAATGTCATCCATTCCCATCTGATGAACCATCAGGTGCAAAGCGGACAAAAGTATTTAATAAGTATTTGGGGGGGGGGGCGCCTGGGTGGCTCAGTCGGTTGAGTGTCGGACTTCGGCTCAAGTCATGATCTCGCGGTCCGTGGGTTTGAGCCCCGCGTCGGTCTCTGTGTTGACAGCTCAGAGCCTGGAGCCTGCTTCGGCTTCTGTATCTCCCCCTCTCTCTGCCCCTCCCCTGCTCATGCTCTCTCTCTCTCTCTCTCTCTCTCTCTCTCTCAAAAATAAACATTAAACAAAATTCAATACGTATTTTGTGATGCTGCTAACCTGATAATGAGGTGAATGGTACAGCATTGCTCTGGTTTTATGCCACAGAGAGGCTGTGCTATGAAACTGTTTATAGGTGTTTTGGTCTTATCTGTGACACTACCTTTGACATAAGGCATCACAAGGCAATTCATTCAAAAGCTGCTGGTGAGAGCAAATTTACGTCTCGTGTTCACACTGGAAGCCGGGCAGACCACGAGCATGACCCTAAATAATGCCAGTTTCTTTGATCTGCAAAACAATATGTGGCTTATGTGTTTTCCGGAACAGATAATATAGCCCAGTGGGAAGAGCACTGTTCTTACATCATGTATCTTGGGTTCTTCATTTCACTTCTCTATGCCTAAGTTTCATCATCATGAAATCAGGACAAGGTACTCAGTGGTCTTTCATATCCCTTCCAGTTTAAAAAGCCGGGATCCTGTGACTTGCTATTACAGCAGCGGAAACCAGCAACTGCTTTCAACTCTGGCCTCCTTGTGGAAAATTTCCATCAAGTAGGAATCATTTCTCTGGTGCAGGCTGGTACATGACTCTGATTCTGATCAGGCTGTCTATGGATCCAAAAACTCTGCTGAGTCTGCAAAGCTATCCGTAATCCACAAGGATGGTATGTGCTGGCTTCCCACACACAGTTACTGCATCCAGTGGTTTGCAAATGACAGCCTCGAGGATTCTGCAGGGCTTGCAGGGGACCGAGGTTTAAATTCCTCCAAAAGGATTGGAGACAGACGGAATAGAGCATCCAGGGTCCCTGTTGTTTGGCATCTCCAAGACGTATTTAAATGCCCAAATATGAATAAATTCTGTAGTAGTGCTAAATGAGAGCATGACTCCTACCCTCTGGGAATAGCATCCATTTTCAAAACTATAGGGGCGCCTGGGTGGCTCAGTCGGTTAAGCATCCAACTGTTGATTTGTGCTCAGGTCATGATCTCATGGTTAGTGAGTTTGAGGCCCACATCAGGCTTTGCACTGACAGCGTGGAGCCTGCTTGGGAATCTCTCTCTCTCTTCCTCTCTCTCTACCTCTCTCTCTCTTTCTCTCAAAGTAAATAAATATTTGGGATAGCTTTGGAAGTGTCAGACAGCTGTGTAAATACCAAAAAAAAAAAAAAAAGAAAAGAAAGAAAGAAAGAAAAAGAAAAAGAAAAAAACTCCACCTTCTGTCTCTGCTGTGGGGCATGAGGCACAGTCCACCCTCTAAATCAATACCCTGTCATGAAATACCATAGATACGGGATGCCAGGAAACTTCTCTAGGCAGCCAGATTTGCAGGGCAACTGCCAGAGTACTGAAATAGTATATGGGAAAGTGCTTTGCAAACTGTAAAGTGTTCTACAAATAGAGCTTGTTATATAATCTCCTGGCGATATGTTATTTACTGATAAGGTCTGATAAAGGTAATGCTCTTTGCCATTAAGCGTTCCACCAGTCAGGTAGCCACCAGTGGAAGAGGGGGGACCAGAGAATCAGAAACCAGGGGTTTGAATTCTGGCAGTGCCTTCTGCTCACTCTCTTCCAAGGACTGCAAAAATCCCAAGTGGCAGGAATAAAAATGATTCTCTCTGTGTTACAGCCAAGCCAGTTGCCTATGGGTGGATGAGTCACATGCTAGTGGGTCTGGGAGAGCTACATTCACATCCCCTTATATTCCCTTCTCCCACCCCAGCCTCCACGGCCCTGCTTTGGCTCTTGTCCCTACTATGACATTGTAACTCCAGGAACATGTGACAAAAAACTGGCCCAAGGAACCACAGCTGAGTTTCTGTCGGGGAAGGCAGTGGGCGGCATGGGGAGCTGTGGTTCTTATTGGTGAAGCCAATAGCCTGGAGGGGGTATCGTGGTACAGATACACTCACAGCCTCCCCAACACTTGAGACTTCCAGCGGGCATCCTCGCAGACACGTTTACTGTCCTTTGTGCTTGATTCTCCCTGTGTCATCAGGCCCTGGAGTCTGAAAGTTTTGTAATTATAGGCTGCCTAGAAGACCAAGCCACATGTGTGGGGGCAGCATTGAGGCTGCTGCTGTACTCTGCAAAGAGGCACATTAGTGGAACTGGATGAACAATTCCGAAAGATGGCTTGCTTTTTAAGTTCATGTCACATTCTACAGATTTCCAAGGCTAATAGCTGGCCTGGTGTGGCGGGTCGAGTAGTGGTCCCTGAAAAGAGAAATCCACATCCTAAGTCCCAGAACCTGAGAATGTTACCTAGAGAAAGGACCTCGGAGATGTATTTAAGTGTCTTGAGGTGAGGAGATCATCCTGGATTATTATCCCAGTAGGTCTTAAATCCAGGTCCAAATGTCATTATAAGAGGGAGGCAGAGGTAATACAACATTGTGTGTCAACTCAACTTCAGTTAACAACAGCAACAGCAGGGGCTGTGTGGCTCAGCTGGTTGAGCGTCTGAGTCATGATCCCAAGGTTGTGGGATTGAACCTCCTGTTGGGCTCTGTGCTGAGCACGTGGAGCCTGCTTCAGATTGTCTCTCTCCCTCCCTCCCTCCCTCCCTCCCTCCCTCCCTCCCTCCCTCTCTCTCTCTCTCTCTCTCCCTCCCTCTGCCTCTCTCCCCAGCTCTTTCCCTCTCTCTCTCAAACAATTAAAAACAAACAACAACAACAAAAACCCCACAGCAACAACAACAAACCACAGCATAACGTGTTGAGTTGTGGAATCACTATGTTGCACACCTGAGACTAATGTAACATTGTGTGTCAACTATAATTCAATAAAAATAAAACGAGTCAAAGAATAAAAACAGTGAGGGGCACCTGGGTGGCTCGGTTGGTTAGGCATCGGACTCTTGGTTTCGCTCAGGTCGTGATCTCACAATTGGTGAGTTTGAGCCCCACATCAGGCTCTGCACTCTCAGTGCAGAGCCTGCTTCGGATCCTTCGTCTCCCCCTCTCTCTCTGACCCTCCCTCGTTTGTACTCTGCCTCTCTCAAAAATAAATAATAAAGCAGTTATAAATAAATAAATAGGCAAATAAAAACAGTGAGGCAAAGGGGGAATGAGACAGACAGAGAGACAAACACACAGAGAAGACAATGTGAAGACAGAGGCAGAGATCGGAGTGATACACGGTATGCCAAAGACCACCAGATTGCTGGCAGCCACCAGAAGCTAGGAGAAGGGCGAGATTCTCCACTCCCTCCCCCGCGTTCCCCACCCCCACCTCCAACTCCCTGAGCCTGGGGAGGGAGCATGACCCCGCTGCTACTTTAATTTTGGATTTCTGGCCTCCAGAACTAGAAGAGAAGAAATTTCTGTTGTTTTAAGCCACCTAGTGTGTGCTACTTTCTTAGCTGCAGGAAACTAACATACCCAGTCTCTGCCGTGGGTGTTCAGTCCGCATCACCAAGTGGGAGAGCGACTCACTGGTGGTGGGGTTAGACAGCTCTCACTCTCCCATATCCTTGCTGGGTCTTCGAGAAATCTTAGCACCTCTCTGAGTCTTCTCCTTTGTAAACTGGGAAGAATTAGGCCTCCTGGAGAGGGTTGTTGCGAGGCTCAGAGGCCAAAGCACGGAACACAACGCGTGCCAAGCCACAGACACTCCATGCGCATGCGCCCCCCCTCCCCCGCCTCCGTGTCCTGCTTCACTGTGGCCCACCTCACCTCAGGCACAGAGCCCCCTGTCTGAGGTTGGCTTGCATGGGTTCTATCCCTTCCCCTGGCTCATGGGTGACGTCCGGAATAATCTGGCTCTGCCTTCCTGACACAGCCACTTGGACATCTCAGCGTCTCAACCTACTGTATCCAAAAGTGAAGTCTTGATTTTCTGCTCTTCCCCTGCCTCGGTCACATTTCCCCTCCCTGGCATTTCTGCCTCGGGACTCAAGGTAAACACCTGCAAGTCATTTGCATTTGTTTTATGTTTAAACTTTTCACTTTGACAGAATTTCAGACTTAACAAAGAGTGGCGAAGAAAAGTTTACAAAGAGTTTCCATTCGCTCTTCCCTAATATCCTGAATGTAACATGAGACGTAACTGCAATACAATGATCAAGAGGAGAAAATTACCTGGCGCCTGCCTGGCTCAGTTGGTGGACCCTGTGATCTCAGGGGTTGTGAGTTCAAGCCCCACGCTGGGCACAGAGCCTACTTTAAAAAGAGAGAGAGAGAGAGAGAGAGAGAGAGAGAGAGAGAGAGAGAGAAAGTAAGTACTAAAGACACTATTATCTAATCTATAAACTTTATTCCAATTTTCCCAAGTGCCCCGCTAATGTCGTACTCCGGTCCAGAATCCAATCCAAGATCACAGGTTGGGATTCATTTTGAAATGTACTTCTCCCTCACCATCTACATTTAACCCATCATCAAGTTCCATTGATTTTTTCCGCCTGAATACTTCTTCAATCCATACACTGAGCAAGCCCCTACAACAAGTCCCTATCCCCAGTACCTGGATGACTGAAGCAACCTCCTAATTGGTCTCCCTCCTTTAGTCTCCCTCTAATACAGAGGCCACATAGTTTCTGTGTAAAGGGCTTGATAGTAAATATTTTAGGTTTTTCTGGCCATGCAATCCCCATTGCAATTTACTCCACTCCGCCATTGCAACGTGGAAGCAGCCATAGACAATATGTAAACGAGTGGGTGTGGCTGTGTTCCAATTAAACTTTATGGACACTGAAATTTGAATTCCTTATAACCTCCACATATCACAAAATATACCTCTGTTGATTCTTTTCAACCATTTAGACATGTAAAAACCATTCTTCGCTCGTGTTCCATCCAGGCTACGGGTTGCTGGTGCCCTGTTCTGTATCTATTCCTCCCACAACATCCAGAAAGACAGTCCGTCACTCTTCTGCTTAAATCCTGCATTCAGAATAAGACAAAGCCTGCAGTGTTTGGGTGCTGCCTGCCTCTCTTACCTCACCCCGGACTTCTCACTCTCTCATTCACCATGCCCTACCCACCTTACCTTCTTTCCCAGAAGGTCAAGTTCCCATTTCAGGGCCTTTGCACACATTAGTCTTTTAGCATAGAGTGCTCTCTCCTCGGTGGTTCCCTCATTACCAGGCTCACTTCCATTTGTCTTTGGGGTCTTTGGAGCCTTTTTTGGGGTAGAGAAGCTGAAACTTCCTGAAAGAGGTCTTCTCTGACCCTCCTCTAACTGAATTTATGTTTCCCCTGTTATTCTCTCATAGCACTGTATCCTAAGTGTTTTTTTTTTCCTTTAATTTTTTAAAATGGTTATTTATTCGAGAGGGAGAGAGAAGGGAGAGAGAGGATCCCAAGCAGGCTCTGACATGTCAGCACAGAGCCTGATGTGGGGCTCAAACCCACGTACTGTGAGATCATGACCCGAGCTGAAATCAAGAGTGGGATGCTTAACCGACTTAACCACCCAGGCGCCCCAAATGGGTTTTTTTCCCTTGAGAACACGTATCACGATTTGTAACTATGTATATAGGCCGCATTTATTTGGTTTTAGTGGACAACCACATGAAGTCAAGGAGCGTGTCTGCTTTACTTGCATTGGGGACCAAGCACCCAGCCTGGTGTCTGGCAGACTGGGTGTGAAAGCTAGCTAAATCAATGCATCCTCCACTAGAATTTTCCTCTGAAATAAGGAGGCCCCCAGTGGTCTTCGGTCGGAGTAGGGTCCGAATGAACCAGGGCAGCCTTCCTGAGCAGAACTATCCAACCTGGACTGGGTATAGCGGCAGCTCCTTGGTACCTTCCAAAGAATCTGCCCCGGGCAAATTCCTGACCCTGGAGAAGCTTTCTCTACAGGCTCCGCTGAAGCCTGCTATGCATTCTTACTCTAATACCATCCATCTGCTGTCCTTCCTGCCCAGAACAGCTTCCCCCACTGAGGTTAACCCCTCTGGATAACTCCAACCAGTTTTTCTACCTGGGGTTGCCGGAGATCTTAAAAACATAGCTGTTGAACCAGAATACTTTACTCAGCTGCCCGTCAGGAATGCTGGGGCAATGTCCAGAGGCCACGGAGAGAAACACAGCAGCCTTCTGAAAAGACAAAGCCTGCCGGCAGCCCTCTCTGCCTGCTCTCCTCTGCCTTCGTGAGGCTGCCTGCCAGAGTTCTTTGGATAAATTTCACCGAGTCCCTCACACGCACACTTCCCACTGCCTATAGGATCAAGTCGGAACCCCTTCAAACCACCTTGCAAAACCTTCACTATTCAATCTCATTTCCCAGCTTCATCTTCCATCTGCCTACACCCCGTCCTGAACTCACTATTCTAGATATTCTTGACCAGAACTGTCCAGTACAGTTGCCACTAGCCACACGTGGCTGTTAAATTTTTAGTTAATTAAATTAACTTAAAAATTCAGTTCCTAACTACAAGTGTGAAATAGCGACAAATAGCGAGTGGTTACGTGTTAGTGCAGCTGTCAAGTGATGGGATGTTTCCATCAGCCTGTCCCCAGAGGGAGTCTGTGGGCCAGGGCCTCTTGGCACCGTTTGGCCAATGCACCTTAGTGACCTGCCAGCCGGCACCCTCTTCATGGACATTAGTTTCCAGTTTTCCCTCACTGCAAACGATACTACATGCAAACATCCTTATACCTTTTTTGCACTTCTACACATGTTTGTCTAGGGTAGATTCCAAAAAATTGTTGGATCACCAAGTCATATGCTAACACCTCTGGGGCTTGGCACACCCTGGTGTTCCCGCCTAGAATGCCTCTGCATGTGACTAATTCCTGCTCATCAAGATCAATCAAGTGTCATCACCGGGCCAAAGGTGGTCTCTTGCTCTGTTTTCCCAAAGTACTTCCTACCCACACTGTATCACTATCATGCACTTAAGGCTCTGCCTTGTTTATCTCGTATTCTCAATATCTAACATATGGCTTAGCATAGAACAAAAATGCAAATGATTTCTTGACTGGATGACTGAATGAATAAATAAACAAATAAAGGTACAGTGGTTAGCACATTCCAGAAACTCAAGGTGAGTGAGCCTGAGAGGGCTGTGAGCTTGGGCTTTGGACCAATCTGCACCCCCCCAGACCCCCCCACCCCTGATGCCCTGAACCAAGCTGCCTTTCTAGGTTTCTGTCTATCCAGCCCTCTGATCTAGAGCATCTCATCTTTTTTTTTTTTTAAGTTTATTTATTTTTATTTTGAGAGAGACAGAGACCATGCGAATGGGGGAGGGGCTGAGAAGGAAGGCAGACAGACTCCCAAGCAGGCTCCCCCTGTCAGCACAGAGCCTGATGTGGGCTCAGCTCCCAAACCATGAGATGGGTGACCTGAGCCAAAACCAGGAGTTGGACACTTAACCGACTGAGCCACCCAGGTGCCCCTAAGGCATCTCATCTTGAACTCCGTTCAGGGTGGGTATTGCCCTCATAGGGCCATGTGAGTGTGCTGGGGCTTTCTGGCTACAGGGCATAGAAATCTGAGCCCTGCAGGCAGCACTAGCAGGGGCCTGGCTTTCCTAAGGCAGCTCTGTCTCCTTTCACCTTTGAAGCAGCTCAGTGTGCTCTGGGTTTTATTTTATTTTTTCTCCCTGCAGTACCTTAGGGGCATTTAAAATCAGCTGCAACGTTTCTGTTTTCAGCTTCCAGATTTGAATCTAAGGGAACCCAGATGCTTTCCACTCCATATCTCCTTCTCCTTGTGATCTGACGAACAGCCTTGTTTACTGAGTTTGTCTCTGGCCTGGCTTCCCCAGGTGCCAGTCTGGCTTGCAGCCTTTATTTTTAACGGGGTTTTAATAGGCGGTTCCTGTAATTAATTTCATTCTTGTGTTTTCACACTTTCTGTCTAGGTGCCTAAAGGCCTCCAGGCACTAGGTGGGATGTTAACTGATTTAAAATAGTACGGAACGCTATAGCTGTCATTATATATTACCCCAGCTCCTCTCATTTACAGCTTTTACGATCATTAATTAGCTAGGGCACATGGCCCATTTGGGAGGTCAGCCGGGTCACACGTAGTGTTTCAGAGAGGTAGAAACAGAAATATGGAGAAAAGTGGCTTTTTCATGCCCCAACAGAGACTAGGTGTTGAAACTGGTTTCAGAAGCCACATCCTGCTGAGTACACACCCTGTGAGCGACAAGGCCAGGATCCACTACTCAGGTAGGATTTGCCAAACACGGTACATCCTGGATGCCCATTTTCACCCTCCTGCCAGGACTGGGGAGTAACTCAATCCTCAGCGGCTAATACTACCACCTGAAATTACCCTCATTCATTCTCTTCAGGGCCGTTTTCCATTTCATGAGCGGATTTATCTGCGTAAAGAACGCGTCAGTGACTCCTCTCCGATTCAGAAACAACATACTTTTGCTATTTTTAAAGCTGCAGTTTAAAAATCCGCGCACACGCACTCACGCTCCTCAGGGAGTGGTGGAGGGGCGGGGAGTGGGGACCAAGAGTACGTGCTGGAGAGAGAACAGCCTGGCCTTTGGCTTTCCAGAGCACCGCACCGTCCCCCTGGGGGCGCACTCCTTGGAGTCCGAGGCGGCTTCCCATTCCCCGAGGGATTTTGCACCCTCTGGACCCTCTGAACGCCCGGTGCCTCGGACCCTGCTAGCCCGCCCGTGCCCCCTCTCTTCTGCTAGGGGGAGGGCTCGGTTGCCGGGTCTCCCGGCCCAGAAGGGATCCGCGGGGGGGGGGGGGGGGGGGGGAGGGGGGGACCCGGAGGTCAAGCAGGTGGCGATTAGGTCAGCCTCGGAACATTCTTGGACCGCTCCAGTGGATATAAATAACAGACGGGCTGGCTGCGAAAAAATCCCGGGGTGGGGGCTAAGGGGGTGAGGAAGAAGGGATTTATTAAGAGCCGGGTGGTATCGTGGCGATCTGGAAAAATCTACCAAGGCTGGTGACTGACAAAGGGAGTGGAGGGACGAAGGGATTTAAGAATGAATCTTGGTACAAAATCTGGGAATAAGAACACGGAGAGGGAGGAGCTCATGCCTTTTTGCCCCACCCCCATCGCGTGTCCTACCCAGTCCACAGAATGCGCCTCCAGATTGGCAGGCAGGGCTGCACATGGAAAGGGCACGGGTTTGGAGTTCAGGGTCTTGCCCGACTACAGATCTCTTACAAGCTGAGGAAGGTCTCTGAGCCTCAGTTTCTGCATGTGTGCAATGGGAATCCTAATGCTTAAAAGAGGGTGGTTGTGAGCCTCGCTGGAACGAACTTCTAAGAAAGCTATGCTCAGCAAATAAAATGTAAGGCAGTGTAGACCCGAGGCCTCCCTCCAAAGGGTGCCACGGCAGGCCCCATCCCTTCCCGCTTCCACGAGTCTCCCAGGCTCTGCAAAGGCCGGTAAGGGCAAAGCCGAAATCTGACTCCCTATAGAGCGACGCGGCGCCACCCTGGGGAGCGGGCCCTGGCGCTTCTCCTGTTGGAGTCGATACCCACGGCCCGCGCTCGAGGAGCAGCCGGTCGCCGCGATGCCTGCAGCCCCTGCGCCCCAGCCTCTGGCGGGTGGGGTTGGGGCCGCGGCGGCGAGGAGAGGGCGGGGCCGGGGGCCGGGCTTCCCGGGGGAGGGCCGGGCGCGCTCCGGGAGGCGGCGGCCCCGGCCCGAGAGCGGCAGGACTCTGGCCGGAGCGTGGCCGGACCCCCACCCTCCGAGACGCCCAGGGAGGACGCGGTGAGTGCTGCCCCGGCGGGAACCACGGGGAGGCGGCGGCGGGAGAGCCCGCCCTCTCCTCCCGCTCCTAAAGTTTGCAATGGGACCGACTCCCGCTCTGGGAACCCGCGGCTACCCAACTCCGTGCGGGGACAGGAATAGGTGCCGCCGAGTGGAGCGGGCGTCTCATCTGCTGCGCCGCGCACCCCGCAATTTCCCAGGCTGGCAGTGGAGACGGGGACGTCGGGGGTGGAGGGGCACACCATCTCCTGGGGCTTTTCAAAGGCCGCCAAACGCCCTTTGGGGGCCCCGCTGCCCGGGGACCCTTCGCTCTCTGCAAAGAGCCCTAATTCCTGGGCCGCTGTCCCGGGTCACCTTCCGGAGTCCACGGCGGGGCTGGCCGGGCAGGGTGCGCCCCCTCCCCTCAGCGGTGATCGACTGGCCCCACCCCCGCGAGACCAAGTTCAACAAGTTTGGCCAACAAATCCTAAAGCCTCCATGGTTAGGCCTTGGCCCGGCCGCTCCGCGTGGGCTCCACCGGCTCCGAGTTGTGTAGCTCCGGGCCGGCAAGAGGGCCGGTCGAAGGGCGCCGTCCATAAGGGTTGAGGCCAGAGACGGGCAGCCCCTGGGCTCCGAGGTCTGGTGTGGAGGCTCCGGGTTTGGAGTGCGTCATCAGGGAGCAGGCACCTCGGGCTGCAGGTCGGGTTTCCAAAAGTGCCCCTTTGTTATGCCCCTCCCTGGCCCTGCCTCCTCCCCTCTCCCTGCGCCACCCCTTCCCCCACCCTCTGGGGCGGCTCTGGCTGCTGGTCCCAGCCGCTCTAGCCTAGGCACCACTGTCTGGACCAACGGGCCGCCCACTCCTGAGCCTTCACATCTTAGGGCTTAGGGAGGACGGGGAGGGGCTGCTGGGAGAAGAAACCCTTGGGCGCAGCCTGTGACTCAGGAGGATGGGCAGGGCAGGATGGCAGTGCCCTCCCAGTGGCATGCCCCCAGCTTCTGGGAAGGGTAGGGGCTGGTCTGTGCAGAGGTGGGGGGTACCTACCTGCCTTAGGTAGGGCGAGTGGGTTCTTCCCTGAGGCTCAGGACTCCTTTACCTTGGCCCAGGCAGTTATGAGGAGGCCCTGCCAAGCCGCAGCAGACTTCTGCAGGCCCAGTAGGTACTGGCTACCCCGGCTGGGAAGCATTCATTATTAGCTTTCTGAGCTCTTGCGGGTGGCAGAGTGTGTTCTGGGGACCAATCTGGGTCTCTGCTGAAGTCAGGAGGCACAAGGTGCTGGCTCTCCTCAACAGGGGCCATGGTTTGCACTGCCCACCCCCACGGCTGGATCTAGCCAGGGCTGCGGGGCCTGGCTGTGCCTGGGACTCTGGGCTTGTGTTTGCTCTGGGAGGCGGGAGGGAGCAGTGCCAGCAAGCACACACAGCTTGCTCTGTTCTGGGGCTAGAGAGAGGGAACGGGTTGGGGGCAGCTCTCCTGGGAGCCAAGCCTGGAGGCTGGAGCAGGCAGGGGGCCTGGGCCCCTGGATACCTCACTGGGACAGCTCCGAAGGCTCTGTGATTTACAGCTGTGGCTCTGTTTCTCTCCATCTGGTTGGCAAGTCCTTTCTGGGTAAGTGGGGCAGATTCAAGAGGAAGCAAGGTGAAGTGCTGAGGACCCTTGCAGACCAGCTGCTCCGTCCCTCTCCTGCTCTGTACCCAGACACCTCCATCCACTGCAGGCCTCAGCTCTCTCTCTGAGCTATTAGGGCTGGATCCCACTTCAGGCAAGCTTTCTCACAGCTGCTCTAGCCATCAGGTTCCCTGGTCTTTAGGTAGATGTCGTTTGTTTCTTCATTCAACTGCTAACTCCAATGCCTGAACAAACACAAATTGGACCACCTCTGTCAACGACTGGGGACAGATTCTGCCCTGTCAGTCACAACCCAATGGAATATATCATATATAACTGGACTGAGGGCTCACAAGGGGCTGTGTAAATGGGGATGGGGCAGTGGGGTGGGGGAGACTGTGAAGATGCCTCAATTTGAGTTTTGAAGGATGTATAGTTGTTTGTCCGTTTGGAGGGGAGCAGTGTGATAGAGTCCTGCTTTGGGGGCAGAGGGCACATACTGTGTCCTGGGCCTCGTGGTGTCCCTTGGGCCTGCTCGGAGGAGGAAGCAGTTTCCTTCTAGGGGCTTGAGTCAGTGCTAGGGACAGCTGAGACCCTGCCAAGGGTCAGGAGGGGAGTGGCCGCGTGCCATTGTGTCCTCTAACCTCTGGGGTGGTGGCTTTGGGGTTGGAATCCGCCTTGCCCTCCTCTACAATTCTGGAGCACACTCTTACAAGTGCCTGGTCACCTGTCTGACTCCTCCCATTCTGCCCCAGACTCTGGGCTTTTTGAGGGTGGGGCTGAATTACTCATTACTCATGGAGGCTTGTGGGACCTCAGTGGATGCTGTGGAACAGGATGAATGTCCTTTGTGACTGTCAGGCCCTCATATTTCTTGCTCATTGCCTGGTTTGAGTCTTTTTTTTTTTTTAATTAATTAATTTATTTATTTTGAGAGAGAGCTAGAGAGCTCGTGGGAAGGGCAGAGAGAGGGAGAGAGATAGCATCCCAAGCAGGTTCCGCACCATCAGCACAGAGCCCAACGTGGGGCTCAAACCTTGAGATCGTGACCTGAACAGAAATCAAGAGTTGGACGCTTAATGGATTGAGCCACCCAGGTGCCCCTCCTGGTTTGAGTCTTTTTTTAAATTTTATTTTATTTTAATGTTTATTTATTTTTGAGAGAGAGACAAAGAGCGAACAGGGGAGGGACAGAGAGAGAGGGAGACACAGAATCCAAAGCAGGCTCCAGGCTCTTAGCTGTCAGCATAGAGCCCAACGCAAGGCTCGAACCCATGAACCAAGAGATCATGACCTGACCTGAAGTCGGATGCTCAACCGACTGAGCCACCCAGGTGCCCCTTCCTGGTTTGAGTCTTAAACCAGCCCTGGCACAGAAGACCAGGAGGCAAAATTTCCATCTTAGGAGGGAGCCAAGGCTTCCTTAGGAGGACAGTAAAATGCACTTGTTCAAGCTTCTTGGCCAAGATAGGATTCGGGCCTCTTGGCCCCCAGTCTGCTCTTGCTGGCAAAGGGAGCTACTGGAGTGTGGCCGGGAACCCTCTGACTTGGCCTTGTCTGGTAAAGGGTCGCCTTGTTGTTCAAGCAAAGGCGATGGCGCCTGGCTTGGGCAGGTATCCTCTTTTCTCATCTGTAGTTGGGTGGGGGGCGGGGGCAGCAGGGCCCTCTGCCCACCACCCACCCCGCCTGCCGCCTAATCCCCTGCTGGATCGTGTGACCTGCCTGGCATTCTCCTGGCTGGAATCTGGCGCTTCTGACAGCAGTTGCTATATCGGGGGAGCTGGGCACCGCCCTGGACTCTCTAAGTCCCTGCCCTCACCCCCTGCTTTGCTTTTTTGCTTTTGTCAGCTTCAAGGCAGAATCACGGTTGAAGCTTTAAGAGTTGGACGCCCAGGTCCCTGAAGAGATCTCTAGGCCCCCGGTAGGTGGAATGAGGCTGGGTGGGGGAGGGGGTGGGCAGACTCATGGCATGAGGAAGAGATTTGAAGCGGCCACCCTTTCTCCTATCCCAGCCCCTCCTGGGGCCTTCCAGACGTCTACCTGCTAAGTCCTAGCTCTGACAGTTCCTTAGATGGTGGGGATAGTAGTGGGGACAAAGCCCAGGGATAGGAGAGGATCTTCTCTCCCCAAAAGTGTATATCCGGCTTCCCTGCTTACCCCTCTGCTCTCCACAGCCCCAGTCCGCCACCATTCCGTGCTGCAGGGACACCATGGCCCCAGAAGAAGACGCTGGAGGGGAGGCCCTAGAGGGCAGTTTCTGGGAGGTGAGCAGCTGGGTCCTAGGTTTGGGGGTACCCACTCCACTCTGGGCCCAGCCACCTATCCAGGGAGGAGGCTAGCTGTCAGCCCCAGCCCTGGAGGGGGCTTCTCCCTGGCGACACTGCCTTTCTCCCGTCTGCCCCAGGCTGGCAACTACAGGAGGACCGTGCAGCGGGTGGAGGACGGGCATCGGCTATGTGGGGATCTGATCAGCTGTTTCCAGGAGCGCGCCCGCATCGAGAAGGCCTATGCCCAGCAGCTGGCTGATTGGGCCCGCAAGTGGAGGGGCACCGTGGAAAAGGGTGAGGCCGCGCTTGGGCCTAGCCAGGAGCAGAGGGCCACTGAGGGTAGGGAGATCAGACAAGGCAGATTCGTTTTTGCACCTCTTATGGAAAGCTTGAGGCTTTCATGTCTGCCTTCCCTTTGAAGAGCGAAGAGCCTCCTGGTTATTCTTACAGTTGTGCTGTTAAGAGTTTGCAAAGTATGGTCATCAGTTATTTTGATATTTGTAACAGCCCTGTGATGGAGACAGTCCTGCTCTATCCATTTTCTAGAGGAGAATCCGGAAGTTCAGAGACGCTAAGTGACTTGCCTGAGGTCACACAGCTAGGAAGAGCTAAAGCTTGAACCTAGGCCTTCTGACTCAAGAGCTTGGATCTTTCCATCCTAACCAGCTGCATTCCTTGAGGGCGGAGGCTAGTTCTTCCCTTTGGGACAATAAAGTATAGTGGTTCATATAGGGTTTGAATCTCAGTTCGACTTGTAGCTGTAATGCTTTGGGCAGTTAACTTCACTTTTCTGGGCTGCTGTTTGTTGTCTGTTAAATGTTGATCACGACATTCTCTGCATGGTGGTGGATAAAGATTCAGTGAGATCTCGTATATCGAGGCACAGAGTAGCTACCGATAAAGCAGCAGCTGACATCTTTGTTGTTCATCTCTGCATTCCCTCTGTGCCTGGTGCCCGGCGCAGCACCCAGTGAGAGGGGGTGGGCCGGTTTCTGGTGGTGTCCCTGGCCTGGCCCAAGCCCCTTGCTCCCTGCAGGCCCCCAGTACGGCACGCTGGAGAAGGCCTGGCACGCCTTCTTCACGGCAGCTGAGAGGCTGAGTGCGCTGCACCTGGAGGTGCGGGAGAAGCTTCAGGGGCAGGACAGCGAGCGGGTGCGCTCCTGGCAGCGGGGGGCCTTCCACCGGCCAGTGCTGGGTGGCTTCCGCGAGAGCCGGGCCGCCGAGGATGGCTTCCGCAAGGCCCAGAAGCCCTGGCTAAAGAGGCTGAAGGAGGTGAGCCTGGGAGGGGTGGGTCCCTTCCTGAATCCGCCCTGGGCCACCGGGGCCGGGGCTTGGCGCGCAGGGTCCAGACTTGTCCCCGTGCGTGCCAGGTTGAGGCGTCCAAGAAGAGCTACCACGCGGCCCGGAAGGAGGAGAAGACAGCCCATACTCGGGAGAGCCACGCCAAGGCAGACAGCGCCGTCTCCCAGGAGCAGCTGCGCAAGCTGCAGGAGCGGGTGGAACGCTGCACCAAGGAGGCTGAGAAGGTACCGGGCGGCCGACATGCCTTTCCCAGCCCTCTTCCTCACCTGCCACCCCTTCTCCAGGTCATCATTTAAAAGAGGACCCAGAGAAAAGATGATGCTTTACCCAGGGAAAGAAGCGGTGCAGTTTTGGGTGTTGGGAGGAGCTTAGCAGTTGAGGAGACCTTCCAGCTCCTTCCACCGCATCCTGCCTGGGACAGGCTTTCATGTGGCCTGCTCTTCCAGAGCACCCGTTCCTCCAGCTCTGCGTATCTGCTGCTCCGTTTCTACCTCCTCCATGAAGCCTTTCCCCGTTGCGCCCACCGCTCCCTGTAGGTCGACCCTCACCTCACTCTCCATCCTCGCTCACCAGACTCTCAAAGCTGCTCTGCCCAAGTGTGACCTCCCTTGTTAGGCTGCCGGGGTCTTGGAAGGCAGGAGCTGGGTCTGTAGAATGATTGCTGCCGGTGCCTAGCCCGGGGTCTCTCGCCCATGACGGCGCTCAGTAAACACGAGCGGAGTCCTGAGTGGAAGAAGGTCTTGTCCTCACCGGGCCCCTCCTGTCCCACCCAGATGAAAACCCAGTATGAGCAGACGCTGGCAGAGCTGCATCGCTACACCCCGCGCTACATGGAAGACATGGAGCAGGCCTTCGAGACCTGCCAGGCCGCGGAGCGCCAGCGGCTTCTGTTCTTCAAGGATATGCTGCTTACCTTACACCAGCACCTCGACCTCTCCAGCAGTGAGAGGTATGGCCTGCGAGGTGGGCCTGGAGGTCTGGGCAACGCTGGGTCTCCTCCATCTCCCCCAGGCTCTGGCCAGGTGCAATGAGTTTGGGGGGGCGGTGCTGGGGCTCGGGGCTCCCCGGTGTGAGGCTGTGCTTCGGGTCACAGGTTCCAGGAACTCCACCGAGACCTGCATCAGGGCATCGAGGCAGCCAGTGACGAAGAGGATCTGCGCTGGTGGCGCAGTACCCACGGGCCGGGCATGGCCATGAACTGGCCACAGTTTGAGGTATGGGAGGTGTGGGGGCTCAGCCTGGACCTGAGGAGGGAGGCTAGGGCTTGGGATGAAGTAGGTGAAGGTCTGAATGGCTCCGGCTGCCTCCACAGCCCCACGGCCCAGTCTGAGCCTACGCACTGTCCCAATAGGAGTGGTCCTTGGATACACAGAGGACGATTAGCAGGAAGGAGAAGGGTGGCCGGAGCCCTGATGAGGTTACTCTGACCAGCATCGTGCCCACGAGAGATGGCGCTGCACCCCCACCCCAGTCCCTGGGGTCCGCAGGGTAAGAGCCAGAAACCTGGCTGTGGGAAGGAAGGATCTCTGCCCCCTGCCCTGCCTTCTTTCTGTCTGTCTCCTTCCCTTCATTCCTCTCACACCCAAAGTGGGGTTGAAAATTGGTGCCAGGAACCTCAGGACCTACTCAGTAGTTACAAGGATGCCGGTGTTCATGGTGGTTTAGATTTGCCAGGTGTTTCCCATGGTCCCTCTTGTCTACTGCTCACATTAGCCCTGTGTGGCAGGAAATGCACCAAGCTCACAGGCATGTGTGGCAGAGCTCAGACTGGGATTTTTCAGTTTCTCCCCACCTGCCTCTCCCAGGATTCTTCCAGAGGGTGAGCCCTTGGCCCTGAGTCCTAGGCTCTCTTGCGAAAGGTGGTCCTTGGGCCCTGAGCCTGTCCACTTCTGTCTCCTGTCTCTAGCGGTGGGCAGGATGAGGAGTGGTCAGATGAGGAGAACACTCGGAAGGCTGCCACAGGGGTGCGGGTGCGGGCGCTCTATGACTACGCTGGCCAGGAAGCTGATGAGCTGAGCTTCCGAGCAGGTACCCAGGGACCCCTTTCCTGTTTCTTTCCAGGCTTCAGCTTCCCCCTTCCTTCCTTTATAACTTGAGCAGGGGTGTGGGAAAGGAAAGCCTAATGTTTACCTCCCAAGGACCAGTTCTCTGATTCTCTCTTTTTTAATGTTTATTATTGATTAATTTTGGGGGGAAGGGGAGGGGCAGAGAGAGAGAGAGAGAGAGAGAGAGAGAGAGAGCGGGAGAGAGAATCCCAAGCAGGCTCCACGCTGCTAGTGCAGAGCCCGACATGAAGCTCAAACTCCCGAACCATGAGATCATGACCTGAGCTGAAACCAAGAGTTGGACAGTTAACCAACTGAGCCACCGAGGCACCCCAGTTCTCTGATTCTTAAGGCTACTCTGGGTCCAGCCCCCAGGAGTCAGAGTGTCTGCTCTGAGCCCTCACCTGCCTCTCAAAGTCACCAGCTTGGGCCTGCTTGATGCATTCAGGGTCTGAGGTGGAGTGGCTTGCTGACTTTGACCTCCCTTTGCCTGAGACAGGTCTCCTCTTCTAGCTGGGTTCTCCTACTGTCCCCTCTCCCTCAGTCCTTGACCCAGTTGCAGAAGCGAGCTGGGCCAGGGCAATTGGCCGTGACTAATCCCCCTTCCCCCAGGGGAGGAGCTGCTGAAGATGAGCGAGGAGGATGAGCAGGGCTGGTGCCAGGGCCAGTTGCAGAGTGGCCGCATTGGTCTGTACCCTGCCAATTATGTGGAGTGTGTGGGGGCCTGATCTGCCTTGACAGACCTTCTGCAGCGTTTCTCCACCCTGCGTCAGAGCCCAGCTTCTCTTGGACAGCCGACCCGAGGACCCTGGACCATGGTGCCCCCTGCTGCCCTTCTGTCCCTTGAGGAGGAAGGAATCCTGGGTCCCAGGGAGGGGGGCGGCCTGCATCTAGGAAGGGACTGGTAGGGAAGGGCCAACTGAGTCTAGCCTGAGGGGAAGATAGGGAGGTCAGGAGGTGACAGAAGGGCTCAGGGGTGCCTGGACCTCTCCAGGAATGCATGGGTCTCCCCAGGAGCCGTGGACCCAGTTCCTGGTCTCAGTGTTTTGGGATTCCTGGGGTGGTCTTAGGGTGGTGAGTGTAGTTCTGGGCTAGGAGCACTCTCCTGTGACTTGTTTTAGTGTGTATTAAAGTTGGAGAAAAAAAAAAAGCACTGTCAGGTGTGTGTGCGTCTTTTCTGATACTCCACCCTTGCCAGACTGCAGAGGGCCATCTGGAGAGAGACACTGAGTGGGGAGGTCTGTGGGTCTAGAGTATGTCATGGAAAAAGGTTTGCCAGTTTGGTATCTGCTCTGGAACTTCGGGACCCTAATCTGGGGTGGGAGGTACTCGAGATTGGGTTTGGTGTGAGCCCGCCAAGGCTGGAGGCTGACTACTGAGTTCTGGGGCTGGACGGGGGCCCAGCCAGTTTGTCTTCCCGTTCAGGCCGGTGGGACCATAAGTGCTTGGTAGGGCTGTTAATCATCACTCATCCATCGGGAACTGGCCCCATCTGAGACCCCTGGCCACCGGCCCCCAGCCTCGCAGCCCTCCCCTTCTGGAAGGTCGCACCACCTTCCGGGGCTGGCGGGGCGTCCCGGTGGCGCTCCGGCAAGGTTTGGGCCCGCCCGCGAGCCGTCGCTCCGCCCCGGCTGCGGATTGGCCCCTGGCGTGGCGCGGCGTGGGTCCGGCAACCATTGTAGAGCCCGGGGCTGCTGCGGTCTCCGCTCCGGTTCCGCCGGCCGCTCATTGGTCCAGAGCGGGACAAATCGCTCCGCCCCCGGCGGGTGGGGGCACTGCAGGAGCCGACCCGGTGCCCCGCCTTCCCGGCCGCGGATTGGCCCGCGACAGGACCCGTCGGTCGCGCTGGGGTCTGGGAAGGAGAGAAAATGGCGGCGGAACCGAGCAAGACCGAAATCCAGACTCTTTTTAAGCGGCTTCGCGGGATTCCGACCAACAAGGTGCGCGAGCGGAAGGCGCGCGGGGTCCGGCGCCGGCGGAGATGGGACTCTCCCGTCTCCCCTGGGGCCTGAGGGAGGGAGAGGGGCGGGCGTGGGCTGTTTCCCTGGCGTGTCAGCGCCCGGCCTCGACTCGGGGCCCCTGACCATTGGCTCATCGCCTCCTCCACCCAGGCCTGCTTCGACTGTGGCGCCAAGAATCCGAGTTGGGCCAGCATCACATATGGTGTTTTCTTGTGCATTGACTGCTCCGGGGTGCACCGCTCCCTGGGCGTTCATCTCAGCTTCATCAGGTGGGGTCATCTTGCGGCTGCTGTGCTTCTACTCGGCGGGCCGGGGCTGTGTGCTCAGTAAGGGAGAGTAGCTGCCTCGACTGCCCGGCCAGGGAGGGGTCCGGTGGACCAGCACTGGAGGGAGCCGCCTGTGTGGGCCCCTTGTCACATAGGCAGTTTGTCTCCGTGTCTGGGTTAAAATATCCTTCTTTTATGTTGGTTAAATTTGACACTCAGAGTATTCATTTCGGGGGGAAAAGTTAGCTGCACTGACCTTGTTGCTGAATGTTGGTCGAGTATGTCTGAAGTGAGACTATGACTGTCCTTAAGGTGAAAGCCAAATCCAAGCTTGAGTGCCTGAGAATTCGACCCCGTTTTGGATCTGGAAAATAATTAGCACCTTTTTGACTAGACAATTGAAGAGCAAACTTTTTCATAGACAAGTTAGAGTGGAGGAAGTAGGGTGGTGGCTGATTAATGTTTCCTGGGCGCCTACTGAAGCTCCAGGCCAAATGACAGGTATGGGTCTGCCAGGGAAGCGTCTCCTGATACCTGCTGGTGGGTGACACGCAGCCCTTGCACACAGGTCCACAGAGTTGGATTCCAACTGGAACTGGTTCCAGCTGAGGTGTATGCAGGTCGGCGGCAATGCCAACGCGGTAAAGCTCCTTCTTACCATCTTCCCCGCTCCCATTCTTCTGCTTGGGTACTAACTTTACAGTGTCTTCCTAGGAGGCCCTGTCACTATTTCTTTTCAGAGGATTTTCTGGTCTGTACCAACACTGCACACTATTCTCTAAACTTGGAAATTGGTTATAGTTCTTCTCAAATAGGCTTTGGATTCAACAAAACTGGACAGATGTTCTTGGGGGAAAGGCTAAGGGAGTTGGGGCCTCCACAGTCATCCAGATCTTGTGAGCCTAGATGAAGGACGGGCACAGTGGGTATGGCATGCTATCCTCAGGCAGGGTTGAGTGAGGGCTGAGGTTCAGTCAGTCATCTCTGAGGATGGGAGGTTGTTTTTCTGCAGGAATTTCTGAGGAACTTTACCTCTGTGAAAAACTGCCTGTGTCAGTAGGGTGTATTATCATGTGTAAATAATAATTGGACTGTTACAAGGAGGTGCCTCTTTTGCTTTGGGGGAATCACCTCTAGCATACTCTCCTCTCTTCTTTGCTCCCCAGACAGCTTTCTTCCGCCAACATGGATGTACAGCCAGTGATGCCAACACCAAATATAATAGCCGAGCTGCCCAGATGTATCGGGAAAAGATCCGGCAGCTGGGGAGTGCAGCCCTGGCTAGGCATGGCACTGATGTAAGTGCCTGTTCCCTGGGGGCTAGGGTCGTGGGGTGAGTGGGAATATTCAGAGCCCTGTGTTTCAAGGGTGTCTTCTTCCCTCTAGCTTTGGATAGACAATATGAGTAGTGCTCCCAGTTACTCCCCAGAGAAGAAGGACTCTGATTTCTTCACGGAACACACTCAAGTGAGTGCCCACAAGGAATGTTTCTCATGATGTTGGCAGGTGGTTTACTTAACCAAGGCCAAGGCCTTCTGTGATCATGGGCATGGAGTCCATTCACCTTGGTGTAATACTTCAGACAGAGAGTATCTGGGGCCCACTGCTTGGTAGGTCCAGATGTTTCTTTCTCTCATGAGTAGGCATACAGTATGGCCCTCCTAAGGAATGGACCCCTGTAAACTGGGATAGTAGGGAGGAGGACCAGCTTCTTGAGGGCTCAAAAGATGTCAGGAGTTCCAGACAACTTTTCCTGGATTCTTTCCCCATAAGAAAGCCACTGCAGCTGGGGACAAGGAAAGGATTCTCTCATCAGCAACCCACCCCTGGGAGGAGGTTTCCCATCTACTGGCACTGGGTGCTGAAGTCAGACTCTCTTAGTTTGAATTCCTGCTCCTCCTGTCTTTAGCATTTCTAGGATGGTGGCTAAGTCACTTTACCTGTCAAAACCTGAGTCTCTAAAAGAGATGTATCTACCTCAGAGGGTTTGTTGTGATCATTGAATGTATTTATATGTGAAAAGCCGTTAGACTTGTGCTTGGCATGTGGTAAGTGCCTAATAGTTGTTAGTTGTGAAATTAGGGGAACAGGCTCTGGCTGTAAGTAAATAGTGGAAGGATGGAGGTGACTGTTAATTTCCTGTTTCTTTCTTCCATAGTCAACAGCAGTAGTCATTAAATCCTAGTCTCCTTTTCTCATGGGCTTGGAGGAGAGCCTTATACCCACAAGGTACCTTTAGATTCTTCATACACCTTGCCAGTAGGAATAGCTCATCAAAGCTTCTGTGATCTGGCCTCTTTTTCAGCCCCCTGCCTGGAAAGAACCAGCCCCTGACCTAGCAGAGACCCAGGAGCTAGCCCCTTCTACAGAGATCAGTAGCCTGGCACGTGAGTTCAGTCTGGATTTCAACCAAGTGCCCTAGTCTTGGCAAAGGACTTGGAGCTAAGAATGGGACACCTGGCCAAGGGGATAAAAGTATGTGTATGTGTGGGGGTTCCTATATTTCTGAGTGGGCTAGGATTCATTTCAATCCCTTGGAGGAAGTGGTAGGCATTCCTTTCATCTTTTGGTGGCCTCAGCAAGCTGAGGAAAGCCAGTCTTCCCTATTTTTGTCCCATCACTTCCCGTTTAGGGAAGCAAGCTTGTGCCTTAGACCTAATTCCCACCATTGCATCCACAGAGCCGGAGCACGGCCCCAACATGGACCTGCTTGGCACCTCACCCAAAGCCTCTCTAGGTCAGTATGCCACCTGGCAGGTGTGGGGTGACTGAGAGAGGGTGAGCCTCTAGGGCTCTTTTTGGATCTGGTGCTGCCTGGTCACGTGGACTGAGGCCCCAGGAAACTGAGCATTTGACCTCTCTGGAGTGGGGACTGGGATTGGATTGGTGGCTGTGGCCTCAACTGCAAGGACTTTAGCACCAGGGCCTTTGAATTGATGAACCTGGAAGCTGGTGTACAAGGCCTGGGGTCTGCCTCTGGATGTGGAGCTGGGTCTGGCCAAAGTGTGGGGAGCCAGGCTGGACACCTAACCCTGGGGTCTGAGGCAGGATTGGCCTGTCTGGTCCATTTCATGGGATAGGGGTGTAGCTCTCACAGCTGGAGGCAACGCTCCTTTCTCAGCTTGTCCTTGGCCTTTCAGCTCTTTTTTACTTTCCTTAGTGTTCTTTAGTCTTGGTTCAGGTTTGGACAGTATTTGCTGATCTCTGTTGTTCTGTTGACCCTTGGGGGTTGGGGCGGGAAGCTAATGGAATGACTGTGAAACCCCATGAGAAGGCTGGCGTGGCTTGGTCTAAAGTGAGACTCTAGAGCCCTCTGGGAAGAACTTTGGCCTCTGGGCTTGGGAGCTGTATGGAGGCTCTGGGGTGGGCCCCTTGTTAGCTGCAAGTCTTTTTCTCTAGAGTCCATGTGTCTGTCACCTAAAGGGGCCCTTCCTGCCAGAGGTAACCAACAGCTGTTTTGGGGATCTCAGCCCCTTGCATGTCAGCTCCCTGCCGTAGGAGCTAAGGCTGGCATTTAACATCTGCCTCCCTGCCTCGTAGTCTTTGTGTTGGTTTAGGGACTGTGACTATCTCTGGTGCTTTGGGTCTAGGTTCTTGTGTCAGTCTGCTGGGAGTCCGTAACCTCCCCTAACTTTGTCTGTCTTTGGCTTGGACTATCCTAATGCCGTTGGTTGGAACCGGTGGGTGGCAGCTTTGCCTTCCTCTGCCTGAAGCTGTTCTCTGTAGAAGCTCTTGCCAAGAAGCTGCATGGTATGGGTTGAGCTGCTGCCTCTGACCTCCCTTTGTGTTCACTCGTGCCCCGTCTTCTTTCTCACACAGAACCGAGAACCTCCCTCATTGGCAAGAAGAAGCCAGCAGCCGTTAAGAAAGGGGTAGGTGGAGAGAGGCAGTATGGTGGTGGTTAGGAGCTGGCATCAAATAGCTGGATTCACCCCTTGACCCTGCCGCTTACTGGCTGTATGACTTTAGCAAAGGTACTTTTCTGAACTTTATCTATGAAAGGGCTGTCAAGATGCCTGTCTTCAAGGGGCTCCTGGGAAGAGTCTGTGAGACTGTGCACATTGAGTGCCTGGCACATACTGGGCCTGGTCAGCCCTGAAGCTTCTGCTGTTGTGTGAGCCACCTCATGCCCAGCTCCAGCAGAACCACTGTTGTCCCTCTTGACCATGCTGGCTGGGCTCCTAGTTTTTACCTGAACTTAGGAAGGAATGCTTTCTTTGTGGGTGTGGCTAGAGGACCCATGCTTGGGAGGAAACCAAAGACATTTTGGTCGGCGAGACCCCCATCCCATGATTCTCCTCCCAGCTGGGTGCCAAGAAAGGCCTAGGGGCCCAGAAGGTGAGCAGCCAGAGCTTCAGTGAGATCGAGCGGCAGGCCCAGGTGGCAGAGAAGCTCCGTGAGCAGCAGGCAGCTGATGCCAAGAAGCAGGCTGAGGAGTCCATGTGAGTGTTTGCCAGAGGGGCCTCAGCTCCCGTGGGGTTGGGTGGGCAGGTAGGACAGGTCAGGATGGGTGTCTGCCCCTGACATGTTTGTTCCCTCCAAGGGTTGCCTCTATGCGCCTGGCCTACCAGGAACTCCAGATTGACCGTAAGAAGGAGGAGAAGAAGCTACAGAATCTGGAAGGGAAGAAGCGAGAACAGGCAGAGAGGTTGGGCATGGGCTTGGTGTCCCGCAGGTGAGGCTCAGCTCTGGGGTGTGGCAGGGAAGTGCCGCTGTTCTCCCCAGAGCCGCTGCAAATTCTTCCCAGCAGTTTGGGTTTTTAGGCTCAGTCTTCCTCCGAGGCTGAACAGATAGATGGTTTTGCTTATTGTCTTAAAGTGGCCTAGTACAGTGTTTGTCACAGAGTAGGTATATGCTTAGTGTTTGTTAAATGAAGGAAACACAGGATCAGATGCTTGTTTGATATACACAAGAGGGTAGGGTGTGTTGTGTAATGGGGGTGCTAATGGCACTTTTGGTGGGACATTTCTTTATTTTTCAAGACCTCCCTAAGAATTACAAGGCTTTTAGCATTCTTAATCCCTGTCCACTGAAGGCCATTGCTGCCAGACACGCTAACGCCTGGAAATACCCCCAGACAATGCCCTTTGGCATTGACAATATCCTTCCTATTTCAGGACCACTGGGTTTGTGTTGCTGTGGTTTCTTAAAAACAAAAAGACTGCAAACCAGTTCTATTATGCATTTTGTTTGTTTTACACTAAGAGCTCACGTTTAGAGATTTCGGTAACACTAGACTTTTGATCTCGCTTAAAAATCGGAACATCGGACAGCACTGGGGCCAGCAATCCTGGCTACAGCAGGCTTGTGCTAAGTGCTGGCTCTTTCTTTCGAGGGGGTGTGAGCTCTGCCATTGGCTTTATTTACTTAAATACAACAGTCCTGTGCAGGAGGTATTACTATGTCTTTTTACAGGTGAGAGAATTGATTTATAGCAAGTAAGCAACTTGCCCGAAGCCCATGAATCTAGTAATTGGCACCACTAGATTTTGAACATAGAACTACTGATGGCAAATTCAGTATTCAGGGCCTTTATACTCCACTTCTCTGAAAGAAGATAAGGCTGGCTATTTCTGCTTAATCTTTCAGAACATGTACTAGTTAGATTTAAATTATTCCATTTCAGTCTGTGTGCTGCTTGTGTAACCCACAGCTAATCAGGGAAACATAAAATTTTACTCCCAGGGAGGACTTTAGATCTCCTCCCCTTCCCTGTTTTGGTCACAGGAATTACTGGGTTAAAGGGTATGAACAATTTTTTCAGCTGTTGTTTTCTTTTTTCTTTTTTTGCAGTGCAATAGAATCTTTATTTAAACTCTGCCAACTTTGTTTAATGCCCTGTTGTAAAATATTCACTGTTTGGGGTTCTGTCAGCTAAAAGCTATAGTGTTTTTTTGTTTGTTTGTTTTTTGAGATATTTTTTAATGAGTTTACTTAAGTGAAATTAATCCTTAAAATGTCTCTGTGGAGCATGACACAGGACGAAAGTGAGGCATGAAGAGTTAGTACCTCTTGCCCAACTCACTGCCTCTTCTCACTGGGATACCATACAGCAGCCCCAGGGCTTCGTGCATATAGCCAGGCTGTGTACTTTGAAATACTTTCATCTTTCAAAAAAAAGACGGGGTGGTGTAGGGGTTAGGACAATTAAGGACTCATTCTTTGAGGCCATCGGACTCCTTTCCCTGGTTCTGGGGCATTTTTCATCTTTTCCATGTGTATGTGTTCATCTGGGTGAAGGATGCGGCTCATGATACAGCAAGTCTGCTGAGTTGTTTCTAAGGGCAAAAGAGCGCTATCATTTGGTGCACATCCTCATTAAAATTATAACAGGCAAACGGTGCTTTGTGAGGGAAGCCCTGCTTTGAGAAAACAAAGCTGATGTGTGCACCATTGAAGGTGTGCTCCAGCTCAGCGGGGTTCCTAGCACTCCCTGCTGGGTCTGGCCCTGTGCCTGTGCACAGGCAGGGGGAGACGGCTCTGGGTGATGCCCAGTGAAAGAGAACCCAGGTTTCTGCCAGCAGCTGGGCATCTTCTCTTGTGTAGTGACACTGCTGCTCACACCTGCCCTTGGGCCTGGCTCTGCTTGTCTCCACAGCTCTGTCTCCCACTCGGTGCTGTCTGAGATGCAGGTGATTGAGCAGGAAACCCCAGTGAGTGCAAAATCCTCCCGCTCGCAGCTGGACTTGTTTGATGATGTCGGTACTTTCGCCTCTGGACCCCCAAAGTAAGGCTGTTGTTGGGGTGCAGACTTGGCCACCATGTTCCTCATCAGGCTTCTCTGAGCTACTCTACTGTCTCACTAGGTACAAGGACAACCCCTTTTCCTTGGGGGAAAGTTTCAGTTCCCGCTGGGATACAGATACCGCCTGGGGTATGGACAGGATGGAGGAGAAGGAGCCAGAAGTGACCGTCTCAAGCATCCGGCCTATTTCAGAAAGGTGGAGTGGGCAGGGGCAACACTGTCCAGTAGGATTTTTCTGTGGTGATGGAAATTCTGTACCTGCACTGTCCAGTGTGATGACCACTGACTGTGTGCCTACTGAGCTCTTCAGATATGGCCATTGTAACTGAAGAACTGAAATTTGTAATTTAATTTTAATAAATTTAAGTAGCCACATGTGGCTAGTGGCTACCAGATTAGGTAGTACAGGAATTAGGCTTTGGTTTGAATTTTGCTTTATCATCACAGAAAGCCTAGCAGCTTCTTTTGTTCAAGATCTGTTTCTCTGGCAAGAGGGGCCTGATTTTGTGCTTCAGTCCTGAACACTCAGGGGTATGTGTCTCTGGCCACCATGTTCCTTGTTTTTTTAAAAGCCTATTTTATGTCAGTCTGGGCAATGTTTAACAAATTACCCGCACAACATTTGTAAAATGGGGGACATAAGTGATGACTTCACAGGGCCGTTGGAAGGATTAAAAGTAATGAAACTTACAAAGCACCTAGGCCAGTGTCTCTGCTCGTCAGTGGTAGATAGGAGTGACCATACACTTTTAGGTCCACACTGGGATGCTTTTGAGAGTGGAAATGCCAGAAGAGTAGGTATAAACTCAGGCCAGCTGAGACATACGGTCACTGTAGTGTTAGGCCACTTGTAACTAGGAGTAGACTGGCAGTAGTGGTCCTAGGACATCCGAGACTTTGACGAAGCTCTAGTGGTTTGGGGCAGAAGCCTAGTGCTCTCTAAACTGTATTTCCATGCCGCCTAGTAGAGTGAACGTAAGCTGTCTGTGCCTTGGCTTCGGTGTGGAGAAGAGAAGGGCCTTGTCCAGGGGAGAGGGCCCAGAGCCATAGCCAGATGGGCCATTGTAAGCATCCCCAGAAGGCCACTGGTGCTTTTTTTGGCCTCTGTTAGTAATGGGATTAGTAATACTAGGCTCTGACAGTAATGGGAAGGATCAGAGCTATCCCACATCCACCCCTCAGAGTCACAAACAGAAGGGAAGTGGAAAGCCGGAGCTCAGGCCTCGAGTCCAGTGAAGCACGTCAGAAATTTGCAGGAGCCAAAGCCATCTCATCGGACATGTTCTTTGGGCGGGAGGTGGATGCCGAGGTAAGTAGGGTTGTCCACCCTGAGCCTGGAGGCAGCAGGTGGAGTAAGAGCTTCCTCCTTGCCACTGCTTTGGGCTTTAGCACCAGGGTGTCTTGGCCGATAAGGAGTTCTTGACTCATCGGCCAAAAGATCTCCAGGTCTTTCCCTTTCTTCACCACAGCATGAAGCCAGGTCTCGTCTCCAGCAGCTCTCGGGTAGTAGTGCCATCAGCTCTTCTGACCTCTTCGGGGACATGGATGGAGCTCATGGAGCAGGTAGGGCCCTGGCGGTAAGGTGCATGCCAGGCAAGGCCCGTGGGCAGAGCTGGAGGGCCCTGTGGGCTGGGAAGGGCTTCCTGCAGGGCTTCCAGACCACCCTTTCCCTTGCTTTTACAGGTAGCGTATCTCTGGGCAACGTGCTCCCCACAGCTGACATTGCCCAGTTTAAGCAGGGTGTCAAGTCTGTGGCCGGGAAGATGGCTGTGCTGGCCAATGGCGTGATGAATTCTTTGCAGGTGAGGCTGGGGCTGCTTGACCTGGGGTGGGAGGGTAAAGCGCTATAGAGTAGTGCTTGGGGGTTGGCCGCCTCCACCACATCCAGACACTGCTGCTGGGTAGCTCCTGAGCCTGAAAGAGAGCCTTTTCTTTTCCTGGAGAGGCAGCTTCCTTCCTTTGAGCTTGGTACCAGGGCTCGGCCTCCCTAAGATGCTGCCATGTCTGCACGGATTTCCACAGCCTTGTCACCTTACTTCTCTCTCTCCTCCCTCCCCAGCTTCGAGATTAGGCAGGGCTTCCCCCTTGGGATCTGGTCACAACCCCTTTCCTGAGTCACAATAAAATACAAAACAGTCTCTGCCATGTGAGATTGGCGCCCATTTCCCCGGAGTACCCTAGTCTTGCAGGGGCGTGTTGCAGGAAAGCTGCAGGTGAGAGACTGACTTTGTTTTTTCTTTCCCCATCCCCAGGATCGCTATGGTTCCTACTGATCCAGGTGCCACGGCTCAGGCATATGGTGGCGACAACAGCAAAACCCCCATGATTCCAAGGCCAGGGGCGCTTGCTTTGTGGAAGCTGGGGAGGAATTGTTACTTTATATGTGTTGTGTGTGAGTGGGGTGGCCTTTGAGGATCTCGGGTGAGGGGGATGGGTGGTTCCAGCCTTGACCTCAGCCTGTAGACTGAGCCCTTTTATTCTCCTCCCCTCACACCCCCTCCCTTGTGTGCTAGATTACTGTCCTCTGGTCCTGCCCCCAAGCTGCTGCTCGTCCTGCCACACTGGGAGCGAGGGGAGGAGTTTCCTCAGGAGGGTTTATTCTGGGCCCAGCCCTTCCCCAAGTAGGGAAAGTGAGAAGTGTAAGGCTTTTCGGCCAGCTCTAGGATCCTTCCAGGTTGTCTGGGGTTTGGTCCCCATCCTCTGGAACCAGTGGGCAGGTCTAGAAAGAGTTCTGCTATAGACCAGCCCCAGGGTAGGGAGGCTGCTTCAGTGGCCTCTTCTGGGTGCCAGGAGAGGGCAGGGGAGGGGAAGGACCTTCGTCTGGGCCTTCTTAAGGGCTAAAACTTTATCCGCTACTGAAAGGTTTCATTTGGGATCAGACTTGAGGCCCGAGTGATCTTCTCCTGTCTCACCACCCCTTTTTACAGTGATCACTTGAGGGATACTTCTCCTGGGTGTCTCGGAGTCCTTCCATACCATCTATTGTGGAGCACAGGACCCTCTGTCCCTTCTTCCCCTGCTTGGTGTGGCCATGGTGGGTCTCATCTGCCCTGTGCCCTGCTCTGGATGCTGTGAGCGTAATGCTGGCCAAGGAAGCAGAGGACATGAGGGACAGAAACAGGCTCTTGGGGCTCAACTTTCTTCTGTGTCATCCTGGTCTTAGGGGGGCCTGGACAGCACCCCACCACTGAGAGCTTGAGGCACCTACAGAGCTGCACGCCTTGCCCCCTGGCCACTAGGCCATGTACTGTGTCATCCTTGGTGCCATCTTCCCCTGCTGTGCTGACAGTCTGGGCCCACCCTGCCCCCTGTGGGTTTGGGGTTGGGCTCCCAAGCAACACAGACCATTCTTCCCTACCCCCCCCCCCCCCCCAAAGGGACTTGACTCTCTTTCTGGACTGTTTGTATTGAAACAGAGTGGTGTCAAATAAAGCCTTGACAGGGCCCAGGGCCACTGTTGATCTGAGTCAAGTAGTGTCCTCTCTGGATCCTTGCCTCCCTGCCCAGCGCAGGCCCCTGGCCTCACTCTCTGGGCTCCCACCGATATGGGTAGGGCGTCGGTGCTGAAGCTGAGGGCACTCTCTCCAGGGCCTCCAGCTTGTCTCTTCTCTGAAAGCCAAAGGCCCCTGGCTCCTTGGCCCTGTGCTGCCGCGAGGTCCGGTGCAGCCTCGACCTCACCACCCTGTTGCACGCGGAGGAAAGAGCTGGTGTTAGTTGGCCCTTTAACTCATCTACTGAGCCATACTGCTGTGGGCAGGTGAGCAGCCTAGCAGCTCTGGACCTCATCCCAGCAGTCGGCTTGACTGGGGTGTGTTTCTCAGTGGAGTTTAAAGACAAATGAAATGTACAGCCTTAATGGAACCATTTTAAATCCAGGAAGAAAGGGTGTGTATGTGTATTATCCCTGGACTTGGCAACTCTTTTCCCTTGTAGGGACTCCTGGAATACATATGGCACCTTAGGGGTCCTCAGGGTACAGGTATAAACCACTGGTCTGGGAGATGGATGATTAGAAAGGATGGGCAGAGGGGGCCATGGGGACTTTTAGTTATTGATTTCCAAAGTGTGGGTCTGGGCCTCCGGCTCTGGAGTCCTCTGGAGGGTTCGTAATCCAGATTTCTGTGCTCCACCGCAAGCTGGAACTTGGTTAACTTGCATCGTAAACAAGCTCCCCATGTGATTCGGATGCACACCAGGATTTCTGAGCTGTCAATCAGCCAGAGGCTGGAGAGGAGGATGGGCCTGGAGAGTTCACGTGACTTGGAGCTTCAGTAGGACTGGAACTTCCAGCTCTGGCCTGGCACTCCGGGGCTCTGGGAGCCAGTTCCTGAAACTACTTAGGGGGGCTTGTCTGGGCAGGGATGAGCCCAGGATAATGTGTGTGCCCAGTGAGATGACCCCTGGCTTAGGAGGCAGGCTGCTCTGCTTGGGTCCCTGAGTGGCTTTTACTTTCTAGACAACTGCCCATTTCAGGAACTTGAAGACCACCTGTCCTTAACCTTACTCCAGTCTTGGCTGGAAGCTTGTCTTCCTCAGGCCTGTCCACAGCTGCATCCCCACTGTCCCAGTCTCGAGCAGCTGCTCAACAAATGTTTAATGAAACTCTGGCTAGAAGATTCTGCAGTGCTAACCCTTTGGGGTCAGTGTCTTTCGAGTTCTGAACCTGGCCTCGAACCCTCTGGGCTTGTTTTCTGAAGGCCCATTCCAGCTGTGAGCATCTTTCCTTTGAGAGGCTGCTGTCCTGTGCCCGAGTTGAGTCCCTCTTGGCTCATCTGAGGCTCGTCTCCAGGCTTGAGTGGTCCTCTGGCCCCTGCCTCCCAGTCCTGCTAGGATAGCTGGGACTCGGCACCCAAAACCCAAACTCGCCCCTTCCCTTCACCCGCTCAGTGTAGTGGCTTTAGACTCACCACTTACTGGATACAAGGGACTTTATTCATTTAACATACTTAACTATTAGACACAGAGGAGACTTGAAGCAGTTTTTGAAAGTGGAATTGTCTTCTTGCCTACCCTTCATCCTATCATGGTAGTGGCTCTTCCTCCAGCAGAAGGCCACCATGTTTATGTCCACCCCATACTTGCATCACTGGTGTTGCCCTTGACCATGCAAGGCCCTGCATGGTTATTCATGGTCTCTCCCCTTCCTGGAGTTGCTGGGAGGAGACCACCTTTATGTGGGGACTGTCAGCAAAAGACTAAAGCCAAGTCACCTCCTGGTGGCTTCAGCTCAGTCTGCTGTCAGCTTGGGGCCTGCCTAAAGCACAGAGGCTGACAGGGCCAAGGAGAGTAGGCCGTTACTTTTCAGGGTCACTGCTTGGCTTGGCTGATACCAGAACCCCTCTGGCTGGTCTTTGGGCTTGGGCTGTTGTTATTCAAGCTTTTCACCAGCAGAGGGCAGCATGGCACAGGAGTGGGAGAGGAGGATGGCTGGGAGTCCCAAGGGCTAGGTAGGTGGGAGCTGGATACAGGCGTTGTGGACAGGACCCTTCAGACTCAAGTCTCGGACTCGTCCGTCTCTTCAGTGGAGCCATCGCTCTCTGCATCCATCTTGCGGGCATGATGGAGGGGTCTCCAGGGGGAGCCAACCCGGGGAGGGGTTCGGGAAGGCAGGCAGCTGGCCTCTGGATTGGCAGTGGCCGAGTTGACCAGGCCTGGGATCTGGACAAGCCTGAAGGAGGGAAGAAGCCCAGAAGGCAGCCAGGTGTTTCCTCTCTAGAGACCAGGACCTCCATGCTCACTCTTGAATCTGGATGAAACCATGGGCTGTATTCCCAAAGGACTCAAACAGAGGCTACCTCTGGCCTCTGCTGGCGCCCAAACCCTTCCCTGAATGATGGGGATGTTGCGGACAAGCACCGTCACCCACAATAGGACACTGCCAGGTCCGACTGAGGTATAGCCTTCCCACAAGGGGGCAGCCTCTTCCCACCTGACACTTACAGTCGTTCCAGCTCCGCATCCATGGCTGGGTCGTGCATTAGGTCTCCTTTGTCAGGCAAAGCTCCTAGGACAAAATTGGGGGGCACAAAACTTACTCTGAGTGTCTTTCAGGCAGGCTCCAGTCAGACAGCTCCATTCCCAGCAGGTGCCTCCATGCCCCTCACCTTTATGTCTACCTACTCTGCTGACCTGGGGAGGGCTGATCTAAAAGATTTAAGAAAGAGCTCTTTCTAAAAAAAAATTAAAGTAGGTTCCACACCCAGCATGGAGCCCAACTCAGGGCTTGAGCTCACGACTCTTGAGATCAAGACCTGAGCTGAGATCAAGAGTTGGACACAACCGACTGAGCCCCTTGGTGCACCCTAAGGTGTCCCTTAAAAAAAAAATTCTTTTTAGGGGCGCCTGGGTGGCTCCGTCGGTTGGGCGGCCGACTTCAGCTCAGGTCATGATCTCACGGTCCGTGAGTTCAAGCCCCGCGTCGGGCTCTGTGCTGACAGCTCAGAGCCTGGAGCCTGTTTCAGATTCTGTGTCTCCCTCTCTCTGATCCTCCCCCGTTCATGCTCTGTCTCAAAAATAGATAAACATTAAAAAAAAAAAGAGTCTAAAAATTTTTTCAAAAAAAATTCTTTTTATTTTTAAGTATAGTTGACACCCAATGTTACATTAGTTTCAGGTGTACAACATAGTGGGTCACCGTCTCTACACGTTATGCTGTGCTCACCACGAGTGTAGCTACCATCTGTCACCATACAGCACTATTCTAGTATCATTGACTGTGTTCCCTGTGCTGTATCTTTTAATCCCGTGACTTGTTCAAGGGGAAGAGCTCTTAAGAAAAGTTTAAAAAAACGAGAACTGCTGTGGGGGCAGGAAGTTGGGGCTACCCTCTCCAACTCGGGACAAGAATCACAGCTATGAGACATCCCCAAACCTCAAGGTCACTGCACCAACAGGGCAATCTCCTTCCAAGATTAGGTGGTGGGCTGTGAGCCGTGTAGGGGGCTCAGTTCCTTCCTTGAGTCCCCAGATACTGGGCTGAAAAGGAGCCAGAGACACAGAGTATGGGCCAGCTAATCCCCCCAAATCAGAAATTATCTAGTTTTGTGCCCCCAAATCAGAGTGACCTCACTTTGGAGACAGAATGGTTAATATTGGTGCCTTAGCTCCTCAAGATGGTCTCGGGGTGAGAAGAGAAGGCTGGGTCAGAATCAGACCAAAGTCTTGCATGGCGGGGAGCTGCCAGGTGGGGGGTGGGGGGTGGGATCTGCCTCATCTCTGCTCAGCCGCAATCTCTCTGAGCTGGTTCCCTCAGCTACAAACCAAAGGAAGTAATGCTTTGATACTGGGGATGGTGAGAGGAGACAGTCTTGGCTATTCCTTGGAGCTGTTAACAGTGGAGGGAAGGGGGAGCTGAAGTCTGCAGATGGAAAGATTCTCGCCAGCAAACTGTTGAGGGGAAAAGCCCACTGGTGGTCAGGACATAGATTTGGCAGTTAACAATGCTGGTGTCCAGAAAGCCACAATCTTAAACTTACCATCTGGCTCCAGTCCAATTCCCTACTTTTCCAGAGCTTTTCAGATGATGCCTCCTGGCCCCTTTTGCTCTTCCTTAGTGGTTTTCAAAGTGTGTCCCTCAGAGCCCTCTCATTTTGTGTGCATGAATGTGTGTGTGTGTGGGGTGGGGGGAGCGGGTGCCTTGAAGACTAAGGGAACAGGACAACCCTTCTCCACAACTGGCTCCACCCTGGGGATCTCCAGATCTCTAGTTCCTACACCGGAGATGCAGGTGAGGGCAATGCTTCTCTCCATCTCCCACTCAACCCAGCCCAGCATTAGTGTTGGTAAAAGTGGTTGACTGAGTGATTGCCCTTTTTTTTTTTTTTTAAATTTTTTTATCGTTTTATTTATTTTTGAGACAGAGAGAGACAGAGCATGAACAGGGGAGGGTCAGCGAGAGGGAGACACAGAATCTGAAACGGGCTCCAGGCTCCGAGCTGTCAGCACAGAGCCCGACGCGGGGCTTGAACTCACTGACCGTGAGATCATGACCTGAGCCGAAGTTGGCCGCTTAACCAACTGAGCCACCCAGGCGCCCCTTAGTGATTGCCCTTTTTAAAGGCCCTAGAAAAAGCGAGCACGTGGGGTTAGTCCAGGCTGTGATCTTACCTAGTTAGCTTTTTCTTTCTCTTCCTATGGGCTGATTGGTGGAAAGGGCGGCAGGGCAGTCAGTTACCTAGGTGTATGAAAGAAACCCTAAGCCAACCCCACCCGCTGTCCCCTTACTCTTGACTTCTGACTCCTATTTGCCTTTCTCCTCTGGTCCAGCCAGTGGTCTTGGCGACAGCGTCACTTAGCTGAGGGGTCCGTAGGCTCATGCACACCCCAAGCATCAACTCAGAATAACGAGGCTGCTAGGTAGCATCACGCCTCAGTGAGCCCTCCATCAGTCCTGCTGTGTGCATCCTGTGTGCATCCCCAGCAGGCTTCATACCACATAAGATGGAAAGCAACTAGTTTGTACTAGGCCTACAATGGCTGGCATTTAAAGAATGTTAAATTCCCTTCCCTTGACCTCATTCCCTCAAGTGGCCAGAGGAAGGGGAAGGTTATGTGTTCTTTGAGACTCAGGAACCTGGGGCCTCAAACACACCTGGATACCTCTTGAAGAGCGAGACAAATAACAATCCCTCCAGCTCTGGTGGATGGTGGCCGGGTGGCTCTTCCCTTGGGAGAGCAGCAGGTGTGAGAGGGAGAAGAGTGGGGTGGGTGAGAAGGCCAGCCAGTGAGAATAGATGACAGACAGGAAAAACTAGGCCAGTACAGTCCTCTCTGCCCCCCCTTTTTTGTTCCCTTTCAGATTAATCAGGTTTTTTGTTTTTGTTTTTTCTTTTTCTTTTTTCTTTCCAGCTGGGAAAAAAGGCCTCCCCAGACACACCTTTGCCCTGCTTACAAATGGGATTCAGGTCTCTTTGATATATAATCTCCAAAGCCACCGAGTAAATAGCCCTGTGTCTGCCCAACCTGCAGGCCACTCCCCAAAGCAGAGCTGGGGATTCTCTGGGGAGGGGCCGGCCACACCTCTGCCACGGAGAGGCTGCTTCATGTCGGGGCAGGGCTTTGGGCGGGGAAGGCTGTCCCCTACCATGGGAGTGTGAGAGGCCGAAGAGGGCACAGTCTTTCTTGTGCACGTTCTGGCTCCCTAGGTCTCAGAGTCTGGCCCTGAGAAGTCACGGTGCAGGTGGTGATGTCCCCCCTCCTTCATGGGACCATGTCTGCCAATAGCGGCTGGCTCCTATGTGGCTTAGTATTGGGGGAGCAGGAAAGGCTAGCCATAGCTAGCTCTGGCTTACCCAGGGCTTGGTTGATTCCATGATGCTTTGAAAGAGCCACAAGGAATCCATAGAAGGTCAGTCTCTGAACGTTGCTTAGTACCTCTTTGACAAGTGCTGGGGGTGGACAGCTAGAAGGGAGAATACAGATACGAGATTCAAAGACTAGCAAGTCTGACATCTTTTCATCCATACTTTAAGGCTTAGGAGGATGCCCAAAGCTGGGACTGAGGGACCCTGTGTTCCCTGGGGGTCCTAAAACCCTGGAGGAACATGGCAGATCTCTAGAAGCAAGGCCTTGACTGTGGACAGAAAGGGCTGGCATGTTGCCTAACTGGTGCTTTCACTAGGGGAGTGGGAGGGAGGGAACAGGGAAGAGGCAATGGATGGCAACCACATCTTGGAGGAGACCACAAACTGGCTGCTCTGTCTCTAAGGAGACTTTGTGCTACACGGGACAGCTTAACCCTCCCTCTCTGCAGAGTGAATTCTTTGTACAGTGAATGTTTTCCCCTTCTCTCTACAAAGCTAAGGCCAATCTATCTCCTGGCAAGGAGAAGGGGCCCAAGCTGGTCATCTACAGCGTGGAAGTGGAAGTGATCTTCCCTAAGTGAGCCACCTGGGATGTTGTTTGGTCAATAGCCTGGTCTGGGGCGGATGGCACTGTCCTCATTTATATATGACCATCAAGGGCTCTAGAAGCCCCGGATCCATCAGAACATCTGCTAGAGACCTGTTCCAGAGCCAGCAGCCCACAGTCCCTGGGGCTGAGGTGGGGGGTCTACGTACCCATTTCTTACCTGTACTTGTGCCGGTCACACAAGTTCTCCAGGCACTGGTAGAACAGTGATGCCTCCACTCCCTCCAACATACTAGCCTCGCCCAAGGTAGGTCGCTGGCGGTGTTGCCCACTGGATGATGTTGGCACAATCACTGTGTTGGGGTTCTTGCCTGCCAGCAGGTCCTGATAGATGGCAGCCACACTCTCCAGGAATTCTGAGTACCATGATTGGGGGGGAAGGGAGTGGGCAGGTCAGGCAAGGAGGACACACTTCATCCCTTCACTGGATCCTTCCTTTCCTGTTAACTCAGCTCCTCCCCAGCCTTGGTGCTCAGTGCTTGGTGGCTGGGAGCAGGAGCCCTCAACCTCGTGTGACCACCGCACTCATGAGCAATGATATGAACGTGTGTTTCAGCTCAGTGTCCCTCCTCCAGGGACTTGTTCCTAGACCAAGTAGAGGCCCTATTACATACTTTCAGAGCACCCTGTGCTTCTTTGTAGCGCTTTTCCAACCATGAATTTTCTGAATAATTATTTGTTTGCTCTGCCTTCCAGCTGGAGTGGAAGATCCGTGTATAAAGGTAGGGATTGTGCCTTGTCAGCCTTCCTGCCCCAGCACCTAACACAGTGCTGGGCACATATTAAATTCTATACATACTTTTTTTTTTTTAATGTTTCTTTATTTTTACAGAGAGAGAGAGAGAGAGCGTGAGCACATGAGCAGGGGGAGGGGCAGAGAGAGAGGGAGACATAGAATCTGAAGCAGGCTCCAGGCCTGAGCTGTTAGCACAGAGCCGGATGTGGGGCTTGAACTCACAAGCGTGAGATCATGACCTGAGCCGTAGTTGGAAGCTCAACTGACTGAGCCACCCAGGCGCCCTACACGTACTCTTTAAAGAGCTAACGTGTGCACACTTCCACTGGTGAGCCCCATCTCCCTTGCGAGGCCACTTGCTTCTCTGACTCCGGAAAGCATGGCGGAATACCAGGGTGGAAAAGAACGCCACAAGCTGCTCATTTGTTACACATTTGGAAGTGTTTGCAAATGTTAGGAGTCGAGCCAGTGTTAGTAACCAGTGACTTGTGGCCCATTTCACAGCTGACTGGCACACACTGCTGCTGGCCGGTCCTGGGGCATTGCGAGAAGGCCCGGAAGGATCTCCCAGACACAGCTCCTCCTTCTCCAGGGCCCAGGAGCTTCAGGGAAATGGGAAATAGATGCCTGCAGCTGTTAAGAGCAGGTGGCAAGACCCCAGGCTCCAGCCCCTGCCGGTTCAGGCCCTTGGGCTGCCATCAAGAAAACAGAATGTGGCGCCTGAGAGAGGCCAGGGCTGGCTGGGGCCACCGGCTGGCAGGGAGGCCATGTCCAGGCTCCAAGGACAGCCTTCTGTTTACTGGAAGAGCCCGTTTGAAACAAGTTTGTTTACGGACACAGTCAGCAATTTCTGAACCCGACACTCCATTAGATGTCGTTGTGTGCTCTGTGGGAGCTGCTGTCCGTTGGTATTTACTCATCTATTTCTATTACACCTGATTCCAGAAAGGATTTAAGGGCACAGCTGGTGTGTATGGGGAGCAGAACTGGCATGTGAGTGAGACAGGACTGGTGTCTGCTTATTAAAGTTGTGTGGGTGGGAGGATGTGTGCCCACACACGGAGTCGGGGCCAAGGGAGATCACTGCCCCCTGGCGGCAGTGATACAGCACAGCACCTAAGAGGACCGGCTCTGGAATGGGCCCTCCGTTCGGGTCTGGGCTCCACCACTCACTAGCTCTGAGACTTTGGCTCCTCACCTCTAAGCTTATCTCTGACAGGACCCATCTCTTAGGGCTGTCATAAGGATTAAAGTCAGTGCTCTGCCTGGCACATGGTAAGTTCTCGATAAATGGTGAATCTGTTGCGTACTGTTACAGTAGCGTGCATTGTTCTAGTCATTGCCATTATCACCCAGATGGATTTGCCGCACTGCTGACTGCAAACACGGCGGTCTTCCGTGACTTGAGGAGGCGGAGAGAGTAGGCTCCGCAGACTGAATCTTGTGACCACCTGTGGGAACTAGACATCCTGCCCGGGCCCTGTGGCGAAGCATGCCTCCACCGAAGGGAGTGGGGGAGGGAAATGTGTGTGCCAGGCACCAGATGGAAAGGGTACCAGGGCAGGACAGGCAGATGTGGCCCTGGCAGGAGCCACATGGGGCCCTGGAAAGCTCTCACCTGAGTAGTAAAACTGGATCTGGAAGGCAAAAAGGAAATCTGAAAAAGACATCAAGCAGTCCATGGCGTCATCCATGAGCACAATCCTGAGGGGGGAAAGAGAGAGAAGATGTGAGAGAATGTGTCTGGGGGTGGGGATGGGGAGCACGTCGGTGAGCTCCTTCTGGGGCTACAGTCTTTCTTGGGGCAGCAAGACACTCGGGAAAGGTCCCCAAAGCCAGCTCCTCCCAGTCACCTCACTTCTCCATCACTTGGGCTCTGCCACCAAGCTGAACTGAGCACACGACCAAGGACAGGCTCCCGGGTCAGTCTCCGTGGCACCAGCTAGCGGATGGAGCATGGGGAGGAAGGAGGCGGGGGGCAGCAAGGAGAGGTGCAACTGTAATACAGCCAAGATTTCTTTTCATATACTTAAGCAGTAAATCCTTTCATCCAGCAGTGAGGACCATTTAGTTCAGAATAAATACAACTGGGCAGAAAAGGCAAAAAGAACAGCCAGGAAGCTTAAAGGGGTCTTGGCAAGTGGCACTGAGATTTAATAAGCTTCCAAGGGCCTAAGCGACTACAGGCACCTCCGTCCTGGGACACAGAAGGCAGACAAGGGAAGAGGGTAGAGAGCTACCGGGGCCTCTGCACTTGAGAGGGTCAAAGAACACACCCTGTCTTGTGACGCTGTGGCGGCCATGCCTCTCCTTGCTCTCTGCTCCCACAAGCAGACCACCCCCTGGGTTCTCATCTCCAGGCCCTCCCACCTCATAGGAAGAAAACCATCTGACTGATCAGGCCATGGCCATGTTTATACCATGCTCAGGGTCTCATCCAGGAGGGCGCAGGAAGGGAAGGAAATTAGCACTTGCTGGGCTCTATTCATGTGCCAGGCAGGGTGCCAAAGCTATCTGCTGAAGGGGAGAGGGGCCCCCAACATGTTTCTCACTGGCCCGACTGGCCCGACTGGCCTTATCTTTCCTTTTTTACAAAATTGTTTTATTCTGCTCTCTTGTGTATTTTTGTTAATCTTTACCTCCTTGTGTCAGAGGACCCCCAAACTGGCACCTGGATCAGCTCCGGAGACAGCCAGCCAGCACTGCTCACCTCGGGGGGGTGGGGGGGGCGCTTTAGAGGGAATATAACGTAAGGTGCCCCTGCAACTATGCAAGGCAGCTGGCCCTGGTTTCAGATCTCTGCGGAGAGAGAAAATGCTCCTATATCTAGTCTGTCTGTCTGTCCGTATGAATTAATTATTAAGGTAGGCTCCATGCCCAGCATGGGGCTTGAACTCACAACCTTGAGACCAAGACCTGAGCTGAGATCGAGAGTTGGATGCTTAACTTACTGAGCCATCCAGGTGCCCCTCTTAGTCTTTAGTTCTAATAACGACAACAATAGAAGCAGCATGTACTGAGTACCTACTTCATAGCAGGCAACTGTGCAAGGTATTTAACTATATTAAATTTTCTCTCACAACATTTCTATGAGGTAGGCCTTGCAATTATGTACATTTTACAGGTGAAGGGACTAAGCAGAGAGGTCACCTTGCTGAGACCACATAGCTGATGAGTTTGCTCGACTCCATAGGCCATGGGACTTTCCATTAGGTCACACTGCCTCTTTTAAAATAAAGATACAGAATATAAACACTAACATTTTATTCCTTAATTTCTGTGGTTAACTTATCTTCTTTCTTTTCTCCTATATTTTAAGGGCTTACTATTCCTCATGCGTCTCTTGGGGAAGAAAAAGGCTGCCCCAACTACCAGAGTTGAGCATTCAAATTCTAGCTGGAAAAAATTCAAGGCCAGAGGGCGGGAAGGAGCAATGCTGCTGATGGTCACAGGAGGGCGCCCTGGTCCCTCGATCAGCAGCTCTTCGGACCAAATGCTGAGCCACAGACCAGGTAGTTGCCCCCATTTCTTCTAACCCATGAGAACCCAGGCAGGCAAAAAGGAAGCGAGAGGGCACAGAGCCCAGATTCTGATATCCGGATTGGGAGGGAGAGGCGCTAAAGGGCAGAGAGAAGTGGGGTAGGTCAGACTGGGGTTAGCAAAGACACCCAAACTTCAGAGGAAGAGCAAGCTCTCCCAGAGGACTCAGGCGGGTAGAGCCACCCCAAAGTTTTTCCGTCCAGGCTCAGCAGAGAAGAAAAAGGTCCCCGAGGAAGGACGCCAGTGACCTTTCCTTCCTGCCCTACTCCCAGGACAGCTAAGAACCCGAATGGCCTGAAGTTAATTACTAGGGAAGAGCACTGGGCTGAGAACGTCCCCAAGCAGGAAACCACAAAGGGGAGTCAAAGCCTTTGAAGATGTTACTTGGCTTCTCTTCCTTATCATCAACCTGGACCCAGTGCTCCTGTTTATAGCAATTACCTCCACGCACTATATCTTTCTTTATCTATTTCTTCATTTATACTGAGATATAATTCAAGTACCATAAAATCCCTTTAAAAGTGTACGGTGTGTTTTAGTATATTCACAAAGTTGTGCAACCACCACCACTGTCTAATTCCAGAAGTTGTAATTCTTGCTAATCAGCATGCTCCCAAGACAGGCCCTGCCACACCAGGGCTTTGAAGCCAATTGCCATAAGCATCGTCGTCTCTCAGCCACAGAGAGGACAAGAAGCTGCAAACAGGCCCACCCTTCCAGCTTCGGAACTGGGCTGCAGCCTTCTGTCCGCGGCCATTCTGAACTATGAACATTAGCAGCCTCTTCTAAGACAGGCAGCTGGGGAGAAAGGAGAGCACAGCCGTCAGAGGGCAGGGGACCCACCATGTGAGCGTGTCAGCCTCAGCCCTGTGTGCGCGCTGGTCTCCACCCTGGCTCTTCGGTGGGCTGAAATGGACACCGGTCACGAGGGACCAGCAGGGTGGCTGGGGGAGGCAGACAGTGGCAGGGGCTCTCTTTTTGAGGGACATGTGGCCGGATCCCAGCAGCATGCGTGCAGAGGACAGAGGGGTTTTCTTGACTGCAGGCAGTGCGACTGACTGCCAAAAAAGCCAACTGGATCTCAGCTTTCATGAACGGCAAAACCACCCCCTACTCTGCTCAGCCAGAGACCTGGGAGTCCTCCAGACTTCCTGGAAACTGCCTCCCTTGCCCGACCCACAGCAATCACTCTCCAGGTCCAGCAATCCCACCCTAACATGTCTCTTGAATCTGCTGACTGCTCGCCACCTCCACAGCCACCGCCCGTGCCCGCCTCCGTGTCTTTCTCGTGGGCCACTGGATGACCTTCTGCCTGGCTTTCTGCAACTACCCTTGCCTCCTTCTACTTAAGTATCCACACTGTGGTCACAAAAATGTTTTTTTTTTTTTATGTGAACTTGACCACTTTACAATTCTGTTTAAAGCCCTTCATGGGCTTCCCATTGACCTTAGAACAAGATCTGGCACTCTTATCCTGGCTTTTGAGTCCACGTGATCTGCTCTGTCTCCCCTCACCCCCCACCCCTCTAGACGCACCGGAGGCCACAGGCAGCCTCCCTTGCTGTATTCCACACTGACCCTAACATTCTCCCCAGTGCTCCCTCCTTCCTCATGCCCTTCAGACCAGCCAGTCCTTCTACCTGTAATGCTCTGGGCCTTTCATGCCACCCTCCCTACCTATCTGATGCCCACTCATTCTTCACATCACGCCTCTTTGGGAAGCCTTCCCCACTCCAGGCTAGGTAGAGGTTGGCCTCCCTGCTACCAGCTTCCGCGGTTCTCTGTGACCTCCTCACACTATTCATGTTTGTCTTTGCCCGCAGACTAGAAGATCTCCAGGTGATAACTCGGTTTCTCAGCTTGTTGCTTGATTCCAGGGTCTGGCGTGTGCAGGGCCCATAGTAGGCACTCAGTAAATATGTGGCTAAACGGAGAAGAGGGGCCTCAGTACTCTTTTCTTTTCTCCTCTCCAGGAGACACCTGGATACTACATTCAGTTCTGGACAGTCCATTTAAGGGGAATAAACTAGAGTCACGGAAGAGGGGGTCAGAGTGCTAGTGAGTCTATAAACCATGATATCAGACAAATGACTGCATTTGATCCTTCAGCTTAGAAGAGAACTAGGGAAGAAGCACAGGCTGAGACCTGACTCTTGAAGGCCTGCCCCTGAGGAAGATGTCACAGGGATCGAAAGCTTGGTTCTGGAAGGCCTCCAAACTGCCCAGCTCTGGGATTATGGCTGCTTTGTGAAGGAGCGAGCTGCCTGTTGCTAGAGATATTCAAGCAGAAGCCTGAAGGTCTGTACTACTCAAAAGCATGAGAGCGCTTCCTCCAGCTCTGACAGACTGTGTCATCCCAAGGGTGGCCAGAACTAACAGCTTTTCCGTTAGTGCTGGTTCTGAAGTTTGCTGTTTGGAGGACTGTGGCTGCAGAAAAGTCTGAAAGACTTAGAAAAATGCTCTCAGAAGCATCCTATGTTGCAGTGTCCATCTCCAAACTACTGCTCTGACCCTTGAAAATTCTGGGCATCTGGCACTGGAATCTCGGAAGAACTGTGACAAGGCAGGCAGGAGGCTACAAGTCTGTCTTTGCTTTTGGTGACAGGGACGACCCCGGGCTGTGGGCCCTCGGTCCTGTGGGCAGCTCCTTCATCCTGAACTCAAACTTGTCAACACTCCCAGAGGGCTCACAAAGGAATCTCTTGGAAACGAGGTCATCCACATGTGCTGTTCTCCAGTTGATGGCAGTTGGCTCAACACCCCTTCCTGCCAGAGGCCTCCTGCTAACGTGCCAGCTGCTTCTGACACCTGGAGGAGCCGGGCGGCCACTGCTTTGAGGTGGAGCCAACAAGGCGCTGTTGCCAACAAGAGTCTGTACAAATCTGTTGGATCATGGAAGGATCCTTGCAGGCCGTGCCTTAGGACTAGAGAGAGGGACTGTGGGAGAGAAGTAAAGGCAGTCCAGTTCAGGTTGGCTCTGAGCAGAACCATGTGAAGGGTGGAGTCCAGGGCAGGCAACTGGAATGAAGAAAGAACACTTGGCAGGGTCAGAGCTAATCGCGGGGGGCTGGCCCTTCTCTCCCTCCCTTGCTGACTTCCAACAGCTGGGATGGGCTGGCTGGCTGGGCGTTAAGTGGGTGCCAGGGAAGCAATAGCTTCCAGTCTGAATCTACCAACTTGCCAACTTTCTATGCACCGCCGGGTCAGTGTCCCTAGACAAATGACATGAGCTGCACCTGTTTACCTACAGTTCTGGGTTAGCAGCCCTGGGATCAAATCCCAGCTCCACCACTCACTGGCCACATTATCTTTTCTCTCTGAGCTTCATTATCCTCATCTGAGAAGAGGAGATAATCATAATTCCTATTTTATGGGATTCTTGTGAAAAGTCCCTACGATGTCCTGCGCTTAGTGTATGATGAACACTCACAAGTGTTAGTTGCTATCAATAAGTGTATTCTAGTTGGCTTAAGGTGCTGGAAGAACTCGAAATAGCAAGCAAAAATATAGCTCAGAGGAAGTAAGTGCTACCATCACTCAACCACGCAGAGGCTCTCGGGCGGAAGCCAGCTATCCAGTTTCGAGTCCACTTTGGGGGGAAGCCAGCCCTCGGTCAGGGCCAGAAAGAAGAGCCACCTTCCATGGCTGCACTGCTTTTAGGAGGTCACATGACCAGGGTCTCTCAGGGCTGAGGTGAGTCCCAAAGCCTGTTGGGCTCACAGTGCACCTTGGGGGACTGTCCTTTTGTATCCGGCCAAGAGTGAGGTTGAAGCCACACGCTGGCCACCTTCCGCAGGTCGGGGGAAGAAGCTGCTGCCGAGGTTTCCTGGGACACTTCCTTAGGGTTGTGACACTTCCTCTTCTGGACTGTGTGGGATGCACCCCCATGCCGCACAAGCTGCCACAAGTCCAGGCCCGCAGAGGAGCTTGGGAGGTCTGGGTCATTGTTCTCCCCTGGCTCCAGCCTGGGGTACCCCAAACCCCACCTGCCCTGTAGTGCCTAAGCTTGATCCGGGGAGTGCAGACAAGAAAACAACAATGGTTAATATTCATTAGGGGTTTACTGTGTCAGCAATATACAGCCATCATTTCATTTCCTGCTCATACTAATCCTATGAGGCAAGTCCAATGAATATCTTGCTGAGAACACAGAGGTTCAGAAGCTTGGCCAACGTTGCAGGTACAAGTGCAAGAGCTGTCATTCAAACACAGGTCTCTCTGACTCTAATCACAGCTGCACCTGGAAAGAAAACGTAGGCTCTGTGCTCTCGAGTGGCAATAACATCTTCCTGCTGGTGGCGCTGTCCCTTCTCCCACTCCCGGAGTTTGTTAGCAAGTACACAGCGACTGCCCCCAGGAGGGCTGGAAGCTGAGGCCTCATCCGCTACCCCCTGCAGAGAGCTGGAAGGCCCAGCAACAGCCATCCAAACCCCATTATCCCAGCCCCTCCCAAGAAGCCTTATAGTTAGGGGAGAACTGTTCCTCGCTCTTAGGATAAAGACCAAATCCAACGCATGGCCCTGTGAGGCCCTCATTTCCCCGTCTGGTCCCCAAACTCCTCAAACTCCAGAACCACTGGCTTCTCAAAGCTCCTCTAGGTTGACTGTTAAAAACTGAGAACAAACTGAGGGTTGATGGGGGTGGGAGGGAGGGTGGGTGATGGGTACTGAGGAGGGCACCTTTTGGGATGAGCACTGGGTGTTGTATGGAAACCAATTTGACAATAAATTTCATATATTGGAAAAAAAAAAAAAAAAAGCTCCTCTAGGTCATGACTGGTGAGAGCCTGGCTTCTTTTCCAGGCTGCCGATTTCCCCTAGACACTTTTTTCACCTGCCACTCATCGCTCCCTACCTCAGTGCTACCCGTGCCTTTTGTTTTAAATGAAATATTTAAAGCCTCAGAAAGTTACCCAGAACATCACAAAAACCTGCGTACCCCTGGCCACCGTCATACACCTTAACATTTTGCTCTCCTTGCTTCAGTTTTTAAAGCTTTGTAAAATGCTACACATAACGTTCAAGCCACCTGCGCGCCCTCCCGCATCCCATCCCTCTACGCTTCTTCCTCTGAAATCACCACCGAAACTTGGCGGTTTAGCATCGCTCTACATGTTTCTCAATACTACGTGAACTCACACGAATGCCTATATTCTTAAAACATGATTGGGGCGCCTGGGTGGCGCAGTCGGTTAAGCGGCCGACTTCAGCCAGGTCACGATCTCGCCGTCCGTGAGTTCGAGCCCCGCGTCAGGCTCTGGGCTGATGGCTCGGAGCCTGGAGCCTGTTTCCGATTCTGTGTCTCCCTCTCTCTCTGCCCCTCCCCCGTTCATGCTCTGTCTCTCTCTGTCCCAAAAATAAATAAACGTTGAAAAAAAAAAATTAAAAAAAAAAAAAAAACATGATCTAGCTTTGTTTTGCTTGTTTTCAAACTCTACACATCATTCTGGAACTTGACGTTTTGAGACAGATCGGTGTTGGTGCATAGATTTCTACCTGTATCCATTTCTTCAGCTGGTGTACAGAATTCTGTGGATGGTATGATGCTGCTGCACTTTATCCTTTCTCTGCAGAGGGACTTGCAGAGCGTTCCAGTGGGAGCTGCTACAAATAATGCTGCATATTTCCTTATAACAAGGGACACCTGTGAACTTCTTTAGATTTGCCTACGTCGCCCCAAAGTGATAGTACCACTTTATGCTGCCACCAGCACTTTATGAGAGTTCCACATCCTCACCCACGCTTGTGTTATCAGACTTTAAAATTTTTGTCATTTGATGTGAAGTGGCATCTCAATTTCATTGGCCTTTCCCTGATTACTAGTGAGTTTGGGCATGAAAATATGCCCATATGCTTATCAGCTCTTAGAGTTTTCTGTGGATTGCCTGCTCATATGCTTGGGCTATTTTTCCACTGAGGTTCTTCATCTTTTCCTTATTGATTTGTAGGAGTTCTTTATAAAACTCTTTTTAGAAGAAAAAATTCTGCAGACCAATCTGTTGTTAGACATGCACATAAATCTCCTCTTCTCGTTTCTTACTTGTCTTTCAGCTTTGTTTATGCTATCTTTGGTTGAACTGAAATTTTTAATTCTTTTTTTAAATTTATTAAAAACATTTTTAATGTTTGTTTATTTTTGAGAGACAGCCCGTGCACAAGTGGGGGAGGGGCAGAGCGAGAGGGAGAGAGAGAATCCAAAGCAGGCTCTGTGCTGTCATTGTAGAACCTGATGCTGGGCTCAAACCCACAAAACGGAGAGATCATGACCTGAGCTGAAGTTGGACGCTCAACTGACTGAGCCACCCAGGTGCCCCTAAAGTTTATTTATTTATTTTGAGAGAGAGAGAGGGAGGGAGGGGCAGAGACAAAGAGAGAGAGAATCCCAAGCAGGCTCCATGCTGTCAGTGCAGAGCCTGATGCAGAACTCGAACGCACAGACTGGGAGATCATGACCTGAGCTGAAATCAAGAGTCAGATGCTTAACCAACTGAGCCACCCAGACATCCCCTGAGAATTTTAATTCTTAATTCCCTGGTAGTCCTGGGGTTTAGGGATGGCTGGGGTTCAATTTGCCATCAGGGAATTCTTGCTTTTCTATCTGATAATTCTCTTTGCTCTAGAAAGTCAGCTCTACTGCGGGGCAAGGACTGTTATTTTTTCACTGCTCTGTTCTCAGCACCTGGAAGGTACTCGCAATGAATGCTGACTGAATGAATAAATGAATGCAATTTTTTTTTTGCGGTCAAGTTGATCAATCTCGTCCACTGGGCTTCGGCTCTTTGTACCTTAAGAATTCTTTTACTACCTGTTGGCCATAAATATATTTTTCTCTATTCTCTTTTAAGAGTATTTTAGTTTTGCATTTCATATTTAGGCTTGTCATCTATGTGAAATTGACTTCTGAATATGAAATTGACTTCTGAATATGATATGGAGTAGGAATCTAACTTGATTTTTCCCTATGTGAATAACCAACTGCCGCATCAATTCTTCTTGAATTGATCCCCTTTCCCTACTGCTCTGCAATATTGCTTCTTTATAGGGGCGCCTGGGTGGCTCAGTTAGTTAAGCGTCCGACTTCAGCTCAGGCCATGATATCACGGTCCATGAGTTCAAGCCCTGTGTTGGGCTCTGTGCTGACAGCTCAGAGCCTGCAGCCTGCTTCAGATTCTATGTCTCCCTCTCTCTCTGACCCTCCCCATTCATGCTCTGTCTCTCTCTGTCTCAAAAATAAATAAAAATTAAAAATTTTTTTAAAAAGTATTACTTCTTTATAGATCAACTTTTTAAAGCTTAAAAAAAATTTTTTTTCATGTTTTTATTTATTTTTGAGTGATACTGTTAGATGGCAAGTCAGAGCTGGGGAAGATATCCAGGCAGAAAGCTATTGTAGGGGAGAGGCATAAAGAAAGACACCAAGAAAGCATAAAGCTGTATTGTCATGCACGGTATGAAGTCTGGCATATAGAAGATGCTTAGGAAACAGCTGAAAAATGAATACAGGAATCAATCCCCATTTACCAGTTATACTTTTCTAAAATAGGTAATATTTTTTGAGGGCTGTGTGACAGGCATTTTACATGCATTATCTCATTAAATCCTCAAATCAATTTTATGAGGCAGGTGTTGTCATTATTTCCATTTTACAGATGAAGAAACTGAGGCTTAGAGAGACTGCTCACTGTCATAAGCCAGTAAGTGAAAGAATTTGGGATTTGAATCCAGGGCTGTCTGGCTCCAGCACCTGAATCCTGCCTTTGTGACACAGGGACCAGCTGAAAAGTGAACCTCTTAAATTGGGATGAGTTACTAGGTCTGAACTAGATTCCTTAGGAGTTTGTGTGTTTTCCAGGCATTGTCTGTGTCTAGCACATATTATTACCCACTAGAAATCTGGCCTTCAGGGAGGGAGACGTGAGGTAAATTGTGTTTTAAAATGACAAGAGAGAGAATGAAATGTAAGTCCATTTGATGGGATCGATTCTAAAATGCCAGAATGAGACTGGCTTTCAATGCACTAAATCAATACTCCTCAAAGTGGATGACCATTAGCATCACCTGGCAAGTGTTTGGAAATAGGAGTTTCGGAGCCCCACCTCAGATCCCCTGAACTCTGGGGATGGAGTCTGCCATCTGTGGTTTTAATAAGCCCTGCAGGTGACCCTGTGTCAACTTGCACCCTGAACGGGTTACAGGTGTGAGGGTCCTCTTGGCCCAGCAGGGAGGAGGCCAGAGCCTGCAGGCTGATTACAGGCCAAGTCATCTTTACTGACTTTTTGTTATGTGTATATTATTTTCTGAGTGTTCTGAAGTGAAAAAAGGCCAGAAATAACTGCCTTAGGGGGCTGAGAAACTTCTTGTTTATTTTTTTTTTAATTTTTTTTAATGTTTATTTTTGAGAGAGTGACAGAGACAGAGCATGAACGGGGGGCAGGGGGCAGAGAGAGAGGGAGGCACAGAATCAGAAGCAGGCTCCAGGCTCCGAGCCTCGGCACAGAGCCTGATTCGGGGCTCCAACTCACGAACCATGAGATCATGACCTGAGCTGAAGTCGGATGCTTAACTGACTGAGCCATCCAGGGGCCCTTCTTCTTGTTTATTTTTAAAAATCTGGTAATAATAATAATGCCAACATTATTTTAACGGCAAGAAACTATTACTTATTGAATGTCTACAATGTGCTAATATGCATACATTTATAAAATATATATTTTTTCTAGTTGTTGAAAGTTACACTGTACTCGGAGTGAGTTAGTATTATTCCCCATTTTACAGATATGGACACAAGGCTTAGAGAAGTTATGAGAAATCCCCAAGGTCATCCAGTTAATGGGGCCCCAGTGGCACGTACATCCAGGTCTTTCCAATGCTATGATGCTTGTGCTCTTATAGGTCAGGGTTAAGACTACTACTTCTAACATTGAAAGTTTACTCTGTGCCAGGCATTGTTTTAAGCACATTATGTACTTCTTCAATTATTACAACTATTATTATTTCCATTTGATAAATGAAGAGAATGAGGCTCAAAAAAAAAACCCAAAAAACCAAAAAAACAAAACAACTTTCCCAAGGGCACAAGCTGGTGGACTGTGAAACCAGGATTTGAACTCAAGAAGTCTGGCTCGAATTGCCAGACACGGCAAGGTGCTTCTCACCTTCAGGAAAGCCTTCCGGTCCAGGGAGGAGGGAGACAGAGATGCTGTGGTGATCATTCAAGGATAAAACCTCTTGATGACCCCCCACTGCTACAGGAATGTGAGAGGTGGAGGGCATCTGGGGCTAGGCCTGTCTTGCAGCCCATCTGCCATCTTTCCTGTGCCTCTGGCTCACACCTGCTGCTCCAGGGCCTGGCCGCGGTGCTTGCCGTCCATGACTCAGGCACACGTGGAGACGCCATGCCCCCGAACAGGCTCTGCTGTGCAGCTGCGTGTGGATTACATTCTTCCATGCACACATCATCGCAGCCTGGAGCCTCCTTCTGTGGCCTGTCCCCAGACCTCAGGGCCCTGAGAAAAGTAAGCCCAGCCATGACATGGGAGAGTGCGATGCCTCTTCTAGCAACAGTAACTGCCTTGGAGACCTAACCACCTCCATTTGCGATTTTGATCAGAAGCCTGGCCTTGTGTGAGGAAGTTGGGATCTCGATCTTTGGGACAAAGTAAGAATAGCTTAAGCCATCAGAGAGCACTTTCTGGGATATAGACAAGTTTTGTACCCACATGCCAGCTGGAGTGGAGTGAGCAAAGATTGGCATTGGGGAGGCGGGGTTGACACAAAGCCTAATACACAGGGAGCAAACTAACTTCCCCTGATTCTGAATTCACCTCTAACTTCTTTTTATTTTATTTAATTTTATTTTTTTATTTTTATTTATTTTTAAATGTTTATTTTTGAGAGAGAGAGAGAGAGAGTGTGTGTGTGTGTGTGTGAGCAGGGGTGGGTGGGCAGAGAGAGGGAGACACAGAATCGGAAGCAGGAAGCAGGCTCCGGCCCCTGAGCTGTCAGCACAGAGCCCGATACTGGGCTCGAACTCATGAAGCATGAGATCATGACCTGAGCCAAAGTCAGACGCTTAAACAACTGAGCCACCCAGGTGACCCTCACCTCTAATTTCATAGCCAGCATCCTGAGGATTGTCCTAGGCCCTTCTGTTGTTTCTACCTGCATTCCCATAATCCCCTCACACTGCTACCAGCATGGACTATCAAACAGCAGGCTTCCTGGAGGGGATAAGCTTTGCTTCCAGCCACAGCTAGGGGGATACCACTGCTGAAGTCTGTTGGTATCAATAATTGTAAGAATCCAAGCATTTTAGATGACTGTGTTACTTCTATTTTTATTTAAAAATTTTTAAAATTTACATCCAAGTTAGTTAGCATATAGTGCAATAATGATTTCAGGAGTAGATCCCAGTGATTCATCCTCTATGTTTAACACCCAGTGCTCATCCCAATAAGTGTCTTCCTTAATGCCCCTTACCCATTTAGCCCCCCACCACAACCCCTCCAGCAACCTTCAGTTTGTTCTCTGTATTTAAGAGTCTCTTATGTTTTGTCCCCCTCCCTGTTTTTTATATTATTTTTGCTTCCCTTCCCTTATGTTCATCTGTTTTGTATCTTAAATTCCACATATGAATGAAGTGATATTTATCTTTCTCTAATTTTGCTTAGCATAATACCCTCTAGTTCCATCCACGTAGTTGCAAATGACAAGATTTCACTCTTTTTGATTGCCGAGTAATACTCCATTGTCTATATATACCACATTTTCCTTATCCATTCATCCACTGATGGACATTCAGGCTCTTTCCATACTTTGGCTATTGTCCATAGTGCTGCTATAAACATTGGGGTGCATGTGCCTCTTCGAAACAGCACACCTGTATTCTCTGGATAAATACCTAGTAGTGCAATTGCTGGGTTGTAGGGTAGTTCTATTTTTCATTTTTTGAGGAACCTCCATACTGTTTTCCAGAGTGGCTGCACCAGTTTGCATTCCCACCAGCAGTGCAAAAGGGTTCCTCTTCTCTGCATCCTCACCAATACCTGTTGTTGCCTGACTTGTTAATGTGTGCCATTCTGACAGGTCTGAGGTGGTATCTCACTGTGGTTTTGATTTGTATTTCCCTGATGATGAGTGATGTTGAGCATTTTTTCATGTGTCTGTCAGCCATCTGGATGTCTTCTTTGGAAGAGTGTCTATTCATGTCTTTTGCCCATTTATTCACTGGATTATTTATTTTTTGGGTGTTGAGTTTGATAAGTTCTTTATAAATTTTGGATACTAACTCATCTGATATGTCATTTGCAAATATCTTCTCCCGTTCCACTGTTGCCTTTTAGTTTTGCTGATTGTTTCTTTCGCTGTATAGAAGCTTTTTATCTTGACGAGGTCACAATAGTTCATTCTTGGTGTTATTTCTTTTTTTTTTTTTAATTTTTTTTTTTTTTTTTTTTGAGACAGAGAGAGACAGAGCGTGAGCAGGGGATGGGCAGAGAGAGCGGGAGACACAGAATCTGAAGCAGGCTCCAGGCTCTGAGCTATCAGCACAGAGCCTGATGCGGAGCTCAAACTCACAGACTGTTAGATCATGACCCGAGCTGAAGTTGGACGCTTAACCGACTGAGCCACCCAGGCGCCCCACTTGGTGTTACTTCTAATCTTGAGTGCTTACACATATCAAATTGTTTGGAAGGGTCTGGAAGTTGGGTGGGGCAAGTGCGAAGCTGAGGCTGCTAGGGGTTGAAAATCCTACAGAAGGTCACCCTCATTAACTTGCCACCAACCTTTCAGGAAAGGAGGACAGTAACTGTTCTGGAGTGACAGAAACCAAGGTGAGATGTCACAGAGTGGTGGCAGACAGTGACTGAGGCCCAAAGGGGTCCTCTTCTACACCTAATGTTAAGCTCCTTGAGGGGAAGAACAGCATCTATTCATCACTGTATCCCCAGTGTACATAATCGCTCCTGGCATTCAAGAAATACCTGATGGAATGAAGTTCTGCTACAACATGGGTGAACCGTGAAAACACTATGCCAAGTGTAAGAAGCTAGTCACAAAGGACCACATACTATATGATTCCACTCATTTTAAATGTCTAGAATAGGCAAATTTATAGAGACAGAAAGTAGATTAGTGGTTGCCCAGGGCTGGGGAGGAGGGAAGGATTGGGGAGTAGTGGCTAAGGACTGCAGGATTTCTTTTGGGGGTAATTAAAATATTCTAAACTTGATTGTGCTGATGGATATGAATATACTCTGTGACTATAATAAAATCCCAATGGATTTTGTTTTAAGTAGGCTTCATGTCCAGCACAGAGCCCAATGCAGAGCCCAACGTGGGGCTTGTACTCATGACCCTGAGATTAAGACCTGAGCTGAGATCAAGAGTTGGACCAGAAACCCCAAGCTGTTAAAAATTTTTAATGAATATATAAATGAATGAACGAACAAATGAATATAGGATACAGTGGCTGATGTTTGTTCTTCGAGTTACTGAGAATCATGGACTTTTTGAACTACGTAAAATGCCTGACAAGGGATGTCATTCATATGTTCATTCAATCGGGAGACACTTAATGGAGTGTGTAGCACATATCTAGGTACTGGTCTGGGCAACAGGGATCCAGCAGCAAATAAGACTGGTACAGATCCTGCCTGCCCTCATGGAGCTTACACTTACTTGGAGCTTACTTACACTTACGGTTCCTTTTCTCTGGGAAGATTTTAGTTAGAGATCACAGCTGATTTTTATTATTCAGCTATGTAGAAATCATAGTACCGTCTTTGAGAGTTTTTTTCCCCCAATTTGGGGCTGAATCTTCCTTAAAATAATCTGACCTCAAGGGGCACTATCATTGGAAATCTGAAGGTAACTCCAGCTGGCTGCTCTTAAATTACAAGAGATAATCTCCCACATTTTATTGTCAACTATGGAAAAAAAAAAAAATCTAAATCTCCTTTGGATAGCAGATCAGTTAAAATGATAAAACCCGAATTGCTGCTTTTACCAGGGGCCAAGGGCCACTGGAAAAGGTAAGTATCCACTGGACAACGCAGGGAAGAAGATTTTGGTTGCGTGACCACTAAACAAGTTTTGCACATGACCAGCAAAATCAGCGTGTGAGCTGTGAACTGCAGAACAGCCCGCCCCGGTGTGAGGCTGGAGTCTGTCGCTGGCAGCGGAGGGGATGGTTGGCTCACCTCAGAAGGACTCAGATGGTTCTTGGTGCAGCGTAGCCAGTGCAGCTGTGGTGTCAGTGGGTCAAACCACCACGCACAAATGATTTCACAAGATGAGCAGGCAGGAGGGTGAGGAGGTTAAGGGCAAAGTCTGTGGATTCAGGCAGCCCTGGGTTCAGGTCATGCCTCTGCTACTTACAAGCTATTAGTAAATTCAGGCCACATACTTGACCTCTTTGAGCCTTAATTTCCTCTTTTTTTTTTTTAAATTGAGGCATATCAGTTTCCTCTTGAGTAAAATAGGAAGGTAACAGTTTTTATAAGGATTAAGTGAGGTAATTAAGGTAAATGAATTTAAATGAAATAATGAAGGTAAATGCATACACTATGCTTGAGGTAAGATGGACATTAAAAAATATTATTAAGACTTTACTTTTGGGGCGCCTGGGTGGCTCAGTCGGTTAAGTGGCCGACTTCGGCTCAGGTCATGATCTCACGGTCCGTGAGTTCGAGCCCCACATCGGGCTCTGTGCTGACAGCTCAGAGCCTGGAGCCTGCTTCAGATTCTGTGTCTCCCTCTCTCTCTGACCCTCTCTCGTTCACGCTCTGTCTGTCTCTGTCTCAAAAATAAATAAACATTAACCAAAAAAAAGACTTTACTTTTGGGGTGCCTGGGTGGCTCAGTCAGTTGGGTGTCCAACTTTGGCTCAGGTCATGATCTCACGGTTCATGAGTTTGAGCCCCGTGTCAGGCTCTGTGCTGACAGCTCAGAGCCTGGAACCTGCTTTGGGTTCTGCGTCTCCCTCTCTCTCTGCCCTCCCCACCCCGCCCTCTGTCTCTCTAAAAAATAAACATTAAAAAGTTAAAAAAGAAAAAACAAGACTTTACTTTTTAGAGCAGTTTTAGGTTCATAGCAAAATGGAGGGGGAGGTGCAGAGATTTACCACATACCCCCCATCCTCCAACTCTTGCATAGCTTCCTCCATATCAACACCTGCACTGCACTGGAGTGGAACATTTGTTACAATTGATGAAGCTACACTGACACAACATGATCACCCAGAGTTCATACTTTACATTACCCTTCATGTGTACTTTTGGGACAGATGTACAATGACATGTATCTATCATGTGTAGTATAATACAGAGTATTTTCCTAAAAATCCTCTTTTCTGGCAATTTCAGACAACACAATTTTTGAAATTCTTCCATTTGCCACCTTAGGTCAAATTTCGTGTCAAGTAAAAGGTAACTGAGGCACAGTCCAACTACCTCATTTGGTTAAAATGGGAATGACCATGAAATCAAACGCAGAAATAAGGGGGTCCAAACTATTTCTGCCAAGTCTTCCTGGTTCTGGACTAATCTTGAAAATCTTCTTTCAACATAAATAATATCATTTATTCTTCTCTTAATTGGGCTTTATCACCTCCATACCTTTCCAGTCTCCAACCTCAATCTATGCCTTCATTCACTGGTCACTGCCAACTCTTGCCCCTTCGTTTCTCAGAATATCCTCTAGAGACTTGTGTGTGTGTGTGTGTGTGTGTGTGTGTGTGTGTGTGTGTGTCTTCATCTCACCACCCCCCAGCTCTGTCTGCAGACCCTAAGGCCCCCCACAGAAACCACAAAGGATCATTTGGCTTCCCTTGGGAAAGGCAGAAAGTGAGCATTATGTTTTGGGGCAAATCTCAAACAGACCCCTCTCCAAATGCCAGTTTCTCCCTAATGGTTTTGTATTTTTCCTAATGGTTTGCTTGTTTGTTTGTATACATTTCAGGTTTCTCTAAGAAGTCCTGGCCCGCAGAGGGCTGAGTTAGCTTCTAGAGCCCAGGGCACATACCTGGCTGCTTTCTGAGTGAGCTCCAGGGGGAAATCCGGGCACAGCAGTTGCAGCAAACAGTGATATTCTCTCATGGTCAGCAAATCTGAAGTTGAAATGGAGAGGAACACATTAGGTCTCTGCGTGTGAAGTCATTGCTCTTTGTTTGGCCATTTCATGGGTTTCAGACCTAGCCTCGGGAGAGCTGCTCTTGTAAAGGTGAGTTAGTGCTAGCTACTAACCTCTGGTAGTGAGATTCTAAGATCAATGTTTCTACAAAGTTTTTCCCGGGTGGAAGGTACCCAGCTACAACATTTTGGCTAACGGAGCTTCCCTGGTTTGAAAAATGGTCGGGTGAGAAGGGAACAAGAGGGATACCTTGATCCACATTCTTAGTCTGGATTTCCTTGTGTATGAAAATCTACAAGAACGAGTAATTTCAAAGCTGGTTAAATCTGCTGAAATTCTCTGGCATGGTAGCATTCACCACAACATGCCCAAAGACCATCCACAGATATCTGGAAGCACTACTAAGGCAAACTCAGTCTTTCAATATATGGAGAAGAATACATCACAGCAACCCACAGACCTTATTACTCTGTCATCCAGTATTGCACAGCCTGGCTTCTTTTGGATGCCTGCACAAAAATCTGGCCATTCTATTACAGGAAACCAAGACAAAGGTTCAAGATATACAATCAAGGCAACCAGATGATTCCTGATATACAGAAGCAGTACCCTGGGAGAGATGAGCCAGGATGAGGCTCTGTAGCCCAGCAGCAAACCCAGAGATGCAAATCTCAGGGAGGTCTCTCGGCTCCCAAGGGAGAGGAAATACACTGATGTGTAAAGGTTGTTTTGTTATTACATGTACCAAGGCCAAAAGATTTTAGAACAGCCAGGCAATCCGCAAGTACTCTGTATACCAAAGCATTTCAAATATGGAAGAACAAGCTAATGGTAAAGCAACAGCAGGCAACCTGGAAGCCATCCTAACTGGGAGAATGAGTGAGACAAGGGAATCCAGAGGGCATGGCCACATTTGGGGAATGAAGATGATGATCATAGGCACTTGGTTTCTTTGGACCCAAGTTAGCCCAAGCCACAGGAATCCAGATCTCCTGCCCTGCTAGTTTGGTTGATGCTTTTCCAAGATAAAAACCCCAGATCTCCAGGGACAGGCCTGGGTTCCTACTACTTTTTCATCAAAGCTCAATTCAAGGTGGGGGCAGAGAGTTAAACTAACCACACTGCCAAAGTCAGGGTCACCAAAGCAACAGGCTCAGTGCCAGTGTAGGTCAAAGGATCAAGATGGCTTTTGTGGCCTTCGTCTTGGCCACAGTGGGGTGTGCACTTTCCTCTCCTCATTCGCCTGACCTCGGGCACAGCCTGGTAGGAGGTTTTGCTCATCAAAGGATGGTGTAATAGCCACTCACGGTCTTACAGCTTTAAGGTAAGGGGCAGGAAAGGTGAAGAAAGGGGAGAAAAGCTATTGAATATAATGGATTCCCACATTATTCTCACTCCAGAACTCCCTGTGTAAAGAGGAGTGACTTCTGGAAGGAAGTAAATACACGCATACCTTGGAGATACTGTGGGTTTGGTTCAGAACACCGCAATAAAGCAAACATCCCAACAAAGTGAATCAAATGAATTTTTTGGTTTTCCAGTGCATGTAAAAGTAACGGTTACGCTAAGCTGCAATCTATTAAGTGTGCAATAGCATTATATCTAAAAAAAAGTACATGCCTTAGTTTAAAAATACTTTATTGCTAAAAAATGCTAACCATCATCTGAGCTTTCAGCAAGTTGTAATCACTGATCACAGATGACCACAACAATAATGAAAAGGTTTGAAATATTGTGAGAATTACCAAAACATGACACAGAGACACAAAGTGAGCAAATGCTATTGGGAAAATGGCGCCGATGGACTTGCACAATGCAGGATTGCCACAAACCTTCAATTTGTAAAAAATGCAATGTCAGCAAAGCACAAACACATCTATAAAGGAAAATGCTATCTTTGAATCATCATTGCTTTCCTCGGCTAATTGGCGGATGTATCTGATCATTCATAGGGGGTCAAAGTGTTTCACAGAAATTCACATTTGTCCCCCAAAGTTACCCACAAGATATCCTTGGGAAGATAAATCAGTGAAGGAATACGGGAAGCCTAGAGGACTGTGTAACTCCCACACTGAGTCAAGAAAGACAAGGTTGGGTATCAATCTCAGCCTCCTGGTTTCCAGACCCTCAGCTCTCTTTAGGTTCCTGATGACACTGTAACTCATGTACTTCAAATAGTTGCTTCCAAAGATAGGATGATTTACAAAAATCACTTTGTATCTCTCTAATGCAACAACAGCTCTTGGAAATACTAAATACATCAGAATAACAGAATACAGCTTGTTCACCACTTCTGGAACTTGACTTTCCCAAATGGAAAATGAGGAAGATAAAGAGATGAATGAAAATCTAGGCAAATAGAGAACTTTTGCCACCTTCATTGTGGAAGACAGCAGTTCTACTACTAATGTAGTGGCTGGATATTTTGAGAGAGAGGCATCTGCTGCTCAGAGATACTCCTCAGTTGAGTAGTGGGTATTTGGGAGAATGGCAAGTGGTCACGCTTGTTCCAAAATCAGAACACTGAGGAGCAAATAGGAGCTGGCCGCTTCCTGTCTCTCAGGCTAGGGTTCAACCCTTAGCTCTGCAATTTACCAGTTATGCAACCGTGGGCAAATTGCTCAATCTCTCTAAATCTCAGTTTCTCATCTATAAAATGGGAATGATGACACTTACCTTTCAGGGTTGAAGTCAAGATTAAAAGAGAGGATGTCTATAAAGTACTTAGCAGAATGTCTACAACATAGTAACACCAAACAGTGGGGGATATTTTAGTTTTGTTTTTAAATGCTGGGGGCAAAGACAGGCGAGAAGAGGAAGGTGTTTCCTGCTGAGTTTAAGTGCTTAAACACCTAGGAGTGGTCTGCCTTGAAATTCTCTGTCAGGGGGCGCCTGGGTGGCGCAGTCGGTTAAGCGTCCGACTTCAGCCAGGTCACGATCTCGCGGTCCGTGAGTTCGAGCCCCGCGTCAGGCTCTGGGCTGATGGCTCGGAGCCTGGAGCCTGTTTCCGATTCTGTGTCTCCCTCTCTCTCTGCCCCTCCCCCGTTCATGCTCTGTCTCTCTCTGTCCCAAAAATAAATTAAAAAAAAAAAAAATTCTCTGTCAGGTTGCCTGAGCCAAACATGTTTTTAAATACTCTTTGCAGTATTCCTTCATTTTGTATTACTATGGGCCTCCTCAGTTCCAGGCACAGTGTTACAGCGATGAAGAAGCCAGCAGTCTTCTTAGCTCCCGAGACTTACACTCAGGCACTAGCTAACCCTAAATGCCTACTTTGGGCCCTCTAAGAGCTCTCCAAGATCTCAAAGGCCTTTTCAGTCAACGCTTTGTGCCTCAGGAACAACAGTAATGAGACTAAATAGTCACTGAGCCTTGAATTAGCTCACTTCACCTTCGCAACAACCTTATGAAGTAGACTCCATTATTCCCAGTCCCACTTCACAGCCAAGGACAAGGAGGCTTAGAGAGGTGAAGTATAGTTGACCCTTGAACAATGTGGGGTTAGGGGCACCAACCCCCTGCACAGTCAAAAATCCATGTATAACTTTTGACTCCTCAACAACTTAACTTCTAATAGCCCACTGTTGACTAGAAGCTGTACTGATAACACAATTAACTTATATTTTGTGTGTTATATGTATTTATATGTTATATTCTTATAATAAAGTAAGCTAGAGAAAAGAAAATGATATTAAGAAAAACATAAAGAAGAGAAAATACATGTATAGGATTGTACTGGAAAAAACAAAACATGTACAAAGGGATCTGTGCAGTTCAAACCCATGTTGTTTAAGGGTTGACTGTCATTTGGTAAGTGATAAAAGAAGGGTCCAGAGCCTGGGGGGACAGGAAGGGAACATGGCTTCCCAGAATAAAACCTGAGGCTGGGAGGGAAAGATGGGGGTCTGAAGGCTGGGTGGGCTTAATGATAATATTAACAGCCAACATTTATTGAGCACTTACTATGGGCCAGGCACTGTTCTTGCAAGGGCTTGTCCTATGTCGTCTCATTTAATCTTCACTATGGTTACCCCCATTTCACAGGCACAAAAACTCAGATCACGCACGCGTAAGAGGTAGACCTGGAATTCAGACACAGGCAGTCTGGCTCTAGCGTTTACCCACCTAACACTTTCAGCACCTTGATCTTATCAACCGTAATGTGTGAAGGCTTAGGAGCTTGTTTTTCCCTCCAAACAAACTGCGGGAACTAAATAGCTCCAGGTGAACTGGATCAAGGAGACAATTCAAGTGATTTGGGATTTTTTTCATGTAAGAAATTTAGTCTGAAAGGTCTAATTACTGTCAACAGGAAAGACTTGCGGCTCCAGCAGCACAGCCTGTGCTGGGCCACAGGCCACGGGAGGGCGGGGGATGGGTGCACCTGTGCTCCTGGCCTTGCAGCCATTTCTCATCCCCGCCCACCTGCCAGCCGCTCTTTGCCCTGGCAGGTGCAGGGAAGGTAAGTGGTATGTACGGACAGACAGACGCCTTCTCTAAAGGAACCCCACACCCCCAACTAGGAAAGCATCAGCCAGCAGGTCCTGAAAGATTAAAGGCGAAGGCACAAGAAGGGTCTGGTATAAGATCAACATTAAAACATTCTCCACAAATTGGTGCTTCTCTTTTTGTGGGTGGTCAGAGCTGTTAAACATTCTTATTCTCAGCATTGTAATAGTCCCATTGACCGTGCGCCCGGCTCTGGACCAGAGGCTTTTACATCCTTGGTTCTCTTCTCTCCAGAGGCAACACAGCGTAGCACCGTGGCTCATAGCATAGACTTCAGAGTTATCCTGCCTGGGTCAAAATCCCAGCTTTGCCACTGATTTCAAATTACTTGCCCATTAAGCTCTCTGTGCCTCAGTTTCCCCATCTGTAACATGAGGATAATGACAGTAGCACCATCATACAGTTGTTGTGAGTTAATGTAAAGGGCTTAGAACAATGGCTCATCAAAAGTGCTCTGTTACTATTTGCTATTATTATTTTAGAAATAAAAAAACTAGGGTTTCTTTAAAGGTTGATTACCTTCTCAAGGAAACAGAACAACTTAGAGGAGGGAGAACGGTGATTCGGATGTAAGCCCAAAGAATGTCTAGCTCCAAAGGTCCTTCTAGTTCTCACCAGCAGGTGAGATCCGGCTGGTTTATAGAGGACTTGACTTCTGATGGTAGGATTGTTCACACCAGGTGACTGACAGGCTTTCTATTGAAGTTAAACATACAGATACCCTGCAGGTGGGCCACATTAAACTGGGCAGGGCAGTTGTATTAGTGGAGAGCCCAGACTTAGTAATCAGACGACCTTGCTTCAAAGCCTGGCTCCACTACTTAACCTCTAGTGTGATCTGGACAAGTTGCACAACTTCTCTGAAACTTGGTTTCCTCTTCTTAGAAATGTGAATAACCACAGTACCTACCTAGTGCGATTGTTGTAAAAACCAAATGAGGCAATTTAAATATAAGGTACTTTTCTGAGAAATTATCGAAGTACCCAGTAAGTGGTAGGATTATTTTATAATTATTAACTGATTAAAACTTGAAGTCCTGAAATTAAGGAATCTTTAGACTTAAAGCCCTTAGCACAATGCCTGGCACACAGCAGTAAATATTTATTGAAGGAATGAATGAATAAAAACATGCATTACATAGAGACCCAGAGGAAAATTCAGATGGACAGATTTCTGGTCACTGGGTGAACTACCGAGATGGGGACTCCCCAGGCACAGGAGGCATATATACAAATTTAAGGGGCCACGAGGAGATGTTGGAGCTGTAAAGTGCTGAAAATGGAAAACGTCCTGTTCACAGGTACCACAACTCTCAGTGAACACAATACGTCCTGGCAGGGGGACTACACTCCACGTGCTTGTTGACTCCTAGCACCTTCTTATCAATGTTAAATCCAGTCAGCTTGGATATTTGTTTTCATAGGATTATATCACCAATTTTACCATGAAAACCAGAGGAAACCTAAGGTCTACTTCATAATAATTCACTTGACCACTGTTACAACTCTTGCAGGAATACTGTATTTTTCAAGAAGAATAGTCTTTGGTTGGTTATCTCTAATCCCAGAGGGTGACAGGTGAGGTTATTTTGAATAAGAAAATTAGTCTAATCAGAAATTGCTGATGCCCAATAATCAAGGACTAACTTGTTCTCACCTCCTTCTTTCTTGGAAAAGAGGATGAAGGTCTCCTCTTGTGTTTTCTACATCTGGTCTGCCTTCTTGCTGTGGAAATTCCTGTTTCGGAAGCTCCTGTTTCGGAAGCTCGGGGCAGCTTAGTCATCTCTACATCCTCCTCCAAGACCACCCTGTGTGCCCACACATTTGCTCAGGAAGAACTGCGGTGGTGTGGTTGTAGACTCAGATGCCTTTGCTCTTCCTGGGAAATGGTGCCTTTTCCAGGGTCAGAGTGGTGTCATTCAAGGAGACCAGTGGAGGGCGCCTGGGTGACTCGGTCGGTTAAGTGTCCTGACTTTGGCTCAGGTCATGATCTCACAGTGTGTGGGTTCCAGACCCATGTCGGGCTCTGTGCTGACAGCTCAGAGCTTGGAGTGTGCTTTGGATTCTGTGTCTCCCTCTCTCTCTCTGCCCCTCCCCTGCTTGTGCTCTCTCTCTCTCTCTCTCTCTCTCTCTCTCTCAAAAATAAACATTAAAAAAGAAAATAAAGGAGACCAGTGGAGGAGTGCCAGACAGAAGCAACTAGCGCCATATCTTTGTCCCTCACTCGGAGAAAGCCCAAATCAAGCATTTTTAGCACCAAAAGGATGGGGGATGAAATGGGCTTTAGTCTGGATTTGTTTCTGTGACTGCCTACAAATGTTGATGGCATTTATAAATGTTGTGGGTGAGCTAGTGCTAGGACCAGAGCTAGAGATAATGAAATGTTACCAAGCGTTGGGGAATCCCAGTGGACTGGACAACCTCTAGTTGGTTGGCTGCATAATCTCCATAGGAGGCCACAGAGGCCAAAGAACACCACAGCCCATGAGTGGACTCTCCAATTTTCAGTTGCAATTGTTTTTATGTTCTGTTCTGCAGGGCTTGTGGATGCTCATTCTAAATGACACTCACCCTCAGCCAGCCTGCTCTGCCAAGAGATGCTCGGAAGGACATGGATAGTTTGGGGCATGACCACACCGCCCCTTCCTAACCCCCAGCGCACTGAGGCTTTGGTACCAGTCTGCAGCTGAGTAAATACTACTCTGCAAGGAGGGGGATGGGAGGGAAGGAGAGCAGGGAGGAGAGAAGAGGAAGGAGGCAAGACATCTGACAGCTTCACTCCCCATGTAGCATGTAGTCCCACAAGTCACAGGAAGATTGCTGACATCCTAGAGCTATGTTCCTGTCAAGCAAACCCCGGAAGGAGAGCAGGCTGTGTTCCTAAATTTTATCCCTTTTGAGAGCACTGTTGTTTTATATTATAAATGGAGGGAAATCATAATTAGTTCACCGAAAAGGAAATGATTTCACAAAATGAATGAGAAGCACTGGCTTCCACTGACACCTGTGGGGTAAAGTAGTTGGGCCATTATTAACACCATCCTTTGCGAGCTCATTATTCCCCAGAGCTTGTTCAGTGTATTTAAACCAGGGCTGAAAGCCAGACTCCCTCTCTTTCTTTCCTTCATTATGACTGAGCCCAACATCAAATGATTATTTCTGTTTGACCAGTATATGCATTCTAGGCAAAGTATTAAATCAGACACGGTAACAATTGCATGGCAATTTTTAGAATGAACAAAAGAACCCCCCCCCCCCCGGAATTGTTTATATTAACCAAAGATTTAAAGAAATATGAGCATTTCTAATCAGCGTCTGAAAATCTGCAGGGATCGTGTATGGCACATCATGGCAATCTGGCCCGGTATTTAGGCTACCCACGGCCATCCCTAGCTCCCACAGTGGCACCGAACCAGAGGCCCGGTCTGACATGACAAGAATCCCACATACCGTGTTAGAGCATCTTTTCTGTCCATCATGATGGGGCTGTTGGGAGTTCAAGGACCAAGGCAAAGCTTGGTTCTGGGGGAGGACACTGTCTTAGACAGCTTTGATGACACGAACCACAGCAGGTTGCAATGCCCAGGACGGGCAACCCTATGGCGTTGTGGAAGGAGGCACCAGCGCCAGAAGACAAGAAAGCCTCTGTCCAGTAGCAACGGGGCCAGCTATTCTGGCATGAGCACAGTCTCCTGACTACTACTATTGAGGAAGCTCAATAAATTGAGCTTTGGGAGGCAGCTTTGGACACCAAAATGTGGAGTAGGATCTTGGCACCATAAGTTCCATAAGAGGGCCCAGCAGCTTATCAAGTTATTTCAAGCTTGGTATCTGCATCCATTCACATGTAAAAAACAATGTGTATTTATTTATTTTGAGGGAGAGAGAGAGTGAGTGGGGGAAGGGACAGAAAGAGAGGAGGGAGAGAATCCCAAGCAGGCTCCATGCTGCCAGTGCAGAGCCTGACAAGGGGCTAGATCTCTTGAACCGTGAGATCATGACCTGAGCGAAATCAAGAGTCAGATGCTTTTCAAGAGTCGGACGCTTAACTGACCTGACTGAGCCATCCACACGCCCCCACCCATTCACATTTTAATTCAGAGACCAATGTCCAGCTCTACGAGGTGTTGCTACTTTTTTTAAATGTTTATTTATTTTTGAGAGAGGGAGAGAGAGAGAGAGAGAGAGAGAGAGAGAGAGAGAGAGAGAGCGCGCAAGTGGGGGAGGGGCAGAGAGAGGGGGAGACACAGAATCTGAAGCGGGCTCCAGGCTCTGAGCTGTCAGCACAGATTCTGATGTGGAGCTCCAACTCACAGACCATGAGATCATGACCTGAGCTGAAGTCGGCTACTCAACTGACTGAGCCACCCGGGCACCCTCAGATGTTGCTACTTTATGCTTTTGGTTTGGAAACAGGGTGATAGGAAGTGCTCTTTGACACAGAAACTTTACAGCCAAGGTGTAATTCTTATCCAGGAAGAAGCAAGTGCTGTCTCAAACTCCTGTGACCCAAACCTGCTCTTAACTGGACAGAAATGGTTAAACAGGCATAAGGGCTAAGGTGGAGACAGAACTTCAGGCCTCCCTCATGGTAACTGGAGGTGAGAGGAAACATCCTGCCCTCTCAGTGGTGGTATATCTGGAAAACGTCACTCAATCTTTGAAAAAGAGGCGTATTTTACACTTCCTCACATGGGTTTTTATAACCAGAATGAGGGTTTTCATGTTGTTCTGGAGGAAGGAAAGGTCTGTTCTCCCACAGAGGCAGGTTATAATATAGACAAGAGAACTCAGCCTGAGTTCTGCAAAGAACTAACCACATTATTCTGGGCACAACTCTTCTGGGCCTCCGTTTTGTCACCTTTAAATGAGAAAGATGTGGTACGTGAAGGTTGAAAAAAAATTTTAAACAGATATACTTTTTTTTCAATGGAAATCTAATAAGGAACCTCAATGTATAACAGATAAAAGCAAAGCCTTTCTTACTCGACTTTCTCCTCAGTAGCCCTCACCTAGTCTAGAGGTGTGAGGAATGAAGTGGCTGGGAGAGAAGGCTCGAGGCATTGCTTTAAAATTCTAGGGCTCGGGGCGCCTGGGTGGCTCAGTCGGTTAAGCGTCCGACTTCGGCTCAGGTCACGATCTCGCGGTCCGTGAGTTCGAGTCCCGCGTCAGGCTCTGGGCAGATGGCTCAGAGCCTGGAGCCTGTTTCCGATTCTGTGTCTCCCTCTCTCTCTGCCCCTCCCCCGTTCATGCTCTGTCTCTGTCTCAAAAATAAAATAAACGTTAAAAAAATAAAAAAATAAAAAAAATTAAAAAATAAAATAAAATAAAATAAAAAAAATAAAATAAAATTCTAGGGCTCTACTGAGATGGCTTGAAAAGCCCTGGCTCTAACCCCTAAGTGGGTCTTACGCCTGCTTACCTAGTGCAGCCTCCTGGATCGGCCAACCAGGGTCCAAGTCCTGGCTCTTTGGCTAACTAGCTGTGTTGACACTGAGCAAGCCACTTAGAAATGAGAGTGAATATTAATACTAATACTAATGATACTAACAGTATGAACAATACTGTTCCTAATCAGGAGAATCTCTGAGAGGATTAAAACAGATGATTAAAAAAATTTTTTTTAATGTTTATTTTTGAGAAAGAGAGAGACAGAGTGCGAGCAGGGGAGGAGCAGAGAGAGGGAGACACAGAATCTGAAGCAGGCTCCAGGCTCTGAGCTGTCAGCACAGAGCCCGACGTGGGGCTCAAACCCACAGACTGCAAGATCATGACCTGAGCTAAAGTCGGACGCTTAACCGGCTGCACCACCCAGGCACCCCTGGAATAGATGACTTAAAAAAGAGAGCGATTGGTAGCTACTGAACAGAATATAATGTATACAGACGTTGAGTCACTACGCCGTACTCCTGAAACTCTGAAACTAAGGTCACATTGTGTGTCAACCGTATGCAAATAAATAAACAAAAATCAAAAAAATAAAAGAGATGGTAAATTTAAAGTGCTAGTATACGGCCCAGGGTAAGTATTCAATAAACAGTACCTGCTCTTGTTACCACGGCTTTTGAGGCACACAGGTGGGATGGCACCTGCATAACAAAAGGCACAATTCATCCAAGTTCAAGCTCAAGCCAGTGGGTGGCTAAAACAATCTTATTCCTTATCTCATGATTATTTTATCTTGCCTTTGTTCTTATTGATGAGAGAAGAACAGACTTCCTGCCCCAAGGCAGGTGCACACCACTTTCCTTGAGAGTCAGTACCCTGCCAATCCTCTATCATCTGACTAGTGAAAGTACTGATGAGTCATATGTATAGACAGACTGTATAATCATGCAAACCATTTTCATACGCATGATCACTTTTGATCCCCATAAGAACCTTGACAGGCGGGGAGAGGAAAACAGTATTATTCCCATTTTTATGAACCAGGAAAATGAACCTCAGTAAGGGACAAAAAGTACCAAGTAAATGGTAGAGCCACAATCTAATCAAGCCTTCTCTTTCCAGGTCAGGGCCTCTCTCCACTACCCAGGCCAGTTGCTTATGATGTCCTTGCTTTCTTGCTATATGGTTCCTGGGACTTCAGCCCGCTTTTATTTCTTCCAGGGATGAAAAACACCTGGCATAGTGGATTCCATAATGAGAGTGCAGTAAATGTTAGCTGCAACTGCTGTTATTGTTATTATTACCGTTAATATTTAAAACTGCTGCTAGCTAGCTCATCTCTTCCTATCCTCCTTCTCCTAGACTGGCTCCAGGGTCAGATGTGGTCTACCTGGCTCCCCGCTTCCTTGCTGCCCCTAAAACAAACTGACAGACCCTTTCTAATTTAGGAGACTGCTGTTAATCTCTATAAGAAAACAGAGAAGGAACAACAAAAATAATAAACACTTTAAGCCATTATAGGCCCGTATCTGCAATTTGAATAGGACCAAACATAGATTAGCAAAGTATATTTAATGTACACACAAAAATTACTTCCAACTACCTTTTTCCTTTCCAATTTAAAATCAGGCTGACAGTTGGGATGGGATTTTATTATTATTTGTTATTTACTAAAAAAATTTTTTTTTAGGTAATCTCTATGCCCAACTTGGGGCGTGAACTCACAACCCTGAGATCCAGAGTCACATGCTCTGCTGACTGAGCCAGCCAGGTGCCCCTGGGATGGAATTTCAAAAAAGCGATCGGCACAACTGATGGCCTGTCTGAGAAAGCAAGCCACAGAAAACAAAAACCAACAGAAGTATTTCTCTGGGCTTTCCACTGTCCAAAGTAGCCATAGAATAAATAGGAAGTGGAACAGATTATGTATTTGATTTGCTTAAAATGCATTTTCCTTTTCTTCTAAATAAACATAAAAAGAAGCAGTGGCTAACAGAGTTACTCACTAAGAGTGATCTGAACCGAGACAGACTAAAAATAAGAAAACAATCTAAGTCCCCGGTTCACGATGATTGTGTGAGTAGAGGAAGACCGTTGCCAGCACGTAGGCGTATTTATAAAGACCACAGTCTGTTCTCTTGTCAGAATCTACTAACTTCCACCAATGATGACGGATTTATGGCTACCCATCAACTAAAAAAATAGACTTAAGAAACAAAAACAGCAAGAACCAGAAAGAAGGGTGGATATAGATAAACACATACATCTTTTCAGATGAATCCACCTTTGTCTTTCCTGCTGCTTTCTGTCTTTTGTGGGCATATATAATGTACCCTATCTATAATTATATGTATATGTGTGGGTAAGAGAAAGAGGCGGCTAGAGACAGAAGAGTGGTTGACTTTTTTTGGGACTGGAAATGGGATGGGAAAGGAAATTGACATTAGCAGTTACTGTTCCTTAAAGCCATCGACTTTGTTTTTGAAAGTATGGTTTTCCTGTTAAAAGATTCTTTGCCTGTAATGTGAGTGAATCACTCATCTTATTTTAATAAAAATGTGAACCAAATGATAGTGGCTCTGCGTCCTGGGAAATGACACAATGGTTAGGCTTTCTGGACCCTGATCCTTATCTTTCAGTGGGCCTGGCAGGCGTACAAAAAGAAAGGAAAAAAGATGAAAAATATCCCAGTGGCATCAAAGGATGAACCCACCCAATTTCTTTCAGGCACCAGTATTCTAAAAAACAAAGTCTGATCTTACTCACTGGGGTTTGGACAAGGTACCTGGTTTCCTCATTGATGGGTGGCCTTTAATCAGACACCAGCTCTTTCTGTCTCAGTTTCCTCTTCTGTCATGCCTCATGTCTAAATGATCAGGGTGGATTAGACGAAGTTAAATCTACTTTAAAGTACGTAAGATTGCACATCCTTTTGAGCTTTTGCATTTTGTCACCTCCACGTATATAACCCACTTGAAAAATTAAGAAAACAAAAGTATAAGCACCAGGAAGACATCAAAGAGTCTTAAAAAAAAAGCATGAGCATTCAGAATTATAAAAAAGAAAAGTGCAAACTTCTTGTCTCAGTAATCCTCAGCGTTGTATTTGGGTCTAAGATTCTAGGATTCTTTCGCTGTAATTCTCTGCGATTGAGGCAGGAGCACAAAGAACAGGTAGGACATGATTTGGATGCAGGTAGCATGGAACTTGCTAGAAGGGTAGGAATGTTACACAATCCACATTGCTTCATTCTAGTGTGGCACACGTAGTAGCTAAGAACATGAGATTTGGAATTAAGACGGTCTTGGGTTCAAGATGCCTCTGTTACTTCCTAGTTATGGGGCATGGGCAAAATTCTTTAAGCTTCAGTTTTCCCATCTATAAAATTGGATTATACGTCTTCTTTCTTAGACTCTACACGATGGGGGCCCCTGCTATTGCTCTAACTGCATCTCCTTCTACTCATTCCTTGCTCAGACCATTCCAGCCACAATGGCTTTGTAGTTCTTGAATACGTCAAGCATGTTCTTGTCTCAGGCTTTTGTATCTGCTCTCCCCTCTCCCCCCAGATCCCTACATAGCTCTTTCCTCCTTCAGGTCTCTTCTCAAATGTCATTATACAGTAAGGCCACCCCTGGCCATGGTATTTAAAACTGCAACGCTCCCCCTACTCCCTGCTTAGTTTTTCTCCAAAGAACTTATCGTTGTATGATCTACTATATATTCTTCAACCATATTACTTGTTTCCCTCCTAGAATGTAAGTTCCAAGAAATCAGAGATTTTGCCTCCTTCATTCAGTGTTGGTTCTCAATAACTGTTAAAGGAGCAGGACTGCTGGGATAATTAAGTGAGCTACTACTTATGAAGCTCTTCACATTCACCGTCTAAGACAGAAATGGCTGGCAGACAGGCTTTGTTTGGCTTGAACTTATTTTTTTTTAATTTGGGGCTGAAACATTAGAAAAGTCAAGACATTTCATGCAATACAATCTAGATTCCAGATATCTCTTTTCTAAAAAAAAAATCAGAGGCCCTGAAGTCTCAGACCATCACTCCTGGACAATCAATCAGCTGGGGCTGAGGCGGAGGCTATCCTTGTAAGTCAGCCATGGCCCCCATTGCTGTTCACTGAATGACACCTGTGCTCCTTACATTACCTGTCTGGTTTTTGCAGGCACTTGAGTTTTCAACCACAGATGGAGAATTTCTCTCAAGAAGAATTTACAATAAAGATTTAATTCATATGACTAAATGAGTTTCAAACGAAAATACACAAACTTAGGTAACCTCATTACACTAAGAAGAAAGAGCAAAATAGAAATCGCTGTGTACAGTATGATTCCTTCTTTGATTTCAAAGAAAACAAAAGGAAATAAATTTGCATAGGAAAAAGAATGGAATATACCAAAGTGTTAATAGTGGTGGTCAACTCTGCTTTTGGGGATTATGCTTTGTGTTTTCTTACAATGGGAAGAATAAATAGTCACCTAGATTTACAGCATGAAAATTATATCTCAATAGAATAGTGGAAGGAAGGAAGGAAGGAAGGAAGGAAGGAAGGAAGGAAGGAAGGAAGGAAGGAAGGAAGAAAAAGTAGGAAGGAAGGAAAGAAGGAAGGAAGCCACCTACAGAAATGGTCAACTTGGCACCTTCCTTCAAAAATCAATTTCTAGGGGCGCCTGGGTGGCACAGTCGGTTAAGCGTCCGACTTCAGCCAGGTCACGATCTCGCGGTCCGTGAGTTCGAGCCCCGCGTCAGACTCTGGGCCGATGGCTCGGAGCCTGGAGCCTGTTTCCGATTCTGTGTCTCCCTCTCTCTCTGCCCCTCCCCCGTTCATGCTCTGTCTCTCTCTGTCCCAAAAATAAATAAAAAACGTTGAAAAAAAAAAATCAATTTCTAGGGGCCACCTGGCTGGCTCAGTCAGAACAGCATGCAACTCTTGATCTCAGGGTTGTGAGTTCAAGCCCCGCATTGGGTGTAGAGATTACAAATAAATAAATAAATTTATTTTATTTTATTTTATTAAAAAAATTTTTTTAACGTTTATTTATTACTGAGAGACAGAGAGACACAGAGTGTGAGCAGGGGAGGGGCAGAGAGAGGGGGAGACACAGAATCTGAAGCAGGCTCCAGGCTCTGAGCTGTCAGCACAGAGCCCGACATGGGGCTTGAACTCACAAACCGTGAGAACATGACCCGAGCCGAAGTCAGTCGCCCAACCAACTGAGCCACCCAGGTGCCCCAATAAATTTATTTAAAAAAAAAAGAAATAGATTTCCATGTCCCCATTCTCAGTGGCTCTATGTTCCCCCTCAAAATCACCTTGTTTTGTCTACAATGAAAAGAGGGTGCAAAGCTGATCATCATATTTTATAATACTTTATATGCTTATGGATTTTATAATGCCCTTGGTCCTTCTTTGTATGTGCTCACAGTCCAGGCTTATGGGGGGGGGGGCACAGTCAGGTTATACATCCCTTCAAATGAGGATGGGGTGGGAGGAAAAACACTTATCAAAGTCAAGGCTAAAACTGATTTGTTACAATACTAACAAGATTTCATTTTTCTGACTTTAAAAAAAATGTTTATTTTTGAGAGAGAGAGAGAGAGAGAGTATGTGTGTGTGTGCGTGTGTGTATGTGTGCATGTGCATGAGCAGGGGAGGGGCAGAGAGAGGAACAGAGGATCCAAAGCGGGCTCTGCACTGACAGCAGAGAGCCTGATGTGGGGCTCGAACTCACGAACCATGAGATCATGACCTGAGCCAAAGTCAGACACTTAAGTGACCTAGTCACCCAGGCGCCCCGTTTTTCTGATTTTTAGTGATATTTATAAATGGTTTTCCTTCCTTTCCATAGCCCAAGGTGATTCTCTGTTTCCTCCTGGGGACAGTGTGGCTGAGCAGAAGGAAGTCTCAGGAGACTCAGAATCCTGCGTTGGCTCTGCTGGACTACCGCATCAGAGCAAGCTACTTACTCTTTAGGCCTTAGTTTCTTCTTCTGTAAGATGGAGATAACCATCAGTTGTCTACTTGAGAGCAAAACGGCCAGATCTATGATCCTATGATTCCCTAAGCTCTTTGAAGTTGTGGGGCCACAGAATGGACGAACTTCCAACGCTGAGAACAATGAAAATGGTTTTTCTCCAGGTGTCTGTAGCCTGCATGATAATACCTAACGTATTTAAAACTTAACTAATAGGCAATCTCAACTATCTAAATGCCAGTAAGTCTCTAAGTAGGCCAAACAGATGTCACAAGGTTCACACATTAAAGCTTATGTGGTTAACTTACAGGCCTCTGAGGTAAGCTCTGATTAGACTCAGTTTTAATGCACCGGGCTGTCTATTTTCTAAGCTCAATGCTGACCAGACACAGTAAACCGAGAGAGGAAAAGGAACTATAAAAGGCAGGTGCAAGATCAGCAGTGAGAAATCAAGCATTAACAGCACTGATAGGAACACAGAAGCAGGAAAAAATATTTAAAATGAAATCTGGATGTATTTAGGGTACGCTTCAACAAACTCTTGAAGGCAATGATGTTTTCCAGCATAATAAAATAATTTATGTTTGTAAAGATGATACTTAGATGCTAAGATAAATTATATTTAAGAATGCAGGGAAGGGTAGGAGTGCCTGCGTTGGCTCAGTCGGCTGAGCATCTGACTCTTGATTTCGGCTCAGGTCATGATCCCAGGGTCATGGGATTGGGCCCTGTGTTTGGCTCTGTGCTGAGCATAGAGCCTGCTTGGTTCCATCCTGCTTGGGATTCTGTCTCTCTCCTTCTGCCCCTCTCCCCGGCTGGTGGGCATGCTCTCTCTCCTTCGGTCTCTCTTTAAAATAAAAAAATTTAAAAAAAAGTAATGCAGGGAAGGGTGTTTTATATATATATATATATATATTTTTTTTTTTTTTTTGAAAAGATTTTGATATAAATTATATTAAAAACTACAACAAAAAATTGCAACCCAAACCCTAATTGTAAAACAGTAGGCTGTAAAACTGCAAAACTTTCCTGAGTTTTTCTATATTTACTGTCCCTAAGCCATTTATTTATCATTTCTTATATACTATAAACTGCCTCCTGATGTTGGTTATGTGTTTTTAAGCTACCTTCCTGAGTGCTGTACGCCCTTTATCTCATTTAAGTCTGCCTAACAGTCCTATTGGGTAAATACTGTTGTTCTCATTTACTTGCAGACACTGGGAGGTTAGGTCACTTACCCAGTTATATGACTAGTGGTGGTAGCATGTTCAGGCTTTGAACCATGGGTTTGCCTGAATCCAAAGCATGTGCTTTAAAGCACTCTGTGATTTATCAATGGTCTAATTATGATAAATGTGTCTGTATCATCATCACCAACACACTGAGTCTTGAGAGTAAGGACTTCATCTTACTTGCTTTTCTATGTCTCAGGGACTGGTACCTAGGGGCACTCTGAAAATGTTCAACAGATTTTATCTTTATGCTTCCCTACGTAGATTTCAAACGTTAAAGGAAATGGAGTATATCCCAATGTTTCCCCAAATATGATTCATGGATCATCTGTATCCCAGGCCTACAGAATCAGAATCAGAATCAGAATCCTCACGGTCAAGGTATGCAAATGTGCACTTAAACAAATAGCCCCAGTGACTCTTAAAGTTGGAGAACTATTGACCTAACTTGAAAGTAAATTCTTCGGAGTTAGTCATTCCCAGCTCTGCTACTTCCTAGCTGAATGATCTGGGGCAAGTTAGTTATTTCAATTCTTTGAGCTCCAATTCCATCATCTTTAAAATGACTCAGTCAGGTGAGTGTCTCACTCTTGATTTTGGCTCAGGTCATCATCCCAGAGTTGTGGGATTGAGCCCTGTGTTGGGCTCTGCACTGAGCGTGAAGCCTGCTTGAGATTCTCTCTCTCTCCCTCTGCCCCTCTCCCCCCACTGGCTCTTTCTCTTTCTCTCTAAAATAAAAAAAAATGGAAAAAAATTTTAAAAATTTTATACCTATCTCACAGGGTTTTTGAAGGGACGAAGTTCATTCATTCATTCACCAGGAATTACAGAGCGTCTACAGTGTGCCAGATATTGTTTTTCAGGTGCTTAGGATACATTAGGGAACAAACAGATAAGCTCCTTGCCCTCATGAAGCCTACCTCATGAAGACAGATATTAAGTGATAAATACAACAGACAAGTAAACTAGATGGTAAGTTAGTGATACCTATAATGGAAAAAACAGAATAGAGCTGTTCAAATAGGGAGTGTGACATGGCAGTGGTGGTACAATTTTATCCCAGTTTTCTTTTTTTTCTTTTCTTTTCTTTTCTTTCTTTCTTTCTTTTTTTTTTTTTTTTTAACAATCTTTACATTCAACGTGGGGCCTGAACTCACGACCTCAAGATCAAAAGTCATATGCTCTATTGACTTAGGCAGCCAGGTGCCCCTTCAATTTTATGGAGAGTAGACTAGGTAGGTTTCATGGAGAAGGTAACACCTAGACAAAGATTTGGAGGAGGTTAGGAAGTAATCTAGGTGGACATCGAAGGGAAGAACATTCCAAGCAGAGGAAACAGCCACTGGGTGCATGTCTACTGGGTAAAAGGAACAGCATAGAAGCCAGTGTAGCTGGAGCCAACAGCATGAGAGAGAAAGGAATAAGACATGAGATTAGAGAAATACCTGGGGCCAGTTCATGTATTGGCCTTTCAGGCCTGCAAGTAAGGATTAAACAAAACAGTCATGTTAAATGTTTGGAACAGTATATAGCACATAGTAAACATTTAATGGATGGTATCCACATCTGTATTTACATTAATATCTTCTGGTCCCACTTTGTTACACCACACACAAAAATAAACTCAAAATGAATGAAACATAAGACAGGAAGCCATCAAAATTCTAGAGGAGAAAACAGGCAAAAACCTCTTTGACCTCGGACATAGCAACTTCTTACTCAACACGTCTCCGGAAGCAAGGGAAACAAAAGCAAAAATGAACTATTGGGACCTCATCAAAATAAAAAGCTTCTGCACAGCGAAGGAAACAGTCAGCAAAACTAAAAGGCAACCAACAGAATGGGAGAAGATATTTGCAAACGACATATCAGATAAAGGGTTAGTATCCAAAATCTATAAAGAACTTATCAAACTCAACACCCAAGAAACAAAGAATCCAGTGAAGAAATGGGCAAAAGACATGAATAGACACTCTTCCAAAGAAGACATCCAGATGGCTGACAGACACATGAAAAGATGCTCAACAGCACTCATCATCAGGGAAATACAAATCAAAACCACCATGAGATACCACCTCACACCAGTCAGAATGGCACACATTAACAACTCAGGCAACAACAGATGTTGGTGAGGATGTGGAGAAAGAGGATCTCTTTTGCACTGCTGGTGGGAATCCAAACTGGTGCAGTCTCTCTGGAAAACAGTATGGAGGTTCCTAACAAAATGAAAAATAGAACTACCCTACAACCGAGCAACTGCACTACTAGGTATTTATCCAAGGGATACAGGTGTGCTGTTTCGAAGGGGCACATGCATCCCAATGTTTATAGCAGCACTATTGACAATAGTCAAAGTATGGAAAGAGCCCAAATGCCCATCAATGGATGAATGGATAAAGAAGATGTGGTATATATAGACAATGGAGTATTACTCAGCAATCAAAAAAGAATGAAATCTTGCCATTTGCAACTATGTGGACGGAACTAGAGGGTATTATGCTAAGTGAAATTAGTCAGAGAAAGACAAATATCATATGACTTCACTCATATGAGGACTTTAAGCTACAGAACAGATGAACATAAGGGAAGGGAAGCAAAAATAATATAAAAACAGGGAGGGGGACAAAACATAAGAGACTCTTAAATACGGAGAACAAACAGAGGGTTGCTGGAGGGGTTGTGGGGGGGGATGGGCTAAATGGGTAAGGGGCATTAAGAAATCTACTCCTGAACTCACTGTTGCACTATACGCTAAGTAACTTGGATGTAAATTAAAACATGAATAAATTAATTAAAAATATATATCTTCTGGTCCCTAAACAGAGCTAGTCTGGAAGGTCAGGCTAAAGGGACTATAGCACCTTTTATGTACTTTGGTGGGGTTATAGGGTCCTTCAACATTTCCCAAAGCACCGAAATCAGATCAAAGGTGATCCCCAGCAGCAAGTAGAGATGGTTAATTCTTTGCAGGTGCTCAGAAAACTAAACTAACAGAGAAACACAAAGTCAACACAGCATCAATAAAAGCGGAAAGGATGGGGTGTGGATGGGGTGGGCTTGGCTAAAGGCTGAAACCAACAGAAGAGTCATTAGCAAGGTACGAGAAAAAGTAATGGAGCGTAGAAGCATCACCTACAGCAGGTGAAGCCCATGCTAATATCAATGAGACCACAAAGTCATGAGAATAATGACTACAAACTGGTGGGGAGTGAGCCAGGGAGCCCAGCAACATGAATGCACTTGCATGGGGGAGAAGACAAATTAAGAGATTCAGGCAAAACTATTCCCTTTCCTGGTGGAGGTTCTTTAATCTTTAATCTCCCTCTCTTGACACTAGGCACTGATCTTGCCCCAACAAGACAAAGGATAACTTCTGAGGAGCGAAGGGCCTCTCAGGAGGCAAGTGCCCTGTGTCTGCCAGGCTAAAAGGACAAGTTTTCTTGGTCACAGTGTCTCACAATTGGGCAGGTCAGAGCTAAGACACACTTACCCACCCTCCACGGCTCTCCTAACAAAAAGAACTGCAGGGCCTCGGAGCTGTGGAGAGGAATGTGGTCTCTTTGGGAACTGGAGGCAGGCAAGAATGCAATGAAGGCTGGATGAAGATACCCAGAGTGGGCTTTAAATTGCTTTAAATTGTTGTGCCAGTTTCTTCTGGCACCTGCCCTACGGAAAGCAACGCCAGGCACTGTCCAGTGGAAATCTGGAAGTGGGCATCCTTCGTGGCTTCAAGTATGCCAGCCTGGCAAGGAAGAGTGTAGTACTTGGTTTCTATGACCCTGACTTAACCTACTCAATAGGGAACAGTTTCATCTGAGTCAGAAAAAATGAAGAGCGACTCAATTTATGTGATCTTTTACTCAATACATTCAATTTATAATTAAAACCATTACAAAAGCCAATTTGAGAAACCTTGTATTTTTATTCCTTTACCTCAAACTATTCAACTGCCTACCTCTACCATCTCCTGAGAGCAACCACTTATTAACCTTGGGAGTTCTTTTTAAAAAAAATTTTTTAACGTTTATTTATTATTGAAAGAGAGACAGCGTGAGCAGGGGAGGGGCAGAGGGAGAGGGGGAGACACAGAATCCGAAACAGTCTCCTGGCTCTGAGCTGTCAGCACAGAGCTGGGGCTCGAACTCACAAACCGCGAGATCATGACCCGAGACGAAGTCGGACGCTTAACCGACTGAGCTACCCAGGCGCCCCAACTTTGGGAGTTCTTAATGGCTACATTCTTACCTGTTTATTTTGTTAATAAATATTAAGTGCCAACTGTGTTCCAGAGGCCATGCTAGGGTCTGGGGGAATAGCAACAGATGAGATAGACAAAAATCCCTATTTTCAGGGAACTTACATTCTAGTACGTGTGTAGGTGGAGAGGTAGACAGTAAACAAGGGGACAAATAAATAAAATGCTTGTAGAAAGTGATAAAGGCAGGGGTGCCGGGTGAAAATGCTTGTAGAAAGTGATAGAGGCAGTCGGTAAGCACCTGACTTCAGCCCAAGTCATAATCTCACAGTTAGTGAGTTCGAGCCCTACATCGGGCTCTGCGCTGACAGCTCAGAGCCTGGAGCCTGCTTCAGATTCTGTGTCTCCCTCTGTCTCTGCCTCTCCCTGACTCACACTCTGTCTTTCTCTGTCTCTTTCAAAAATAAAGATTAAAAAAAAAAAAAAAAAAAAGAAAGCGATAGAGGCAATGACGTGTAACACAGCGTGGTGTGATACGGAATGACTGAGGGTGGGACGTTAGATGGGGTGGTCACAGATAACCTCTTTTAGAAGCTGGCACTTGAGCTGAGACCTAACCCAGAGGAGAAGGAGTCAGGCATGCAATCCAGCAAAGGCAGACCAGGAGGTGGGACCCGGCAGCAAGAATGTTCTGCTTGCCACTTCCTATTCTGCACACAAATGCAGTTTCTCTGTCACTGGCATGTTACAATCTGCTGAAGAAATTGCTCTCTGAGGCCTGGGAAAGGAGTAATAAATATTGAACGGAACAGGATTCCAAGGTGCACCGACTGCTAGAGAAACATACCGGCACTGGGGGAAGGTGCGAGAATACGCAGGTACTTTGATCCCAGGGTCAAGATAAGGTGAGGGCTGCAGAAACCGCTCCCCCACCCCCGTAATGCCGCGTCTCACTACCATGGCTAATTGGCAGAGCAGTCTGGGTGAACGAGTGCAGGACGGCCAAATCGCAGCGCTGTTTCACACAACGTCATTCCAAGTCACCAAGTGACAGGATTTAGCACTCTGTGTCTGGCAGCAACCAGCAGCGAAGCAGAGAGAATTCCACTGGATTATCCAAAGCATCTGACCCGCAAATGAGGAGTGAGGAGGACATTTCTTAAAAACAACTCTTGAGTGGCACAGTGAGCCAATTCGACATTGAACAGAGACACACAAATATCCAGCCGCCTCTGAGGCAAAAGGTCAATTTCTCGTGCTTGGCCCTGTTCTTCAGGATCCAAGTTCTTGATCTATGCTCAGGTCCTCGTTTTCCTAGCCAAAAGGGGAGACGTGAAGTAGACATGGGCCAGATGGGCAGCGCAAGGCCCAGACTCCGTCTCTGACTCCAGAGGGGCATTACAGCTGAAGTGGAGAGCAGGGTCAGTGGGAGAGGAAGAAGGTGCCATCAGAAACGCAGGCCATGTCTCCTAGAGATAAAGTTTCGATGGGTTGGTTTTTCAGTTGAAGAAGCTGGTATTTGCAGCCGGATCTCGATCTCTGGCAAGCCCACCACAGATCCCCGGTTAGTGACGAGGGGACAGAATGAAGGGAAGAAGCAAATTTCCATTTAACAAGAAGTGGATAGTCCTGAACCGCCCTGCCTTATGGATTTCTGAACTTTTTCTTTCTAATTCTCTTAACCAAGTCCTGAGATCCCCCACGCCTCATCCTTCTCTCCTCCAAGCGCTTCTCACACAGCTGTTAGGTAAGATTTACTAGATGGAATGTGTTTGCAAAATCTGTTTTGTTCATTGGAACATGTTTATCTAGAAAGAAAGAAAAAAACCTGTCCCTTCTCACTATTTACTTTTTGGTGACTGCCTTCTGGGATTTGGAACTGGATAAACAGATGGACTTCGTGGATGGATTCAGGCGGAACGCCAGGGTGTGTATATAGATCTTGGTCTCAGTGTATATATGGCAAATAGGCCTCACCACACAGCTGTGCTGGTTTTGGAGGGAAGTGAGGGGACAGCATTTTCTGGATGAGAGGATTCCCATTGCTCCAAGGTGTACCTCCGTGGGGAAACTTGGGGCTACGGGATGCCAGATGGTTTCTAGAGTTCTAACCCCAGATATACGACCCCAATTTCATTTTCTGACCTCTGGCTGTGGTAATTAAGAGGTTTGCCAGATTCAAAGCTATTGCTTATGATTTGTCCTGGATTTGTATGATACATATACATATATATATGTATATGTATATGTATATATATATATACAGGCGCCCTTAAATGTGCTGAGTGTCGCACTGTCTATGGTGATTAGTGAGCTTCAAGCACCTTTGCAATATGCTGGCTGCCTCTGTGTAAAGGCATGGCCACAAGGGGTGTGGTTGTGTTGTGTGTGTGTGTGCGTCTGCCCACAGAAGTTGTGGAAGGCCTGAAGTACAATATATTCCAGGCCACAGATAAAGTGTAACTGCCAGAGGGAGCAGGGGACAGAGGTCACTCACATGATGGCATGCTGCTGTGGAAAGCGGGTTGGGAGGGGCGGTAGAGAAGCAGGTTCCCTCCTAATGTTTTGACCTACTCCAACATAAATCTTTCCTGCAGAGAGTGGTAGTGGAGGAAGTCAGTTTCTCCTAATTCCATAAATTTCAATTCTAAGATTTGAAGAAATTTCGTTATATTGTAGGGGAATCTTCTGAGGGCCAGAAAAAAAAAAATGTTCCTTTGCTTCACAGAATAGGGTTCAGGTGGATGTTTTCTTCTTTCCTGGCAAAATTCCTTTAAACAGCCATGAAGAAAAAAAAAAAAAAAAAAAAAAAAAAAAAAAAAAAAAAGAGGACAGTACTGCCCAGAGAACTGGTACCAAACAGAGCCAACAGAAACAAAACCAAAACCAAAACCAAACAAAATCCCCCAAACCCCAAACCAACCAACCAACAACAACAACAACAACAACAAGAACAAAAAACCTCCCTGAGATACAGGGGACCATGTTCATTAGGTTCAGGCAGCTCAAAGACTAGAACATTCAATAATTAGGCTCTAACAGACGAAGGTGCTGTAGGTAATGGGACCTCAAAAAGACAGAACAAAAGATCCTGTTTCTAACAAAGGTTCCGCAGACCTTTATACTACAGTGAGCACTGGGCATGAGGGATGCTGCCCAGGAAATGAAAGGACTCAATCGTTCCTCTTCAGTGAGCGGAGCCCAGAAGGAGTGTTCCAGGGCGCTCTCACAAACACTCTTTAATAATACCATCCAGAGCCTTTGATTCAAGGAACATGCTGAAGAATAAACAGCCTATTAATCTGAGTTTTCTGGTGTGCCTGGGTATACAAAGCAGCAATGAACTAACCCCTTGGCTCTCGCAAACATCCCAACTGCACACCAGCCGCGGCTCCACTGCACCGCTCAGCTCTTCCTCTCCACCACTGCATGCAATTTGTCCCTGGAAAGGCTTCAGGGTTTGGGGGCCCTGATGATTTCAACGAAGGATGCCCAGGCCGAGCCCAGGGGGCAAAGAACTGGAAACAGCGCACCCTTGTTTGGCCACAGCAGCATACCCATGTGACTTCAGGCTCAAATGAGAACTGTGTGGTAGTGTGACTGGGTGAGGAGACAAAGTCATCAGTCTGCCTCTTTCTGAGCCAACTTGACAGCCACAGGCCTGGGAAAGGAAGGCCCAGTTTCAATTGCTTCCCAGTCTTGGTTACCTTGGTGGCAGGAAGGGCTCCTGCATGGGTGGGCTTTGGGTGCCATTCTGTGGAAACATTCCTGGGCGTTTTGCCTAAGTGAAAATTACCAAGTAAGGTCCCTAAGTTTTCAAGGAGGAAAGGAGAAGAAAGATGAGTGACTGTTCCACTCTCAGATGCTTTCACTATGAGTTAGTTCTTTAAATAAACAATCAGGTGTAACTTCTGTGGTAACGACCATTGGGTGAAGCATCAGGTTCTCCTTCTGGCCCCCAATGAAATCACAGATAAGGAGCTGACAGTATGAACTTGAAGTAATAAGTTTCAAGTGTTGAAACTGTGTGATCGAGGCTAGGATCGTAGGTTCAAATCAGCCATGGGAGCCAGGCAGTTTCTTTGTGTTGCAGTCACTGACCTCGCACGAGGTGTGTGCTTAACCATAAAAGGAACTGGCTTGACGAGGTGGACAATCAGTATCACTGCTACCAAACACACACAAAATCTCAGAGCACATATCCCACTGACCCCAAATTTATAGACCAAAAAAAACCCCACAATAACAACCACAAACCTCATCTAGTGGCAGTTTCCTTTCTGAAAATAATTTCAAAAATTTAATAGTAAAGTCCTCCGATTCTACTTTCAGAGAACTACTTTGTGTTTGGTCTCTTGAACTGCAGAAGAAAGGGCACGCATCTTACAAAAGCAAAGGAACAGCACAAAGGCTCACATACTTGGCATGAGTGAGTCTGGGATGCCATAGAATGTGGCGATTAAGAGCACGGGCCTTGCAGTCAGTCAGACGGAGGCCTGTTACTTGCTACCTGTGTGATCCTAGACATGTTACATAAAATCAAGGAGCTTCAACTTCCTCACCTGTGAAGTGGATTCACCCTCACGGGATTAGTGAGAGGATTATACAACAGTATCAGAAATGTTTAGTGCACCTGGGAAAAGTAAGTGTCCAAGAGATGATAGCTGTACTTACTACCCTTCGAATCTTCCAAAAACAGGCACGGGACTCAAGTGTGGCTCTGTGGGGGGACCTGATGGGCGGTTGGCACATGAGCTACACAAAATGGGAGCTTTTTCATCTCTTTTTCAGGCAGGGCTTAGAAGATCCCAGATCTTTCCTCAGTGCACTGGCAACAAGAGTTTGAGTTCCACGGGATTACTGAGGAAAGGCAATGAGAGAGCAAATCCTAGTACTCTGGGGACCTGAGTTTTGACTTGGGAGCTGCATGCAGATTGACCTGGAGTTTTCCCACTCCCACCCGAGTCTGGCTTAGCAGATATAGCCTTCTTCCTCTAGGCTCCCACCTGTTGAGACAAACAGATGTGATGTGAACACAAGAGAGGCCTTGCAAACACAGATCTGGTATCAGACGGTCCTTCTCTGTAGCATTCCTGGGGTTGGAAAATGACAAACATTCCAACAGGCTGAATCTAACCCTTCTTGCCCTGTAACTGGGGGCCTTAGGAAACCCGTTCTTGTGATTAGAGCCATCAGTACCTCCCTCCAAGGCTGTGAGTTGGACTTCATTAATATTGATGAGCTGCAGCTCGTTAACCTCATTTGATGTTTATTTACAACCATTCTTCTCATATGCTAATGGATGACACTGGGCTCTTCAGATAGAAAGGAGAGAACTGGACCCTCTCTGCCAGCATCTCCTTGGCAAACTCCTGTCCCTTGAAACAGAAGTTTGCACAGAGGGAATGATGCCAAATGGAGGGAATGCAGCAGAGGGGACAAAATGATGTGAAAAGAATGTCTGCAATGTGATGGGGGAGAGAGAAGCCCAGCTGCTGGGGCCACGGTGTGACTGAGGTTTGGTTACACCCACCCAGGGGGTAACAAAGAGAAGCTGAAGGGCGGGGCTCTGCGGAACTATGAAAGGAGCAATATGTTCCATTTTAGAATTGGGGTGGGGGGGTGGAGACGAGTGGGCCCCATGGGTGTCAGGGGACTTGAAGGCCTCTCTCCAACTCATTTAATTTTCTTCTATGATCTTAAGAAATCAATAAACAGGGGGTTGGGGTAGATTTCTGTAAGGCGGTTAAATGCCACAGCAACTAATGCTTAGCAATGCTTGGCTTGGACAAAGAGTAAAGCTCATTGTCCAGAGCGTCACTGGGAAATGGGTAAGCAGGGAGGAATAGTCACTGTTTCTCTTTCCCCTAAGTCATGGTTATGTCTATCAAAGAATAGGATGATTAAGCAAAGAAGAGTCAGAGGCTGCGGGAAAATATTTTTCTTAAACTATGGCCATTCTATCATTTCAGGGCTGCTGAGCTTAATGGAAAATTTCACAGTACACAGCAAGTCAATTTTGGGTTGTCGCACCCATTCAAAAGGTATGAAAGGGCTATATGACATGTGAGGGGCTGGAGGCAAACATATTTTGGATATATAAATGCTTATTAATATCAGCAGCAACATCAAACTTAAAATTTCTTAAATATGTAAATGCCAATTCCCATTGCATTTCTTATCTTCACCGCTTGCTTTGCGCTTTACATTACTATTTAGATAATTCTTCCCTTCCAGCCTGTGGGGTCCACACCCTCTCCTTTCTCCCAGTCTGGCTTTTTCAGTGAAGTACTTTGAAGATCATTCCTACCCTTGATGTGCCTTTCTAAAGAAGCAGGAGAAAAAAGGAATCTCTTACCCTGAAGATTTAACCACATTTCTTTAAGTACAAAGTATTGGTTCTAACAGGTAGATTTTATGTTTGAGTTGTTTGTCTGAGATCATTACCCCTTAGGGTATAAATTTCAGCTCTTTCAAGTTCTCTATGAACTCAGTTGCTGTTGGACTGAAGGAATCAATAGCAATCTGTATTCAACCTGACAATCTGCAGCTCACCTATGTTTAGGAACAAACATGTCTGGAAGGGTAATTAATGGCAGCAGTGTTTCTCAACCTTTTTTTCCCCCTCCATTTCCCCCCTCTCCCCTGCCCCACCAGCCTTCATAGATATTTTTTTCCAACTGTCCACCCCTCATGAGATTTCCTCTCAAAGAACCCCTTGGGGGCAATATTGCTCCCATTGAGAATGCATGTTCTAGAGACTTTTAAAAGTACATCATCTAATAAAAAAATAAATAAATAAAAATAAAGTAAAATAAATAAAATAAAAGTACATTATCTAGGGGCACTTAGATGGCTCAGTTGGTTAAGTGTCCAACTTTGGCTCAGGTCATGATCTCACCACTCAAGAGTTTGAGCCCTGCGTCGAGCTCTGTGCTGACAGTTCGGAGCCTAGAGCCTGCTTCAGATTCTGTCTCCCTCTCTCTCTGCCCCTCCCCCACTCACACTCTGTCTCTCTCAAAAATAAATAAACATTAAAAATAAATAAAAGTACATCATCTGATTTCATGTGTTCTGGGATTGAACCTAACATTCTCCCAAAGTGAACCATCAAACACAATTACACCTCTGTTCTGATTTTAAAAAAAGAAAAAGAGAAAAAAGGACATTTTTGTGTCTATCTAAGTGATAGTTCTTCCAAAGAAGAGATCAAAATCCTTTTTTTCACACTGGACCTGATCTATCCACAGAATAAAGGGCTTCCTTTTTGGCAGTGGATTGGCTTTTTACAATAGTTCTATTTGAGTGTGGGAAGAGGTAATAGATTGCCAGGTCCCTTAGGGACCCCCAAAAAGTTCACTCTCCTAAAAGTCAACAATACATTCCCTTGTAAGAGTAGAATTAAGTTCATTATCTCATTAAATTTCTCCTAAACTCCAGAGGAAGATAGTGATTGGTATTGCTATTCCCCTTTTACAAGCAGAGAGCTGAGGACATGAGCGGTTCAGCAGCTTAATTTAGGTCACAGGGACTGAAGTTTCTTCATATAGATATCTTAGCTGTCACACAAGGTCACTCTGAGGATTTCTAGACCCTATGTCTATTGGTTCCTGCTTTAATCTAGGATCTTCGTACCCTGCTGGAGAAATGTTTATAAAGGTTGTTCTGCCTCTGCCTGCCACTGTCTCCATCTGACAGCGGAAAAGCAAAAGAAGGCGCAAACAGAGAAGAACTGACTAAGCAGGAGAAATGAAGTGACCTCAGGCTATTGTCCTAAAGGTTACTGTTTTCACAAGTAAATGGCTTAGGCAGCATAGGACACCATACTGGGGAGTACACAAGGTTTTTCTTTTCTAAGATGAATACCACCATCTTTGCAGGGCTCAAATGAGATGTATTAAACCATGATGCACTCCTCAGAAGATACAAAGACCCAAATCCAGACCTCCCACAAATAGGTCTTCAAGTAACATGAGAAATTCATATTTTATTTAGCAATCATGGAAAGTGACCACATCTTAGAACTATCTATACTTGAAACTCACACTAAGCAAGTGGGAATTAGCGTCTGGCAAACCAAATAAAAAATATTACCTACAGGGCTCTTCTCTGTAAACTGGCTTCGGGCTCATTTAATTTTCCCAATTAAGCCAGTGCTAGAATTCCCACAGAACAAAATAAACTTATTTGTTCTAAACAGTAAGAGACTTCAAGAGATAACTTGTCTATCTCATGCCTTCAAGTAGATCTGTATGTAATCTATTCCTCATAACCAGACTCCATTCTTCTAAAACTGAAACAAAGAAAAAAAAACAAAAACAAAACTGAAACAAAGAACTCCAAAGAAGACTATTCTGCAATATTGCTTAGGAACCCAGTATGACATTAAATAACATCATCTCTAATAAATTTTCCTCATGTGTGACCTCAGTCCTTCACAGTGCAATAGAAGTTAGTTTCCTTTTTTTGTTTGAAGAGACGGAGAGGAGCTCATTAAGGGTTAAAGGCTTTAACTTTAATTCAGAACGTTCAGAGCCAAAAAATACACCCTAGATCAACACAAACACATTAAAGCAAAGATCAAAGTATATATGTTTAGCTCAACTAGCTTCTGATACAGAAATGTTATGCTAGTCCTTCTTTTGCTGTAAACCGGGAACAAAATTGAGAACAAATTTATTTGAGAGAGGGCAAAAACAAACAAACAAACAAACAAACAAACAAACAAACGAAAAACAAAGAAGACTTCACAGTTTGTCTCAAAGAAAATGCAACTATAACTATCCTGGACTAAAACAGAAACTAGGTATGGAAATCTAAAAATTGACTTTGTGTTACAGAAGAGGCAGTTAAATGAAAAACCATTTCCTGGGGGCACCTGGGTGGCTCAATTTGTTAAGCATCAGACTCTTGATTTCGGCTCCTGTCATGATCTCAAGGTCATGGGTTTGCACTGTCAGCATGGAGCCTGTTTGGGATTCTCTCCCTCTCCTCTCTCTCTGCCCCTCCCCTGCTCTTGTGTTCTCTCTCAAAATAAATAAACTTAGGGGCGCCTGAGTGGCTCAGTCAGTTAAGTGTCCGACTTCGGCTCAGGTCATGATCTCACGGTTCATGAGTTCAAGCCCCACACTGGGCCATCGGGCTCTGTGCTGACAGTTCGGAGACTGGAGCCTGCTTCAGATTCTGTGTCTCCTTCTCTTTCTGCCCCTCCCCTGCTCATGCCATGTCTCTCTCAAAAATAAATAAACATTAAAAATAAAAAAAAATAACATTCCTTAAAAAAAAAAAAAGAAAGAAAAACCATTTCCTACTGGATGCCATAAAACAGGAACAAATAGGGGGTGGGGCAAATCATTTAAAGTCTTGGACATCATAGCAAGGGAATTAAACTGAAAATACTCCAACTTGACTAGGTGAGGCAAGAAAGCGAGCCCCACCGAAACCACTGAGCCTACAGTTTACAGCAGCTGTCAGTGAATTGGAATGGGCAGTGAGGAGACATGAGCATTGCCATGGTCCAATCTTGATTTGTTAATGTCAGCATTTGTCTATCTTGTTCTACCAACAGAACTAGTTAAAGAAAAAATCCTAGATTCAGGAAAAGACTAATCTTTTTCATTGGCAGGTGACCAAAGAAAACACATTCTCCAACGAGCAGTATAAAGCAATGAAAACAAGACTGTACTTATCAAACATTTTTATCTGAAGTGCTCAAAACATTTGCCAATATTATACCCAGTTCCCACTTCCCCTTCACCACTTTCCCCACAGCTGTGGGAGGAAAAACAAGCTTTTTGTAGGAAGGATGTCTCCTCTGCACATTGATGTAAGTCTGAATACAACTTTAGGAAAAGAACCTCCCAAAGAGGGTGTGGGTGGGGATTCTCCAGGGTGCCAGGTCCTCTAAGCACCCTGGTAAAAGCTTTGCCCCAGCACTTCAAAGGCAGTGTGGTAAAGTTCGTCTTGGCAGCTCTAGATGCTGCCAAGGGGAGCAATTCTTCATTTGGGCCAGGGACCAAAAGGGAGGATTCAGAAGGAAGAATAAGAAGGTATTTTCCCATCCAGATAGAAGTAAGGAAACAGACCCACTGACTCACTAATCCTTTTTTCCGGAGGTGGTCTTATTATCCTGGTTTTATGCTTAATGAACAGGAGTGAGGAAAGCTGGTGAGGATAGTGTGCTGAAAGTTACAAAGTAGATTTGTGACAAGGAGTGGTAGAGAATCCAGCAGTCAACTGAGAACAGCGATAGATGTAGGTTATCAGAAGAGCCCCTGCAGGTTTGAGAACTAAAAGCTAGAATACTTTTTTTTTCTTATAATGGAGAACAGGAATGAGTAGGAAGACCTATCAGACTAATACACACAGTACAGTAGTCCAACCTCAGGGGAACAGACAGAAAAAACAATTTTGCAATGCAAGGTTTAAGTAAGCAACAGGTAGTACTATTTGTTTCATAATTTTGCACAAAACACATCATTAGGTGCTATCACACTATATAACTGATGGGTCAGACATGCTATCAGTCAGTGATGGTGGTGAATCTGTTACAGATAGTTGGCCTTAAAAGTTTGAGAAATACAGTTAAAATAAACAAAAAATCATCTCTTTTGTCTGTATTTCAAGGGGTGGGTCTTTCCTGGGCATAGATATCTGAAGGCCTACTCTAGACAAGATAAAGGGACTTTTTCCCCAGAGTGTTATGCTGGGCACTGAAGAAGTTCCTTCTTCACTGGGACATCTAGAAGAAGCCAAAAGGGCCTCAGTCAAGTATTAAATCTTGTGGATAAGATGATTTAAAATTTCAAATTTATGATGGCTTTAAGGAGATAAAAGACACCAGAAACTCTTAATTTTTCTTTACCTTGGGAACGATTTTATTTTTTTTATTTTTATTTTATTTTTTTTTCCAATATATGAAATTTATTGTCAAATTGGTTTCCATACAACACCCAGTGCTCATTTGGGAACGATTTTAATAGTAGTCTCCTTATTTCTTTTCTGCTGGGTCTTGATATTGCAGAAAAAGCTTAGAATGATATAATTGAGATGGGATTTTCAAAAAGATGCTTATTAATTTTATGAGAAAATCAGATTGAATATTGACTAATCAGTAACCATTTTGAATGAATAGACTTTATAATAAACACATAGGTCATGTGAAAAGTAATTAGGATAAAAGGAATCTCTATGATTCCATGAAACCAAAGTTTATAAACTGCTTGAGATAAATCTAGTAAATCTGAATGTGACCTTGGCTTGTCATGTCAAGGCACCCAATTAATGTTTGCTTCCCTTCACCCAGACTCATGCCTCTAGGCAAGAAGGCAATTAAACTTCCATTAAAAATCAATTATCAGTCCAATTTTATGAGGTACCTAGAATAGGCAAATTCATTGAAACAGAAAGTACAATAGAAGTTACCAGGGGCTAGGGGTAGGGGAGGGAGAAATGGGGACTTGTTTAATAGGTACAGTTTCAGTATGGGATGATGAAAAAGTTCTGCAAACAGACAGTGGTGATGGTCGCACCATACTATAAATGTACTTAATGTCACTAAATTATACATTTATCAGTGATTAAAAAGATCAATTTATGATGTATATTTGACCACGATTTTTAAAAGAGATCTTTTTTTTTAAAGTTTATTTTTTGAGAGAGAGCACAAGTGCATGCACGTGCTTGTGGGTGGGAGAGGGGCAGAAAAAGGGAGAGAAAGAATCCCAAGCAGGCTCCATGCTGTGAGCACAGAGCCCCATGAGGGACTCCATCTCATGAACTGTTGAGATCACGACCTGAGCCGAAATCCAGAGTTGGATGCTTAACCAGCTGAGCTACCCAGGTGCCCCTAGATCTGTATTGTTTTAAAAAATATCCAGATAAAGGGCTTGTCAATCATTCCTTTATAATAATGTAATCTATGCAGTTTCCCAAATTTATCTGTTCATCAGAATCACTTGAGGTGCTTATTAATTTATATATATATATATATATATATATATATATATATATATATATATATATTTGAGAGAGAGGGAGAGAGAGAGGGAGAGAATCTTAAGCAGGCTCCAGGCTCAGCATGGAGCCTGATGTGGGGCTCGATCTCATGACTGTGGGATCATGACCTGAACTGAAATCAAGAGTCAGAGGTTTAGCTGACTGAGTCACCCAGGCACCCTGAGGTGCTTATTAAAGTTACAGGTTCTCTGGCCATACCCCAGACTGGCTATTTGGGAATTATTGGGTCCTAGGGTAGGCTCATGAAAACATGGTTGGATACTGTCTGTACTGGGGGGACCGTGGTGCCAATTCAAGAAGCTTACTAACTCTTAGACTTCTTCCCCTGTCCTGTGTTATCTTTTGTTTTTGCTTTTTTCAATTTTTTTATTGTGGTAAAATACACATAACAAAAAATTTACCATCTTAACCACTTAAGAACAATTTTTTTAATGTTTATTTTTGAGAGAGAGAGAGAGAGAGAGAGAGACAGAGAGAGAGACAGAATCCGAGTGGGGGAGGCACAAAGAGAGTGGGAGACACAGAATCCAAAGCAGGCTCCAGGCTTTGAGCTGTCAGCCCAATGCAGGGCTCGAACTCATGAACCATGAGATCATGACCTGAGCCGAAGTTGGACGCTTAACTGACTGAGCCACCCAGGCACCCCAGCCATCTTAACCATTTTTAAATATATAGTTCAGTAGTATTAAGTACATTCATATTGTCATGCAACCATCACCACCACCCATCTCCAGATGGATTTATCTTGCAAAACTGAAACTCTACACCCATTAAACACTAACTCCCATTCCCACCCTGGCCCTGGCAACCACCATTCTACTTTCTGTCTTTATGATTATGGATACTCTGAGTAACTCATATAAGTGGAATCATATAATATCTGCCTTTTCGCTACTGGCTTCTTTCACTCAGCAGTGATATCCACAGGGTTCGTCCATGTTGTAGCATATGTCAGAATTGCCTTCATTTTTAAGGCTGAATAAAACTCCATTGTATATGTGTACCACGGTTTCCTTATCCACTGATCCGCTGATAGACACTTGGGTTGCTTGCACATTTTAGCTATTGTGAATAATGCTGCCACGAACATGGGTGTGCAGCTATCTCTTTGAGACCCTGCTTTTAGTTCTTTTGAGTATATACCTAGAGATGGAATCACTGACTTATTACATGGTAATTCTACTTTTAATTTTCTGAGGAACCACCATACGCCTTCCCATAGTATCCATGCCCATTTTACAATCCCACCAACAGTGCACGGGATTCCTGTTTATCCACATCTTTGCCAATGCTTGTTACTTTCTGTTGTTGTTGTTTTTAATACGAGCCATCCTAGTATGTGTGTGAGGTGGTATCTCATTGTAGTTTGGGTTTGCACTTCCCTAATGATTAGTGATGTTGAGCATCTTTCACTGCATCCTTTCATTTCATTCATGGCTGACTATGATTTATATATTTTCTTAGGAGAAATGTCTGTTCAAGTTCTTTGATCATTTTTTAAAATATAACTTATTGTCAAATTGGTTTATGTACAATACCCAGTGCTCATCCCAACAAGTGCCCTCCTCAATGCCCGTCACCCATCTTCCCCTCTCCCCCACCTCTCCCATCCACCCTCAGTTTGGTCTCTGTATTTAAGAGTGTCTTATGGTTTGCCTTCCTGCCTCTCTGTAACCCCCTTCCCCTCCCCCATGGTCTTCTATTAAGTTTCTCAAGATCCACATATGAGTGAAAACATATGATACCTGTCCTTCCCTGACTGACTTATTTCACTCAGCATAATACCTTCCAGTTCCATCCACGTTGCTGCAAATGGCATGGTTTCATTCTTTCTCATTGCCAAATAGTATTCCATTGTATATATAAACCACATCTTCTTTATCCATTCATCAGTTAATGGACATTTAGGGTCTTTCCATCATTTGGCTATTGTTGAAAGTGCTGCTATAAACATTGGGGTACACGTGCCCCTATGCATCAGCACTCCTGTATTCCTTGGGTAAATTCCTAGCGGTGCTATTGGTGGGTCATAGGGTTGTTCTATTTTTAACTCTTTGAGGAACCTCCATACTGTTTTCCAGAGCGGCTGTACTAGTTTGCATCCCCGCCAGTAGTACAAGAGGATTCCTGTTTCTCCACATCCTTGCCAGCATCTATAGTTTCCTGATTTGTACATTTTGGCCACTCTGACTGGTGTGAGGTGACATCTCAGTGTGGCTTTGATTTGTGTTTCCCTGATGATGAGTGACGCTGAGCATCGTTCCATGTGTCTGTTACCTTGGCCATTTTTTAATCAGGTTGTTTGCTTTTTTGTGTGGTTGATGTCCTTGTATTTTAATAGTTGTCAGATTTAATCTACCTAGAGAAGGATCTGGTTTGAGCCTCCAATATAGAAGGCATTTTTGAGACATCACATGTTATTGTTCAATTAAAGTTAAATAGTGCAATCCCTATCAAAATAACACTAGCATTCTTCACAGAGCTATAACAAACACTCCCAAAATTTGTATGGAACCAGAAAAGACCCCGAATTGCCAAAGCAATCCTGAAAAAGAAAATCAAAGCTGGAGGCATCACAATCCCAGACTTCAAGCTGTATTTCAAAGCTGTAATCATCAAGACAGTATGGTACTGGCACAAGAACAGACACACAGATCAATGGAACAGAATAAAGAACTCAGAAAGAGACCCGTTAGTATGGCCGACTAGTCTTTGACAAAGCCGGAAAGAATATCCAATGGAAGAAAGAGAGTCTCTTCAGCAAATGGTATCAGGAAAACTGGACAGCGACATGCAGAAGAATGAACCTGGACCACTTTCTTACACCATACACAAAAATAAACTCAAAATGGATGAAAGACCTAAATGTAAGACAGGAAGCCAACAAAATCCTAGAGGGGAAAATAGGCAATAACCTCTCTGACCTCAGCCACAGCAACTTCTTACCTGACATGTCTCCAGAGGCAAGGGAAACAAAAGCAAAAATGAACTACTGGAATATCATCGAGACAAAAAGCTTCTGCACAGCGAAGGAAACAATCAGCAAAACTAAAAGGCAACCGATGGAATAGAAGATATTTGCAAATGACATATCAGATAAAGGGTTAGTATCCAAAATCTATAAAGAACATATCAAACTCAACACCCAAGAAACAAAGAATCTAGTGAAGAAATGGGCAAAAGACATGAATAGACACTCTTCCAAAGAAGACATCCAGATGGCTGACAGACACATGAAAAGATGCTCAACATCACTCATCATCAGGGAAATACAAATCAAAACCACAGTGAGATACCACCTCACACCTGTCAGAATGGCACACATTAACAAGTCAGGCAACAACAGGTGTTGGTGAGGATGCAGAGAAGAGGAACCCTTTTGCACTGCTGGTGGGAATGCAAACTGGTGCAGCCACTCTGGAAAACAGTATGGAGGTTCCTCAAAAAATGAAAAATAGAACTACCCTACAACCCAGCAATTGCACTACTAGGTATTTATCCAGAGAATACAGGTGTGCTGTTTCAAGGGGGCACATGCACCCCAATGTTTATAGCAGCACTATCAACAATAGCCGAAGTATGGAAAAAGCCCAAATGTCCATCTATGGATGAATGGATACAGAAGATGTGATATATATATTCAATGGAATATTACTTGGTGACAAAAAAGAATGAAACCTTGCCATTTGCAACAATGTGGATGGAACTCGAGTGTTTACACTAAGCACAATAAGTCAGTCAGAGAAAGACAAATATCATATGATTTCACTCATATGTGGAATTTAAGACACAAAACAGATGAAAATAAGGGAAGGGAAGCAAAAATAATATAAAAACAGAGAGGAAGACAAACCATAAGAGCCTCCTAAATACAGAAAACAAACTGAGGGTTGCTGGTGGGGTGTTGGGTGAGGGGAAGGGGTGAAGGGGTGAGGGGCATTAAGGAAGACACTAGTTGGGATGAACACTGGGTGTTATATGTAAGTGAAGAATCACTAAACTCTATTCCTGAGGGAGAAAAAAAAGTTAAATAGTTAGTAAGAGTCCTCCCTGTGTCAGGCATTGGGCTGTTCACCAGGATTACAAAATTCAATAAGGCATGGTCTCTGTGCCCAAAGAACTTCAAGTCTAATGGAGAAGACAAACAACTGATTTCAAAACATGTTGATAATGTACTGGCAGAGAGCTTAGAACATAAAGGACAAGGGTTAGCCCACTTGGTAGGGGCAGGTAGAGGACTGCTGAGGGAAGGTGTTCTAGAGAAGGTGCTACCAGTAATGAATACTGAAGTCGGGTTTTTTCTGGGTGAAAAGATGGGGTGGTAGTGCTACTGGCAGGGCCTAAACAAAGGCATCCTGATGGGAAACAACATGTGAGATGAGGGGAACTACTGTAATTGAGTTCAGTAAAACTGAAGAGATTTCAAGGCAAGGCGTTGCTGGAAATGAGGCTGAAGAGGGAGGCAGAGATCAGGTCGCAGAAAGCTTTCTGTGCTTCATTTTGTAGATGATGGGGATACCTTTAAATGGTTTTAAGTAAAAGAAGAATATCGGCACAGTCAGATTTTCTTGTATATAGGTCACTGGACTCTGAAGGGAGTAAAATGGGTAAGAGAGACTGTAAAGGTTCAAGTAAGAACTGGGGTGATGATAATGGGAATCAAAAGGAAAGGTCAGAGATTCAAGAACTATTCTGAAGGTAGGATCAGTGGGACTTTTCATTTTTTATTTTACTTTTAATTTTTTAACGTTTATTTATTTTTGAGAGAGAGAGACAGAGAGACAGAGAGAGAGAGAGAGAGAGAGAGAGACAGAGAATGAACGGGGGAGGGGCAGAGAGCGAGAGAGAGAGAGAGACACAGACTCCAAAGCAGGCTCCAGGCTCTGAGCTGTCAGCACACAGCCTGACACGGGGCTTGAATTCAGGAACTGTGAGATCATGACCTGAGCCAAAGTCAGACACTTAACCAACTGAGCCACCCAGGCACCCCTCAGTGGGGCTTTTTAGCTGACTACATGTGAAGGGAGAGAGGAAAGGAGGAGTCTAGAATGAGTCTATAGAGTCTAGAATGATAGAGCGGGGAACCCAAGAGGAGACGCAGATCCAAGGATGAGGGTGAGAAGTTCTGTTTCTGACATGTTGAAATGAAGTAACTGTCAGACATACAAGTAGAGATGTACGAGCCTGATAGGACCCTGGCTGTATGCGACCGGTGCTCCGGGGGTATTCAGGGCTAAAAATACAGACTTAGAAGTCATTTGCCTAAGGCAGTGGGAAAGTCAAGAGATAAGACTGCTCAGTAACTATGTGTAGTGAGTAAAGTAATGAGCCCAGTATAGAACACTGGGCAATGACAACATTTAGGATGAGGAACAAGAGACAATGGGAAGGATTGGTCAGAGAAGAAGGAAGAAGTAGTAGAAAGGGTATAACTTTGAAGCCACACAGAATCAGTTTTAGAATTTCTTCTCCACTACCTATTGTATGTCCTTGAACAAATTAGTCATGAGCCTCAGTTTTCCTGTCCATTATATAGGGACAATATAGTAGTAACCCCCTTATCTGCATAGGATACATTCTAGGACCCCCAGTGGATGCCAGAAACCAGGGATAGTATTGAACCCTATATATGTTTTTTCCTATACGTACATATCTATGGTAAAGTTTAATTTATAAATTAGGCATAGTATGAGATCAACAATAATTAACTAATAATAAACTAATTATGACAATAAACTGTAATAAAAATTACGTGAATGTGGTCTCTCTCAAAATATCTTCTTGTACTTTCACCCTTCTTTTTGATTCTTTAATGTGTATCTATTTTGAGAGAGAGAGAGAGAGAGAGAGAGAACATGCACGTGTGTGCATGAAAGTGGGGGAGGGGCAGAGACAGAGGGAGAGAGAGAATCCCAAGTAGGGTCCTGGGATCAAGACCTGAGTCAGGCTCCACGCTCAGCTTGGGATTCTCTCTCTCCCTCCCTCTGTCCCTCTCCCCCCACTCATACTCTAAAGTATGTCTGTAAAGTAAAGTAAAGTAAAATAAATAAATAAATAAATAAATAAATAAATAAATTCTCATAAAAGAGATAATTAAAAAAACAAATAAAAATAAATAAGTAAAAAGTGCCTTTCACAATGCCTATCTCACTGTAGGCACTTAACAAATGTGATTTCCTTTTTTTGTTAGTCTGGCCCTTTTATGTTTCCCTGCCGGTAAGTGACAGGAAGTAGGCTATCCTTAGTTGTTAAGTAGTTTTTAGCCTTATTTTATTTTATTTTTTTTTTTTGAGAGAGACATGGAGCTTGATCTCACAGTTGTGAGATCATGACCTGAGCCAAAATCAAGGGTCAGATGCTTAACCGACTGAGCTACCAGGGCGCCCCTGTAGACTTTAGCTTCACCAAGGGTCAAATTGGGAGACAGCCCGGTCTCTGCCAATCTACAGTTACTCTCAACTGAAGCCACAAAGATGCAAAAAAATTCAGGTTTGTAACGGTACTCTCGATGCCCACAGAACTACTGCGCTTCTTCTGTGTTATTTCTGCTTTTCCAGGACACTGGTCCTTGGGAGCAGCTCCACAATGAAATAAGTGAGCAAATAAGAACATATTTGAAATGGGCTAGGAATTCATAGTTGTTAGAGGTGACACCAGCTTCATTTTTGGCTCACGGAATATAAGGGCGTTTTGTATATGGTAGGCGATGAAAAGGTGCTGGAATGCCCCCAAAATACTAAAATTAGAAAAGAAAAATTTTTCATGACTCAAAGATTAGTGTGGTAGAGGTTTTTTGTTTTTTGTTTTTTTTGAAACTAAAACATGTATTACATCATCCTGGCAGGCCTGTTTTTAATGATCTGTAAGCTTCAATACAGCAAGTATCATTTAAGGCTTTGAAGGGAGAGGAAAAAGGGTGTTTCAAGTCCCTCAAACAATTTACTGCTCCAGTATTTCTAATAATCATGTGAGTATTTTTCCTTTCGACTGGAGAGCAAAGGAAGACGGAAACCTGTGGAAACTGGAGTTGGACAAGAAAACAAAGTTCACAGATGAAATCCTGTCTTATGTTGGCCGCTCAAACGAGACTCACCCCTTACGGGCTTTAAAAAAATTCATCCAGCACAGTCTCTTTTGTTCCCCTCAGTGGTTAAGTGTCACAGAAGCCTACTCAGGCTGATCTAAACAATCATGGGAAAGTTCCTTCAGGAAAAAGAGGCAGGGATTACTGTACTTTGTCATGGTCATTCATGCCAATGGTAGGCCATTTCCTCTCAGAGATGTATTTCTCTAATTAGAGCGATGGGCTGAAAACAAGCAATTTTTAAGTCAATCAATACAATTAAAATGTCTCCAAATAACACAATAGTTTTATTTCTGTGGTAATTACCTCCCTTCCCTTGAAAACGAAACTATCTTCCCACTATTAGTGCATGGTTAAAACAGATGACCTTCGGGAACCTATAAACTAGTGCCTGGCATACAGCAGGCACTCAATAAACACTTGTTGAAGGGCACCTGGCTGGCTCAGTTGGAGGAGCATGCGACTCTTGATCTCGGGGTCATTGAGTTCAAGCCCCACATTAGCTGTAGAGATTACTTAAATAAATAAGTAAAACTTAAAAAAATACTTCTTGAATGAAAGAAGGAAAGCATAGGGTGAAACAAACACCTTCTCTTGAAGGCCTCTGTTCTTTTTGTATTAATCCAAGGCTAATTTAGCTTCTTTAGAGTCACATCATCCTGTGCTCAAGACTCAGTTCAAGTCTCTTGCTATTTTATTGTTAAGGTCCATATTATCATGACTCTTTTTCTCGGCCAATTTTTTCAATTGGGCATTTTTTAACTCACTTTTTACTTACATTTATTATTTTATATTTTCCCATTTTAGTTGTAGAATGAGCTTGTTGCTCCAGCCTGGAACACATCTAACTGGAACACAGAGGTAAGAGTTACATATGAACAACAGACTAGCTTCTCGGTCCTCTTGGCATCCTCTAAATCACCTTTCATGATACTCTTATATTACTTAGTCATTCGCTCATTTACTTATTCAACAAATATTTACTAAGTCTTAATATGTGTCAGGCACCATTCTCAATGCTGAGGATACAGCAATGAACAAAAGGGACCGAAATCCCTGCCCCTGTGATATTTACAAGCGAGTGCAGGGAAGGTCAGGCAAAACAAGAAAAACATGTCATGAAAAACAAAACAGTAGAGGATTTATTCCAGATTACAAGAAACCAAAGAGACGTTACCAAGTACAATGTGTAAACCTTGATTCTATCCGGGGTCAGAAAACAAACAGCTAAATATATTTGAGAACAATCAGGGAAATTGTAACTTGCATTAGATGTTAGATGATGTTATGGAATTATTGTTCATTTTGTTAAATGTGATAATGACATAGGGATTATGCAGGAGAATAGGAGAATACCCTTATTGTTAGGAGTATGTAGGGGTAAGGTGTCAGGATTCCTGTAACTTAGTTTCAAATGATCTATCATCTATCTATCTATCTATCTATCTATCTATCTATCTATCTATCTATCATCTATCTACCTACCTACCTACCTACCTACCTGCCATGCACAAATGTAACAAAATGTCAGCATTTGGTGAATCCAGGTAAAGGGCATAGAGGTGTCTTTATAACTTTCTTGTAGGTTTGAAAATTTTCAAATAAGGAGTGGTGGGAGCGGGGGAAACTTATTCCATTTCTAGTCAGAAATGTGACTCATGATTAATTAGTTTGACTCTTGTTGCTCAACATTTTTCTATAAGTGGGTTGATCCCTCATCCTGAAGTATTTCCTTTCATCATATACCTAGCAACACTTTCCCTTTTCTGTTGTGGCCAGAGGAAAGGCTAGGATATGGGATAGCCACAGAATATTCTCTCAAAATATCTCTTTGCTATGACTTTGTTAAATTAACATTAAGTGGAGCACGGGGTGCCAGAAGGTGAGTCTTGGTTCAACAGTAGCCCACAAGAGAAACTGAAATAGATACATGTATTTCTGACAGGTCCTGGAAGAAGCACAAAGCACACTCTGAGGGATCACAGGGGGAGGTCAAGGCAAGGTGCAGACAGAAAGCGATAGGACCTGGGGCAACATGCCTTTATTAGGGTCTGTGGGAGGAGTGCTTTGGGGTCCCCAGGCTAAGGCCAGATTGGTCAATTCAAACCAAACAAGTGAGGCTTTAGTGAGTTCCATGGGGGTCTTGTTTAAGGGGCGCACCAGGGGAAGGCCCTGGGAGGTAGGGGAGACTGCTGATCACAAGGGTTGTTAGGGAAGTCACATCAGGAACTCAATTGCTTGTGGCTCTTCCAGCTGTTATCCAGAGCATTGGATTGCACAAGGGGACTAGTGTCAGTTTAAGGTCCCTGCAGGCCAAACAAATTGGATGCTGAGGCAGCAATACCATGGAGCAGCTTAGCTAAATTCTGTACACTCTTCCTTCAACTTGATCTGAAACAGTGCTTTCACATATCTGTTATTCACACACTTTATAGCTGAATTCAAGCTAGTAATAAAATAATTACAAAGTACAGGAAAAACACAAGGACGAAGTAGGAAGCAAATTAGCCATGAAGCCAGTAATATAGGGTGTATATTAGATTTCTATGGTTGCTGTAATAAAGTAGCACAAACTTAGTGGCTTGAAACAACTGAAATTTATTTTCTTAACAGATCTGGAGGCCATTAGTCCACCATGTGTCTTACAGGGCTAACATCAGCGTGTCTGCAGGGCTGGTTCCTTCTTCTCTAGGGGAGACTGTTTCCTTGGCTTTTCAGTCTTCTAGAGGCTGTCCTTATTCCTTGGCTTGTGGCCCTTTCCTCCCACTGGTTTTGGCTTTCACACTACTTTTTTCCTCTCCTGTCATCAAACCTTGTCTGCCACTTACAAGTGATTATATTATCCAGGATAATCTCCCCCAACTCAAGATCCTTAACTTAATCCTATCTGCAAAGTTCTTCTTGCCAAATAAAATGACATTCACAGGCTCCAGGCATTAGGACCTGGGTATCTTTGGGTGCCATTATTGAGTTTACCACAGCATGAGAAAGGGTCATGTAAATAAGTAAGAAATAAAAGAGAGGATCCTCACTAATTCTTTGAAAATAAGTTAGAAGGTATCATATCATTCTTCCTCAGAAAGGGTATCTCTCATCACCATAAACACTTAGACTGAGAGAGTAAACCGGGATGGAGGTACTCAGACCTCATATTGCTTCCGGGATCTACCACTTATTTAATGTTGGGCAAATTACTTATCTGCTATGCTTCAACTCCCTAGTCTTTAAACCAGAGATGGTAATATTTTCTCAAACGGTGGCTGAGAAGATTCAATACTATAATGCATGAAAAGATTTAACACAGTTCCTGACACATTTAAATAATGCCTGTTATAATTATTTTATTATTCATGGAATAGGACGTGCAACCCTCCTGATGCTGATCAGTACACAGTACTTCCAGGGGCCGCTAGTGACCCCTTCTATGTGCATTCTACAGCATTCTATGTAAGATAATAAGTAAAAAGCTTACTCAAATGTCAATTTTTTTCCCCCAGTTTTAAGCACAGTGGATAGGAGTATCTCTAAACTGCATCGCAAACTTCCTTGTCTTACTAAAAAATAATAGTAAACATAGTTACCCTTTGCTTATTAATTCTGACTCAACATTATAAATATGGCTTATTGTCCTGGAACATAATAGAAAGATATCCTCAAGGAGAAAAAAGATTCATAAAATCATTTGTTTGACTGCTACATGGTAACTGACCTCAAATACCATTTTTATTTATTTTTTATTTTTTTATTTTTTTAGTATGAAATTTATTGTCAAATCGGTTTCCATATAACACCCAGTGCTTGCACTGTGCAAACACCCAACACTGTGCTTCTGTGGATCAAATACCGTTTTTAATTTGGACTTTCTCTTCACCGCTTGGGTCTCTAGTGACTCTCTTTTCTGATAACACTTATCACAACTGTCAGTGTGTGGCTGTGATAATGTGATTTATAAAATATATATATTTGGTCATTGGGATGACCACAATATATATCTCGTATGTATTTGGTCTTCATGCACAGTTCCTGGTTCACAGCTCCCAAAACACTTGGAATTTCCTAAGTGTTCAGAGTGATCAAGGTGTCTTTTGTTATGTGAATGAGTGACTTTTGAAAGCACCTAAGGATGTGGCTGCCAGAACCAACCTTGGGATTAGAGGGTTGGAACTTTCAGCCCCATCCCCCTACTGCCAGGGAGGAGAGATGGGCTGGAGATTGAGCTCCACCTCCAGAAGCCAATGATTTGATCAACCACACCTATGTAATAAAGCCTTCATAAAAACACAAAAGGATGGGGTTCTGAGAGCTTCTGGGTTGGGGAATATGGGGAGCTTCGGGGAGAGCGGTGCAACTGGAGAGTGCAGGCAAGCCCAGCGCCCTTTCCCCATACCTTGCCTTATGCGTCTCTTTTATCTGCTTCTGAGTTAAATCCTTTCAGAATAAACTGGTAATCCAGTAAGTAGAATGTTTCTCTGAGTTCTGTGAGCTGCCCTAGCAAGTTACTCTCAAACCTGAGGAGGAAGTACTGGGAACCTCTGATATATATAGTTAATTGGTCAAAAGTACAGGTTAACAGCCTGGGCTTGTGACTGGCATCTGAAGTAAGGAGGTGAGGGGCAGTCTTGTAGGCCAGAACCCTTACTCTGTGGAATCTGATGCTATTTCCAGGTTGATAGTGTCAGAATTTAGGTGAATTAAGATGAATTCTTGGACACCTTGCTGGTGTTGTGTGGGAAGCCCCCACCCTCCATGTCTGAAATCGGTTCTAGGAACTTAATTGAGTGGCTAAGGCTAGCAACACTTTAGACTACTCTCACTACTTTTTATCTGCAGTTGATGACCTATCAGTATTTGAAGATTATGCATTTATAAGAGGTTCCCTGGGAAACGCTTAAGAGACTTCCTGCCCTGCCTACTAAGACACATGTAAACCCTGTAAACACTAGCTCTTCAGGGTCCATTTTTACTTACTTTCAAATTAGTGACTATATTTTGAACACCTTAGTAGTTTGACCGCTATGTTGTTAAGATATTAAAGAGTTCAACCACGTCAGACACTAGCCTGGGGATCTGTCTAATGTTTAATGCAAATCAAAAGACTAGAAAATTAATCGGCTTAAGGTGTGAAAATATCTTCACTTTAATGATCGTATCTTATCAAAATGACCCAGTAATTGCTCTGTCTACCTGAAGTTACAGAGTTCTCACGTTTTTGTTCACAGTGAACATCAGACAATCCTTAAGGCTACTGACGGACATTCTGTACCCATATAGATACAAATGTATACGTAAACAGAGGAAATCTAGATTACCCAGTGATTTAGCCATATTAATTCTGGCTTCTACATTTTTACTGTCAACACTAATGCCCCTGCTTAATTGAGCCCTTTGTTGATAAAATACTTTTTTTGTTTGTTGGTTTATTTCTCCCCCAAATTGCTTCTTGCCCTCAGGGAAGGTGTGTGAACTAACAAGTCTTATCTTTGCTGTAGACTGGGGCCTCTCTGTCAGTCTTAGCTGTGGCCCATTTTTTGTTTTTTTTTATGTTTATTTATTTTTGACACACACACACACACACACACACACACACACACACACAGAGTGTGAGTGGGGGAGGGGCAGAGAGCAAGAGGGAGACACAGAATCTGAAGTAGGCTCCAGGCTCTGAGCTGTCAGCACTGAGCCCGATGTGGGGCTCAAACTCACGAACTGTGAGATCATGAGCATAGCGGAAATTGGACGCTTAACCAACTGAGCTACCCAGGCGCCCCAGCTGTGGCCCATTTTTAAGTGGAAAGGAGACCAGAACCCTCAGACAGACAAGTTGGTATAGTACACAATTAAAATTCAATGAATTCTCAGATGAGCCATACCTATATTTAAGTATAAGTATAAAATTCTTAATAAAACTAACAAAATCAATTTTGGGGTGAACTGTCATTCAAATTATTCATGTCACTGGTATTTGCAGGATGACAAGACATTTTAGGTACACCTATTAAGTGTTACTAAAATGTATTTTTATCAGTACTGTTCTTCACGCAACATAGTCCATTCATGTTAGCTTATAAAACAGATGTAATGAATATAGTGATACATGGTGCTTCTTTCTCTGTATTTGCCAGGAATCTGAAGAATCATGAGATTTTCTTGTCCTGCCCACAATGGCTTTAAAGAGCACATGTATTAGGTGTATACCAATAATAGTATAATAATAGGTGCCATATATGGGGTACCTACTAAGAGTTAAGCACTATATAGAGTGCTTTTTATATTGTGGTGGTTTTCAGATACATCTACAAAATCTTTTGAAGGTGGATCCCAATTCTTTTCCCCTTGAGTATGGGCTAAACTTACTGATTCATTTCTAATGAATAGAATAGAATGAAAGTGACAGTGTGTGACTTCAGAGACTAGTTCATAAAAGGCACTGTGGCATCCTGCTTGCTCTCTCTGAGATCACTTTTTCTGGGGAAGTCACTGCCATAATCATGAGGAATATGTGAACTGCTGAGGCCTCCTGCCAACAGTGATATAAGTGAGCAAGCCTTCAGACGGCTGCAGCCCCAACCTAAATCTTGATCTCAGTCTTACGAGGGAGAACCATCCAAGCAAGTTGATTCTGCATTCCTGATGCTTAGAAACTGTGTGAAATAATAAATGTTTATTGTTTTAAGCCTCTAAGGTTTGGGGTAAATATATCACATAGCAATAGATAACTAATACATACACACACACACACACACACACACACACACACACATTTTATTCTCACAACTACCAGGAGATGAGTGGTATTATGAGGAAACAAAGGCTCAGGTGGTTACTTAACTTACTCAAGGCCACACAGCTAGTGGTTGCAGACCCATGATACTACGTCCATATTTGCTCCACTATATTATACTATTTCTTTTCAGATCCTGTTTCTTTTAGGCAGCTTCTTAGCTATCCCTCCCAACTCTGATTAGCTTGCCATCAATGCTCTCATTCAAATAATGGATTAAGAAAGAAAAAGAATGGCTAAGGACAGAGCCAAGAATTCTACTTCTGGAGATGTCCCTTTAGCATGATCTGAACCCATTAATTAGCACATTTTTGGTATGATTTTCAACCACTTATTTATTACCCATCCTCTATTCCTTCTGCTTATTCATAAGGATATCATGGAGAGAGTGCCAAGGTCCTGCTAAGATTCAACTAAACTAAACAAATATAATGAATATAGCCATGCTAAGTATAGTTTTCTCCGGATTTACCAGTCTTGTAATCCCTTCACAAAGGGAAGAAGTTTGCACTGGCTGTGTCATTCCCTCCTCCTTCAATGTTACTGCCATTAACATCATGTACCATCGCTCCTGTCACTTCACAGTTATCACTGATTTTGAGAAATAAATAACCATTTTAGACATATTATTTGATTTAAACCTCAGGACTACCCTATGAAATAGGTTGTTCTCTTATTATTTCTATTTCACCAATTGGGAAATGTGGCTTATAGAGATTCAGTAACTTGCCCAATGTCATTTTACTAAGAGGTGAAAGAGCTGGGGTTGAAACCAGGTCTTCTTACCCACCAAGCATGGGCTCTCTTGCTTTCCTTTTCCCTCTTCTCTTCTCCCCTCCGTCCCCACATCCTCCCCCCTAACTTCTTCTTCAATAAACTCTGATAGACTTACAGTTAACACAACTTCCTTTTCTGAATAGGTATAGATATTGATTCTTTTTAATAAATAGTTGAAGAATATCACCCAAGATAGATGTCAAGGTCACCAGGCTTCAGTCTGCTGAAATGACCTTCTGAATATTGGGTCCCTGCCTCTACATTTGGAACTTCTCTCCCCTTCCCTCCCCATGATGGGCACAATTTCCTCTTTCTTTCTTTCTTTCTTTCTTTCTTTCTTTCTTTCTTTCTTTCTTTCAAGTTTACTTATTTTGAGAGAGAGAGAAAGCATGAGGGAGGGAGGGGCAGAGAGAAAGGGAGAGAGAATCCCAAGCAGGCTCCATCCTGTCAGCACAGAGCCCGACACAGGGCTTGCTCCCATTAACCATGAGATCATGACCTGAGCCAAAATTAAGAGTCAGATGTTCAACTGACTGAGCCACCCAGGTACCCTCACAATTTCCACTTTCTAAACACTGCCGGCAGTGGTTCAGTCAGCTTATCTACTAGGCCTCGGTACCTTGGAATATAAACTAGATCCAGAAACTTAAGTTCATTTAAAGCAGTTAGGTGATCTCTTATAATCTCAGTTATGTTTGATTTTATTCCCTGGAACTACTGTTCATTTTATCTTTTCCAGTCCAAAGAGCACCCTCTTTAACTGAGAAGAATAAATGAAAATAGGAGGTGAATTTTCTTTTCTTTTCTTTCATTTATTAATACAATACCATCCATCTAGGGTTCATTGTTCTTTTTGCTGCAATGTAATTTTTTTAATAAGGAAGACTTTTATATATGCACCCCTATGTTTATTGCAGCATTATTTATAATAGCCAAGATGTGCCAACTCGTGTCTATCAATAAATGCATGGATAAAGAAGATGTGATATATATGTGTGTGTGTGCATATATGTGTACCAAATATATATACATATATACATATATATATATATATATATATATATATATATATGATGGAATATTATATAACCATAAAAAAGGATGGGGTCTTGACTTTTGTGACAACATAGATGGACCTAGAGGGCATTATGTTAAGTGAAGTAAGTCAGACTGAGAAAGACAAATACCATGTAATTTCACTCATATGTATAATCTAAAAAAAAAATTAATACACAAACAAAAGGCATAATCAGATCTATAAATACAGAAAATAAATTGATGGCTGCCAGAGGGGAGGAAGGTATGGATATGGGAAAAATGGGTGAAGGGGAGTAGGAATTATAGGCTTCCAGTTATGGAATGAATACATCATAGGAATAAAAGGTACATCATAAAATATAATCACTTATATTATAATACTTGTATGGTGACAGATGGTAACTACTTGTGGTGTGCACAGCAAAACGTACAGAGATGTTGAGTTACTCTGTTGTACACCTGAAACTAATGTAACATTGTGCATCCATTATGCTCAAATAAAAAATTAAAATAAAAAAATTAAAAGGAAAACTTTTTATATTGTCTTCAGTATTTTGCCACAATTCTCAGTTTTCCTAGTCTCTTACTTTCCCTTTAATTTAATGCAATTCAGTAAGTATTCATTTATATATACCGTGAACCAGGCACTTGGCTAGATGCTAGGAACATAGAGTAAGCAAGATAGATAAATGCTTTCCTGGAACTTATGGTCTAATAAGAAAGGCAGAATTTTTTTAATGTTTTATTTATTTTTGAGAGAGAGAGCAAGCACAAGCTGGGGAGGGACAGAGAAAGGGGGACAGAGGATCCAAAGTGGGGTCTTTGCTGACAGCAGAGAGCCTGATGCAGAACTCAAACTCACGAACTGCGAGATCATGACGTGAGCCAAAGTCAGATGCTTAACTGACTTAGCCACCCAGGTGCCCCAAGAAAAGTAGAATTTAAGCAAATAATTATATGTATGAGAAATGTTAGGAAAAGAGCTTACAAGAAGCAGATTGAACCTAACTTAAAAGTTCAAGTCTTCTTAGAAAAAGAGACACTTAAAAAAAATTACCAATCTTATATAAACCCTTTCAGAAAAGATAGGAGGAAATACTTCCAAACGCATTTTATGAGTTTAATCACAATGTTTTTATGATTAATGATTTAATGTCAGAATAATCCTGACACTCAGAACAGACAAGGATATTACAAGAAAAGAAAACCGTAGCCTAAAATACCTCATTGGATAGATGCGAAAGTAATTAATAAAATGTTAAAGAAATCCAATGATATATGAAAATGATAATAAATCACGACTAAGGTGGATTTATCCACATGAACATCAGAAAGGGGAAAAATCATATGTCACTCAATACATTCAGAAAAATAAAAGATTGAATACCCATTCATAATAAAAATTCTCACCAAACTAACAATAAAAGTAAATTTCCTCAACCTACTAAAGGGCATCCATGAAAAACCTCATATTTAATTCTAAAGACTGAAAACTTTCTGGCCAAATCAATGTTATCTGCTCTTACCACTTCTATTTAATATTGTAATGAGATCCTACACTGTGCAATAAAGAAAGAAAAAAGAAAGACCCTTACCAAGATGGTAAAGGAAGAAGCAAAACTGCCTCTATTTGCATGTGACATGATTTTGCTGCAGAAAATTCTAAGAAATCTACAAAGAAACTATGAGAACTAATAAGTGAATTTACCAAAGTCACAGGATATATGTACAAAAGGCAATTATATATATGTAATTTTTTTTTTTTTTTTAAGTAGGCTTCATGTTCAGCACAGAGCCCAGTGCGGGGCTTGAACTCATGACCCTGAGCTCAAGACCTTGGCTGAGATCAAGAGTCAGATGCTTAACTGACTGAGCCACCCAGGTGCCCCTATATTTCTATATTCTTAAAATGGAAAACTGGTAAAGAAAATAACTTTAAAAAATAATACTGTTGGGGCATCTGGGTGGCTCAGTCGATTAAGCGTCCGACTCTTGATTTCAGCTCAGGTCATGATCTCACAGTTTGTGAGTTCAAGCTCTGCATCAGGCTCTGTACTGACAGTGTGAAATCTGCTTGGGATTCTCTCTCTCCCTCTCTCTCTGCCCCTCCTGTCACTGGTGCTCTCTTGCTTTCTCAAAATAAATAAATAAACTCAAAAAAATACTATTTATAATGGGAGAACAAAACAAAATATTTAGGAATAACTTTAATAAAATGTGTAAGATCTGTATATTAAATGCTGTAATGCATTGCTGAAAGAAATGTAAGATCTAAGGGAAAATGTACTATGTCCATGGATTGGAAGATTCAATACTGTGAAGTTGACAATTCACCCCGAATTGATCTACACAGTCTTCAAATCTCAATCAAATTCTTGTCAGGCTTTATTTACTTTTCTTTTTTTTTTTTTGTAGAAATTGACAAGTTTATTCTAAAAGTTATATAGAAATGCAAGGGACCTCTAATGACCAAAATAATCTAGAAAAAGGCAAAGTTGAGCTGTGTACACTACCTTATTATAAAGCTGAACTAATCAGACTAAAGTTTAACAAATATATCAATAGAACAGAATAGAAAATCTAGAAATGCACCCACACATATATAGTCAATTGTTTTTGTTTTTTGTTGTTGTTGTTTTTTTTAACAAAGGAACCAAAACAATTAAGTGGGAAAGTGAAGTCTTTTCAACAAATAGTGTTGGAATAAACAACTAGCTATCCAGATGGTACAAAAAAGGATCTTGACCTCAACATCAAACCACCCACAAAAATTGATTCAAGATGGATTATAGACCAAACATAAAAGCTAGATTTCTGATGCTTTTAGACGAAAATGAAGGGTAATACTGTCACAAACTTAGGGTAGCAAAGGTTTTTTAACACTGGACCCAGAAGTCATTAATCATAAAAGAAAAAATTGATCAAATGTGGACTTTAAAAACTTCTGCTCAATGAGAGCACCATTAAGGAAATAAACAAGCCAAAGAATGGTAGCAATATTTGCAATAAGCATATCTGACTTACAACTAGACTGGTTACAAGGAGCTCCTACTACACAATAATTAAAACAACCCACCCAAAACTGAGCAAAAGATTTCAAGAGGCACTTCACAAAGAAAATGGCTAATAAGCAATACAAAACTGTTCAGTGTCAGTAATCATCAGGGAAATGCAAATTAAAACCACAATGAGACACCACTTCATATTCACTAGAAAGGCTAAAATGAAAAGTCTGTATTTGCTTTGGCAACACATATATTAAAATTGGGACAATACAGAGATTTGCATGGCCCCTGTGCAAGTATGACATGCAAATTTGTGAAGTGTTCCATATTAAAAAAAATAACCTTATAGTGATAATCATTTCACAATATATACATATATCAAATCATCACATTGTATATTTTAAACTTATACAATGTTATCTGTCAATTATATCTGAACAAATTATATCTCAATAAATAAGCTAGGGGGGAAAAGAAGACTGACAACACCAAATGTTACCAAGGATATGAAACAACTGGGATTTTTCAGACATTGCTGGTAGATATGTAAAACAGTACAATCACTTTGGAAAAAGTCTGCCAGCAAATATCCCTTAGATATTTACCCAAGAGAAATAAAAACATATGTCCATGAAGTTAAGCATCCTTTCATGAAAAAACTCGGAACAAACTGGTATAGAAGCAATGTACTTCAACAAAATAAAGGCCATTTATGTCCCACAGCTAACATAACAGTGAAAGACTAAAGGCTCTCCCTCTAAGACCATGAACAAGATCACTCCTTTCCAACATAGTACTGGAAGTCCTAGCCAGAGAAATTAGGGAATAAAAAAGAAATGGAAGCCATCCAAATTGGAAAGGAAGAAGTAAGGGGTGCCTGGTGGCTCAGTCAGCTAGGTGTCCGACTTCAGCTCAGGTCATGATCTCGTGGTTTCTGGGTTCGAGCCCCATGTCAGGCTCTGTGCTGACAGCTCAGAACCTGGAGCTGCTTCAGATTCTGTGTCTCCCTCTCTCTCTGCCCCTCCCACAGTGTGTTCTGTCTCACTCTGGAAGATAAATAAACATTAAAAAAAATTTTTTTAAAAAGAAGTACAATTGTCTCTGTAGATGATATAACTTTATGTAGAAAATCTTTAAAAAATCCACCCAGGGACAGCTGGGTGGTGTAGTCAGTTGAGAATCCGACTCGATTTTGGCTCAGGTCATGATCCCAGGGTCATGGGATTGAGCCCTTCGTCAGGCTCTGCACTGAGCGTGGAGCCTGACTGGGACTCTGTCTCTCTCTCTCCCTCTGCCCTTCTCTCTAGCTCGTGTGTGCTCTCTCTCTTTCTTAAAAAAAAAAAAAAAAAAAAAAAAAATCCATCCCAAAACTGATAGAACTAAAAAATCAATCCAGTTAAGTTGCAGGACACAAAATCAACATACAAAAATCAGTTGCATTTTTGTACACTAACAACAAGTTATCTGAAAAAGAAATAAAGAAGACAATCCCATTTACAATAGTATCAAAAACAATAAAATACTTAGGAATAAATGTAATCAAAGAGGTGAAAAATCTGTACACTGAGAACTCAGACTTTGATGAAAAACACTGAAGAAGACACAAACAAATGGAAAGATATCCGTGTTCATGAATTGGAAGAATTAATGTTAAAACGCTCCTACTCCTCAAAGCTATCTATAGATTCAATGTAATCCCTATCAAAATTGCAATGGCATGTGTCATAGCGGTGGAAAAAAATCCTAAAATTCATAAGAAACCACAAAAGACCCTGAAGAGCTACATCAATCCTAAGAAAGAAGCAGAGCAGGAGGCATCATTCTTTCTGATTTCAAACTACATTACAAAGCTAATGTAATCAAAACAGTATGGTACTGGCACAAAAACAGATACACAGACCAATGGAACAGAATCAAGAGCATAAAAATAAATCCACACATATACAGTGAACTAACTTTGACAAGAATCAAGAGCATAAAAATAAATCCACACATACACAGTGAACAAACTTTGACAAGGGAGCCAAGAATGCTCAATGGGGAAAGGATAGTCTCTTCAGTAAATGGTGCCAATGCCAGGAAAACAAGCTATTCATATGCAAAAGAATGAAATTGGACCCGTATCTTACACCACTCACAAAAATTAACTTGAAATGGATTAAAGACTTAAATAGAAGATCTGAAAACTGTACAACTCCTAGAAGAAAACATAGGGGAAAAGCTCCTTGACATTGGTCTTGGCAATGATTTTTTGGATGTGATACCACAGTGCAAGCAACAAAGGCAAAAAGTAAGTAAGTGGGACTGCATCAAATACAAAAGCCTCTGCACAGCAAAATAAACAGTCAGCAAAATGAAAAGGTAACTACAGAATGAGAGAAAAGATTTGCAAACCATATAGCTGATAAGTCATCAATATCCAAAATACATAAGGAACTCATACAACTCAATAGCAAAACCCCCAAATAATCCAATTAAAAAATGGGCAGAGAACCTGAATAGACATTTTCCGAAAGAAGACGTATTAATGACCAACATATACATAAGATGCTTGTGTTAAGGGGAATGTAAATTGGTACAGCCATTCTGGGAAACAGTATGAAGTTTCTCAAAATGTTAAAAAGAGAACTATCATATGATCCAGCAACCTCATATCTGGGTATAATATCCATAGGAAATGAAATAACTATCCCAAAGACATATCTGCACTCTCATGTTCATTCAGCATTCTTCACTATAGTCAAGACATGGAACAACCTAAGTGTTGACGTACAAATGGATTTTAAAAATGTGGTATATGTATATAGTGGAATACAATTCAGCCATAAAAGAGAAGGAAATCCTGCCTTCTGCAGTAACATGGATGGATCTTGAAGGCATTATGCTAAGTGAAATAAGTCAGACAGAGGAAAACAAATGCTATATGATCTCAAATTATATATGGAACCTTAGGGGTGCCTGTGTGGCTCAGTCAGTTGAGCATCTGACTCTCAATTTTGGTTCGGGTGGTGATCCTCAGGTTGTGGGACTGGGCCCTGCATCAGGCTCAATATTGAGCGTGGAGCCTCCTTGGGATTCTCTCTCTCTCTCTCTCTCTCTCTCTCTCTCTCCCATTCTCTGCCCCTCTCCCCCACTCACACTCACTCTCTCTAAAATAAAAAAAATTATATATGGAATCTAAAAAAGACAAACTAATTGAAATAGTAGAATGGTGGTTGCCAGGAACTGTGGGGTGGGAGAAATGGGGAGATATTGATCAAAGGGTATAAACTTCTAGTTATAAGATCAACAAATTCTGGGGATGTAACATATAGCATAATGACTATACTTATGAATACTGTATTATATACTTGAAAGTTGCTAAGAAAGCAAATCTCAAATGTTTTCACCACCCAAAACAACAACAACAAACCCACAAAAAAACCAGGTGCTTATGTGAGGTGATGTAGGTGTTAACTAACCTTATTGTGGTGATCATTTTGCAATATATGTATATATATATATATATATATATATATATATATATATATATACATATATATGTATCAAATCATCGCTTTGTATACCTCAAACTTACAATGTTATATGTCAATTGTATCACCATAAAGCTGGGAAGAGATATGTGCACAAAAAGACTTGTAGACAAATGTTCATAGAAGCTTTATTGATAGTAGCCAAGCACTAGATAATTTACCTGTCCATTAACAGGTGAACAAAAACCAAACTGTGTTATATTCATATCATGGAATACTACTCAGCAATAAAAAGAAACAAACGTGTTGATACATACCACAATGTAGATGAATATTTCTCCAAAGAAGTTGTACAAATGACCAATATGCACGTGAAAAGATGCTCTACGTCATTAGTTATGAGAGAAACATAAATCAAAAGCACAATGAGATACTACTTCATACCCATTAGGATGCTTATGATAAAAAAACAGATGATATCAAGTGTTGGCAAGAATGTGGAGAAGCCATAATTCATACCTTGCTGGTGGGAATGTAAAATGATGCGGCTACTTTGGAAAACAGTCAAGAAGTTCCTCAAAAAGTTACACCAAGAATTACCATATGACCAAGCATTCCACTCCTAGGCATGTACCCAAGAGAAATGAAAGCATATGTTCACACAAAAACTTGAATGCAGATATTCATAGCAGCATTATTTATAATAGCCAAAAAGAAGAAACAACTCAGATATCTGTCCATAGATGAGCAGATAAACAAATGTGGTACATCCATACAATGGAATATTATTTGGTCCTAAAAAGGAATGAGGCATGCATATACACTATAGAATGGATGAACCTTGAAAATATTATTTTAAGTGAAAGAACCCAGACACAGAGGCCCACATATTGTATGATTCCATTTATATGAAATTCTCAGAATAGGCAAATCCAAAGAGACAGAAAGTAAATTAGTGGTTGCCTGGGGCTAGGAGTGGGTAGGTGGGGGAAAAGTAGTAAGTAATTAGTAATTAGAGTTACTGCTAATTAGGTATGGGGTTTTGTGGGAGAATGGGGGGAATTGGTGATGAAAATACTCTAAAACTGATTGTGGTGATGGTTGTACAACTGTATATGAATATACTAAAAGCCACTGAATTGTACACCTTATTGGTTTTTTTTTTTTAGATTTTTAAAAAAAAAGTTTATTTTTGACAGAAAACACATATGAGAGGGGAGGGGCAGAGAGAGAGAGGGAGAGAGAAGATCTGAAGCAGGCTCTGCATCAACAGCAGCCTGATGCGGGGCTCGAGCTCACAAACCATGAGATCATGACCTGAGCCAAAGTCAGATGCTTAACCAACTGAACCACCAGGCACCCCAGTATTTTTATAATTGATTTTTAGGAACTCTGTATGTAAGGAAATTGGCCCTTCATCTGTAATATAAGTTGCAAATATCTCTCCATGTTTGTTGTTAATTTTTTGTCTTTATTTATAGGTTTTTTTTGGTCAAGCCAATTTTTCATTCTTTTTTATCTAATGAAATACATCAATAGTTTCTTTTATGGCTTCCAGCGGTTTTTTTTTTTTTGTTTTTTGGTTTTTTTTGTCATTCATATTTAGAAAGCCTTTTCTCTCTATGAGATTATAAAAACATTTTCCTGTGGTTTCTTTGAGTATATTTATGGTTTCAATTTTTACATTGAAAATTTTGATCCATCTGGAATTTATTTTTATATAAGGTATAAGGAAGAAATCCAACTTAATTTTTTTTAAAGATTGCTACTAGTTGAGCTCATTGATTTCACATGCCCTCCCTACCCCAACATAGGTTAATTCCACTTTCACATTTGGGTCAATTTCTGGGCTTCTCGATTCTGGTCCGGTGATTTTTACTTATCTCTTCCTGTGCCAACAATGAATGTTTGTATAGCATAGTGATGAACTGGAGCCAACTTCCTGAGTTTAAATTCAACCTCTGCCACTTACTGGCTCTGTGAGTCTGAGCAAGTTCATTGCAATGGGCTGTTGTGAGGATTAAAGGAATTATTTTATCTAAAGGACTTAGATAAAGGAGCACTGACAGTTTTATGATTGTTAAGTCTTCCTTTCCAAGAACATAGTATGCCTTTCCACATGCCCAAGTGTTTTGTTTTTTTTTTTTGATTCTTCAGTAGTGGTTTTTTAAAAATATTTTTAAAATTTTTATTTATTTTTGAGAGAGACAGAGAGCATGAGTGAGGGAGGGGCAGAGAGAGAGGGAGACACAGAATCTGAAGCAGGCTCCAGGCTGTCAGCACAGAGCCCAACGTGGGGCCCGAAATCATGAGCTGTGAGACCGTGACCTGAGCTGAAGTCAGATGCTTAACCAACCGAGCCACCCAGGCATCCCTCTTCAGTAGTGTTTTAAAGCCTTCTTCATATGATCTTGCATATTCTTGTTAGGTTTATTCATAGGTATTTTATCTTCCCTTGCTATTATAAAAAGGGACTTTTCTTCTTATTTGAATATATAAAGGCTATTATTTTTAAATAAATTATTCGTTTTAGTGTATTTTCTCTTATTGCCTTGCTGAAGTTTTATAATATTTATAATAGATTTCAGTTTATCTTGGGCTTTCCAAGCAATTATATCACTTCCAAATAATGTAATTTTCCTTCCCCTTAAAAATTCTATGTCTCTTGTTTCTTTCTTATTTCTTTTTCCTGCCTAATAGTATTGACTGTAATCTTCAGAAAAGTATAAATAAGAATAGCAAATAGTAAAGAGTTGAAACTGTTAAAATTTTTTTTTAAAGTTTATTTCTTTATTTTGAGAGAGAGAGAGTGCTAGCAGGGTAGGGACAGAGAGAGAGGGGACAGAGAGAATCCCAAGCAGGCTCCATACCATCAGCGCAGAGCCCAATGCAGAGTTCGAACTCACCAAACGTGAGATCATGACCTGAGCTGAAATCAACGGTCGGACGCTCAACAGACTGAGCCACCCAGAGTAAAACTGTTTTTATAATTATATCTAGAACTCCTATCTCATGTTGCCTCCTTCTGAGATAAAGATAACATGAAGGCAAATCAAAGATTTAAAATTTTAAAGAAGAAAAAATAAATAAAATGAAATTTAAAAAGACTTTAGATATATATGAAGATATATATGGGATATGTGAGAATTATACATGAGAAAATGCTTGTACATTTAAAAAAAGGTTATACAAATGTATATTTAGCATAATATGTATTGTGTAAAAACACCCATGTATATAGAAAAAATTAGACCAAGGAGAGAGGCCTCAGGAGAAACCAAACCTCCTGACCCCTTGATTTAGACTTTTAGCCTGGAGACTGTGAGAAAATAAATTTCTGTTGTGTAAGCCAAAAACCCCACCAAAAACAAAAACAAAAACCCCCAAACAAGCAAAAAAAAAAACCCCAAAAAACCAAAAAACAAACCAAACCAAAACAAAAACCCTACTAGGAATAACAGCAAGTATATAAATAAATGGTGAGTGCTGTTAGTAGTGGGTTTGGAGGTGATTATTCTTCTGCTTCATTACACTTTTCTGTTCTACTACATTTCTACAATAAGCAAGTATTCTTTCAATGATCAGAAAAACACAAAGGAATCAAGTATACTGTTTTCTGGCTGAATGTGACTTTGAGCTTATGTCTTGACATTTGAATCCCTATCACCATACTCTCCTAACTCAGTCCAGTTTTGTGATGTACATCAAAAATGCTTAATCTATACCTTCCATCTGGCTAGGTAAACTACAATCTAATCCCACGATGATGTCACTTCTCTTCTGCTCTTCTTTTATCTGAATCCAGATGTTCTCCAACATGCCCCCACCCTCAGATGTGTGTCTAGATATACAAGCAGCTATAGATCTTTTTGATACCAAACTGTTTTGCTTCTTTTAAGTCTCTTAAGTATATTTCTTTTTCATTGCCCATGATTCTTCCCACAAGACCTCTGAATGACCCACAGATGGAAGTATCCCACAAGGCAAGTCTGTTCTTTGCTACTCCTGAGCATTAACTCTCCTTGAGCAAACATTTTTCTCAAGTTTTTGAACCCTGGGATCTCCTAAGACACTCCAAGGAAACCCTTCTCCCGCCAAGATGATGACTAATACAACTTTTGGAGATACAGCGTTCTTGGAGGAAGTCCAGAAACCATATTGATTGGCTTTATTACAAATTCATATCTAACCTCAACTGGATGCTCATGGCTACTGGGTAATCCTTTTAGTCATCTCCTTCTGACTTTGTATTACATTCTTACAACAGCTGCCCCAGACATTTTCCATTCTCAAATTTCCAAACTAACCCTTTGCCCCAACTCCCAACCCTAAGCAGATACACTGTTTTATTGTGAAGATCAAGTCACCTGATTATTAAGTCCTTCAATTTCCTTCCCCTATGCCTTAATATTTCTTTTTGTCTTCAGTTATCCTCACCTCTTTCTTTCCTCTCTCAGAGAAAGAATCTTTCCTGTTTCTTACTAAGATTAATCTCTCCATCTGTGCTCTTGAGTCCATATTCTTTGTTTCTCTGGGACCTCGCTCTATCAATTATCCCCTTACACTTGCATCTTTAACCTTGCCTTTTCCATTAACTCTTTGCTATCTACTCACATATGTTTAAGTGATCCCTTAATCTAAAAAAATTTCAAAGACTATTCGCTAAAGCTACTTTTTTTGTGGGGTGGGGGTGCAGAAACGGTGTTTTACTAAAGCCCAGGACAGGACCCATGGGCACAAAGAGCTGCCTTCTCCTTTTGTTTTTCAAAGCCAAATTTCTCAGAAGGGTGTGCTATATTCATTATCTCTTTCTTACCACCCATTCATGCACTCAGTAATCCTTTCAATACTGCTTCCATCGCTCAACTAAACTGTTCTCTTGAAAGTTATGGGTGATCACTCAATCACTGTGGATTCGAAGGGTCTTTTCTTAGTTTTCCACCTGTGACAACTGATACTGTTGCTCATCTTTTCGTTGGAACTCTCCTCCTTGGCTTCTGTGATGTCATACTATGCCATTTCTTTTCATACATGCTGACTGTTTCTTCCCTGATTCTTCTTCCTTCTTCACCCTTTAAATATAAGGATCCCTCAAAGTTCTTCCCTTATCTCCCCTCTCACTACACTTTCATTCCTCAGCGATCTCACTCATTCACATGATTTAACTACTGACTATATTTCCTCTTCCAATCTCTGTATCAGTCTTGAAAGCTGCTGGACAAGCTCATTTGAAAGGTTCACTGGCTTTTCAAACTCAGTTGACTCTAAATCAAGCTACAGCAGCAACTCTTAACTAATTCCATTTCACAAACTCACCGAGCCTTCTGTTTTCCACTTTTCATTTTTTAACAATATGTTTATGCTGCTCTTTATCAATTTTTAAGTTTCAGACATCATCTTTGGACTCTTAGTTGAAGATGACAAATTATCTTTCTTACCACCTACGCACACTTCCCATATTCCAATCTTTCTAATATATAGTGCTAATTTTATTATTTTTTATTTTTATTAAATTTTTTTAACATTTTATTTATTTTTGAGACAGAGAGAGACAGAGCATGAACAGGGGAGGGTCAGCGAGAGGGAGACACAGAATCCGAAACAGGCTCCAGGCTCTGAGCTGTCAGCACAGAGCCCGACGCGGGGCTGGAACTCACGGACCGTGAGATCATGACCTGGGCCGAAGTCGGCCGTTCAACCGGCTGAGCCACCCAGGCACCCCTATATAGTGCTAATTTTAGCTTAAAATGTTCAGTACTTATATTTTTATGCTCTATAAACATTATTCACAGCCAAGCCACAGAGTATATTATTAGCACATTTTTTCTTATACAACTTTTTTTCTTGGAATACTTACCACTTTCTTGGTTTGCTTGGAGTTTCTAAGTATTAATCATTACTTTTTTTTTTTTTTCTAATTAAAGATTTTATTTTCAGGTAATGTCTACACCCAATGTGGGGCTCAAACTCACAACCCCAAGAGCAAGCGTCACATGCTCCACCGTCTGTCTGAGCCAGCCAGGCACCCCTAATTGTTACTTCTTTAACTGAAGTATTAATCTCTACTTCTCCAAATGAATGTAATCTAAAAAGTTTTATCAGTTCTATTTTTTATATTCTTATACACATTCCTCTAGGAGTTTTCTGCTCTCCAATCTGAATTGTTTGTTTTCTAGCTCTCCTGCACAAATGGTTGTCTGGGACTATCATTCATTATCATCCTACGAATTCTCTTTACCTCTGCCCTGTGTTGTTGGATCCCTTGTTCCTAGATCCCATAATTCTATCTTTTTAGATTTAATCCCATTTTTTGATGAAATACATCCTCCAGCAGTTTCATGAGAAAAGGTTTATGGGAGTTAAAATTTATAAGCTCTTGCCTATCTAAAAATCTGTATTCTATCTCAGAGTTGGTTTGGTACAGAATTCTAGGTCAGAAATAATTTTCCCTTAGAATTCGGAAAGCATCGCTCTATTGTTTTTTAGCTTCCAGTGCTGCTATTAAGAAACCTGATGGCATTCTAATTCCTCTGTTTTCTTTTTCTGGAAGCCCAGTTTTTTTACTGTTACACTCCTGGGGTGACAGCAGAGAACCCGATGTGGAGCTCAAACTAACGAACTGTGAGATCATGACCTGAGCCAAAGTTGGACACTTAACCAACTGAGCCACCCAGGCGCCCCCAGACTATGAACTTCTTAAAAAGAGAACTATCTCTATCCTTTTAGTTCCAGCACCTAGAATAACAACCTGGCACTGAGGACACACTCAGCAAATACTGTTGAGTAAATGAAGAGATGAATGAATGAGTTCTCTGCATGCTTTTCATCACCCAGCATGGCGCTTTGAACACTGAAAGCATTTAATAAATACACGAATTCAAAAAGGAAAGCTTTATGACTGACATTTTGTATTTAAAATGTCAAATATATGGTTCTCAGAAAAACTTGTTTGCATGATAAGTATAGTTTACATAGATACAGTATTTTGCGAGTTTACTACCAACGTAATGCAATCATGTTAACCAAGTAACTACTGAAAGCGAATCCTGACTCCATTGTTTGGAAGAGTCTCATTCTTAATGTCCTTTTCAAAAATAAACTTTTGTTTTTGTTTTGGCCCCATCCTTCATGTCCCACTCTTTGATTTTTTTAATAGAAGAAGAAAGGGGTAGGAATATGTTAATTACAAATTATAAGGCTGTACAAAAAGCCACTGGCTGAATTGAGAGCAAGCTTCTGACAGAGATGACAGGATTACAGGGTACACATACTGAAGTCTTTCATCCTCAATACACTAACATAATGAAATGTTCCCAGCGGTCCTAGTTTTTATGTCACTTTAGGTCAATATTTAGAATTCAGTTTTCAGTTTTCAATATTCAGAATTCATTTACTCTTCTAGGATCTGCTTTTTAAAATGCTCAAGTATACTAAAATGTAGTTTGTAATAGATCCAAATAAAGATAGCTTATGGAATAAGTTTGGCAAGAGAGTAAATTTCTCTACCACAGATCATATTTGCTTATTACTCCAGATAAGCTGGTTTCCTCACTGTCTTTCCAGATACCTTTATCACCTCAGTGCTCACGCTGCCTAAAATGCCCCTTTCCTTCCTCTTAGTCCTATTCAGCCATCTTTCAAGGTTCAACCTGAGCCAACTGTCTTTAATGAAAGCTTCCACGTGACTTCCTCTTCCTGGTGACCTGTAGCACTTCTTTGAAACACGTATCCTGACACCTGATTACACTATACCACTCTTTTTAAAATTTAAATGTTCTTTATTTATTTTGAGAGAGAGAGATAGAGAGCAAAAAAGGAAGGGGCAGAGAGAGAGGGAGAGAGAGAATCCCAAGCAGGCTCCCTGCTGTCAGCACAGATCTCACAAATCATGAGATCATGACCCAAGCCAAAATCGAGAGTCTGAGGCTCAACCGACTGAGCCACCCAGGTACCCCTACACTATACCACTCTTTAGTCGTCTTCCCAACGAGACTGTACGCATCTCGGTGGCAAGGCCACAGTCTTTTTTTCTACATCTAATAACTCCTAGTACCACTTTGGGCATAACAAATGCTCAAACAAAATTTTCCTTTTTTTTCAAAATAAAAATAGCTTTATTTTCATTGTGATTGTGAAAATGTTACATGATCATTATAAAAAAAATTCGAACACTATAGAAGAGTGTGAAGAAAAAAGTAAAATGCCAGCACTGAGAGAAAACCACTAATATTTTGGTAAACCTCTTTCCAAACATCTTGGTATACACATAAACATGCACAGACATAAAATATATATAATTTTATATAAATGGTATTATGCCATTCTGCTGTCCTGCAACTTGAAATAATAAATGTAGATTTTTCAGTGCCTCCCTAGAATCTTATTATTTCCTTGTCCAGCATTGCCTCCTGATTTAATTTTATTTTAAAAGTAGAAATATGCTTGTAAGGAATTATTGGCCAGTTAGCAAGACAAATAAGGTTGTGAAAACTGAAATTATATATTTTTCAGAGTACTAATTTTTTGTCACCAGACCCACTGTAATTATAATGTGGCTAAATTCATCTACTTGTAAATATTTTTTTAATGTTTATTTATTTTGAGAAAGAGACAGAGCATATGGGGGAGGAGGAGGGGCAGAGAGGGGGAGAGAGAGAGAATCTCAAGCAGGCTCCGTGCTATCAGCGCAGAGCCCAGCACCGGGCTCGATCTCAGGAACTATGAAATCATAACCTGAGCTGAGATCAAGAGTCAGATACTTAACCAGCTGAGTCACCCAGGAACCCCTATTTGTAAATATTTAAAAAAATATTGGTCACCTGGTAAATGTCTTTGTGGACTACCCATTAATCTTTGTATGTTTTGTTACACGTCTTTCCCAAGGTTTCAATCAGCTAATACAGTCTTACATTCCTTCTGCAAGTGACAGAGGTGGTGATAAATACTTTCCGGTATCAGTTTCGTCCCACTTGTATGGCCTCTTCGCACTAAAATACTTTTTTTTTTTTTTTTAATTTATTTTTGGGACAGAGAGAGACAGAGCATGAACGGGGGAGGGGCAGAGAGAGAGGGAGACACAGAATCGGAAACAGGCTCCAGGCTCCGAGCCATCGGCCCAGAGCCTGACGCGGGGCTCGAACTCACGGACCGCGAGATCGTGACCTGGCTGAAGTCGGACGCTTAACCGACTGCGCCACCCAGGCGCCCCTCGCACTAAAATACTTTTAAATGATAGTGCTGATGGTAGAGCCTACTTTATACTTTGTTCATGTGAAATGCATCAGTATTGGTTTTCTTGAGAAATAATACTTTAAAGCTCCTAAAGGTCCTTTTTGGTTCCTATGTGTCTAGAAAAACAGCATGCAACCCACGAAGTTCCTTTTCATCCATCTCCATGCCAGATGCGAATTTCCAGAACTGTTTTTAAAATCAGGGCAAGGAGAAAAGAACAGGGCAGGGAATCCTTGGCTGCAAGAACCGGCTTCAAAGAATTCAGTGTGCCGGGAACAGCAGCCAACTGGGTGCGACTGACTGCACCCTTGCACCAAAGCCAGAGAACAAAGATGAAGAAGGGTGAGGAAATTAAGGAGATTCTTGAAGTGACTTCCCAGGAGGAATCTTAGACCAGCCACACCCAGTCCCTTCATCTTGGTAAATAACTCAGCAAAACTGCAAATAGGCTTAGCAGAGTCCCTGCCGAAACCTCTCCCACAGAGTGGGGATTTCTTCCTTATTGCTGTTGCATGCAACTTCCCAGACCCGCTCTTGCCTGCAGGGGAAGTGTGTGCTCTCCCCAAGTCATGGCATGTTTATCAGATGAACAAACAAACAGCAGATAGCTCTTGGAGGGTTTTCCCTATTTCTGGCAGCAGCAGGACAGCAGCTGTTGTATGGTTAAACTGGGGATTCGGTCTTTTTAATACAGCTTTAAAGGTTTGCAGTAGAAACCCTACTTTCTGTCCCTATCTGATGGCTAAATGGAGATTTGAACCGTTCCTTCCAAGACATGCTGAACTTATTGGAAATGGACTATAAATAAGCATGCCCATCCAATCATCCAGCAGGCATTCATGAATTTATTCACCCGACATTTAGAGCACCAAAAACAAGCAAAGGCATTGAATGAGGATTCAGAGATAAGATATGCTGTCTCTGCCATTAAGGGAGTAACAATGATTCTTATCACAATGACACAAGCAACTGGCATTGATGGAGCAGTTATTATGTGCCAAGATTACTAAACGCTTTAATCTGTTATCTCACTTAGTTTTCACAACTTTGAAGTAGTCTACTCTCCATTTTACAGATGAGAAAGTTAAGGCCTGGAAAAAGTAACTTGACCATGGTTGCATAGCTATGTCTAATAAAAAGCCCACCTGAACCTGGGACCATTTAATTCTAACAAGGCTTTCTCTGTAGTGCTTCATGTGAAGTTGATGCTACAAATTTACAATCTAGATAGGGATGTAAGAAGGACATAAAAATCCATGTCTTCTTAATCCCATATGATATCTTAGGAAAGAGATTCTATGTTTGCCACTAACTATGTAAAAGATATGATAGAATAAGTGCCATAAGAGAGATCACCTTTGAACGGAGGTAAGGGAGGCCCAGGGAGAGAGGACGTGGTAATCACAAGGACTTTGAGATGCATTTCTTGAGCTGGGTCTACCTGAGAATGGGCAGGAATGTGACAGACTTGCAAGAAAGCTCTTCTGCATTGATAGAACAGTAAAACAAAGGTGTGCAAGGGGAAAAGGATAGGAGTGTGGAGGGGAAAGTGTCTTTGTGTAATGGTTAGGGTCTAGGCTATGAGTAGGAAAGTAGTGGCTGGAAAGGCTGAGGTTAGATCATGAGTGGCCTACAATGTAAGCAGGTGTAATTCATATTTCCTTAGGAGGTAACACAGAACCATGGACATTCTAAGCAGGGCTGAACAAGCCCAGGGCTGTGCTTTAGAGAATTATACTTATAAAAGGTCTTAACAGTAAAGTAGTTCTCAAGCGTCAATGTGTATCAGGATCACCTGCAGAGCTTTTAAAATGTGTGGGCCCCACAAAAAGTTCCAGAGCCACAGGAACTCTCGTAAACTGCACTTAAATGTGGAGAATGGTACAATCACTTTGGAAACCTGGGAATATGTGGTAAAGCTGAACATACGCATTCCCAGCAATTTCACTCCTAAGCGCATACCTAACAGAAATCTATATGCCAAGCACCATATAAAAGTATGCTTACAGCAATGCTGTTTGTACCAGCCCCAAACTGAAAACAGCCCAAATGCCGCCTACTGTAGAATGGATAAACTGTGGTTTATATATAAAATGGAATTCTGTACAACAATGAAAAAGAACAAACTGCAGCTAAACCCGGCAACAAAAGAGAAATATAATGTTGAGCAAAAGAAGCCAGACGCAGAAGAGTGCATGCTCTGTGATTCTAGCTACATAAAGTTCAAAATCAGGCACGTAAAGGTTATGGTGATAAAAGTTAGACTAGTGATACCTTAGAGGAGATTAAGACTGGAAGGGGGCTTGGGAGAGGTGTCTGTAGTGCTGGTAATGTTCTCTATCTTTATCCAGATGAATATGACATGTTTACTTTGTACAAATCCACTGAGCTGTACATTTATTATTTTGCACTTTTCTCTGCACATGTTATATAGCAAAACTTTTTTTTTTACCTAAAACGTTAAGAAAAGAACAAAAAGCATAGGCCCCAACCCAACAGATTCTGATTAAATTGTTCTGGGATGGAGCCTAGGCATCACAATTTTTTTAAAAGCTCCCTAAGTTAACTTGATACGCAACCAGGGTTGAAAAGCACTGATGGAGAACAAGGACTGGAGCAAAGAAAAAAAAAGTTCAAAAGTTATTCAATGTTTCCCACACTTGACCGATAATAAGAATCACCTGAAATGCTTGCAAAAGAAAGAAGAAAGGGAGAGAGGAAGGGAGAGAGGAAGGGAGAGAGGAAGGGAGAGAGGAAGGGAGAGAGAAAGAAAGAAAGAAAGAAAGAAAGAAAGAAAGAAAGAAAGAAAGAAAGAAAGAAAGAAAGAAAGAAAGAAAGAAAGAAAGAAAGAAAGAAAGAAAGAAAGAAAGAAAGAAAGAAAGAAAGAAAGAAAGAGGGAGGGAGGGAGGGAGGGAGGGAGGAAGAAAGAAAAGAAAGAAAGAAAGAAAGAAAGAAAGAAAGAAAGAAAGAAAGAAAGAAAGAAAGAAAGAAAGAAAGAAAGAAAGAAAGAAAGAAAGAAAGAAAGAAAGAAAAGAAGAGAAATTCCCAGGTCCCTCCCTTGCTGACTCATTTGGTAGGTTGGAGATGGGATCAGGGAATCTGTCTTTTTGACAACCTCTCCAATGTTGGGTTAATTAGGACAACCTCTCCGATTAATCAGGGTTCTAAATTAGGGTCAGGTGGTGGCAGTGGGAAGGAAGAGCAGGTTATGCCAAGCAACATAAAACTGGAAAAGATTAAATTTTCAACACTACTTATACTTGCTTTTATATACTGTCAGCTTAAAATCCACCAAAACAACCAAATTTGAGTATGGTTTATTAAGTTGACATATTTAACCTAAGATGGTTTTATTTTGATTCATAGTATATAAGTTGAAATTAGTCATTTATTTTTGTTTCTAACAGAACCACGAAATCAAGAGATTTCAGAAGCCTAAGGGATACCATTCTGTCTTCTGGTACACTTACTTTAGAGAATGGGTTTAATACCATCACATAGTACAGTCTCACTTCAGCCTAACTTTAAAAAAAATCCTTGGTTATATTTTCAGAGAACTTCCAGATTCTGTTTATTATGTCCTTCAAAGCATGAGATACATAGTAAAGCAAGTACTATACTTCCCCCAGTAATAAGAATCATGATTTTTAAACTTTAAATACAAAATGGAGTAACTATCTTTTCTCTTGAACACATGTAAAATGGAACTTGAAATTAAAGAATTTGTAGCTACCTATCAGGTCATGATCTTGTGGTTCGTGAGTTCAAGCCCCGCATCAGGCTCTGTGCTGACAGCTCAGAGCCTGGAGCCTGCTTCAGATTCTGTGTTTCCCCCTCTCTCTGCCCCTCCCCTACTCACTCTCTCTCAAAAACATAAACATAAAAAAAAAAAGAACTTGTAGCTACCCTTCCTCCATCTATAAAGTGATGAAAGATGATCACAGACAAATGCAATACATTCTTATGCCTTAACTCCTTTGATGGCATTTTAGGCTTTCAGCAAATTATACACTGATCTCAGAAACTGAATGTCATATTTGTGTTCATTTAGCATCAGGGCAAGAGCACTTGACTGAGAAAATGCCTGAACTTAGCAGCTGGCTGGGAGACATTGGGCCCCAAGTTTTTGGAGGAGCCCAATTTTTTATTAATATGATGGGAGAAGGGTTGATGTACATCAATAGTTTTCTAACCAGAGCCTAAAAATTTTCAGAGGCATTTAGAAGGTTCTATAAATGTTTAATTTTCATATTGTTCTTATTAAAGACATACCTTTATTTAAAATCTATGAGAAAAATAAAATGCATACTAAATCTGTTACATAGTAAAATTTATTTATTTATTTATTAAATATTTATTTTTGAGAGAGAGAGAGTATGTACACATGTGAGTGGGGGAAAGGCAGAGAGAGAGGGAGAGAGAGAAAGAAAGGGAGAGACAGAAGATCCGAAGTGGGCTCCATGCTGACAGCAGAGAGCCTGACGTGGGGCCTGAACCCATGAACTGTGAGATTATGACCTGAGCCAAAGTTGGACACTTAACTGACTGAGCCACCCAGGTGCCTCTAGAGTAAATTTTATTATATAGACACTACAACCTGTGCTTTCAGTTAACTCACTGTGGAGCTTCTTCTGCTCCACAAATGTGTATGTGTATGTATGTATGTGTGTGTGTGTGTGTGTGTGTGTGTGTGTGTGTGCATACATACATACATATATATTATATATATTATATTATAATTATATATTATATTATACTATACATATAGTATACTATATATACTATATATATATACTATACTATACACTAGTATACTATATTATACTACAATAATATATTATATATATTACATATTATATACATTATATATTACATAAATAATATATAATATATAAATAATATATATGTGATATATATATATATATATATATATATATATATATATATATATATTTGAACCTGTAAATATGCCACTGATTAGAAAGCTTTTTATCTGCCTTGGTCTTTTTCTTTTCTTTTTAATCCAGGTCTATATTGATATAAAGGCTGAAATTACATAAAACCTTTAAATTCTGCTGGGTGAGAATACAGATGTTATCAAGTCCTCCTCTTACTTCCTTCTATGTGATGTGGTTATGGAACAAAAGCAGACTTTTTACTTTATAAAATGTTTGATAATTATAAAACAGAAGGCTTCGAGTGTTAAGATAGTAACAAAGAGGTAAAAAAAAAAAAAAAAAACCAGTCATGTTTGTACTGTGACTGGAAGAGCAATGGCAGAGAAAATTTATGGAGTAGTGGATCATGCAAAGGCCAGGCCTTCAAAGGTCCTCAGATGCTGTGTAGATAAACACTAGCAGACAAAATTAGGTGACCATTTTTTTTTAAAACACTATAGGATAAATGTTATACAAACTGATGGACTGTAAATTTTATTAGAAGAAGGCTTTTGGATTGCAGACCCTTCAGACTTATCAGTAGTGATACCAGAATTCATTCTTTTATACTAAAGTTTTCTAACTGACATAAGGCAGTTGTCAGAACAATAGTCAAATAAAATTAATTGCTATCATTTCTACCTTAAATAAATTCATTAAATATAGGTTTATCAACCTGGAAAGCTTTCTGATATCTTACATAAATCAAATAGCTCAGTTAAGGCTTACAACACTGCCATACTTATGGCTTCCGATAAAATGTTAGTGATAAAATCAAAACAGGTTTTGGACTCAGCATGCATGCAAAATAAAACTAATTTTTCTCTGCTGAAACTGAGTAAAAATGATGGCCTTGGTATTTGTCTGCTTGGGCTGCCATAACAAAATACCATAGACTGGGTTGCTTAAACAACAGGCATTTATTTTCTCCCAGTTCTGGAGACTGCAAGTCTAGCAGGGTCAGTGTCTGGGGGTGTCTCTCTTTGGTTGAAAAAGGCCACCTTCTCACTGTGTCCTCACACAGCAAAGAGAGGAGGGCACAGGCTCCCTGGTGTCTCTTCTTGTAAGGACACTAATCCCTTTGGATCAGGGCCCTACCCTTATAACTTCATATAACCTTAATTACATCCTTATAGGCCCTCCCTCCAAATATAGTCACCTTGGGGGTAGGGCTTCAACACACTAATTTTGGGGTACACAATTCAATCCCTAGCAGCCTCAGAGGTATCTGATTCTTTAAAGAAATAACACCAGTTATTTCATATATAATGATATAAGACACATTTATTCTTCTCCAAAGAATGAAAATTTTAAACTAGCTGAGAAAACTTTTCATTGATTTCTCCAGTGATTACTCAACAATTAGGAATGTGAGCAATTGGCAGGTCCATTGGTTGTTCAGCTTTGACACAACAATTTACTATCACTCCTTTTTGGAACATTTAGACATATAACTAAATGAAAAAAAATTTTTTGACTGGATGTCAAGATGTTATAAAACAAATCTGTAAGTATCTGCAGCTAATAATCTGAGTGAATCACAATTTTCTTGACAAGCTTTTATCTTAAAACCAAATACTGGAAAGCTTTCCATCCAACATCAGGAACAAGACAAGGATGCCTGCTTTTGCCACTTCTACTCAACACAGCACAGGAAGTTCTAACCAGAGCAATTAAGTGAGAAAAAGAAAGGCATCCAAGTTGGAAAGGAAATGGCAAAACTATCTCTATTTGAAGATGACATCATCTTCTGTATAGAAAACCTTAAGAACTTTCTCTCTCTCTCTCTCACACACACATTATTACAACAGTAAAAGAATCTGCAAAGGATGGGTGATACAAAACAGCGTACAAAAGCCAATTACATTTCCATAAAGTAGCAATGAAATGTGAGAAGGAAACGAAGAAAAACAGTTTCATTCACAATTGCATGAGAAGACTAAAATACTTAGGAATAAATCTAATCAGGGAGGTAGAAGACTTGCATATTGGAAACTATAAAACACTGCTGAATGAGTTCAAAGAAGACTTAAATGGAAAGACATCCTTTATTCATGGATAGGAAATGTTAAGAAGAAAACCATAGGCCCCAAATGGTGTCACTTATGTTACAGTCCCATATCAGTAAACCAAGACTTAATACCTAACCTAAATGCAGTTTCAACCCCCCCAGAAATGTAACTTTTAACCAGTAAACCATGGGAATTACTGGGTCAGTACAAGGAAATTTACCGATAGGCCCCTTCTGGTCCCCTTAGGAGAGTGAGCCTTGCCTAAAACAATGGATTTTTTGCTAATAATTTCCTTTTTTCTGCTCCCTCTTTACCTTTAAAGACATTTTTTATTTTTTTGTTTTCAGCAATTCAACAAAGCTCCCCTATATTTGTTAGAAGGGATAATGCCTGATTCATGAATCTATTAATAGAGCCAGTTAGATCTTTAAAATTCACTTAGTTGAGTTTTTGTTAAATAACAGAAGAAGAATTAATATTGTTAAGATGTCAATACTATCCAAAGAAATCTACAGATTCAACACAATCCCTATCAAAATTCTAACAGACTTTTCACAGAAACGGAATAGCTGATCTTCAAGTTCATATGGAATTGTAAGGGGCCCTGAATATCCAGGACAATCTAGATAAAGAAGAATGAAGTCAGAAGACTCAAACTTTCTAACTTTGAAACCTAAAACAAAGCTACAGTGCTTACAACAGTATGGTGCTGGCATAAAGACAGACATATAGACCACTGGAATAGAAGAGAGAGCCCAGAAACAAACCTTCACATCTACGGTTAATTGATTTTCAACATGGGTACCATTCATTGGGGAAAGGACTATTCAGCAAGTCTTTCCAGCAAGTGGTGCTTGGGAAACTGGATATCCACACGCAGAAGAAGTTGATCTTATATAAAAATTAACTCAGGGCACCTGGGTGGCTCAGTAGGTTAAGTGTCCAACTCTTGATTTCAGCTCAGGTCATAATCTCAGGGTCATAAGGTGGAGCCCTGCTTCCAGCTCAGTGCTGGGTATGGAGCCTGCTTGGGCTTCTCTCTCTCTCCCTCTTCCTCTACCTCTCCCCCAGACCCCAGCTCTCTCTCTCCCTCTCTTTCTCTAAAAAAACGAAAATAAAAATTAACTCAGAATGGATCAAAGACCAAACTGAAGAGCTAAAACTATAAAACTGTTAGAAGGAAACAACCCAGTGTCTTCATAACATTGGATTTGACAATGATTTCATAGATATAACACCAAAAGAGCAAAGAATAAAGGGAAAAACAGATAAACTGGACTTCATCAAAATAAAGACCTTTTATGCACCAAAGGATACCATTAAGAAGGCAAGAATACAAAGGCACCTGGGTGGCTCAGTTGGTTAAGTGTCTGACTCTTGGTTTTGGCTCAGGTCATGATCTCATGGTTTGTGAGATCGAGCCCTGCGTTGGGATCTGCACTGACAGTGTGGAGCCTGCTTCAGACTCTCTCTCTCTTTCAAAATAAATAAACTTAAAAAAACAAAAGGCAAGAAGACAACCTGCAGAATGAAGGAAAATATTTTCACGTTATACATCTGATAAGGGATTCATATCCAGAATATATGAAGAACTCCTACAACTCAACAACAAAAAAACAAACAATGTTATTAAAAAATGGGCAAAGGACTTACACACTTCTCAAAAGAAAACATACAGATGTCTACAGACACATGAAAAGATGCTCAACATCACCCATCATCAGGGAAATGCAAATAAAAACCACAATGAGATATCACTTCACACCTGTCAGAATGGCTAAAATCAAAAACTCAAGAAACAACAAGTGTTGATGAGGATATGGAGTAAAAGGAACCGTTGTGCCCCATTGGTGGGATTGCAAAGTGGTGCAGCCATTGTGGAAGACAGTATGCGGTTCCTCAAAAAATTAAAAATAGAACTGCCCTATGATCCAGTAATTGCACTGCTGGGTATTTATCCAAAGAATACAAAAACACTAATTTGGAGGGATATATGTGCTCCTATGTTTATTGCAGCATTATTTACAATAGCCAAACTATGGAAGCAACCAAGTGTCCATCGATAGATAAATGGGTAAAAAAGATGTGGAATATTATTCAGCCATAAAAATGAATGAAATCTGCCATTTGTGATAACATGGAGTTTGAGAGTATTATGCTAAGTAAAATAAGTCAATCAGAGAAAGATACTACCATGTGATCTCACTCATATGCAGAATTTAAGAAACAAAACAAATGAGGGGCACTTAGATGGCTCATTTGGTTAATCATCCAACTCTTCATTTTGGCTCAGGTCATGATCTCACAGTTTGTGGGATCCAGCCTGTGTCAGGCTCTGTGCTGACAGTGAGGAGCCTGCTTGGGATTCTCTCTCTCCAATCTCTCTCTGCCCCTCCCCCTGTTCGCACACTTTCTCTCTCAAAAATAAATAAATGAACATTAAACAACCTCCATTAAGAAAAAAAAGAAACATGGGGCGCCTGGGTGGCTTGGTCGGTTAAGCGTCCGACTTCGGCTCAGGTCATGATCTCACGGTCCGTGAGTTCGAGCCCCGCGTCGGGCTCTGTGCTGACAGCTCAGAGCCTGGAGCCTGCTTCAGATTCTGTGTCTCCCTCTCTCTCTGCCCCTCCCCTGTTCATGCTCTGTCTCTGTCTCAAAAATAAATAAATGTTAAAAAAAATTAAAAAAGAAAAAAGAAAAAAAACAAAACAAATGAGCAAAGGAGAAAAAGAGAGAGGCAAACCAAGAAACAGACTCTTAACTATAGAGAACAAACAGATGGCTATCACAGGGAAGGTGGGTGGGAGGATGGGCAAAATAGGTGAAAGGGATTAAAAGTACACTTATCTTTTTTTTTTTTAAGTTTATTTATTTTGAGAGAGAGAGAGAGAGCACAAGTGGGGGAAGGACAGAGAGAGAGAACAAGCAGGCTCCACACTGCCAGTACAGAGCCTGACTTGGGGGTCAATCTCATGAACCACGAGATCAAAACCTGAGCCAAGACAAGAGTCGGACACTCAACCAAGTGAGTCACTCAGGCACCCCAAGAGTACACTTATCTTGCTGAGCATTGAGTAATATAAGGAACTGTTGAATCGTTATACTGTACACCTGAAACTAAAATAACACTGTTTGTTAACTACATTGGAATTAAAATAATTTTTTTTTAAATGCAACTCATAAAAAAAAAAAACCCCAAATAACCAACAAGCACATGAAAAAATGTTCAACACCATTACTCACTGGGGACATGCAAATCAAAACAATGAGATACTACTTTGTATCCATTTGGATGCCTTTTATCAGAACAACAGGAAATAGCAAGGGTTGGTGAGAATCTGCAGAAATAGTACCCCTTGTGAATTGCCTGTAAGAATGTAAAATGGTGAAGCCACTGTCGGAAACAGTCTGGCAATTCCTTAGAAGATATTAAACATAGAATTATCATATGATCCAGCAATTCTACTCCTAAGTATATGGCCAAGAACCAAAGACAGGGTATTCACATAGCTACTTGTATACCCAGGTTCACAGCAGTGTTATTCACAATAGCCAAAAGGTAGAAGCAACACAAGTGTCCAGTGACAGATGAATGGATACACAAAGTATGATATATACACACCATGGGTAGGATGGGAAGAAATTCTTTTTTTTTTTTTTTTTTAATGCCTACTTATTTATTTTTGAGAGAGAAAGAGGCAGAGAGAGAGAATCCCAAGCAGGCTCTGCACGGTCAGCACTGGGCCCAACGTGGGGCTCGAATCCATGAACTGGGAGATCATGACCTGAGCTGAAATCAAGAGTCGGATGCTCAACTGAGGGAGCCACCCAGGTGCCCCAGAAAGGGAAGAAATTCTGACCCATGCTACATGGATGAGCTGTGAAAACATCATGCTTGGTTTAAGAAACTGACACAAAGGAACAAATATTGCATAATTCTACCTATATGAGGCACCTAGAATAGTCAAAGACATGGAGACAGGAAATAAAATCTGGGGCTAGAAATGGGCAGTAATTTCTTAATGGGTAAAATATTTTAGTTTGGAAAGATGAAAAAAGAGGGAGATGGATGGTGGTGATGGTTGCACAGCAATGTGAATGTAGTTAATGCCACTGAACTGTACACTTAAAAGTGTCATGGGGGCGCCTGGGTGGCTCAGTCGGTTAAGCATCCGACTTCGGCTCAGGTCATGATCTTGCGGTCCATGAGTTCGAGCCCCGCGTCGGGCTCTGTGCTGGCAGCTCAGAGGCTGGAGCCTGCTTCCGATTCTGTGTCTCCCTCTCTCTCTGTCCCTCCCATGCTCATGCTGTCTCTATCTCTCACGAATAAATAAACATTAAACAAAAAATGAAAAGAAAAAAAATGGTTAAAATGTTGGAGCACCTGGGTGGTTCAGTCAGTTGAGCATCCGACTTCAGCTCAAGTCATGGTCTCATGGTTCGTGAGTTTGAGCCCCATATCGGGCTTGCTGCTTGTCTGCACAGAGCCCGCGTTGGGTCCTCGGTCTCCCTCTCTCTGTCTCTCTCAAACACAAACATTTTAAAAAATGGTCAAACTGTTCAATTTTATGCTATTTATATTTTATCACCAAAGAAGACTTCCCTATTTAAAAAGTGGTCAGAATGATAAATTTTATGTTATATATATTTGACCACGATCAAGGGATAAATATATTTTAAAACCCTTAGACCTAGTTGCAAGACAAGATGACTGCTAAGGTCCTTTCCTGTTTGAACATCTTTTGAGACATCATGGTAACAAGGAGAAAAGAGAAACTGAATCTAGTGGAGGAATCAGCTCCTGACTCCTCATTCTGAATCAAGCGTGTAACTCTACCTTTCAAGAGGTTACAAATGGACCAAGGCATTGTAGCAATGGTAGCAAACTCAAATGCCTACAGGGGCCAGGCAGGAAACCTAAGCAGATGAAGCAAGGCAGCTGGGGATGGCGGTAAATCTGAGGCCACCACATGCCCTGTCTAAAGGCAGCAGCTGCACCTCCGCCCCGGGGAAACCGCCTCCCTGTTGGAATGTGGGCGTGGTATCGGGATGATTTTCCATTCTTTTTTTTTTTTTTTTTAATTTTTAATGCTTATTCGTTTTTTGAGAGAGAGAGAGAGAGAGAGAGAGAGAGAGAGCAAGCACGAGCAGGGAGGGGCAGAGAGAGAGAAAGACACAGAATCCCAAGCAGGCTCCAGGCTCTGAGCTGTCGGCACAGAGCCAGACATGGGGCTCAAACCCACCAACCATGAGATCATGACCTGAGCTGAAGCCAGACACTCAACCAACTGAGCCACCCAGGCACCCCATGATTTTCCATTCTTTAAGTGAAGTTGAATTGAGATTTTTATGTTAAAGGTTGGCATCTACTTAAAAAAAATATTCTTAACAGTGCAAGCCAAAGAAAATGTAACTGCAGGCCAAAGCTTGTGTAGTCAGATGACCACTAGTTTGCGATTTCTTTCACAGCATAAATGTGACACCCAGAATACAAAAGAAATGGAGGTAGTACTATTAGTTAGATCCTCACCAATGTTTAACGTTTGCATACAGATCATGATCTAAATCTTTGAATTGTTGTTTGGAAGCACCAGAGGATACTGAATATTATTTTAATTAGGTGTCAATTGATATTGTATAGCTTTGAATGGGTCAGTTTTTAGAGGGGCACTTTGAACATGAAGTTTAGTGCCTTGCATATAGTAGGTGATCAATAAGTAGCAGCTATTATTATTTTAAATCAAGGCTCCGATACAAATTTGAAAAGAGTATAAAGTTCTTTCAAAAGCAACCCTACCCTCTAATATAAGAGATGATAATATAATCCATTCAATAATCACAGATTACATAGGGATTGGGAAGTGATGGGCCTTTGTATTAAATAACATAAAAGAAATCATTTATGTATATTAGGTGCTAAGAATACAGTTACTGGCAAAGCAAACAAGCTTCTTACCCTCATAAAGCTTACAATTTGATAAGGGAGGTGGACATTAAGTAAAGGGCCATTCAAAAAATATTTAGTCAGAAACTGTAATAAACAGTATGACTAAAAGTTACAGGATGATTTGCAAAAGAATAATGAAGGGATCTAAATCAGACCAGGAAGGGAGAAAGAGAAAAGGTCCTTTAAGGAGTTGACCTTTAAACTAAGGCTTAAAAGGATAAAGAGAGTTTAGCAACCTAAGGGTATTATGCATGGAGGGCATGGAGGGTGGGGTACCAAAGGAGGTGGTGACAAAAGCATTCCGGGAATGCTTGTGTGACATGTGTGGTAGCCCCCAAATAATTGAAATAGAAAAAAAAAAAAGGAACATTAAAAAGAGGGAAAGATGAAAGTTACTAGAGGTAGAGAGGTGAAAGATTTGAGGTGACATCAAATGTCAATGTTCTCCCTGGAGAAAAGGTTTTGAAGAAGGAAGTAAAAATGGAAAAAGAAAAGAAAATCAGAATAGAGAAGAAATAAGTAAAATGGGGGAGAGGAACCAGGAACTTGGGGTTGAAGAAGCTGTTTATTGGCCACATCAGGTTTCTGGGGCAAACATGGAGACGTGGAGCTCTTGGGGGAGCAGGTGCAGAGGACGGGCCAAAGGAAACCACAGGACCGAAGAGATTACATGGAAGGATTTTTGTTTGTTTGTTTAAAAAATGACTAAAGTAACAAATACTCTTTAATATTTCAAACAAGACAGCCACCCACTCGTGAAGTAAACACTGTTAATCCTCACAGGATGGTTTTTAGTAGTGAGGATGAGGATTAGTGACCAGCAAAATCAGGTGGAAGTTTGAGGCAGTTACACACAGAAGTCAGACCAAAAGCTTTATTTCAGCCTAAGTTGTCTGCATTTTCCCTTGAGATCACTTTGGCCACCATAACAAAGGTATTTTAGGAAAAATAGTTTTTATCATATGATTTATATAGACCGACTGTAAGTCTCTGATTCCCAGAATGTGATCTTCTTTTATGAATGCAGGGATTTTTTTTCTTTTTTTCAGATCTCTGATTATCAGACCACAAACTCCATGAGAACAGGAATTTCTGTTCCACTCACTGCTTTATCAGTAGCAACTAATACATAAATGTTTGTTGAATGAGTGAATATACCTAGACCATGAAGACAAATCACAGTGAATTCAGGATAAAACATAAAAAGTGAAAGAATTAAAACAAAAACAAAAACAAAAAAAGGAAAGGAAGAAAGGGAGGGAGGGAGGGATGAAATCGGCCATAATTTAGATTCTGGCATTCATTCTTTTTTTTTAAAGATGTTTGTTTGTTTATTCTTTTAGAAAGAGAGAGCATGCATGCATGCATGCATGAGTCGGGGAGAGGGGTAGAGGGAGGGAGACGGGGGGGGGGGGGGGAGGGGGGGGGGAGAATATCAAGCAGACTCCACGCTCAGCGAGCACAGAACCCAATGCGGAGCTAGATTCCACGACCCTAGGATCATGACCTGAGCTGAAATCAAGAGTTGGAAGCTCAACTGACTGAGCCACCCAGGTGCCCCGATATTTTATTTTTAAGTCATCTCTACACCCAACATAGGGCTCGAACTCACAACCCCAAGATCAACAGTTGCTTCTTCTGACTAAGCCAGCCAGGTGCCCCTGGCAATCATTCTTGACTCTTCTCTCTCACACCCCACACCCAATCAGCAAGTCCTGTCTAACCAACCTTAAATAGCTCTTCATCTCCCTTCCACTTCCTGTTCTGCTATACTGGCTCCTAAATGGTCTTACTATCCCCGCCTTTCACTCTATTTTCCATGCTTTTGCCAGTCTCATATGTGAAAATACCACACAAATTGATAAGACCGTACTGACTGGCTGTGATGATGTTTCTTTCTTAGGCACTAAGCACCAGCCACAATGAATTTCTTACTGCTTCCCAAAGGAAATATTTTCTTTCATGTCATCATACTTTCAGAAACCTTGTTTTTTTCTTGCTAGAATATACTCCTTATTTGCTTAACAGCTTTCTACTACTCCAAGATCCACCCCAACTATCTTTATTCCTTTATAGCCTTTCCTAACTTCTGCAGAACTATTTCTGCCCTTGTACCATCACTGAATCTTTTACATGGCTTTAATAATCACTTATACTCTGGGGAAACGATTTCCAGACTATTTTACTGGAATATGAGCTCCTCGAGGGCAAGTATTGTCATTGACTCAGTTGTATTTCAAGCATCTCACACACTATTTGATGGAGAACACATTAAAAAAAAAGTACTCCTTCTAGTCAGGTTTCTGGCTTCTTCAGCATTGGTTTTTTTCACTTACTAGGTCTGTGACCTAGAACAAGTTCTTTAACTTTCTAAATCTCAGTTTCATTTTCTGTGTAAAAGTGAAAATAAAAGTATCTACCTAACACATAGCATTATTGTGAAGAAAAATTAGATATTGTATATATGAAGCAACTTAATAAATGTTAATTGCTATCGTTATCATTATTTTCATTTTTGATGTTGTATTTTTTATGTCTAGAAAGTCCATTTGGATCTTTTTAGTATCTTCCATTTATCTCCTAATTATATGCATGTTTTCCTTTACATACTTGATTATATTTATATGATTTAAAATAACTATTTGAAGGTCTTTGATTCTGGGTCTGTGTTTCTACTGATAGATTTTTCTCCTGGTTATGGGTCATATGTTCCTATTTCTTCTAATGTCTGGTAATTTTTAATTGGATGCCAGACATTGTGAATTTTATGTTATTGAGTGCTAGATTTTACTGTATTCCTCTAAAGAGTATTGAATTTTGGTCTGGTATACAGTTAACTTCCTTGCAGAGAGATCAGTTTAACCCCTTCTCTTTTGGGGCTGCTGAGGACTCTATCAAATGTCAATGCCCTGTGTACCTTGAGGTTTCTCCACTTTGGCCGGCAGCAGTGTGAACTATTCTTACCCCTGAGCATACTCCAGGAATTGTTTAGCCTACTGGTTTCTGGTGGTTCTTTTTCCAACCCACACATGTGCAGAGTTTGTAGCCAGAGACTCAAATACCCACTTGTAGCTCTTTGGAGCTTACTGAGCAACTCCTTCCTCTTTGGTTCTCTGCCCTGCAAATTCTGGCCACTTTGGCTTCTCCAAACCCCAATCTCTGCCTCCTCAACTGAGTAAGACTGCTGGGCTCTTTAGATCTCCTCTCCTATACTGCTGCTTGGGAACTGCTTCTCAGAGACCACAGCCCCATATTAACTGTTCAATGTCTCAAAGAGTTGTTTCAGATACATTGTCTAATTTTCTAGTTGTTTATGGCAGGGTGACAATTCCCTTAGTAAGTACTTCCTCAAGGGCAGAAGAGGAAGTGCTCCTCATTCTTTTTTTTTATTTTATTTTACTTTTACATTTATTTATTTTTGAGAAACAGAGTGAGACAAAGCGTGAGCGGAGAAGGGGCAGAGAGAGAAGGAGGCACAGAATCAGAAGCAGGCTCCAGGCTCTGAGCAAGAGGTCAGCACAGAGCCTGATGCGGGGCTCGAACCCACAAACTGTGAGACCATGACCTGAGCCGAAGTCGGACACTCAACTGACTGAGCCACCCAGGTGCCCCCTCATTCTTTTATTAAATGAAATATGTGCGCGCATACATACACACACACACACACACACACACACACACACACACACTCATTTGTAAAAGCACAAAGCTCAAAATTAAATTCTAACAAACTGTAAAAACAAACCTTGGACAAAAGCTCTTTTGAGCTAATATCCCTAAGCAGAAGTGAAGATTTCCTTCAGGGAATTTTAATCTTTGCCAGACTTGAAAATTGAGATTAATTTTTCACATTGAAAGAAATACCAAAGTGAGAAGTTGAATTTTAAAGTCTTATTACATATGAATAGATCTTTTTGCTTCCAAGACTCTAAAGTTGCCTTGATAGCAAGAGGTTCACTATAATCTTCATGAGGTTATTTGAATTTCAGACACAGGAAAATTAGCATCATTCAGGACTCAGTCATGCAGAAATGACATTACATCCCTATACTTGCTAAAAACTGGGACAAACTGTTTCTTGCCAGAAGGGATCAGGTCCTTAGTTTTCCACAGGTGGCTTCATTTTTAGATATGTTATGCTGCAACTCTGCTCTTCTTTTGCTGTTTCCCAGAAGAGCTAATTTCTTCTTGATAATGCTAAAATATGTACATGATGTTCTAAGGAAGTTATCTGCAGAACAATAGAGTAGCAGCTCTATCAAGCAGGAGCCGAGTACGTGGCATTCTAATTGAGAAAATGGGGCTTAATAAGTACTTTCTGTTGGAACTTTGCCTCTGAGTGTTTTTTGCTCATTCTGGATTAAAACTGGGGACTCACACATTCCAGGACTGAAAGATGTTCTAAAGTTTCCTGGAAGAAACTGAGAATATGTTAAACATGGTTTAACCAAAGATTTTAGGATCACCTAGATGCAAATGTTGCATTTGGTCTTTAAGAACTCAGAGGCTGTCTGATTAAGAAGAAGCATAACAATCGATATCCAGCATAAAATCTAGATCTTGTTTATGGCACAGGAAAAACAGGGAGAACTTGGAGCTGCTTCCTTTTAGCAGCTGGATGAATCACTGGCAGCTGCTATAAGAAAGGTAAAGAAACCCACATCTGCTCAGAGTCCAAATGCTATATGGATCCCTTGTGATAGTAAATACATTCTTGAAGAGGCCCCACTTCCAAATCAGGAAAAGAATTGAGGATGCCTTAAGACTGCTTTCCATACTTCTCTCCATGTGCCTATTTCACAGAAACCAGCTCTCGCTCTATGTACCATTCTGCAATATAGTGAGTATTGAGTAAATATTTGCTGACCAGCTAAGGGACTGGGAAAGGATTGGGAAAAACGGGTTCTGAGGAAATACTACAGACTTCACCTGTATACTCACAGCTCCCAAGTTTTGTTTATGTAGAGACCAATGGGATAGTTTCTCTGAGGTAGTTCACTTAAAATTGAGTCCACTTTGATTTTTGTCCACTAGTGCATATCTTCTGTAAAGGAGATGATGCTATTTTCTCAGTACACTAAGTACTTTCTGTACAATAATGTAATTAAGATGGATAATCTTGGGGCACCTGGGTGGCTCAGTCGGTTGAGTGTCCGACTTCAGCTCAGGTCACGATCTCACGGTTCGTGAGTTCGAGCCCCGTGTCAGGCTCTGGGCTGATGGCTCAGAGCCTGGAGCCTGCTTCCGATTCTGTGTCTCCCTCTCTCTCTGCCCCTCCCCCATTCATGCTCTGTCTCTCTCTGTCTCAAAAATAAATAAACATTAAAAAAAAAAATTTTAAAAAAAAGATGGATAATCTTTTTTTTTTATCTTTCTTTTTTTTTTTTATCTTTTTTTTTTTTTTTTAACGTTTATTTTTGAGACAGAGAGAGACAGAGCATGGATGGGGGAGGGTCAGAGAGAGGGAGACACAGAATCCGAAACAGGCTCCAGGCTCTGAGCTGTCAGCACAGAGCCCGACGCGGGGCTCGAACTCACGGACCTCGAGATCATGACCTGAGCCGAAGTCGGCCGCTTAACCGACTGAGCCACCCAGGCACCCCTAGATGGATAATCTTTTAAGTTACATGTCATAGAAGTCATGATTGGAGTAATAAAAATAGCAGAAATAGCATATTAGCATATTTGTAAATCTGGGTTCTATTTCCAACTTTCTTACTTACTTACTCTGCAATCCTTCTGCAAGTTACACAATTTATTTATAAAATGGGAACAATAATACCTACCTTACTTATTTCTTAGGATAGTAGACATGATCTAATAAAATACCAGGTAGACAGAGTTTTAGGAAAAAAAAGGCTTGGATCTTTGGTTAGGTTTATTCCTAGGTATTTTATGCTTGTTGGTGCAATTGTGCATGGGGTCAGTTTCTTTTTTTTTTTTTTTTTTAAATATATGAAATTTATTGTCAAATTGGTTTCCATACAACACCCAGTGCTCATCCCAACAGGTGCCCTCCTCAATACCCATCACCCAGCCTCCCCTCCCTCCCACCCCCCATCAGCCCTCAGTTTGTTCTCAGTTTTTAAGAGTCTCTTATGCTTTGGCTCTCTCCCACTCTAACCTCTTTTTTGTTTCTTTATTTGTCTTTCTGTTGCTTCATTATTAGTGTATAAGAATGCAACTGATTTCTGTACATTAATTTTGTATCCTGCGACTTTGCTGAATTCATGTATCAGTTCTAACAGACTTTTGGTGGAGTCTATCGGGTTTTCCATGTATAATATTATGTCATCTGCAAAAAGTGAAAGCTTGACTTCATCTTTGCCAATTTTGATGCCTTTGATTTCCTTTTGTTAAACAACAGCGGTGAGAGTGGACATCCCTGTCATGTTCCTGATCTCAGGGGGAAAGCTCTCAGTTTTTCCCCATTGAGGATGATATTAGCTGTGGGCTTTTCACAAATGGCTTTTATGATGCACCAAGAATCATAAAATACCTAGGAATAAACCTAACCAAAGATGCAAAAGATCTGTATGCTGAAAACTATAGAAAGCTTATGAAGGAAATTGAAGAAGATACAAAGAAATGGAAAAACATTCCATGCTCATGGATTGGAAGAATAAATATTGCTAAAATGTCAATACTACCCAAAGCTATCTACACATTCAATGCAATCCCAATCAAAAGTGTACCAGCATTCTTCTGGAAGCTAGAACAAGCAATCCTAAAATTTGTATGGAATCACAAAAGACCCTGAATAGCCAAGTAATATTGAAGAAGAAGACCCAAGTGGGAGGCATCATAATCCCAGACTTTAGATTCTACTACAAAGCTGTAATCAAGACAGCATGGTATTGGCACAAAAACAGACACATAGACCAGTGGAATAGAATAGAGACTCCAGAATTGGACTCACAAAAGTATGGCCAACTAATCTTTGACAAAGCAGGAGAGAACATCCAATGGAAAAAAGACAGTCTCTTTAACAAATGGTGCTGGGAGAACTGGACAGCAACATGCAGAAGAATGAAACTAGACCACTTTCTTACACCATACACAAAAATAAACTCAAAATGGATAAAGGACCTGAATGTGAGACAGGAAACCATCAAAACCCTAGAGGAGAAAGCAGGAAAAAACCTCTCTGACCTCAGCCGCAGCAATTTCTTACTTGACACATTTCCAAAGGCAAGGAAATTAAAAGCAAAAATGAACTATTGGGACCTCATGAAGATAAAAAGCTTCTGCACTACAAAGGAAACAATCAACAAAACTAAAAGGCAACCGACGGAACGGGAAAAGATATTTGCAAATGACATATTGGACAAAAGGCTAGTATCCAAAATCTATAAAGAACTCACCAAACCCCACACCTGAAAAACAAATAATCCAGTGAAGAAATGGGCAGAAGACATGCATAGACACTTCTCTAAAGAAGACATCCAGATGGCCATCAGGCACATGAAAAGATATTCAACGTCACTCTTCATCAGGGAAATACAAATCAAGACCACACTGAGATATCACCTCATGCCAGTCAGAATGGCTAAAATGAACAAATCAGGAGACTATAGATGCTGGCGAGGATGTGGAGAAATGGGAACCCTCTTGCACTGTTGGTGGGAATGCAAACTGGTGCAGCCGCCCTGGAAAACAGTGTGGAGATTCCTCAAAAAATTAAAAATAGATCCACCCTATGACCCAGCATTAGCACTGCTGGGAATTTACCCAAGGGATGCAGGAGTGCTGATGCACAGGGGCACTTGTACCCCAGTGTTTACAGCGGCACTTTCAACAATAGCCAAATTATTCAAAGAGCCTAAATGTCCATCAACTGATGACTGGATAAAAAAATTGTGGTTTATATATACAATGGAATACTACGTGGCAATGAGAAAGAATGAAATATTGCCTTTTGTAGCAACGTGGATGGAACTGGAGAGTGTTATGCTAAGTGAAATTAGTCATACAGAGAAAGACAGATACCATATGTTTTCACTCTTATGTGGATCCTGAGAAACTTACCAGAAGACCATGGGGGAGGGGAAGGGAAAAAAAAAAAAAAACAAAGAGAGAGAGGGAGGGAGCCAAACCATAAGAGACTCTAAAAAACTGAGAATAAACCGAGGGTTGATGAGGGGTGGGAGGGAGGGGAAAGTGGGTGATGGGCATTGAAGAGGGCACCTGTTGGGATGAGCACTGGGTGTTGTATAGAAGCCAATTTGACAATAAATTTCATGTTAAAAAAAAAAAGAAATAAAAGGCTCGGTAGCTATATATAAAGTAGCAGTAGCATCATGAGAGCAGGGTGGAGGATGTTGTCAACTCAATGAGATCAGGGCGTGTACCTGTTCACTTACTATACCCCCAGCACCAAGCATGTGGTAAGTCTACCAGAAATATCTGTTAAGTAAATGAGGAAATAGTTTAGGCCTTTCTCTACTCTCAGGTAGGGTCACTACAGAAACTGCTTTATTTAGTAGTTATTTCAATCAGTGTTTTGTTTTTTTTTTAATTTTCCTTGGAATATAATCATAGATGCCAAACCAAAAGTATGCAAATATAAAAATTACTTGTATTTTCTAGTGCATTTAGCTCTTGTCTCAAAGATTATAAGGTGAAATGAAAATCTGGTATTAGTAAACTTTATTCTACTTCCCCAAATCTGTATTTCTAGAAACTAATTCGTATTACCTGCTGCTTCATGGAGTGTTTTCACTGTGTCCCTAGAAATTTCAACTTTTCAAAAACTTAACATGCCATTTCATTCACATTAGTCAAAGGGAGGAAGCAACCCAAGTGTCTGTTGATAGATGAATGGATAAACAAAATGTGGATTCATACCGTGGAGTGTTCTTCAGGCTTAAAAAGGAAGGCAATTCTGACACATGTCACAACACGTATGAACTCTGAGGACATTGTGTTAAATGAAGTCAGTCATTCACAAAAAGGGAAGTATTACATGATTCCACTAACACGAGGTACCTAGTGTAGTCCAATTCAGAGACAGAAAGTAGAACAGGGCTTGCCAGAGGCTGGGGGCAGGGGAGGAAATGGAGAGTGCTTAATGGGGAAGGTGAAGAAGTTCTGGAGATGGATGGGAGCGATGATTTCAGCACAGTGTGAGTGTACAATTACCTGGAAATTTATCAGGGCTCTTCTCACTCACCTTATGTGCCAAAACCAATCGCCAAATCCTTTGGATGTGATCTCTGAAAGCGCCCCTTCCGTGGATGCTGCCTTAGTTTTGGCTCTTGTCATTTCTCACGACTGCAAGTCTCCTAACCACGCTCGCTGCCTCCAAACTCACCCTCTAAGCCATTTCGATAGGAAATGGCCTTTCAAATGATCTTTCTCGAATTCAGATATCCTCACACCACCCTTCTGAATAAAATCCTTTAACCTACAGCATAAAATTCAACCTCTATTTTTACGGCAAAAATGGTCTTTCAGGACCTGACTATTCCATTCCTTCGCAGGCTCATCTCCCCTAATGCCCTTCACCAACTCTAGCCATTCTGATCTTCTCAGGTTCTTTTATGCCTCTACATCACAGCACATGCTCCACTAGAATGTCTTCTCTCCTTTATCCATGTGGATAACTCTTACTCTTCCTTCCCACATTAGACCAAACAACCAGTTCTCAGGAGAACCTCCTCTAATCTACTTGCTCCCCTTTCTCTAACCATAGGGTTCCCTCACCCCCACTCAGCAGTTTCCTTCTTTGTATTCGCACCATTTCTTCAATCTACGGCATGGTATTTTAATATTTACCAAGAGCAAAGGCTCTGGAGCCAGACTGCCTAGGTAGGGATCCCACCCCAGCATGTGCTGTACAACCCTGTCAAGTTACTTAACCCCTCTGAGCCCTGGTTTCACTAGTTATAACGGGGATGATAATATCTACCATGGAGAGCTGTTGTGAAGAATAAATGAATGACCGCACACAAAGTGCTAAGAACTCCACTTGGTTCCTAATAGGTAGGCTTGTGATGACGATGGTACTAGTAATGGTAGTAGTGTCTGTGACACAGACAGATAGCTCCTCAAAAGCAAGGTGTTCCTAGAGCCTCAAATAGCAGTCACTCAAATAGTATTTATGGGAACAAAAGAGAGACAGAAGTTTAGAAGAAAGGAAGGCAAGAAAAGAATTTGGGAAGACTCACCGCCATTTTTGCCCACAGTTCGGAAGCATCTCCAGAAGGCCCGTAAGAATGATGCCCTGTTGTGAGGGGTTGCTTGGATGAAGCTGAATTCCCGAAAGAGAATGTGAGTTCCCTGACACACACTGTTAAAACTGCAAAGAGAAAAATCAAGGAATCATTAGATGAATAGTCTTTGGAAGGCTGGAATCAGAGTGAAAACTCAAGACCAGACAGAACCACTGCCCAAAAGGAGGAAAATCTTTTTTCTCCAACAAACTCTGAACTACAGATTAGATGAAGTCTTTCAATGAGGAAATCTCTTCATATAACCACATCCTTCTGAAAACTCTTGGGGTCCAACTCCTCTGTGTGCTTCCCACCTCCGACATATATGTACTGAGGGACTTTTCATCAGTCACTGGAACACTTCAGATAGAGGGAAATGTTTCATTCTTTAACTGGATGACATTGGCACTTGTATTTTTGGGGAGAATACTTCTCCTGCCACATTTGGAATTATATTTCCTTAAAGATATTGTTTCTGTACTGTCTCTGATCTACATCAGCTGCCATGAGAACAAAATGGCTCATAGGGACATAACTGGATTGTCTGTTCCAGTTTGGGGGTGATGAATACCTCTTTGACAATAACCTCACAGGCAAGTCCATGTGCCAAAGGAAATGAAAGGTTGCAAACAGAACACTAAAGGCAAATAAGAACAAGGGTAAAAAGTGGCCCCTGAATGACAGTATGAAGCAAAGCCCCAGAGCCCAAGTGAGTCATTGTTTAAGCTGGGCCGGGGAAGGGGAAAAAAACATACTCCATTGCTTTTGGGTTCTTCTGCCAGAGAAAGAAAGGCTGTAGAGCCTGGCGTAATCTAAAAATGGAAATTCCACCAAAAAATAGGCAATTATCCAGTAATCATCACAACCAAAGGCAGACTTCAGGTTCCAGAAAACTCCTAAATTCCCTGACAAGTATATCAGGAGCGGAAAATGTGTTAATCTTTGTAGAGAAACAGGCATTAAACTAAAGATGGCAAAGCAATAGAGAGACAGTGGAAATTCCAAATGCCACTTTTCACTTGCTGACCATTTAAAGGGGGGGGGGGGCGGGGAGGGCGCAGGAGGGAAGGATCTGAATCTCTGAACCAAACAGGAAAAAATTTCAGGAGCCATCTGTTCCATTTTCCTTTTTCCTGACCAAGTTCTGAGGGGAACATCTAATCTGTCTTTAATATAGAGTGTGTTATCACTTAAGATAAAATTAGCTTCTTCCTGGTAATATTAATAACACTATGAAAAATCAAATTACCTACTCTTCTCCCCGTGGAAAACTAGCATAGAAATCTACTTCTGAGACACTATGAGGAAGTATGAGGAAAACATCTGGTGAAGGCTTAGGTTAGAGGAGCAATTTTTAAAAAGCAATGAAAGTGTTAACCTAACTATGCAGTTTGCAATGCTATTGTCTTGAGCAAAGGAAAATGAAAAATAAAGCAAATGAGCTGTTACAGGTAAATGGGGTAGGTCACATTTCTAGCAAATGACGTCTAAAATGATAACAATCTAGTCTAAATTTATGAAGCTATCGAGAAAAGAATTAGTCCCAAAGTATGCTTCATACCCCCCATGGGAAAAAAGCTGGTGTCTAGGTCATAGTCTAGGCTGTAAAGAAACTAAGACTAGTGAAATTATATCCTTAGTGTAGCTTTTTTAAAATATCTTTTTTTAAAACTAGGGAATAATTTATGCATTGAAGACTCTGGCTGAGACTCATTGTACAGATAAGAATTTACATAAGAAGTTACAAAATAAGAATTTTAAGAAACAAACTGATAGGCCAAGGACATATAATACTGAATACAGTAAAAAGATTTATAATTGTATTTACATTACTGCCTTTAGATAATCCCTACCAATAAAATTCAGCTGGTCAGTATGGAGATCACAATCACTTTACTTAAAGAGTCAATAGACAATATAATCAGTGGAAATTATTTTACATAAGATGGCTATAACAAAAAAGCAGAAAATACAATATATATCGCTCGAGGCTTTACTGTTTCTCTTCAACCTGAAATATCTTTTCCCTATCTCCATCTGTTGAAATTTCTACCCAGTTTTTCAGGACCATCTCAAATGCCACATTTTGCAAGAAGTTTTTCCCCTGATTCTACACTCATGCCCAATTCCCACCACGACTTACTTCTAACTACTGCTACTCACAATCTGCTGCCTTTTTAAAAAGTTATTGGAGGGGCACCTGGGTGGCTCAGTTGGTTGAGCGTCCGACTTCGGCTCAGGTCATGATCTCACAGTTCATGAGTTCGAGCCCCGCGTCGGGCTCTGTGCTGACAGCTCAGAGCCTGGAGCCTGTTTCGGATTCTGTGTCTCCCTCTCTCTCTCTGACCCTCCCCCGTTCATGCTCTGTCTCTCTCTGTCTCAAAAGTAAATAAACGTTAAAAAAAAAAAAAAAAGTTATTGGACTGGGGCTCCTGGGTGCCTCAGTCGGTTGAGTGTCCAACTTCGGCCCAGGTCATGGTCTCATAGTTCGTGAGTTCAAGCCCCATGTCAGACTCTGTGCTGACAGCTCAGAGCCTGGAGCCTGCTTCGGATTGTGTCTCCCTCTCTCTCTGCTCTTTCCTTGTTTGCTTTCTGTCTCTCTCAAAAATAAATAAACATTAAAAAAATTTTTTTTAAGTTATTGGACTTATTTCCCCTACTACACTATAAGTTCTATGTAATAAGCAATTAGGTTGTACTCATTTTAGCCTCCATTACATTATCTAACACATAGTACATACTACTCTATAAATCCCTTTGGCAGTTGATCTAGAAAGATCAGAAAAAAATAGACAATACTAGATAGAAATTATCAGATTTATATTTATAGTTAGCCACACTGGAAATACTTAAAAGTTGGCATTTCATAAACTTTTTAAAAGTCCAGGACTTTGGGGGCGCCTGGGTGGCTCAGTCGGTTAAGCGTCCGACTTCAGCTCAGGTCATGATCTCGCAGTTCGTGAGTTCAGGCCCTGCGTCAGGCTCTGTGCTGATGGCTCAGAGCCTGGAGCCTGTTTCAGATTCTGTGTCTCCCTCTCTCTGACCCTCCCCCGTTCATGCTGTGTCTCTCTCTGTCTCAAAAATAAATAAATGTTAAAAAAAGAAAATTTTTTAAAAAAAAAAAAAAAAAAGTCCAGGACTTTGGTCTGCTATTTGTATTATAATATTGCAATACTCAACTGTGTTTTGATCAGTATTTGCCTGGCATATCTTTTACCGTGCTTTTTAATTTCCATTCTCCTGGGTCATTTTGTGTCAGATATTTCTCTTGTGAGTAGTATATAGCTGGAATTTTTTTACCCAAACTTACAGTCTCTGTATTTTAAAAAGCAAGGTTTTTAAAATCTATTTGATTAATTTCTGCCATCTTATTTTATCTTTTCCATAAATTATTCTTCTTTGACTTGTTTTTCTTTTCCTGCTTTCTATTGTGTTAGTAAAGCTTTTTCTTTTTTACTTTTCTCTCTCCCCCCGCCATTAGATCGGAAGCTATGACAGAATCTGTAACTTCTTAGAATTCCTCTTAAACATTAAACATACATATTTAGCTACACGTTTTTTTTATTGAAGTATAGCTGACATACAATGTTATATTAGTTTCAGGTGTACAGGACAGTGATTTCGAGAGTTCTGTACATCATGCACTGCTCACCGTGGTAAGAGTAGTCACCATCTGTCACCATATAAAGTTATTACAGTTGACTATATTCCCTATGCTGTACTTCTCATCCCCATGACTTATTTATTTTATAACTGGAAGACTGTAACTCTTAAACCCCTTCACCTATTTTACCCATCTCCCTCCCCCTCCTCTCCGGCAACCATCAATTTGTTCTCTGTATTTATGAGACTGTTGCCGTTTGTGTGTGTCACGAGCACGCTATGAAGGTACACACACGAGTTATGTGTTTCCACGATGTCGGCTTTATTCAGTCATAAAGCAAGGTTAACATGATTATAAAGCAGGTTCAGGATTCCAAACTCAAATGACATTTCACCATGTGATTAATAACTTGGCTTCTTACACAACACACAGAGCAAAAGACAAGACAAGTCACACGACAAACATAACATAGCAGGTAGGAAGTTAACGAACCAAACTTGAAGTCAGTCTGTGGATGTGTCGTTGAGATAAGGCCACGGTCTGGTCCAGTCTGGTCCGGGTCAGCTCTCAGCACTTACTGCTTATTCTGTTCAAGCCTCAGACGATCCCAGTTCTGTTCAGAGATCAATCGGACAGAGCTTTCGCAGATGCTGCCTTTTTAAAGTGGTCAGACATAGAGGGGTCAGTGTCTCCTCAATGTCTGAGGAGTGACATTTTGCTGCAAAAATCTTCCCCTTTTAAAGGGATTTAATCAGTCTTGGGCCCCTGCAGACCTCCTCTGCTTCTGCTTGTTATCAGTTCTGGGGTGTGGTCAGCTGGTGCTGGTCTGGCTGATACCTGGTAGCTACAGTACCCTTAAATGTTTGCATCATTGCTTGACACAGGCCCCTGCTTGACATGAGTGACTCCATCTTACTCTCCACAGTGTATGTGTATTCGTTCATTTGTTTTGTTTTTCAGATTCCACATATAAATGAAATCATACGGTTTTTGTTCTTCTCTGAGTTATTTCACTTAGCGTAATACCCTGTAGGCTCATCCATGTTGTCAGAAATGGTAAGATTTCATTCTTTTCTATGGCTGAGTAATATTCCACTGTACGTGTATACCACATCTTCTTTATCCATTCATCCATCAGTGGACACTTAGGTTGCTTCCATATCTTGGCTATTGTAAATAATGCTGTGATAAACATGGATGCATATATCTTTTCAAATTAGTAGCTACACATTTCTTAAAATGCCAAATCACTCATCATCTTTGTTACTCTCCAAAGCAAGACAAGAACCAAAGCACACTCTAAATAACCAACCCAGGAGCACTCTTCTCATCTTCTGATATTATTTTCCAGAATTTGACTTCTATCTTTTTAAATTTAAAACTTTTTTTTTACTGTGGTAAAATGTTGATAATATTTATTATTTTAACCATAACACGACATTTGTCATTTTAACTGTTATAAGTGTACAATTCCGTAGCTTTAATACATTCATGATGCTGTATAACCATTACCACTATCTACACACACAACTTTATCATCATACCCAACAACAACCCTATATATGTTAAACAGTAACTCCCCCCTCGACCTTCCTCCCATACTCTCGTAACCTCTATTCCTCTCTGTCTCTAAGAATTTGTCTATTCTAGGTACCTCTTATAAGTGGAATTGTACAATTTTTTCCCTGTGTGTTTGGCTTATTTCACTAAGTTTTTAAGGTCCACCCATGTTGTGATTTATATGAAATTTCCTTTTTAAGGATGAATAATAGTCCATGTATGTATACCACGTTTGCTTATCCATTGATCTGCTAATGAGCACATGGGTCGCACTACTATAATGAATAGTGCTTTAATGAACATTGGTATACAAATATCTCTTCTTCAAATATCCTGCTTTCAGTTCTTCTAGGTATATACCCAGAAGTGGAATTGCTAGGTCATACAGTAGCTATATGTTTAACCTTTTGAGAAACCACCAAACTGTATTTCCTGGTTGCTGCACCATTTTACATTCTCATAGCAATGCACAAAGGTTCCAATTTCTCCAAATCCTCACCAACACTTTTCCTGTGTGTGTGTGTGTGTGTGTGTGTGTGTGTGTGTGTGTAAATAGTCATCCTAGTAGGTATGAGGTGGTATCTCATTGTGGTTTTGATTTGTATTTCCATGTTGAGCATCTTTTCATGTACTTATTGGCCATGTGTATATCTTCTCTGGAGGAATGTCTAAGTCCTTTGCCCATTAAAATTTTTTTTCTAAATTTTTTTAATGTTTATTTATTTTTGAGGGAGAGGGAGAGAGAGCGAAAATGAGCAAATGGTGGAGGGGCCAACTGGAGAGAGGGAGACACAGAATCTGAAGTGGGCTCTAGTCTCTGAGCTGTCAGAACAGAGCCTGATGGAGGGATCAAACTCATGAACCACAAGATCGTTACCTGAGCCAAAGTCAGACACTTAACTGACTGAGCCACCCAGGTGCCCCTAAAAAAATTTTTTTAATGTTTATTTTTGAGAGAGACAGAGACAGAGCGTGAGTGGGGGAGGGGCAAAGAGAGAGGGAGACACAGAATCTGAAGCAGGCTCCAGGCTCTGAGTTGTCAGCACAGAGCCCAACACGGGGCTCAAACCCATGAACTGGGAGATCATGACCTGAGCCGTAAGTCAGACGCTCAACTGACTGAGCCACCCAACTGCCCTGTTTGCCCATTTTTTAAGAACTTTTTTTGTTGTTGAGTTGTAGGAGTTCTTTATATATTCTGGATATGAATCCCTTATAAGATATATGATTTGAAAACGTTTTCTCTCATTCTTCAGGTTGTTTTCTTGCCTTCTTGATAGTACCCTTTGATGCACAAAAAGTTCTTAATTTTGATGAAGTCCATTTTATCTATTTTTTTATTTTTTTCCCCAAGCTTTTGGTTTGCTGTCAATTATAATGCCATGAAGACATTCAGTTATTTTCTTCTCATGGTTTTATAGTTTTAGCTCTTAAGTTTAAGTTCTTGATCATTTTGAGTTAATGTTTATATGAGGTATAAGGTATGGGTCAACTTCTTTTGCATGTGGATATCTAGTTTCCCCAGCACCACTTTCTGGAAGGACTTGTCGAACAGTCCTTTCCCCAATGAATGGTACCCATGTTGAAAATCAATTGACCATACATGTGAGGGTTTGTTTCTGGGCTCTCAATTCTATCACAGTAGTCTTTATGTCTGTCTTTATGCCAATACTATACTGTTTTAAGTACTGTAGTTTTTGTATTAAGTTTCAAAGTTAGAAAGTTGGAGTCTTCCAACTTTCTTCTTTTTTAAGATTATCCTGGCTTTCTGAAACCTCTTGCAATTCCATATTAATTTGAGGATCAGCTATTCCATTTCTCTGAAAAAGTCTGTTAGAATTTTGGTACAGTTTGTATCAAATCTGTAGATTTATTTGGATAGTATTGACATCTTAACAATGCTAAATCTTCCTACCTATAAAATGTCTTTCCAATTTTATAGGTATTTTTAGATTTCATTCAGCAGTGTTTTGTAGTTTGCAGGGTGCAAATCCTTTGCTTTCTTGGTTGGATTTATCCCTAAGTATTTAATTCTTTTAGATGCTATTATAAATAGAATTGCTCTCTTAATTTCCTTTTGATGACTGATTGCTAGTTTATAAAAACACAATGGACTTTTGTATGTTGATTTGATATCCTGCATCTTTGCTGATGTTCATTAGGTCTGGTAGCTCTTTTGTGGATTCTTTGGGATTTTCTACATGTAGGATAATGTCATCTGCAAATAGTTTTACCTTTTCCTTTCCAATTTGGATGTGCTTTATTTCTTTTGACTTCCATCTTTTTAAATGTAAAAAATAATTATTTTTAAAGATCAATAGTTAATTCCACTTATCAACATATCATATTACCTCGCTCACTATTGTTTCTCATTCTGTTCCTTCCCTCTTGGTTCAATTGTTTTCCTGCTAAAGTACACCATCCTTTAAGACAGGTCCACAATCACTTATCACTTTGGACCTCTCTGTTTTGGAATCGACAAATTTTTGGATTTTATAAAGGCAATATGCTGCACAAACCAGATGTGATATAGCACCACCAATGGGGCTGGGGTAGCTGCCCACAGTCAAGCATATTAAAATTTCCACAGCGAAACATATCCTTACACTAAGGACTATAAATAAAGACCAAAGATAGCCTCATAAACTAATCCAGATCAAGTTTGCCCCCAAATGAGTTTGTTGAAAAATCAGCAAAAACAACTTCAGGTTTTCTAAGCTTTTTTAACTTCAAATTGTGAATTTCTGAATATTCACAGGCCTGCTGTTTCCACAAAAGGCTGTGGGTGGTAAATGCTCTCAGTTTTCATCTTCTTGAAAATATCTTTATTTTACCCTCTGGAGTAATAGTTTAACCAGGTGGAGAATTCTGGGTTGTCATTTATCTTCTCTTAGCACTTCAAAGATCCTACTCCATTGTCATCTGGCATCTATCATTGTTGTCGAGAGACCATCTGTCAAACTCCTGCCATTCCTCATGGAGTTAATCATTCTTACCATTCATATATGCTATTTTCTTTATCATTAATGTTCTGTGGATTACACCACGTGTCTATCATGTAGGTGTATTTTTAGTTATCTTGCTCAATACTTTAATCTGACTTACATCTTTTGTCAATCCTGGAAAATAGTCTCAGCAAGTATCTTTTAAAATATTGCTTCACTGTCATCCTCTCTATCCTTTTCTTCCCTTAGTAAATATACATTTAGCCTCTCTGTGTCTTTTTTGTGTCCTTTCATAATTTTCATCTTTTATCTCTGTGTTAACCTTAGTATTATCTTCCAAATTATGTACTCTTTATTCTATTATGTCTAGTCTAAAATGTATTCTCTCTGTTGAATTTTTTTTTTTTTTAATTTTTTTTTTCAACGTTTTTTATTTATTTTTGGGACAGAGAGAGACAGAGCATGAACGGGGGAGGGGCACAGAGAGAGGGAGACACAGAATCGGAAACAGGCTCCAGGCTCCGAGCCATCAGCCCAGAGCCTGACGCGGGGCTCGAACTCACGGACCGCGAGATCGTGACCTGGCTGAAGTCGGACGCTTAACCGACTGCGCCACCCAGGCGCCCTCTCTGTTGAATTTTTTAATACGTCAGTAGCTTTTTTATTTCTAGAACATTTAATTGGCATTTAAAAAAATTTTTTTTGCTGTTTATTTATTTTTGACAGAGAGAAGGACAAAGCATGAGCAGGGGAGGGGCAGAGAGAGAGAGAGAGACACAGAATCCCAAGCAGGCTCTAGGCTCTGAGCTGTTAGCACAGAGCCCGATGCGGGGCTCGAACCCACAGACCACAAGATAATGACCTAAGCTGAAGTTAGACGCTCAACTGACTGAGCCACCCAGGTGCCCCTAATTGGTGTTGTTTTTTTTTTTAATTTTTTTTAACGTTTTTATTTATTTTTGAGACAGAGAGAGACAGAGCATGAATGGGGGAGGGGCAGAGAGAGAGGGAGACACAGAATCTGAAGCAGGCTCCAGGCTCTGAGCCATCAGCCCAGAGCCCGATGCGGGGCTCGAACTCACAGACTGTGAGATCGTGACCTGAGCCAAAGTCGGACGCTTAACCGACTGAGCCACCCAGGCGCCCCCCTAATTGGTGTTTTAAAGAATTTACATGGTTTTTTTTCTCTCTCAAGTTTTTATTTAAATTCCAGCCAGTTAACAGAGTGTAATATTAGATTCAGGTGTACGATTTAGTGATTCATCACTTCCATACAACACCCAGTGCTCATCAAAAGTGCCCTCCTTAATCCCCCCCACCCATCTAACCCATCCCCCCACCCACCCTTCTCATTCTGGTAACCATCGGTTTGTTCTCTAAAGTTAAGAGTCTGTTTCTTGGTTTGCCTTTCTCTTTTTTCTCCCTATGTTCATTGGTTTTGTTTCTTAAATTCCACATAGACTGAAATCATATGGTATTTATCTTTCTCTGACTAACTTATTTCACTTAGCAAAATACTCTCTAGCTCCATCAACATCATTGCAAATGGCAAGGTTTCATTTTTTATGGTAGAGTAATATTCCATTATATATACATACCATATCTTCTTTATCCACTCATCAGTCAATGGACATTTGGGCTCTTTCCATAATTTGGCTATTCTTGATAGTGTTACTATAAACATTGGAGTGCATGTATCCCTTCAAAGTAGTATTTTTGTATCCTTTGGGTAAATACCTAGCAGTGCAATTGCTGGATCATATGGTAATTCTATTTTTAACTTTTTTAGGAACATTCATTCTGTTTTCCAGAGTGGCTGCACCATTTTTCATTCTCACCAACAGTGTAAGAGGGCTCCCCTTTCTTCACATACTCACCAACACCTGTTGTTTCCTGTGTTGTTAATTTTAGTCATTCTGACAGGTGTGAGGTGATAGCTCATTGTAGTTTTGATTTGTATTTCCCTGATGATAAACATCTTTTCATGTGTCTCTTGGCCATCTGTATGTCTTCCTTGGACAAATGTCTATTCATGTCTTCTGCCCATTTTTGAAATGGATTATTTGTTTTGTGGGCAATAAAACAGATCAATGAAACCAAGAGCTGGTTCTTTGAAAACATTAATAAAATTGATAAACTCCTAGCCAGACTTATCAAAAACAAAAGAGAAAGGACCCAAATAAATAAAATCACAAATGAGAGAGGAGAAATCACCTCTCAGAAATACAAATAATTATAAGAGAATATTATGAAAAACTATATGCCAACAAATTGGACAAAGTGGTCCTAGAAACATATAAACTACCAAAACTGAAACAAGAAGAAATAGAAAACAATAACCAGCAAAGAAACTGAATCAATGATCAAAAATCTCCCAACAAGCAAAAGTCCAGGGCCAGATGGCTTCATAGGTGAATTCCGTCAAACACTGAAAGAAGGATGAGGGGCAGCTGGGTAGCTCAGTCAGTTATGTGTCCAACTCTTGATTTCAGCTCAGGTCATGCATGATCTCATGGGTTCATGAGACTGAGCCCTGCATTGTGCTGTCAGCACAAAGCCTACTTGTGATTCTTTCCCTCCTCTCTCTATGTCCCTCCCCCTGCTCACATTCTCTCTCTCAAAATAAATAAATAAACTATTAAAAAAATAAGGAAGAGTGAATACCTATTCTTCTCAACCTATTCTAAAAAACAGAAATGAAAGGAAAACTTCCAAATTCATTCAATGAGGCCAGCATCACCCTAATACCAACACCAGAGAAAGACTCCACTAAAAAAGAGAACTATAGGCTAATATCCCTAATGAACATGGATGCAAAAATTCTCAACAAAATACTAGCAAATCAAATCCAACAGTAAAAGAATCATTCACCATGATCAAGTGGGATTTATTCCTGGGTTACAAGGATAGTTCAATATTTGCAAATCAATCAACGTGATACACCACATTAATAAAAGAAAGGATAAGAATGATATGATCCTTTCAGTAGATGCAGAAGCATTTGACAAAGTATAACATCCGTTCATGATCAAACCCTCAACAGAGTAGGGTTAGAGGGAACATACCTCAACATAATAAAGGCTATATACAAAAAACCCACAACTAATATCATCCTCAGTGGGAAAAAACTAACTGAGAGCTTTTCCTCTATGGTCAGGAATAAGACAGGGATGTCCACTCTCCCCATTGTTACTTAACATAGTACTGGAAGTCCTAGCCACAGCAATCAGACACACAAAGAAATAAAAGGCATCCAAATCAGCAAGGAAGAAGTCGAACTTTCACTATTTGCAGATGACATGATGCTATATGTAGAAAACCCAAAAGACTCCACTACAAAATTGCTAGAGCTGATACACAAATTCAGTAAAGTCACAGAATACAACATACATCAATCTGTTGCATTTCTATACAAAAATAATGAAGCAGCAGAAAGAGAAATCAAGGAATCAATCCCATTTACAGAGGCACCAAAGCCCATAAGGTACCTAGGAATACACCTAGCCAAAGAGGTAAAAAATCTGTACTCTGAAAACTAGAAAACACTGATGAAAGAAATTGAAGAAGACATAAAGAAATGGAAAGACATTCCATGCTCATGGATAGGAAGAACAAATACTGTTAAAATGTCTATATTACCCAAAACAGTCTACACATTTAATGGAATCCCTATCAAAAAACCAACAGCATTTTTTCACAGAGCTAAAACAAACAATTCTAAAATCTGTATGGAACCACAAAGGACCCCAAACAGCCAAAGCAATCTTGAAAAACAAAAGCAAAGCATCACAATTCCAGACTTCAAGTTATATTACAAAGCTGTAGTGATTAAGGCAGTATGGTACTGGTACAAGAATAAACAGATAGGGGGCCTGGGTGGCTCAGTCAGTTAAACAAGAATAAACAGATAGATCAATGGAACAGAACAGAAAACCCAGAAATGAACCCACAACTATATGGTCAATTAATTTTCGACAAAGCAGGAAAGAATATCCAATGGAAAAAAGACAGTCTCTTCAACAAATAGTGTTGGGAAAACTGGATAGCAACATGCAAAAGAATGAAATTGGACCACTTTCTTACACCCTACACAAAAATAAATTCAAAATGCATTGAAGACCTAAATGTGAGACAGGAAACTATTAAAATCCTAGAGGAGAACATAAGCAGTAACCTCTTTGACATCAGCCATAGCAACTTCTTACTACATATGTCTCCTGAGGCAAGGGAAACAAAAGCAAAAATAAACAATTGGGACTTCATCAAAGTAAAAAGCTTCTGCACAGCAAAGGAAACAATCAACAAAACTAAAGGCAACCTATGGAATGGGAGAAGACATTTGCAAATGACACATCTGATAAAGGGTTAGTATCCAAAATATAGGAAGGACTTATAAAATTTAACACTCAAAATACAAATAATCCAGTTGTTCTCTCTCTCTCTCTCTCTCTCTTTAATAACAACCATTCCTTCTTTTACTTCCCTGAGGATCCTTAACTTTATTTCAAACTCAATTTAAAATAATGATTAGTCTTATTTTCTCTGGAGTACATTTATATTTCAATTGTTGGGTTTATTGGCTCTTTCTTAGCATTAGTTGTTCCCATATATTTTGGAATTTCAGCGTGTAGACTCACCTAAGTGGGAGACTATCACTCTCTCCAGCTGTCCTGAGGACAGATCCTAGTCTAGGACCAGATCTTACATTGGATGAGGTAAGGCTCCATTCCCAGTGATATTGGGGATATCACAGAGACTGTCACTGGACCCCTGAGTAGCTCAGACCACTCAGGCCTGGTTGCAAGGCTGTCTGCTTCCTTTCATTGTCCCAGGTTTTTTTTTTTTTTTTTTAAACGTTTATTTATTTTTGAGACAGAGAGAGACAGAGCATGAACGAGGGAGGGTCAGAGAGAGGGAGACACAGAATCCGAAACAGGCTCCAGGCTCCGAGCTGTCAGCACAGAGCCCGACGCAGGGCTTGAACTCACGGACCGTGAGAGCATGACCTGAGCCGAAGTCGGCCGCTCAACCGACTGAGCCACCCAGGCGCCCCGTCCCAGGTTTTATATAAGCCACTTCCCAGGTAGCAATCATACTTTTAAAAAAATCTCCCACCCTGTGTGTGACACACTTGGTCTCTACTATTCTACAAGAGATGAGTTCTCAGTTTCCTATGCTTGCTTCTGAACCCAGATCACAGGAGGTCTGTGGTTTGAGCCCCATTAGCATTGTGGTTTGTTTAATTCCTGGTCCATAGATGAATTTATATTGACTTTACACATGGCTATGTCCTTTAAATTTTCTCTTCAGAAAATTTTATGTATCATTACCATGTGTTTGTAATGGGTAAGATGGCCAAATCATAAACACTGTAAGCCATTACAACCAGAAATCCAAAACAATTTTTCTACCTGCATAAAAATGCATTCTTGCTATTTTTCAGTGTATTTAACTAAACCAAAAAGTTTTTTTTTTTAAATTTTTTAATGTTTATTTTGGAGAGAGAGAAACAGAGAGCGAACAGGGGAGGGACAGAGGGGGGGGGGGGGGGAGACACAGAATCCGAAGCAGGCTCCAGGCTCTGAGCTGTCAGCACAGAGCCCGACACGGGGCTCAAACTCATGAACCGCGAGATCATGACCTGAGCCGAAGATGGATGCTTAACCAACTGAGCCACCCAGGCGCCCCCCAAAAAGTTTTTGTAATAGACATCAATCTTCTAAAATTGAACAAGAATGTTCTTAAAAATATTTTAAAGACTACACAGAAGTATACTCTATATCTACCTCAAATATATTTCTCCAAAACCAGTATTCAAATTTCATTGAGTAAACTCTTTCATTCTTTAAGTTGTTGGGTTTTTTCTCTTAAGATTTCAATTTTTTTTTATTTTGACATAATTTCAAATTTACAGAAAAGATTCAAGAACAGCACAAAGAATTCCTGAATACCCTTCATCTAAATTACTCAAATATGAATATTTTATTACATGTGCTCTCAAACTCTTTCTCAATCTCTCTCACATACACACATATAAATATTACTACTTTTCAGAACTGTTTAAGAGTAAGTTATAGACATGATGCTCCCTTACCCCTAAAATACAGCATGTATATCCTAAAAAAATAAGGAATTCTCTTATATGACCATAGTATAGTGATCAAAATCAGAAAATTATCACTGATACAATATTGTTATCTAATGCACAAGCCTTATTAAGATTTCACCAGTTGTCCCAATAATGCCCCCTTTACAGGAAAAGAGAATTCAAGATGGATACATTGCATTCTGTTGTCATGACCCTTTAGCCTCTTTTAATCTAAAACATTTTGTTCTTGAGTCTTTGTATTTCATGACATTGACACTTTAAAGAGTACGGATTACTTTGCAGAATGTACTTTAGTCTGGGTTTGTCTGATGCTTCTTTGTAATTAGATTTAGGTTAAGCCCTTCAGACAAAATTACCACAGAAGTGATGATGCTGAGTTCTTCTCAGTGCATTATATCAGAAGACACTTTCTGTTCATTTCTAGTTACTGGTGATGTTTATTTTGACCATTTGTTTGAAGTGGTAAAGTTACCTTTGTAATTACTAAGTATCTTGTGGGTAGATATTTTGAAGCTGTGGAAGTATACTGTTACTCTTTAAACTTTCATTTACTAGTTTCAGCATCTACTGATAATTCTTGCCAGAGCAACAATAATTATAATGGTTTTGCCAAATGGTAATTTTTCACCCCTAATTATGTCACTGCATCTACATTTTTATAGGTTGACTTCCTACAGTAAAGAAGAGCTTATACTTTTCATCAATTCTTTATTTATGTATTTATTTATTTACACTGGTCTGGACTTTACTGGATTCTTTTTATTTTATTTTTTTAACTTACCTCCAAGTTAGCATATAGTGCAACAATACTTTCAGGAGTAGATTCCTTAATGCCCCTTACCCATTTAGCCCATCCCCCTTCCCACAACCCCTACAGTAACTCTCTGTGTGTTCTCCATATTTAAGAGTCTCTTATGTTTTGTCCTCCTCCCTGTTTTTATATTATTTTTGCTTCCCTTCCCTTAGGGTCATCTGTTTTGTATCTTAATGGACTTTACTGGATTTTTCACTCAATAGGTTATAATCCTTTATTATCATTATTTATTTTGATGCTCAAATTATCCCAGACTTGGCTATGGAAGCCCCTTCAAGCTGATTTTTTTTAAAGTAAGCTCTACGCCCAATGTGAGGCTTCAGTTCACAACTCCAAGATCAGGAGTCACATCCTCTATTGAATGAGCCAGCCAGGCACCCCAAGCTGACTGCTATGTCCTTTTGACATGGCCACACAATTTTTTTTTTATCACTTCCTTACTTTTTAATAGAAAAAGATGTTCCAGGTTCATCTTGTTCTTTCTCTACCCAATCCTGGAGCCAGCCATTTCTTCAAGAAGACAGAGTTGCTTTTATTAGAGGACAGTGTTTAGAAACCAAGATCTAGGTAGATGCTGGATGTGCTCCAAATGTATCATTGCTTCTAGGCTCTCTCAGAAGTCAGGGTTAAAAAACAAATGAAGATTTATATATACACACTCTACATGTGTGCATACACACACACACACACACACACACACACACACACACACACAAACAGGCAGACACTCATACTCATTTCTATATATCTAGCTATCTATATTTATTAAAACCCATGAGTATACCAGTTCCATTCCAATTCAATGCTACAGGGTACATTCTATCCTTTCCCTTTTTCATGTCTGAAACTTCCTAATTCTCTAGTTGGTGCTATTGGGGAGTCAGTGTTTAATGAGTACAGAGTTTCAATTTGGGAAGATGAAAAAGTTCTGGAGATAAACAGTGGTGGCAGTTACAGAACAGTGTGAGTGTACTTGATGCCACAGAAATGTACACTCAAAAATGGTTAAAATGGTAAATTTTACATTATATATATTTTACCACAACAATAAAGAAATTGGGATATTGGTGTCAAATATCCACTATGTAACTTTATAGAATTGTCTGATGGGATAGTTTGGAAACTATAATCAAAACATTTTTTTTAGAGTGGTTCTGAAGTAAGATCACTATGGCTTTGCTCCTGGAAGAGTGGACCAAAGATATCAGCATTGGTATCACTTAGAAGCCTGTTAGAATCTCAGGCCCCATCTGAGACCTACGAAATCCAATTCTGCATTTTAACAAGATTCCAGGTGGTTCGTGTGCACATTAAAGTTCAAGAAGCACTCATTTGGGACAGATCCTGCCACTTCCTAGTTTTGCGACTTTGGCCCAGGTACTTAACCACTCTGTGCCTCAATTACTCTTTATCTATAAAATGGTGATAACAGGAATGAAGTTGCCACAGATTATTAAATGTGATAAATAATGCATGCTGTAAAATGCCTGCCTGGCATATCCAGGGACTACACGCTATTATTATTAGTTTGCTCAGTAGAAAATCTGTGAAAGTTGGTTTCAGGGACTTTTCTAAAAATAGCAAACTTAGGAAGTCAATGTTTTCAGGAGGATGTGAAGGGTGCTTGGCTTTAAGACATAATTGGGGGAAAGGATATATGGGAGATAACAGTTTTGGCCAAATATGAAGACCCAATATAGTGGAGTGGAAGGGCCACATTAATTCACAATAGGGCAATTTTTTTCCTGTTATAGTATGGTAGGACCAGACAAACATTATTTACAAAATATAGATGGAATAGAAGCAGCTTTTAATGAGACAATGTCATCTTTTTCAGATATTTCGAAGCCTAAGTGGTATGTTTTTCACATGTCTGAAATCCCTGTGCGAGATATAATCTTTCCGCTGAAATATCACTTCTGTTTGACTTACACGATAAAGGACCAGAGTTGGTTAAGAGTGTGAGATGGAGGAGTGTGCAATACTGACAAGGTGGGGAGACAAAAAGACAGCCATACAGGCCCCCATGAAGTGTTAGCATTTGGGCCACAGCACCCAGAAGATGTTGTTGAGTTCCTAACCTAATTTCTCTGGCAGGAGATCTTTCCTTGTCCCAGAAAAGACTTTTGAAGACAGAGAGGATTAAAAAAAATAATATTGTTAAGAAGTGAGGCTGCTGGGCTTGCACTTTACTAGCCGGAATCCCTTTATCTTTCTTGAGAGCCCCCCAGATCTCTTTTATTCTAGGTCAGTAATTTAACACTCTCAACTCTCAATTCAAAGCCTGTAATGACCTTGCTGTGCTGAATTATTAGCCCAGGATATAGAAAGAGAGAAAGAGAGAGAGAGAGTGCGAGAGAGAGAGAGAGAGAGAGAGAGAGAGAGAGAGAGAGAGAGGAAAAAAAAAAAACCCTTAAAAACAACAGAGGCCTTTTGATCAGAGCACCAAACTGCAGTTCGCTGTAACTCAAGCTGCCCATTCTTATATGGCAAGAATTAAGGACTCCCCCTGCCAGGCAGGACCCTATTAAAAGACAATAGCTGTTTGAAAAGGGTAAGCAAGTTGATATGGATATAATAGGCCACATATGGGGGCCCCTTTCTACTCTGAAATAAAGCTCCTTCTTAAGAGTTGTGAGCTGGGAAATCCAGCATTCAGTAAGGCAGGAGGAGGAGGTGTAATAGAAGAGAGTGAGTGGGTAGCCATGCAGAAATGCTTGAAGGTGCTTCAGGAGAAAGGGAGGAGGGCTTTGGGGAGCCTGCAGAGATGAGCATCAATCACTGAGGATAGAGGCTTTCAGAATGGCCAGGTGCTCGTTGGTCCCCAAGAGGTTTTTAGGAGCAGTGATGACAAAGATTTGGCTGGAACCAATATAGTGGTTAGTTTCTCTAATGGGTTAACAACAACAACAACAACAACAAAACAAGCAGGAACCTAGTAAGCTCTTGCCAGAATGGATGCAGCTGGCAAAAAGTAATCCTGTCTGCCTTGTTTTATACAATTTAACATGTCAACATCCTAAACTGATTAATACCATCTAGTGCCACTATACATTCTTGTTATCTTTAGGACGTGATTAAAAAAAAAAAAAAAAAAAAAAAGCCTTGTAAAACAGGTACACTGGGCCCCAAAGAAACTGCCTCTCGCCTATAAACTATACCTTTTCTCAGATAAAGTATAGAGAGGTAACCACAGGACACAGTACTTCTTACTCCATTAGCTAATCCATGTTTGCTCATCTATCATCTACACACTCGGCCCATTAGCAGATGTTGCTTTTGGAGGATCCTAATCCACAACGCAATTTCCCAACCACTGTTTTAGGTACCTCTAAGATCTTGTTAGTATGTTACAAAACAAGGAATGATTTAAAGTGATTCAAGGTATTTAAACACACTAATCTAGCTATCTATGCCTAAATTCTGAATTCTCAAGTTCCTAAGCAAAAATATCAGAGATATTTTTCTTTCTTTTACCACCCTTTGCTAACTGCCAAATGAACAGCTCTCAAGTTCCCATCCACTGCAATTAATGGGCTAGTTGGGTGGAATTTACAACTAAAGAAAAAACACAAGGGATCTCTCTCTAACACTTGCGTGTTCCACTGAGTGGTCAACGGGGCACTAAACTGATCTTTAGCAAATTAAAGGGTTTTGCTGATTAAAGAGAAGGTCTGGATTCCCAAGAAAAAAATCTTGCATCACTACTCGGCTTCAGACTCCAAAAGAAACATATTATTTTTACAAAAGTCATTAGAGATAATTGTTTCCATAAAATACTGCAATTCTAAACTACTCTCCAGTATGTAGACTCCTTCATTTAAGATGGGGTCATCATGTAGGAAAGGAAGGGTGAGCAATGCAGAGCACCAACATCATGCTCATTCCCCAATTCATTCCTTAGCACATGGCAAACATATTTTCAGAAGTTCAAATTGGGACACACAGTCTAAAAAGTTTTTACTTGCAGAGTGCCTGGGTGCCTCGGTTGAGTGTTGGACTCTTGATTTCAGCTCAGGTCATGATCTCACAGTCTTAAGATTGAGCCCCAGGAGCACCTGGGTGGCTCAGTCGGTGGGGTGTCCGACTTTAGCTCAGGTCATGATTTCACGGTTCATCGGTTTGGGCCCCACGTCAGGCTCTGTGCTGACAGCTCAGAGCCTGGAGCCTGCTTCAGATTCTGTGTCTCCCTCTCTCTCTACCCCTCCCCTGCTCATGCTCTGTCTCTCCCTCTTTCTCAAGAATAAACATTGAAAAATTAAAAAAAAAAAAAAAAAAAAAAAAGATTGAGCCCGAATCATCTCTGTACTGGGCATGGAGACTGCTTCAGATTTTCTCTCTCTCCCTCTTCTTCTGCCCCTCCCCTGCTCATGCATGCACTCTCTCTCTCTCTCTCTCTCTCTCAAAAAGGAATATTAAATAAATAAATAAATAAATAAATAAATAAAAAGTTTTTATTTGATGTGTGAGCCACTTAAGGGTGTGAGAACACTAGTCAGAATGGCTAAAATGAACAAATCAGGAGACTATAGATGCTGGCGAGGATGTGGAGAAATGGGAACCCTCTTGCACTGTTGGTGGGAATGCAAACTGGTGCAGCCGCCCTGGAAAACAGTGTGGAGATTCCTCAAAAAATTAAAAATAGATCTACCCTATGACCCAGCAATAGCACTGCTGGGAATTTACCCAAGGGATGCAGGAGTGCTGATGCACAGGGGCACTTGTACCCCAGTGTTTACAGCGGCACTTTCAACAATAGCCAAATTATTCAAAGAGCCTAAATGTCCATCAACTGATGACTGGATAAAAAAATTGTGGTTTATATATACAATGGAATACTATGTGGCAATGAGAAAGAATGAAATATGGCCTTCTGTAGCAACGTGGATGGAACTGGAGAGTGTTATGCTAAGTGAAATTAGTCATACAGAGAAAGACAGATACCATATGTTTTCACTCTTATGTGGATCCTGAGAAACTTAACAGAAGACCATGGGGGAGGGGAAGGGGAAAAAAAAAAGGTTAGAGAGGGAGGGAGCCAAACCATAAGAGGCTTTTAAAAACTGAGAATAAACTGAGGGTTGATGGGGGGTGGGAGGGAGGGGAAAATGGGTGATGGGCATTGAGGAGGGATAAGCACTGAGTGTTGTATGGAAACCAATTTGACAATAAATTTCATATTAAAAAAAAAGGTGTGAGAAATAGCTTAAAGATTTTATATATGTCAGTATAATGATTGGGTATGTTAAAATGCCATATTAATTGAAAAATATTCAATGTCATATTTGATAAATCTTAAAGGATAACCAGCCTATGTAATCTGAAAAATAAAAGTTAAACAGAACAACATGTGTAGTATGATACCATTTATATAAAATTATATATGTATGTGTGTATATGTAAGTAGACAGGATGTTTGAAAGAACAGAGAAAATGGAGGGAGGAAAAACTATTGAAGAAAACTTCTCAGAATAGAAAGGCATGACGTTCCCAGATTAAAAGGATCCTTATAAGCCTAGCACAATGAATGAATATGGGTGCACATGAAGGCACGTCTCTGTAAAAACTCAGACTCCGTATTTTATCGGGGGCATGGCAAGATCACTTTGTAGATCACATGGGACAAGAGATATTGGTGCAGCTATCTTTGGAAAATATAATCAGCCACAGTTGCCCTCTGGTCACAACAATTTATATTCTTCCCAGATGCAGAATACCCCCTACACACTGAGACCCCAAAAGTCTAATTCCATTTTAGCATCAACCCAAATTCTAGGACCTTGACATATAAATCAAGTCCAAGTATAGTGGAAGTTCCTCAAGCACAATTTCTTGGGTACAGCTCCTTGTATAATTCCTCATTTTGAACACCTATAAACTAAAGAGACAGGCATGCTCTCACATGCCCAGTATGTAAATGGTAATAAAGGGATAGGATAACCACAATAGACTTCCATCCAAAAAGGGGGAAAATGGGAGGCAATATAGTAATCGTTGATTCGTTGCGATTCTGAAATCCATCCACCCACATGTCTTATTCCCTTGATTTAAGCCTAATACTTCTTCTCCCTGGTAAACACTTTCCATGGCTTTTGATTGTGTACTCTGGGCTTTCAGTTTCATCTTCTGAAACATACTTTTATTTCCACAAATCATAGTCTCTGTTTGTAGCTGAATAGCTTTCTCAGCTTGCTTCCTGCCTGTAGAAGTGTGGGGGTCCAAAGGCCACTTTTTATTTTGTATGATTTATATCTTCTTTAGTCCAAGCTAGTGAGGTTTCCATAAATACAATTCTCTTAAAAACGATGGTGATGGTTTTTCTATTAACTTTATTGGGGTTTACTCCATTAGACAAAAGCTTTGTCCACGAATCTCGTTGAGACTGGCTCTTCCCTATTTGGGCTCCCTATCAGGCTGCTGTGGGGACAACACCCTTTAGATCCTTAGGCCTATTGGCCATCTGAAAGAGTCTATGAGGCTCCAGCTAGAACCCTTGCTAAGGTTTTAACAAAGGGTTCATCTTTACCCTTAGACCACATTTCTATGCTACCACTCTGGATTTGATCTGTGTCTTAAGGCAGTTTCTTACTTTTGAATCGTTTTTGCTGGTTTGAAAGATTGTCCTGAGCTCTATTTCCTCTAAATTCTACTTGAAAACAAAGTAGTTTATTCTTTAGTTCTTCTCTCTCACATTTTACTGTAGGTAGCTAGAAAAAGATAGGCAGTCCACTGGGCACCTGGCTGGCTCAGTCGGAAGAGCATGCGATTCTTGATCTTGGGAGAGAGGGGGGCAGAGAGAGAGAGGGAGAGAGTGAATCCCAAGCAGGCTCTGCTCTGTCAGCACAGAGCCCAACACAGGGCTAGAACCCACAAGCCCTGAGATCATGACCTGAGGTGAAATCAAAAGTCAGCCGCCTAACCAATTCAGTGACCCAGACGCCCCTGATCTGTATAGGTTTTAGTCCATAGACTCCCTTGCTGTAGCTTCTCATTTGGGTTAAAGCCAGAGGGAGGTATTGGCAAGAGACTGAAGGGTGGGAGGAGACAGAATGAGCTTGGGGTATTGTATTCTCTTCCTGCCAGTCAGCTGTGGGTTGGGGTTGGCTCTGTTCCTCTACTGAAGGTCACAGCTTATGTTAGATGGTTCCTACTCTTTCTAGATTCAAGAAACCACTCCCTCCACTTGTCTCTTCAGGCTTGGGGTAATAACAGATCTTAACTGTTGCTAGCTCTGGGGTAATCCACTTTCCTTTAATCCTTTCCGCACCTTTGTAAATATTCTCTTCTTAAAACTTTCCCCAGATACCCTTCTTTTTTTCCTTCCTTTTTTTTTTTTTTTAATGTTTTAATCTTCACTTTTGAGAGAGAGAGAGAGAGAGAGAGAGTGCGAGGAGGGGTAGGGGCAGAGAGAGAGGGAGACATAGAATCCAAAGCAGGCTCCAGGCTCTGAACTGTCAGCACAGAGCCCGATGTGGGGCTTGATAACGAACTGTGAGATCATGATGGACGCTTAACCTACTGAGCCACCCAGCGCCCCCCCACCCCACTGCCAGCTACCCTTCTTAAATGTATTATCTGTTAACTGCCAGGACTCTGACTGAAGCAAGTACATTGATATTTGTATGTATTCATTCTCTCAGTTTTATCTTCTTAAAGATGTCTACTTGAGGCCCATCAGACTTCCACTGTCAGTCTCCTCAAGGTCCTTCTGGTTTCTGCCTATTGTCTGGTCTCAAAGCCAATGAATATATTTGAGGTTTTTGTAACTGTAGCACCTCACTCCCAATAACAAATTTTGTTCCAATCATCTATTGCTGCACAACAAGCCATAGTAAACTTAGTGGCACAAAAAAAAAAAAATAACAGTTTTATTATACTCATGGATTCGGTAGGTCAGAAAATATACAGAGTACAGTAGAGATAGCTTGTCTCTACTATATTGTCTGGACCTGAATTGGGAAGACTTGAATCAGCCATTTATTTTTTAGGGAGAAAATTATGTAGAAGCTTCTTCCTCACATGTCAGACACCTAGACTCGAAGACCAAACTTATAGCTGGGCTTCTTAAAGTTTGGCAACTGGTCAGTAGAATCTTTGGCAACTCCCGAGAGGGAATGTCTGAAAAGTGAGTTCCCAGAGACCAAGGCACAATCTACATGGCCTTTTGTGACTTAGCCTTAGAAGTGACATAGTGTTAGTTCTCAGCCTTTACAAGGTGCTGTCTTTTGTCTTTCTTCTTATTTCAACATAATTGAGCCTCCCGTAAACGGGCCCTATCCTAATTATATATTTCCTTGTTTGTTGCTTTTCAACATGGACTAGTCCTCCACAAGTCAATTTAGACTCCTTTACGACCTCTTTCTGTGTGTATTTTCTACCTCTGCTAATATAATTACATTCTGCTAGAACAAAAGTCCGAAAATACTTCCTTTTACAATAAAGGTAGACTAGGTAATTTAGACCAACATTTCTGGCTGAGGAAAACTAGATGAATTATTAAAAGCATCTGTTTGAAGTATGAGAGAGCCACCAAGGCAAATGAAGAATGACAAGGCCAAGTTATGAGAGGAGAATAAAACCCAGAGAAGTTAGCCTAGCATTTGGTGCCACTTCTCCCCATAAACAGGAATTCTAAACAGAAGAGTCCATGGATTGAATTAAAGGAATGCACAAACTTGGATAGAAAAAGATTGCATCTTTATTTTTATAAACCATTGACTGGAATTTAGTATTTCCTTTATACACACACACACACACACACACATATGTGTATATATGTATATATGTGTATATATATATATATATGTGTGTGTGTGTGTGTGTGTGTGTATTTATACACACACATAGTAGAATTAGCAGCATGTGTGATTTTGTCAGTAATACAGACCTCAAACATTTAAAAAATATTTTTATTTATTTTTGAGAGAGAGAGAGAAAGCCTGAGTAGGGGAGGGACAGAGACAGAGGGAGGCAGAGGATCCAAAGCAGGCTCTGCACTGATAGCAGAGAACCCAACGTGGGACTCAAACTCATGAACTGTGAGATCATGACTTGAGCTGAAGTTGGATGCTAAACTGACTAAGCCACCCAGGTGCCCCAGAAACCTCAAATATTTTCATATCACATTAAAGTTAGCCCAGAACCTCATAGTATCATTTATACTCACCACCCCTTCAAAAATAAGGTATCATGACACCCATTAGTAGTTTCACGGGCTTCTGCTGGTCCTGAAAGAGGAAGATGATAGACTGAACAGGTAATAGTTTTTAATTAATGTTAAGTTCCTGAATTTTCAAATGACTCTTGAGGCTTGGCAGTCAAAAACCTGGAGCTCAGAACCCAGCCAGACTGGGTAGAGGGACTGTGGTGTATCCCTAAGGATCTGGTTGGCACCCTGAAAGGCTATATCTAAAAATAGATCAGCCCATGGGGCGCCTGGGTGGCTCAGTCGGTTAAGCGGCCGACTTTGGCTCAGGTCATGATCTCGCGGTCCGTGAGTTCGAGCCCCGCGTCGGGCTCTGTGCTGACAGCTCGGAGCCTGGAGCCTGTTTTGGATTCTGTGTCTCCTTCTCTCTCTGACCCTCCCCCATTCATGCTCTGTCTCAAAAATAAATAAACGTTAAAAAACAAATTTTAAAAATAGATCAGCCCTCCCTGATACTTAAGCCTAGCTTCAAATTATTCCAACCCCTTGACTGGATTGAGGTAATCCAGGATTGCTAGTGTTCAAACCATCTGTCAGAAGCAAATATAAATCCTCTCTGAAGAAAGATAATAGCATTCTAGGCTTTACATTATCTCTAGAATTTTTCATATACAAAGTACAACACTCAACTGAAGGAAAACAGTATGCTACAATTTAAGACAATGGAGTAAAAACTCAAGAGACAGAATAGGTAATAGACACAGACCCATAAGGAATCCAGATATTGAATTATGGACTTTTAAATAAGCTTGCTTTACCATGTTCAAGAAAATGAAGGCTAAAAATTTGTAAAGAACCATAAAAAAACTGAATGGTAATTCTTGAACTAAAAAATACAATAATTGGGCACCTGGCTGGCTCAGTCAGAAGAACATGCAACTCTTGATCTCAGGGTTGTGAGTTCAAGCCCCACACTGAGTGTAGAGATTACTTGCATAAATAAAAGTTTAAAAATAAATAAATAAGTAAATAAATAAATAAATAGGAAAGGTTATAAACTGTATGATTTCAAGTATACAATATCTGGAAAAGGCAAAACTATGAGGACAGTAAAAAGATCAGTGGTTGCTGGGAATTGGGTGGGAAGACGGGATAAACAGGAAGAACACAGAGAATTTTTAGAGCAGTGAAAATACTTTGTATGATACCATAATGATGGCCATATGTCATTAGACATCTGTCCAAACCCATAGAATGTACAATACCAAGAGTGAGAACACTAAGGTACACTGTGAACTTTAGGTGACTATGCTTTGTCAATGTAGGTTCATCAATTGTAACAAATATGCCATTCTGGTAGGAGATGTTGGTGATGATAATAAAAATAAAAATAAATGTTGCCTTTGCATTTTGGGGGCAGGGATACATAGGAAATCTCTACCTTCCTCTCAATTTTGCTGTGATCCTAAAACTCCTCTTAAAAAAAAAAAGCCTCTAATAAACAAACTAAAATAGTAGTTTTAAACTATATAAGGTTTTCATAATAAACTACAGAAAGTAAAGTAAATTAAAATCTTTGAGGTGCCTGAGGTGGCTCAGTCAGTTAAGCGTCTGACTTCAGCTCAGGTCATGATCTCACGGTTTATGAATTCTAGCCCCCATCTGGCTCTGTGCTGACAGCTCAGAGTCTAGAGCCTGCTTCAAATTCCATGTTTCCCTCTCCCTCCCCCTCCCCTTCTCTTTCTCTCTCTCTCTCAATTAAATAAACATTAAAAAAAATTTAATAAATAATAAAATCTTCACTACTGGGAATAAAAAAGAAAAACGAAGATGTACTATGGGAAGCAAGACTAAGAAAAGTATGAGAAACACTAATAAACAAATCCTAAGGTTTTTCAAAGTCACTTTCAACATTCACAGTTTCCCCCAGCTTGCGACTTTCCCCCTCTTTTGTATTTAAAACAGACTGATTAAAAGTATTACAGTAAGATATTTAAAAAAACAAACAAAAATAAAACATGAATTGGAATTAATAACTCAGTACATGGGTCTAACAGCAAATTACACATAAATGAAAAGGGAATTAATGAACTGGGAAATAGGTCAGAAAAAAGTATCCATAAGGAACCATATAAGACAAAATGATGAAAAATGCAGAGAAGTACATAAGAGGTCTAATGTTTATATAATTGGATTGTATAATTGGAATCCCAGAAGGAGTAAAGATAGTGGAACAGAAGCAAATCTGAAAAGCTAAAAATTGAGAACTTTCAAAAACTGATAAAAGACATCAAATTACAGGTTTGAGGAGCACTAAGAACCCTAGGTGGTTTAAATATAAAGAAAAGCAAACCTAGGCACATTATAGTAAAACTATCAAAAACCAAGACCAAGGAGAAATATCCAAGGAGTAGCCAAAGGACAGATTATTTTTCAAAGGTGTAAGAATGACTGATACTTCTCAACAGAAACAGCGGAAATAATAGTGTCTTCAAAGTACTAATATAACTGCCAACCTAGAACTTATACCAGAAAAAATTACCCTTCAAAAATCAAGGTGCAAATTCTAATAATGTCCATAGATAGTTAATAGTTTTCAATGAACTGATTTTCAAAATTATACTATAGTTAGAGAAGATGTTAACATTACTGGAAGTTGGGTGAAAGGGATATGGTAACTCTGTTATTTTTACAACTTTTTTATAAGTCTAAAATTATTACAAGAGGAAAAAAGGTAAAATACAGTTTCAGAATGAAAGCTAATATCAGAAGGGAAGCTCCATGAAAGCTGGGATTTTTTTTTATCTGTTTTTCATTGCTGTATCCCCCAGTGTCTAGAATACTGACTAACACAAAGGCATTCGATAAATATTTGTTGAATGCCACAAACAACAACAGTGGCAGTAGCTGCCACTCATTCAACACTTAGTACATCACAAGTAGAATACCAAGCACTTTATATTCATTATCCTTCCAATAATTATGCAACATGGAACTTTCTATTTTATATATGAGTCTCTCTCTCTTATAGATGAGACTAAGCAACCTGCATAAGCTCACATACTAGTAAGTGGCAGGCCCTCACACATAGATCTGACTGCAAAGTCTGTGTTGTTAACCACTATGCTATAGCACTTTCATGTCACATAAAAATATTTCTTTCTTGTTTGCTTATCCAAATTCTATTCACCTTTCCAGGTTGTATTAGTCAGTGTTCTCCAGAAAAACAGAACCAGCAGTAGAGACATACATACAGTTGATGCTTGGTCAACACAAATATGAACTGTGCGGGTCAACTTATACACAGATTTTTTATAGTACAGTACTCTGAAATTTCTCTTCTTTGTGATTTTCTTAATAACATTTTCTTTCCTCTAGCTTTATTGTAAAAATATAGTAAATATAACATACAAAACACATGTTAATCAACTGTGTGATCAACTGTTTAGGCTTCTGGTCAACAGTAGGCTATTAGTAAAGTTGTTCAAGGAGTCAAAAGTTATACATGGATTTTTGACTGTGTTGGGGATTGACATCCCTAACCCTGTGCTGGTCAAGGGTAAACTGTATATACAAGAAGAGAGTTAGCTTATGTTTTTATGGAATTGGCTCACGTGAGTATGGAAGCCGAGAAGGCCCATGATCTGCCATCAGCAATCTGGGGAACTAGGTGAGTCAGTAGCATAATCCAATCCAAGTCTGTAAGCCTAAGAGCCAGGGGAGTCAGTGGTGTTAAGTCCCAGTCTGAGTCCAAAGGCCCAAGAATCAGAGGGACAATGGTGTAAGTTCTAGTCTAAATTCAAAGGCACTGATGTCCGAAGGTGGGAGATAATGGATGTCCCAGCTAAAGCCAAACGAAAACAAAAAACAAAAAACCAAACAAAAAATTCACTCATCTTCTACCTTTTTGTTCTAATCAGGTCCTCAAGGAACAGGGTGATGCCCACCCACACTGATGCGAGTGGATCTTCTTTAAAGTCTACCAATGCAAACGCTAATCTCTTCTGAAAACACCCTCACAGGACTATTCAGAAATAACGTTTTACCAGCTGTCTGGGCATACCCTAGACTAATCAAGATGACATATAAAATTAACCATCACACAAGTCAAGACACACTCTTCTATGATGCCTCATTTAACTTCTCTAGTACCCATTATTTCTCCTTATTCTCAGACCTCGGAGCACAACTTAGTGCCATTGTATAAGGTCTTGAAATGGCTCTCTAATTGTTTGCTAATCAGTAAGCATTATCTCCTTAAGCAGATTACATCCCCTTCTAGGCAAGGGACCATATCTTACAGTCACATTTGAAACTATAAGGATACTTGATGTTTTGGTAAAGAGATAAGAAAAACATGTAGCTGGAAAAACCATGCAAGGAACAATGTTATGGGATGCTTTAGAGACGGGGTCTGTATGGCTCAAGATTCTAAGCATCAAATTTGACTCAGAAAAAACACTACCTTAAAAAGGTGGTTTTTACATCAAATTTTCCATAATACCTCTTTTTCCTTATGGCAAGTACTATATAGTAGGTGTTTGGGGCATTTTGGATATAGCAGTACAATTCTCCTGGTTAACCCCCCTTGAGAGGGCATATATATTGCATAGAAGGTGCAGTTGGAGAGTGTGCAGATGAGCAATTATCCCCACACATGTAAACTGTAGCTTGTATGGCTTGTATGGTGTAAATATACTCTCCCTGCCTGGAACTGCCTGTGTAACGTTGTCTCTTTGGGCTCTGTGGTTTCTCAATACATTCCAACTGTTGGGAGGCTGGAGTTTGGCTCAGCAAGCACAGATAAACAGCTTCCTGCAGCAGGCTGCCAGCATGAGGAGCCATGACCTCAGCAGAGAACGTCTGCTTTTCATTACCCTGAGCACATCCCTGTACCGCTAGAGCTTAGAGTAGGAACAATGCAAGTTGGATAGACTTGACTAGCTCAGGTCTCCTATTACACCTTGAAGTTTTTCATCTTGGCAGCCAGAGAGAAGAGGGTATAGCCAGGAAGTGAGAAAATGGCTTAGTGGTGGGAAAAGGGAAGACAGAAAAGCTTTCCTAGACCTTTCTCTGAATGAACCAAATGATGAGTAAAGTGGCTAACACTAAATGGCTAATGGTGATGCAGAAAATCATCAAATGTCTTTAATCTCCAAAAAAGCACACAAAAGGCAGAGTAAGCAAGAGGTATTACAGAAGACAAGAGAAACTAAAAAGTCCTCAAAATCTTCAATTCTAAGACCATTTGAAAATAAGAATGAATTCTAGATAGCCAGCCATTTTATACATGTCATTTTACTTCATTTGTACAACAACCCTGTGAGATAGGTATTATTATCCCTAGCATGATCTCGACCTGGAAAACATAACACGAGGACATTAACAAAGACATTTGCTGTTGATGTTATTTAATGACAAAGGGATGAACTCAAGGCTGCTTCTCTGGCCACCCCAGAAACAGCATTACTGACTGTCGCAGCCCCAGAACTCAACCAGAACTCAGCCAGAACTCAGGTCAACGTGTCCCTAACGTAAATGTACATGCTCGTGACATTTTCTGGTAAGATGGTTTCACTGTGCTGGTCAGACTGCATCTGATAGTTGAAGGAAGGAATCACAGTTATGGCCTTGGGCAGGAAATTGGTTGGACATGACCCCTGTTGAGGGATCCTGAGAAACCATTTGTTTTGTGGGGAAGTCACTGACTGTAAAGATGCACCTGCCGTGGGGCTGGAAGCTAAGAGACAGACAAACATCTTAGCAAATCACAGTAACAGAGAGAAGCTTCATTTGACTTTCATTTCACTTTTCTCAGGGAAGAAGAATCTTTGTGTGGCTGCCAAAATCCTCACTGTCCCTCCGCCTTCCCTTCCATCCCCTCCACCCCCATCCCAGTTCATTAAAGACCTTCTGGCTAAAGGTGCCAGAATGTGTCATTCTTTCCTGCTCTTGTGCCAGGCCTGTGCTGCCAGCACCACAGATCTTCTAGAGTTCTAAGCAAATTATGGAAGAAATTAGAAACGCTGTTGAATTTAAATGGTTCTGCTGTTGATGAACTAAAGTTTCTTGACTTCTGATGAGCTATTTCACATTTCTAATAGCGCTACTGATCTGTTCATTCAGATTTGTGTGTGTCTACCTGATTTCCAGAGAGGGACTCGGGGAATTATCAGAGCGGTGGAATGAGAAGAAAGATCAACACGTGGATTGGACCAAGTAAAGATTCCTTGTACTACTTATAGATTAAAATAAGTCAAGTAATTTCTCTAAGGGGAAATGTTTTTGGGTAGAAAATTATACCTAAATTTTATACTAGCTAGCTATAAAAGCAGCTCCCATGAAAACAGAAATAATATCACTTGTTCTTGAGAATACTTCAGCCAAGGATGGAGTTCCTTCATTTCCTCTTACTGAATGGTTTCACAACAGCTAAGTTTCTCTTAACTTGCAGAAGGGAAGAGGTGGGGAAGTAAGGTCTCTCCTGACAGGGAGAATCTGGGCCCAATTATTACTTCCACAACCTTTGACTCTGACTTCTAAATGAGTCAGGGAACCAGTGGGCTGTGAAATGGCTTCCTCAGTTACCAGGTCAAGTGCTGCTGGATGGTTTTCCTGTAATCAAAACATGAAGGGACTGAAGAGAGTGATGGATTCTAAGCAAGTAAGCAGCTGCTTATATCCTTGATGAACCTGGATTTTTAAGTTTCAAAATCGATTTTGGTGACTCTCTACTCACCACTATGTCTCTCTGGAGTACTTTTGCTATAGGATACCCCTGGTAACATAGAAAAGAACCAGAATCCTCTATAGGTTTTACAAATGACATCTTAACAGAAGTGCCTGAGCCAATAACAGTGAGGACAGGATTGCTCCAGCTCAAGGCAAAATCTATTCTTGGCAATTATCTCAGTCTGTGAGAATCCAGATGCTGACAATGAGAAATGGGTCATTTTCTGTTATAGTGTGTCAACTCCAGCTAAGAACTGAACTATGGAAAAAAGATGGGGGGGGGGGGTGGTTTGCAGGGAGAAGCAATACCCTTTTGAAGAAGCCTATAATAGGATTAGTCACCATTACTTCACCACAGCACATTTGGCTCAATTTAACAACAATAAGAAGGGAAAACATGGAGCTGAAATGGCCCAGAGAAGTCTCAAGTCCATCCCTCATTCAAAGCTATGAACCTGGAAATCCATGAAGTCCTGATTTGTTCTGATGTGTTTCTTGTTGCTCCAAAACTGCTCCTTTGTTACCATGGGCACAAGAAGAACCCAAAACATTACTTAAATCCTGGATGATGGATAATCTTAAAAAATCTGCCAACTTTAGAACTGCAAGCTTATACTCTGACTGTTCTAGATTACCTAGGAGAGAAGTGGGTCATCTTTCATAGAGCTTAGAGCACCTGTTTAAAAAAGGAAGAAACAATACATATTTTATAATCATGGGTTGTTTTCATTAGAGTTACATTTTAAGTGATTTAGGAATATGCACTCTTGGAACTTCCTTTTTGTCTCCAGGAGTGAATTAGTGTTCACATTTCACGGATTTATTCTAATCAAAACAATAAAGAAGGGAGGATTTGATGCCAGTGCTTTTTACTGCAAGAGTATATAAAAAGAGGTATGCAAATTGCCAAGTGAATTCTGATGATTAATATATATCAAGATATAATTATTAATGCTCTTTTTCTAAACACTAAGATTTCAATCTTCATATTTCTATTAGATATTACACAACACAGGTAATTTTTATGTCTAATTATTTTATTACTTTCCCTTATGATAAATGATTGATGCATAGGGAAGCCAATTACTTGTAACGTGGCTTTTCCCGGATCACTGCCTATTACGGTTATTCCATTCTGGGTAGCAGGAAATACAATCAATCAAATGATTTTTTTGGAAAGCTTAGATAACAAAGGTAGACAAAAAGAAGGCGAGTCACCCGAACAGACATAACTTATTGGCTCTTCAATGCGATGAGCCAATCATCCCTGGGAGAAGCCCTCAAATGCCATTTCCAAGAGGTCTTCCTGGCTATCCTGTATATCACATCACCCTAGTGACTTCCGTGTTATTTGCCTTGATGTGGCCATCAGCTGTGTAACCTTGGGAACGTTACTTTTGTGCACCTGCATTGCCTGATGTGTAAAAAAATGAAGAGAATATTAAAACCCCAGCTCATAGTATTGGGAGAATTAAAGGAAATAATACATTTGAAATGCTTCGAACAGCGCCTAGCACACAGCAAGTATTTATTACCTATCAGCTTTTGCTATTGTCCTCATCAGTTTACTTATTTATTGACTATCTCCCTCACTAACCCCTTAGGTCCATGACAAGAATCACCTTATTTATCTTGCTCACTACTACAGCTCTACTGCCTACTACACACAGGTGCATAGTAAGTACTCAAAAATAATTATGGAATGAATTCATGGGTGAATGCTGTCTTATATTCTTACATAGCCTTAAAATAAACCTCTATCAATGAAGGTAATCTGTGTACTTGCAACCAAAACAGTCATCATGAAAGCATCCCCAAGAAGCTAAAACCATCATTGAAAAAGAAACAAAAACAAGACACTTGATCATAAGAAAGAGCCCTCCTGGGCCCACCAACCAAGACCACAGAGCATCATTCTTTTCTATATTAGTATGTGGAGGTCAAGCTCCCTGATGCCACAGTGTTGTAACTATCAATTTAGCCTGTGAAGAATAGTTCTCAATCCTGATAGGAATTCTCAGATTTCAGCCTGGTTTTCTCTCATCATTATTTTCCAATGTCTTGAAAAACCACATTTCTCATTTTATCTTTACCACAAGAACCTGGTCACACTCTGCTGTGGTTTCTAAGTTACAGCTACTCTGGCCTCATTTTCTTGGATGTACTTCTTCAGAGGTCCTGACCCCATGCTGACACTTGGTCTATTCTTAGAGTGGCACCTCTTGCTATTAATTCCTTTTACCTTCCACTGGTTGAAAGACAACATTCAGAGGTAGAGGCTGCATACGACATAAAAGAAAATCCTCTGGGATTTAGTATCCTTCTTTCAAGAGTGTCCAGAGGAATATGATCTAAAGAGCTCACAGTCTTACAGACATACACACACAGTACAGCTTAGCTCCTTGTGTTTTGCAGCTTACGCAGATTTGCTGGAACAATCATGGATTTGTTGGAAAACACCAACAACTGAGGAATGACAGCGCAGGTGAGAAGACAAGCAGACCCACAGAAGAAAATCAACAGAAAAGCATTCCAAAAACAATTTGAAAGAGTACTTTTATCATTGTTTATAGGTAAATCATCCATCATTAAGTGCACGAAAATCCCAAGGTATGAACTTGAAACTGAGAGATGGAAGTGTACTGTTAACGTATTTTCTAAAAAATCCTGCTTCTTATTGTTTAGAGCCAGTTCCAATTGTATCCCCTAAGAAGGCCAATACTAAACATTTAAATGGCAATGAGCTAAGGTCACCAGACAAGGTTATGTGATAAGCTTTGTGGAGTATAGTTCATAAAGAAAATTTCAAAGAATTTAGAAACTATAGCTAGAAGAGACCTCCAAAAACGATCTGGGTAGGTCTCTAGCAATGTTAGGCAGTATAGTGACTTAGAGGCAGTAGAGAATAGTAGCCTTTGAAATACTCCAGACGAGACTTGATTCCCAACGTTGTCACTTACGAGTTTGTGATCCCAACTCTGTCACTTACTAGCTTGTGAATTTAAAGAAGCTATTTTAACCTTTATGAGCCTTGGTTTCCTTATCTATAAAACAGAGGTGATAATAATAGTACCTACTTCAAAGAATTATAGTGGCTGAGACACAATACGAGTTTTATTAAAAACTGCTCATTATAGTGTATAATTGCTACATTGTTATTATTATTAGAACAACAGATTTTATTATACCTATATCATAGCTGTGGCAACTGAAGCCCAGAAAACTGCAGAAATTGCCCAAGATTATAGAGTGAGGACTGTTAAGAATAAGGAACTCTTCTTCCTAGGGCACTGCTCTTTTCCCTACATTATACTGCTACGAATTGGTACAAAACCGAGGCCTAAGGAAGAAGGATTTTCACTGGATAAATAAAATTCATAATCAAAGAAAATCAGAAGCTTTTACCATCCAGGTCTCCTTGTCTACCAAATACCACCTTCAATTTCATCGTATGTCTGCACCTTTCAAGTTTTTTGTTTGTTTGTTTTTTGGTTTTAAGATTTTTTGGCTCGTTTTTGTTTTTAGTTTATTTATTTATTTTGAGAGACAGAGCACGAGAGGCGAAAGGGCAGAGAGAGTGGAGGAGAGAGAGATTCCCAAGCAGTTTCCATACTATGAGCACAGAGCCCAATGTGGGGCTTGATCCCACAAACTGTGAGATCATGACCTGAGCCGAAACCAAGAGTCAGACACTTAAGCAACTGAGCCACCCAGGTGCCCCAAGAGTTTGGAGCTTTGACGCTAGTTCATTTCTCATAATAACTTGCCTTGGGCCAATATGATTTCTGAAAAGTGTCAGGTGTGTGCCACTCACACACATCTTGTAAGTTTTAGTTTCCTGAGGGCAAGAAACAGCTTACTTAGCAGCTAGATTTCTATCAGTGCTATGGAAAATCTTAATATATTTTCAACAGTGTACTGGTGGATAAAAGCTACAGTTAATAGCATTCGATAGCATTTTGAAACAGTTATAAGCTCTACTATTTGCTCTACAGAGTTCAGTATCAGTTATAGAGACCAGCTGGGTTCACTTTTGGAGTGCTACATGTACGGTATACAGCTTCTTATATGGCAGAATAGAGAGCTTTATCAAAAAGAATCAACAAAAAAGAGAGAAAAAGCAAGAGAAAGTCCTTATTACTTATTATGATCAAGAATAAGAGTAAATAGTATGCAATAACTTAAAATATAGATACAGCTGTGTATTCAACAAATATTCACCTACCGTCTATTATGTGCTAAACATCATGCCAGGCACTAGGAACACAAAGATGAGGAGGACATGATGCCTGCCCTCAGGGAACCAATGTGGCAGGAAAAAGACTTATACAGGAGACGGTGGGGGTGAGGAGGAAGGTAGAGTAAAATGGGGAAAAACAAAACAAAACAAAACAGGAAGAAGCATTGCCCCCAGAAGAATCATATTTCACTTGGCAAGAAGTCTCAGGAGTGCTGGTACAGATTAAATGGCCTAGAAACTTGACCCGTAGGCTTGTCAGTTCTGTAAGAGCAAGCAAAGCTATTCAATCTCAGTCTTTATTCCCTGCCCACCTCATTTGCTTCAGCCCACACCATGGGAACAAGGAAAATTCCTTTCTTGATCCTCCTTTAGAGGATTGGGAGAAGGGACCAGCTCTGTGCCTACAGAGCCTCTTTTTCCTGGGGACTTGAAATTCCAATCCATAAGACATCTAGATTTTATTTGAAAGGCCTATAGCTTGGCAAAAGAGCTAGGGAGAGTCAAGAATTCCCCTAACAGTAAACCAGGCTGTTAGGCTGTGAGAAAAGCTGTCTGATCTTCAAAGAGGCTCTGGAGCACAGAAAGGAAAAAAATCTGTTTTCAAGGAGGATGGACTTGAGCTCATGATTCCTCTGAAATAGAAGCCTGTTAGAGGCTACTCTTCCTTAGAAGACTCCCAGCAAACCATAAAAAAGGGAAGGAGAACCCAAATGATTAGACAAATATGTGATGGCATTTTGGAAATAAAAATAACATTTTCTATTTCTTTAGCACATCCTTTCATGAAGACCAAGGTATTTAAAATGGATTCTCTTTCAGCCTAAAAACAGTTCTGTGATATTAAAAAAGCAGTAATCATTTTGACTTTTACACACTCCAAGCATGCTTTACAAAGAAACACAACCTTTCAAAGACATAAACTATGAAAGCTCTTCTGCCTCTATAAATACTCTTAAATCATTAGCTGATTGACACAGCATCCTGTAGGAAGAAAACTGCAGAGGGAAACCATCCCAAGCGTTTCCATGAGAAAGGCCAGCTACAAAAAAACACAGGCTAAAGGAACACTGACTACAGGCAATCAAGACGGAGTATTCTGAATAATGGAGAAAGTTAAAAATTATAAGAGGGACCTAAAGAAACAGATATAACTGATCAATTAGTTCTTGAGCTACGATAGTCATGACCACTCATGAGACTTAACCACTGGACAAAACTAGCTGCACCAAAGGCATATTCCAAAACATGTTTGGGCAGCCCTCAGCCGACCTGCCAAAACCAAGCATTCACTGCCACTGCATAATCAACAATTTCCTGCTCTATTCTTCCTGTACCTTGCCCGCTTCCAAGGGCCTTCTCTGGGCTCACCCTATTGACAAAGCACTCAGGTACTTACTATTCAGTGAAGAACCTGGCAATGCCGTACTGGCTAATATCTTCCTTGTTCTCTAGCAGTTGGCACACTGCATCTTCCATGTACGTGAGGACATGTCGCTGGGCTGAAAGAAAAATGAAGATAAAAAGAGAAAGTGAGAGACATAGAAAATGAGTCGTCCTAGTCCTACTAGGAGGCCATAAAAGTCCATCAAGATGTTGGCTCTGCCCTAGAAAGTAGACTGGAATAGGCAAACCAAATTTGTTGGCCCTAACTAAGCTAAGGTCTCACAGGGTAGGATGGGAGACAATGTAGAATGTGACCTATTGCCATCTGATTGGCTATTAGTATTTTAAAATTTTTTTTAAAATTTATTTATCTATTTTGAGAGAGAGAGAGAGAGAGAGAGAGAGACGGGGAGAGGCAGAAAGAGAATCCCAAGCAGGCTCTCTTTGCACTGCCAGTACAGTCTGACGTGGGGCTCAAACCCACCAACCACGAGACCATGACCTGAGCTGAAATCAAGAGTCGGACGCCTAACTGACTGAGCCACCCAAGCACCCCTTGGCTATTAGTAGTAATATCAACCCTTCATTCTTTTCAGTGATGAGAGTGACATTAATGACAGTGAGGAGCTTGAGCACCATTTAACACCATTCTTTTCTTTCTGCCTCTTTCCACCCTCTTCCACTTCTGCATGTCTCAGAAACTTAATCCAGGGAGTAGTGATGCCATGCCCAAAACATGGATGATCTGCTTGCAAAGAAAACTCAATTCTTTAATAATAAAAAAGTTCCCTGAAAAAGTTTAAGGAAATTTAATGAAAACCTCAGTAATGCTTTAAAAGTTATTTTGTTGTTGTTGTTGTTTACTTTTATTTTTATTTTTGAGAGAGAGAGAGCAAGCATGAGTGGGGGAGAGGGGCACATTCAATGCAGAACCTGATGAGGGCTCAATCCCACGACGCTGAGATCACAGCCTGAGCAGAAATCAAGAGTTGGATGCTCAACCAACTAAGCCACCCACATGCCACATGGTATAAGTTATTAACCTTAGGACCATGAAATCTGTGTGGCTCAATTTATCAGAAATCACCTTTTCTGCATTTGTTGTGACTAGAAAATGTGTGAATTAATCATGGGCTTATGTATTAGAATTAGACAGACCTGGGCTGGAATCATGGCTCTGTCTTTTATAGCCTAATTTTGGATAGTTATTTAATCTACATCTCTTTTCTTCTTGATAAAGAAGGTATGGGAAAAAACATAATTTAACCCTTTCTCAAAATATGGTGAATCAACTTCGTGATCTGAAATCACCTCAGATACCCTGTTAAAATGCAGATTTGTAATCTGACACCATACCAGACTAAGTGACCTTAAATTTCTACTTGGAGCCCAGTAATTTTTTTTTAAGTTTGGTTTTTTTTTAATTGCAGTATAGCTGACATACAATGTTATGTTTGTTTCAGATGTACAACATAGTGATTTGATATTTCTACATATACTCAATGCTCACCACAGTGAGGGTAGTCACCATACAACGTTACTGCAATATTATTGACTACATTCTCTATGCTGTACTTTTCAAGGAGCCCAGTAATTTTTAACAAGTACCTTGGTGTTTCTTATGTACCCTGAAGTTTAAGAATCACTAGTTAAGGGGCACCTGGGTGGCTCGGTCGGTCAAGTGTCTGATTCTTGATTTTGGCTCAGATCACGATCTCACGGTTCACGAGATTAAGCCCCACGTTGAGCTCTGCACAGACAGCATGGATACTGCTTGGGATTCTCTCCGTCTCTCTCTGCCCCTTTTCTGCTTGTGTGTGTGAAAGTGCTCTCTCTCTCTCTCTCAAAAAATAAATAAACTCAAAAGAACAAAACAAAACAAAAAACCCACATTCTTGAAGTCCTGGCAGTCCAGTGAAACTTATAAAGCAAGTAAGTTTACCTACCCAAGCTGTATTCAGGAGAGTCTTCATTTGACCATGGTGACCTAAGGTTTCACCACGTTTGCATGGGCCTAGTGTCCAGATGAATGACATGTTTACATTCTGTGACTTATTTTGTCAATATGAGCACTTCCCAAAGCTAACAACCATCAAGCACTGCAAACATTCCCTAGCCCCCCACCTCCAAAAAAGAAGTGAAAACAAAATCAGTGCTTGGGCAACAGGTCATCCAACCGGAAAACGATTTCTCCAAGAAATGGCCAAAACTGAGAGTGAAGAGATAATACATGCTGATATCTGGCATTGTTTTCTACCTTAATATATACATTAAATTGGGAAGAAAAAGGCCAAACTCACATTAAAATCAGTGACACTGTCACCTTTGTATTCTCCTTCCCTTTTTCTACCCACTTACCATAGTCTTACAAAAAGATCCCTTCCTTGGACTAGATAGGCTTTTTTTTTTTTTTTTTTTTTTTTTTTTTAACTTAGATCTACCTAAGGCTAATCAGGATTGGGGTATTTTGGTTTTGGTTTTGATTCGAGGGTAAAAATGAAAGAGCTCTTACTTAGTTGAAAATCTTGCTGCTTCCCCTCCTTAGCTTCAGGGACTAAATGTCAATATGAAAGCCTTTTGAGTGAGAAATATTTTCAGAGCAGTTAGAATCAAAGTACTTTTGTCCTGTTTGGGGCGGGGGATTTTCTGGAAAACTACTTTGCACCAAAAAAAGGTGGGGGGAGGGGAGGAAGAAAGGAGGGAGGGGAAGAAGGAAGGAAGAATGAAAGAAGAAAGAAAGAAGAAAAAGGCCTATATCTGTTTAACATTCATCTACAAATCTGATGTTTACAGATTTTAATAATAGTACATATAATAACAATAACAATACGCCACACTGCCTCATCATTAACATTTTGTGTAATCCGTTTTCGAGTAAATACGATCTCTATTTTACATACAGCACAAAGGCAGGTGCATCGGTTGATAGCAAAATCATCTGAAAAATGTGGTTTACATGTGTGTGTGTCTGTGTGTGCGTGTGTGTGCATGCCAGTCAGCATTTGTGTGAAGTCAGAATTTGTCATCGAATTTCAAAATTTCTTATAAAGAACTGCAAAATATTCACCCCACCTATTCCTAGTTTACAATGTGGAAACAGAAAGCCCTGGTGCTCTTTTTATTTGTGGGTAAAGGGAAGCAGCTTAAGAAGAGCCAGGAAAGGCAGGGAAAAGTTCCTCCGTGCAGAGAATTTCTCACAAGCCAAGAGCGAAGAGCTCTCTCTAACCGCTACTCCCCGGTGGTTTCCTTCACCTGCAGCTCTTATCAGTCCAAAGTTCCCTCTGTGGTTAAGTGCACCACCCAACCCTGGAAGATCCTTGCAGTTTATCAAACTTCAATGAGACAGAAGTTCAAAGCTCTTGCCTGGCAATAAAACATGCAGGGTGTCGTTTTATATTATTTTTTAAATGCAAAGGAATAGGCTTTAATTTATGTGATGATTAAAGAATAAAAACTGCACACCTGCATCCCCAGAGGGCAAAGATATCTGGGCACCTTAGCTGCCCTCCTTGGAAAAAGAAAAACATTTCAGATTGGCTTTTCCTCTTCTGCTTTGCCGTGATTCCTACAACATGCCCGGGATTAAGTTTTCCAGCATGTACCAATGAGGCTCTATTGTTCTGAAATCCACACAAAGGCCAAGGTCCTGTCTTGCTCAGATACCATCACTCTCTGAGATAAGCACTTATAACTTCAACGTGCTGCACTGAAAAATCAAAGTGAAATATATGTAACACTGTATCATTGTTATATGAACCTTGCAAAGGAAGGCAATTGTGGATCAGAAACTTCTTGGTTCTGTTTACTTGCCCCCTGCTGATGGCTTAATCTCTTTATACCACAGTCATTCCTGCTATAAAATGTGTATGATTCTAAGAATGATATATCTAGGGCTGCCTGGGTGGCTCAGTCGGTTAAGCGTCCGACTTCGGCTCAGGTCATGATCTCGCAGTTCGTGGGTTCAAGCCCTGCGTCAGGCTCTGTGCTGACAGCTCAGAGGCTGGAGCCTGCTTTGGATTCTGTGTCTCCCTCTCTCTCTCTGCCCCTCCCCTGCTCATGCTCTGTCTGTCTCTCTCTCAAATAAATAAACGTTAAAAAATAAAAAAAAAACAAAAACCCAGAATGATATATCTGATAATGAACTACTTCTTTAGAAAATATTTGGTATATACAAAAAGTAACACATTAATGATTATGTCAATACTGCTACATACTGATTCTACAGATTAAAATGACACAGCAATGTTTTGCAATGGTTAAGAACATGGACTCTGAAGTCAGACTGACTGGGATTTGATTTTTAGCGCTGGCACTTATTAATTCTGATTTTAAGTAAGTTACCTAATCTCTCTGCCCTTTTCTATAAAATTGGGGAATAGTACCTCACCTAAGCTTAAAGTGAGAATTAAATGAAATATGTAATAATCTTGGCATAGTGCATGGCACATAGTAAGTACACAATAAATATTAGCGATTATTTTTATTATTGTTGTTATCACTATAGTTGTTACTATGTACCACTCCCGGCCATTGCAAAACTCACAAGACAGTAGGTTTTCAACACTAATAAACTACCAAGCGGCCAACTTACAAAAGCCACCCCCACTCACTTAAAGTTCTGTTCGCCCAACCAGGATGCTTACAGATTATCTTCAAGGATTCCTGGGTTATATAAACCCTACACATATAATAATATACATAATCATATGCCCATTTCAGCTATAACCTTTAAACTTGTAGGAAGCATTCACTTATTAACTGCTAATTACTCAAGAGGCTCTAATTTACATGGGGAAAGTCCAGAACTATTTCTTTTTAACTCTCTTCCCAAGCATAAATACCATCAAAGTATTAGCTTGTTTGTTTTGCAATCAAATAAAGGGTCTCATTTAGAAATTATTGCTTGAGGGGCCTAGAATTTCCACCTACATTAATTAGACCACTCATTTTATTATTATTATTTAATACAGAATCCCTATACTAGAATAAACAAGTCTCACTGGGAAAATATTCACATGAACTACTACATATGATATTAATAGATACACATAAAAGCAACAGCAGTATATGTGAAAAGCACAGTATATACATATATTCAACTTTAAATCTGGCTTTTTCCTCCCTTGCCAGAGTCCTCCTGAGAAACATTTTAGTTTTTGAAGCCTCTTGAGATTCAGATGCTGGCTGGCACACATGTTGAATTAAATTAAGACCGTTTGTTCTCTGAGATAAGAAAAGTAACCCTGTTAACCACACAACTTGTCATGTAAACTGTTTAGAAGCTTCAAGTTCAAGATCATTTATAAATCACTGGCATGATTTGATGTGATCTTGTGAAGTGCAAATAGATGGCTTACTCATTTAAAATGTTAATAGGCCTCTAAAATTAATTATTTACCATCCTCCGTCTTTACTCAGATGTCCTGATGCAGGGATACAGTAAGTTCTGGTGACATATTTTATCACCCATACAAGACCATCTTTGATCTTAGACCACACTAGACCAATTTCCTCTGACCAAAGGAGGTGGGAAATGAGGAAAGCCAGTACATGTAATCCTTATACAACTCAATGAGGTAAGTAATAGACTTTTTTGAAGCTCAGAGAGATTAAGGAACCTGCTAAAGTCTTAACTAATGGCTGATCTAGGTGTGCATGCCAAAGCCTGTACTCTTCCACTATAACCCACGACCTCTCAAAAACAAAAAGCAAAACAAAATAAGAAAAATCCAAAACCCTACAAAGTGTCCCATTTTATACTGTATTATCGAGAAATTCTGGGTATCCATTATAAATACTAGAAAAGAAGCTTAAATTGGTAAACCAGACACTTAAAAGCATTTGTATGGTCTTTATTTTTTTTAATGTTTATTTCTAATTACACATGTAATTATTTTTAAAGATTCCAACAGTACAGAAAAAGTTAAAAACCAATCCCTGTTCCCATTGACAACAGTTGTTATCAGGTTGGTATGCACACTTTAAAAAATACATAATTTGTGAGCTTGGTTTAGTTTTGTTTTTAAATAAATGACACATATTTTTCTGAACCTTGCTTTTTTTTCACTCAACCATGTCTGGAGATCATTTATAAAATAATACGGAACCAACTTACCCCTGCAGTATTTCTCAATGGCAAATATTTCTCTATTAATAAATATTTAAGTTGTTTTCATATTTTCACTATAGCAAATCTTGCTGTGTTGAACATTCTTGTACATGGTTCCCTGTGCATATGTGGAAGTTTTTCTATGAAATTGGCATGTGACAGAATGCACATATCTTTGTGGGTTTTTTTCCAGTTTTATTAAGAAATAATTGACAGGGGCGCCTGGGTGGCGCAGTCGGTTAAGCGTCCGACTTCAGCCAGGTCACGATCTCGCGGTCCGTGAGTTCGAGCCCCGCGTCAGGCTCTGGGCTGATGGCTCGGAGCCTGGAGCCTGTTTCCGATTCTGTGTCTCCCTCTCTCTCTGCCCCTCCCCCGTTCATGCTCTGTCTCTCTCTGTCCCAAAAATAAAATAAAAAATGTTGAAAAAAAAAATTTAAAAAAAAAAAAAAAAAAAAAGAAATAATTGACAAACATCATCCTATAAGTTTAAAGCATAGAGAGCAAGTTTGATTTACATATATTATGAAATGATTATCACAATAGGTTTTGCTAACAGTCATGATATAGGTACAATAAAAAGAAAAGAAAAAACATTTTTCTCCTTGTGATGAGAACTCTTAGGATTCACTCTCTTAACTACTTTCCCATGTATCATACAGCAGTGGTAACCATAGTCATTATGCTATACATTACATCCCCAGTCCTCATTTATCTTATAACTAGAAATCTGCACCCTGCCTCTCCTCCACCTCCCTCTGATTCCCTCTCCCACACTGCTTCTGGCAACCACATGTCTGATCTCTTCTTCAATGAGTTTGAGTTTTCGTTTGTTGTTTTCTTTAGAGTCCATATATAAGTGAAATCAAACAGTATCTGTCTTTCTCTGACTTATTTCACTTAACATAACACCTTCAAGATCCGCCCATGTTGTTACAAATGGTTGGATTTCCTCATTTTTTTGTAGCTGGATAATATTCCACTATATGTATACACCACAACTTCTTTATCCACTCATCCACTGATGGACATTTAGGCTGTTTCCATGTCTTAACTGGTGTAAATAATGTTGCAATGAACATTGGGGTGCAGTTATCTTTTTGACTTAGTGTTTTCATTTTCTTTGGATATATTCCCAGAAATGGAATTGCTGGATCATAGGCTAGTTCTATTTTAATTTTTTGAGGATCCTCTATACTGTTTTCCATAGTGGCTGCACCAGTTTATCATCCCACCAGCATTGCACAAGGGTTCCCCTTACTCCTCATCTTCATGTTTACTTACATATATACAATTGCTTTACAAAGAGTTATTCCAATTTATATTCTTCCCAGCCATGAGAATATCTGTTTTCACTATCCTTGGTCCAAGACTTTGTAATTTTGCCAATTTAACAGTTATAAAATAGCTTTTCACTCTTGTTTTAACTTTAGTCTTCTTAAGTACAAATTAAGTTAAGCATATTTACATGTTTATTTGTATTTCTTCTTCTGTGAATAATCTGCTAGTATCCTTTGCCCATTTTCCTCTCTGGTTCTTCTTTCTTCTCCTTTATTTGTAGTTTTTTTTTTCTAATTCTATATATGTTGGAAATATATATATATATCTATCTTATGGCTTTTCTTTTAATTTGTGGTATCTTGCATTGTACAGACATTTTAAATGTTGATATAGTCAAAAGTATTTTACTGTGGCTTTTGTGCTTTGTGTATTGTCCAGATAGACCCTCTCTACTCCAACTATTTTTTTTTCTAGTATGATCTTTAGTTTAAGTAACTGTGTCCCTTACCAAATCATGAATTCACAATTAACATAGTGAGCATAATATAAAAAGAAATTTAAAATTTACCATAGACAAAAATAAAGTAAAAGTGTTAACCCCAAATCAGGCCTCTTCAAACGTTAACTAGCTCCAAATATAAAACAGCTGTGTGTCAAGTTTAACTTTGGGAGCCCAGAAAAAATTGTAAGTGAATCACACACTGCATACAAATATCCTGATAAACATCCTTGATATAAATGCAGGAGGCTTCCCTTCTCTAATAGCTCTTAATCATTACAGGGTTTGCTTACTGGTAGTTAAACCTATAAATATAATAATAACAACAGCTAACATTTATTAAACTCTCTGTGCAAGACAGCCTTCTAAGCATTTTATGGCTCTTAATTCATTTAATTCTCACAACAAACCTATGAGATGGGTACTTTTCTTTTATCTCCATCTTATAGATGAAAAACGGAAGACTCAGATATGTAACTTACCCAAAGGTTAACGGTCTAGTGAGTAGCAGAGACAGGTTTGAATCCAGGCCTGTGGTCAAGACTGCACTATACCACAGCCCTTAAAAAGCTATCTATCTATGCAGCATGACATGTGTCAAATGGAATTTTCTAAGGACAGAGCTACAAATTAAGAAAAGATCTTTCACATTAAAAGTTCATTATAAAACACACAAAACTAATAAAATGCATTTGGGCATCCAAACCACCACAGTGCTGCTATACAGCTGGTCAAACTCAAATACTAAAAGACATGCTGGGGGCAAACAAAACATCACACATATGTTAACATCACCTGTGACAACCAGAAAACAAGAGGTCACTAAAGATCTTTATGTAAAGTGGAGGACGGAAAACTGAGGTCTATTTCCCTCAACCAATAGAGGTATTGTACAAGTTAACAGCTGTGCAAAGCTGAGTGCTTTGACATTCAAAGAGTCTCTAGTCAGCCATTAATCCTTCCTTCTTCCCTTCTTCCTAAAACTGGTGATTTTTGATATTTGGGGGATGTCAATGAAGGCTAAGTACCTACATCCTATTGCTTCAGTATTTCTAGCCTAAATCTCATAATACAGAATTAGTAGTTTGGAGTCAATTTCATGTTCCAGAAGCTACAGAAAAAAAAAAAAAAATTAAGGAGGCATTTACAGAGATCCAAACTTAAAGTACTCAGCTGACCATAACAAAGTGTACTGAGAACATCAGAGAAATCTGAAGTGGCACTTAAGTTTCCCACAGTTACAATCTATGGGACACATGAAGAACCCACGTAATAATTGTCATGACAACAGCTTTGCAAAAACAGTTACTTGTAGAGCAGTATTGTTACCAAATCAACTCCATAAACATTCATAAAACCACAAGTTAAATAAAACCCTATAAACTGACAAACACGGAGTAAATCAAGTGCCACTCATAATGAATGTCATGTCAGGCAGGGAAGCATTAAAGTTACAAGGTGAGGGGCGCCTGGGTAGCTTAGTCAGTTAAGCGTCCAACTTCGGCTCAGGTCATGATCTCACGGTTCATGGGTTTGAGCCCCGCATCGGACTCTGTGCTCTCGGTCCAGGGCCTGGAGCCTGCTTCCGGTTCTGTGTCTCCCTCTCTCTCCGCCCCTCCCCCCCTCATGCTCTGTCACTGTCTCTCAAAAAATGAATGAACGTTAAAAAAATTTTCTTAAGTTACAAGGTAAAAATTAATTGTGCTGTATAGTCATCAAAGGTTGTAGCCTTTGGGGAAACCCATGCATTTACAGATTATTAGCAATTTTATTTGGGATGCAATTAACTATGAGTATACAGATTAGTGGTTTTGATGCAACAAGGTACTAATGCAATAACTTATCAATTTCTTGGCATTTTGCATTCAAACTATTTCACAGGAACTAGCTGGCACTCACAATAGCTCATATAATAAAAGGACCTCATTTAGTCTAATGGCAGAAAGGTACAGAAATAAGTTCTAATTTAAGGCAGCTGAAAACTCATGGGCTTAGAATTCCTGATCCTCTCTCTTCTGCTTGATACTGCCTCCCTATGGAGGTAGGGATTCTCTTTCAAATGAGAGTCTCAAGTGTCAAATCCCCACTCAGAACTCTGTCTACACCCTGCTTATGAGATATGGCTGTAATAATGCCCAATAATCCCTTTGAGTTACTATTTTTGTGATGAAAGTAAAGATACTATTGTAGATATTTATAGAGACTCTAGAGGCTGAGGCCAAAGTATACAAAAGTCATAGGGTGAATGGAACAGCATAGGCTAGGCCAGCCCTAATTTAGTTTACACAGAAAACTCATGCCAACGCATACCATATCATCTAAATTAATAGCCTAAACACCAAAGTACCCTATGGAAATATACTTAGGGACCTATTTTACCAGACCAACATCATTTTTGACTCATCATCACTCTCAGCTACATTGCCATGTCCAAGCCTCCCTTTCCTGACAAGCTCAAGTGAACTGCCACCTTTTTCGTGAAGCTTTCCCTGATTCTCCCCGATCCAGAAGTAATCTTTCTTTTCCTGATCTCCCTAAACACCTATTTAAAATATTTCCAATGGCACTTTCTACCTTGATACAGAGTTATTTGTGTTCTACATGTGTTACCTTCTTTGTTAGACTCCTACTCCTTAAAGACTGATAGTTACCATGACTCATTTATCTTTTATCCCCTTTAACACCCAGGACCATTCAGTGTCTTCCACATACCAGTCATTCAAATATTTACTGAATGAATACATAAACTGTATCACTATTTATACACTGTGGTGTTATTCTTTATTCAACTCAACCATTTCAGGATTGTGCCTCCCAGGTGGGAAACACTAAGTACCAAAACACATTCTGTTACAATATTAGGGTTCTTACAGGAAGCCACTTTTGTCCAGTTCTCAACCCCTCCTTCTGTTGCCTTTTTACTGTTCCTTCCCTCTATTCCAATGAGAAAGCACTTGTTCCTTCCATTGTTACTAAGAGCCTCATTATGTTCAAGGTAAAGTGAAAAAATGCATTCGATGCAATTACCAGTTCCTCACAAATTTGGGGGCTGCTTGTCATTTCAACATCCAAGACTTGAATAAAAGCAAGTCCAAATTCTTTTCACTCCTAAGAACGATTTTCTTTTTTTCTTTTTAGACAAAATGGAAGCACCCAGCACAGGAAACAGTCCTCAGTAAGCCACCGTTCATAAACAGCTTTGCGGCAAGCATAACAAAGGTTCTGTTGTGCTCTTGCGTGGCAGGGCCAGTGAGCAGCAGGGGCAGATGAACTCTTTAAGAAACAAAGGTTCTGTCTTCATGCAAATGTTTGCATTAATAAAAAATGAAGAAAAAGACATAGAAAATGCAGGCTAGCTGGACATAATAGGTCTCTAAACGGGAGGTTTTTCACATTTTTCAGGCGGAGTCAGCAGGTCTTTTAAAAACTTTGTCATTCTGAACATTTCACAGACATCACAAGAAAGACATGCAAATAACAGAAGCAAATCAAAGGACATCCCGCTGCTCTGCTGGCGCCTCCCTCATCCATGCCTGGTTTGTCATTTTCTGTTAACCCTAGTGCTGGCTGCTGTTTTGTTGAGGACTGGAGTCCCTAGCCCATGTGGCAGTACATGTTCAGCCAGCTGGCCCCTGCACTGATGACATTACAATGCAAGCCATGTACTACCACTCAGGGACACGTGCTGCCAGGCAACAAGTTCCAATGTGGGTTTTTTACACAGCCGGCTTGCAAATCTGCATGGGAAAGAACCTCTAAACTAACCACTTAATAAGACATGATCTTCTCGAGTGTGAGGATCACTGAGTGGTTCTCTGAAGATGGACCAGTCTTTCAGAATAAAATGGACAATAAGGGCCTTCAAATAAATATACAAAATCTAAAACCTGTGAGGGGAGAGGTACTGTACTATGTGCTCCAGCTGTGTTATCTCATTTTACCTTCACAACCACCACTTCAGGGAGATATTTACTATCCCCGTTTTACAGCTAAGGAAATCGAGGTTTACAGAGGTTATGAGCTTGCCCAAGGTCACCCAGCTAATAATGGCAAGCCAAGACTCAAAACTGCCTGATGGCAAATTCTGCTCTACTCTATTCATTTTCCTCACCCCTTACTTCTATGTCTTGTGATTGAAACCCAGCTGACCATATCACAATGACCATATTTACCCACTGCAGGGTCACTGAAGTGTCCCTCTTTCTCCGTCTTAATCATTAGGAGTCTTTATCATTCATTTCTAGATTTTCTTCTTTTTTTTTTTTAATGTTTACTTTTTGAGAGAGAGAGAGAGAGAGAGAGAGAGAGAGAGAGAGAGAGAGAAAGCAGGGGAGGGGCAGAGAGATAGGGAAACACAAAATCTGAAGCAGACTCCAGGCTCTGATCTGTCAGCACAGAGCCCGACATGGGACTTGAACCCATAACCCATGAGATCATGACCTGAGCCTAAGTTGGAAGCTTAACCAACTGAGCCACAGGCACCCCATTATTTTAAGAGTGAGTGGCTTTTTTTTTGGGGGGGGGGGTTAGGTCATGATAAGAATCTACTTAAAGCTGCAAATACTTTCTCACAGAAAAAATGCATATAATTTAATATGTTCTACATAATTTAGAGCATTTGAGAACCTCCTAAGGTTCACCTATAGCTCCCCTGAGAGTTCGTGACCTACATGTTAAAAAAAAAAAAAAAAAGAAGAAGAACCCAGAACCCACATCTCTCTTCCCAGGAGAACATGGTGGGGTTTCTTTCACAATGATGGCCTATCAAATCCCCTGACCTGAAAACTCCTTGTCCTCCTCCATGTCCATTGAACACACTATTCCTCTTCACTAGGACTTGAAATCACTTACGTCCTCCCACAGATTGTCCCACTGGCCTCTCTTGGTTGTACTAAACTTGGAACCAGTAGCCAATCACTTCATTACTATTCTCACCACTGCTCCTGAATTGCACAAGCTTAAGGAGTGGAAGGATTTTAAGATCATACCGTTCAACTCCCATTATTTTATAGATAAAGAAATTGAAGGGATGCCTGGCTGGCTCAGTTGGAGGCGCCTGTGACTCTTGATCTCAAGGTCAAGAGTTTGAGCCCCACATGAGATAGAGACATTACTTAAATGGAACTTAAAAAAAAAAAAAAAGGAAATTGAAATCCTTCTTCATTCTTTTCACTCTTGATTCAGCAATGGAAAGTACTTGGGCTTGCTCAAATGCAGTTCTGAAGTTCTTCATATTTCTATCTATAACCACATTGCCAAAGTTTTTGTTTATACAAAGCAAGCAAATAAGTCATGGCAAAACTAAATTATTTTCAAATACTTTTTTTCATACTATGGACCCAACCTTCTAACAATTTTTTTAAGTGTTTATTTATTTATTTTGAGAGAGAGAGAGAGAGAGAGAGAGTGTGTGGGGCAGAGGCAGAGAGAGGGAAAGAGAGACCAAGAGCATGAGCAAGCAGGGAGAGGGGAAGAGGACGAAAGAGAATCCCAAGTAGGCTCCGTGCTGTCAGCACAGAGTCTGACATGTGGCTCGATCCCATGAACCTTGAGATCATGACGTGAGCCGAAACCAAGAGCCAGACGCTCAACCTACAGAGTCACCCAGGTGTCCCTGAACCCAACCTTCCAAATGGAATAGTCAAATTATATTATCCTGGCTTCTTTTATCCTAATGATAGTCTGTTGAGATCTCTTGTACCAATTATAATCCAGGAAAAGTTATAAATAAATTTTGTCTTGTTCTGTAAGTGACAAATGATAATAAGTATTACAAAGAAAGTGTTACCTTTATTTAATATAATGCTTGGCTAGAAGATAATCTAAGTACTGATAATCAGACCACTGGATTATACTAAGACCTTAGTTTGGAGACAGCCAAACGAGGCAAATTATTACATGCCTTTATGATAAAGGCAGAAAAAGAGTGCATTTTAGAAAAAGTAAAGAAAGAGGTCATATCAAAAAAAAAATGGCTTAGCAGTACTGGAAACTTAGGAGAAACAAAACATAATCCTATCATACAGATTTAAAAGAGCTAGTTGAGGGGTGCCTGGGTGGCTCAGTCAGTTAAGTGTCCAACTTCTGCTCAGTTCATGATCTCACAGTTCACGGGTTCGAACACTGCGCTGGGCTCTGTGCTGACAGCTCAGAGCCTGGAGCCTGTTTCGGATTCTGTGTCTCCCTCTCTCCCTGTCCCTCCTCTGCTTGTGCTCTATCTCTCTCTCAAAAATAAGTAAACATTAGGGGCACCTGGGTGGCTCAGTCGGTTGGAAGTCCAACTTCAGCTCAGGTTATGAACTTGCTTTCGTGGGTTTGAGCCCCACGTTGGGCTCTGTGCTGACAGCTCAGAGCCTGGGGCCTGCTTCGGAGTCTGTGTCTCCCTCTGTCTCTGCCCCTCCCCCATTCACACTCTGTCTCTTTCTTTCAAAAATAAATACAGTATGTGTGTGTGTGTTTTTTTTTTATAAAAGAGCTAGTTGAATAAAAGCAGTTGTCTACAGAGCATACGAGAGGAAGAAAGGGTAAATTGGGACAGAGTGGGAAGAATTCCTCTCAGTGCATGTCTCATTATATATTTTTTGAACCTCTGAATGTATGACCTAGTTAAAGCATATGTATACATGTACAATATATATAGTGTATATTAAGTATGTATATATAAGCATATATTAATACTGTAATGTGCACAGTTAAAAAGATTGCAGGTTGAGACAATGTGGATTCTTTTCTTTTTTCTTTCTTTTTATTTTATTATTAAGTGAACTCTTACCCCCAATGTGGGGCTTGAACTCACAACCCCAAGGTCAAGAGTCTCACGCTCCACTGACTGAGCAGCCAGGCATGCCAGTGGATTCTTTTAGTAACAGCTTTATTGAGATATAATTCTCTCACCATAAAATCCACCCTTTTTAACATGTACAATTCAACAGTTTTTAGTTGTGCAGCCATCCCCACTACCTAATTTCTTCATTTCTTCAACCCTCCAAAATAAGTACCCATTTGCAGTCAGTTCCTATGCCCTCTTCTCCTAGACCCTGGAGACTATTCATCTATTTTTTTGTCTCTACTGATTTGCCTACTTTGGTCATTTCCTATAAATGGAATCATACAATACGTGGCCTTTTGTGACCGCCTTCTTTCACTTAGCATCTCATTTTTGAGGTTCATCTATATCGTAGCTTGTGTCAATACTTCATTCTTTTTCTTGCTGAACACATTTCATTCTGAGTTTGCCACCTTTTGTGTATCCATCCATCGATTGTATTCACTTTCTGGCTATTATGAACAATGCTGCTATGAATATTTGTGTACAGATTTTTGCATGGACCCTTTTAATTCTCATGGGGATACACCTAGGAGTGGAAGTGCTGATCATATGGTAACTGTATGTTTTATCGCCAAACTGTGTTCAAAAGTGGCTATGTCATTCTATAATCCTACCAGATACGAATGAGCCTGTAATTTCTCCACATTCTTGCCAATACTTGTTATTGCCCAACTTTGTATTTTACCCATCTTAGTTTGAAGTACTATCTCATGGCTTTGATTTGCATTTCTTTGGTGAATAATAATATTGAGCACTTTTTCATGTGTTTATTAGCCATATGTATGTCTTCTCCTGAGAAAGGCTTAGTCAAAGTCTTTCCTTTTGTTAAATTTTATTTAAGGTTTTATTTTAATTTCAGTATAGTTAACACATAGTGTTACATTAGTTTCAGGTGTACAATATAGTGATCCTATGTAATTCTATATATTGCTCAGTGCTCAGTATGATAAGGGTGCTCTTTAATCCCCATCACCTATCATCCATTCCCCACCCCTCTCTCCTCTGGTAAGCATCAGTTTGTTGTCTGTTTCTTGGTCTGTCTGTCTGTCTTTCTTTTTTACCTTTGCTTGTTTGTTTTGTGTCCTAAACTCCACATATGCATGAGATCATATGGTATTTGTTTTTCTCTGGTTTCACTTAGTATTATACTCTCTAGCTCCATCCATGTTGTTGCATATGGCAAGATTTCATTCTTTTTTATGGCTGAATAATATTCCAGAGACCATGCAGATTCTTATAGGCAATATAGTAGTATTTTTTAAGCTTATTTATTTATTTTAAGAGAGAGTGTGTGTGTGATGGGGGAACAGGAGTGGGGGAGGAGGAGGAGGAGGAGGAGAAGAGAGAGAGAGAGAGAGAAAGAGAGAGAGAGAGAGAGAGAGAGAGAGAGAGAGAGAATCCCAAGGAGGCTCCATGCTCAGCACAGAGCCTGACATGGGGCTTGATCTCACAACCATGAGATCATGACCTAAGCCGAAATCAAAAGTCAGGCACTCAACTGACGGAGCTACCCAGGTGTCCCTACAGTAGTATTAATAAAGCACTTATACAGTGGGACTTTGATTTCCTCAGAGATGAGAAAAAAACTAAAGTAAAAGGAAGAAATCATATTTTCTCAGCTTCTTTTGTAGCCAGACTTTAGTCATGTGATTAAGCTATAAAATAAAAGCACAATATTGTGTGGGTCTTCTAGATAACACTTAAATGGAACTGATTCAGCTTAAAGATGTCCCTTATTTACTACTCATGGATCGTGAGGTAAAAGATGGAATCTCTGGTTAAGATGTTGGAGCAAAAAGATAGAAACCTGAGTCCCTGATTATACCTTGGAGCATACCATACCAGTCATGGACTTTTTTCCGCAAAAGAGAAATAATCTAACTTGTTCAAACCATATTATTTTAGGTTTTTCTGCTGTATCCAGACAAACCTGCTGTTAACATAAAGCATCTATATATTTTCCCAAAAGTATCAATGGAGGGATCAAATTAATGTATCAATCAGAATGCTCATTGGCCTATTCATGGATCTAGGTTAGTGCATGTGAAAAAGGCACACAGCGTTTCAGATACTTTCCTAGCATTTGGAGAGATGTGCTTACCATTGCTGCAAACAGGTAAGGTCTTAATGACTTTCATAACTTGAACAGTAATATTTCTAACACCCCTGAAAGTTTACTAAATACTTTCACATACATTATCTCTTTGAACCTTGCAACCAGCCTAGGGGTCAGATAAGACAGGGATTATTATCTCCATTTTACACATGAGCAAATTGCCCAAGGTCACACAGCTTGTAAGTGGTAGAACAAAATTTTGAACTTGAATTTCATGAGTGTAAATATTTTCCACCGAATCATAGAATTAGGATAATTCTTACAGAAATTTAGAAAGTTTAAAATGACCCCAATTAATACCAAATAAGTGATATAAACATGATTATAAAACAGACCACAAATCAGTGTGTTGGTATTTCATAGAACTCACATAAAGACTTTACTTAAAGTTAATTTTTCCACCTACTGAGGAAACATTCTGTTCAGTTTTAGAACTGATGACACACCATGTCCTTCTGAGATGCTGTATTTTGCAGCAGAGTGAACAAATGAGGGGCTGCACATGGATTTAGAGGTAGCAAAGGGAAAGTAAGCAGAACTTCTAATGACAACTTCTCTTCGGACAATCTAAGTCAGATTCTAGTCAGTTCCACCTGTTGGTGGTATTAAGATGCTTCTACAATTGCTTCCAGAAATTGTTCTTCAGAAAATGTATACGGCTTAAATAACTGGACTCATGAAGGAAAAGCAAACTGACCTTCAGTCCAGCTCTTAAAAAATGAATTGATCTCATTCCTGCATTGCCATGCTACAGAATGGCATCCAGGCTCAACAGCACAAGTAAGGGGGTCTCATTATAATCCCTGTCCTACACATGCTTCCTTGGGGTATTATGGAAGGTATTTAACCCTTCAACTTAATGCCTTCATTAGATTATGGGGGAGAAGGATACTTTACTCCCCAGAACTATCTGGAAGGCTGAATAAGCAAAAGTAAACATGTTGCTTGTAAAATGTTTAATATAAATGGACATGGAGAATGAAAGTTACTACATTCTTGGGGCGCCTGTGTGGCTCAGTCAGTTAAGCATCCGACTTGGGCTCAGGTCATGATCTCACGGTTGATGAGTTCAAGCCCCACATTGGGCTATGTGCTGACAGTGTAGAGCCTGCTTGGGATTCTCTCTCTCTCTCTCTCTCTCTCTCTCTCTCTCTCTCTCTCTCTCTCTCTCTCTCTCCTCTCTCCCTCCGTCCCTCCCCCAACTGTACTCACTCTCAATCAAAATAAATAAATAAGGGGCGCCTGGGTGGCGCAGTCGGTTAAGCGTCCGACTTCAGCCAGGTCACGATCTCGCGGTCCGTGAGTTCGAGCCCCGCGTCGGGCTCTGGGCTGAAGGCTCGGAGCCTGGAGCCTGTTTCCGATTCTGTGTCTCCCTCTCTCTGACCCTCCCCCGTTCATGCTCTGTCTCTCTCTGTCCCAAAAAATAAATGAAAAACGTTGAAAAAAAAAAATTAAAAAAAAAAAATAAATAAATAAATAAACATAAAAAAAAAAGAAAGTTACTATATTCTCTTCTTTTTCTCTAAATTTTTATTTTGTCTTTCCAAAACAAAATGACCGGTAGAATGCCTCATTAATGGAAATAGCCCAAGGAGAATGTTAAGCTGAGAAGAATCTGAATGGTACTAGAGGGAGAAGGAAAAGAAGTAAAAGAAACTTTACTTTCAATTTCATTTTCTTGAGATTATAAAAGCATGGAGCTGATAGCAATCTTATTAGGTCATCTAATACTTTTTTTTTTAAATCAGAAGATCAATATGTTATCGCATTTTAAAACATTTAAAACATAAATCAGAATTCCTTTATCTTAAAATAGCAAGGATTTACGTATCTTTGTGGTCCATTCTTATCAGTGTATATACAGGTTTGTATTGGAGTTCCACTTTTCCCAAAAAATTCATTTCATATGCTTTTTCACACACATATAAAGTCTTCTTGGGAATTATTTAGTGATATAATATTCTACTGTTCTTAATCTACTTCAGTTTGCTGCGGGATTATTTCCACTTTTTCCTTAAAGATAATATAGCTATAAACATTTTTATACAAACAATTTCTTTTTCTTTTTGAGTTACTTCCTTGGGATATATTCCCCGAAGTAGGGCTTTAGGATCAAAAGATATGCTCATTTTAATAGCTCTTGTTATGGATTGCCAAATTGCTCTCCAGAAAGATGTTATCCCCTTTAAGAAATAGAGAATGATTTCTTTGCAGACATCTCAATATAAAGCTTTAACTGACTCAAAATGGTCTTCATTTTCAAAGCTTAAATTATTGGTGAACCTGAATACATAGTTAGGTTACCTTTCCTTTTATACAGACTTTTAAAATTTAATTGTAAAAGCAACACACAAATATAATAGAATACAGACGGGTATGAAGTAAACAGTAAGGCTTCCTAACTTGTAAATACTCTCTTAATTCAATCTTCTAGAGTATTCACTGTTAAAAGATTGTTATACATCCTTCCAGAACTTTTTCTATATGTGATCATACATATATTTGCAAATGTTCATGATTTTTTTACAGAAATGTAATCACACTGTACTCTGTAACTTATTTTTTCACTTAAAACTTCACATACATCTTTCTGTGTTAATAAGTGTAACTCATTTTTTTAATGTTGCTTAGGAATATCTATTATGTTTATTATACCTATTAATTTATTAACCATTCTCTTGATAGCCATGCAGACTGACCCTAATTTTTCACTTTTACAAAGTATAGTGCACACGAACAAACTCTTAAGTAATTTCCTTATGCCCTGAAGGGACTTTGTTACTGTAACATAAATTTGTACCATTTATTTCCTTTACATGTCATATATTAACTTTTAGTTCCATATTCATTGTGATTTTCTCTATCTTGTCACTTTCCTTTTATCTTTGTTATTTGTCCTACAGAAATTAAAAAAAAACATATCTACATATCCATCTGTTCTCAAACATTGGTTTATGTCATAAAAGTATGTCAGGGGTATGTATACTTGATTATTTTTTCCTGGATATAAAAGTATTTTAACATTTTAATTCAACTAGGGGTGCCCCGGTGGCTGAGTCAGTTAAGAATTGGAATTCTTGATTTTGGCTCAGGTCATGATCTCACAGTTCCTGAGCTACAGCAATGAGCCTGTTTGGGATTCTCTCTCTCCCTCTGTCTGTCTATCTGACTGTCTCTCTCTCTTAAAATAAATAAACTTAAAAAAAAAAAAAAAACATTTTGGAGCACCTGGGTGGCTCAGTCGGTTAAACATCCGACTTCAGGGGCGCCTGGGTGGCGCAGTCGGTTAAGCGTCCGACTTCAGCCAGGTCACGATCTCGCGGTCCGTGAGTTCGAGCCCCGCGTCAGGCTCTGGGCTGATGGCTCGGAGCCTGGAGCCTGTTTCCGATTCTGTGTCTCCCTCTCTCTCTGCCCCTCCCCCGTTCATGCTCTGTCTCTCTCTGTCCCAAAAATAAATAAAAAATGTTGAAAAAAAAATTTAAAAAAACAACAACAAAAAAAAAACATCCGACTTCAGCTCAAGATCAAGATCTTGATCTCACGGTTTGTGGGTCCAAGCTCTGCATCAGGCTCTGTGCTGACAGTACAGAGCCCGCATGGGATTCTCTCTCCCTTTCTCTCTGCCCCTCTCCCACTCATGCTTTCTCTCTCTCTCAACATAAATAAACTTTAAAAATAAAAATAAAGATACAAATAAAAAATAAAACATTTTAATTCAGCCAGAATTCATTGTACCATAAGGTAGAAGGTGCGAATCTAAATTTATTCCTTCTATAGTCCTTCCAATGATCTCAACTAAGAAATTTTTCACATTATTTGCTACACTGTTTGTCACAAATTACATGGATATGTATTCTGGCATCTATTTCTGGGACCTCAATTCTGTTTCACTTTTTTTTTTAATGGTTATTTATTTTGAAAGAGAGTGAGAGTGGGAGAGGGGCAGAGAGAGAGAGAGAATTCCAAGCAGGCTCCACACTGCCAGTGGGGATGCAGGGTTGAAACAAACTGCAAGATCATGACCTGAGCTGAAATCAAGAGTCGGATGCTTAACCAACTAAGCCAACCAGGTGCCCCTATTTTTTTTTTTAAGTTAAAAACTAAAATAATTAAAAAATTTTTTTTTTAACATTTATTCATTTTTGAGAGACAGAGACAGAGCGTGAGTGGGAAAGGGGCAGAGAGAGAGGGAGACACAGAGCCTGAAGCAGGCTCCAGACTCTGAGCTGTCAGCACAGAGCCCAACGCGGGGCTCGAACTCACAGACTGTGAGATCATGACCTGAGCTGAAGTCATATGCCCAACCGACTGAGCCTCCCAGGCACCCCTAAAATAATTTTTTAAAACATTCTATTTCAGTATGACAATATTCACAAAAGGGTGAATTTGCACTTGTAATGAGCACCCTAGATGATCTCCTGGAGCCTCCTTCCAGCCGTACCCCCTAACCCAGGATAAATACATAGATTAGTTTTTCCTGTTTTTGAGATATATATAAAATCATACAGTGTGCATTTTGCACCTGGCTTCTCACATTCAATATTATGTTTGTGAGGTTCATCCATAGAGTTGTGAGTAGTTGTTCATTAATTCTTGTTGCAGCATAATAGTCCATTGTTGACGATACCACGATTTATTTATCAATTTCCTTATTGACAGCATTTTTTAAGTTTCCAGTTTAAGCCTATTATGAATGACGTCATTATAAGCATTCCAGTACGAGTATTTAGTAAATATATGCCTGCATTTCAGTTGGTTTTGTGCCTGGGAGTAAATGGTTGAGTCATAGGGTAAGAGTATGTTCAGCTTTAGCATAGACTGCCAAACAGCTTTCCAGAATATACCCATTTACACTCTCACAAGCAGTGCATAAGAAAAAACTTTGACCGTTTATAATTTGTGGTCCTATATTCATCTTTAAAAAAGAATTCAGGTCTTCATATCCAATACTACAAAAAGTAACCATGGTTTGGGGTGCCTGGCTGGCTCAGTCAGTAAAGCATGCAACTCTTGATCTCAGGGTTGTGAGTTCAAGCCCCAAGATGGGCATGGAGCTTACTTAAAAAATAAACAAATAGTGGTGCCTGGTTGGCTCAGTTGGTTAAGCGTCTGGCTCTTGATTTAGGCTCAGGTCATGATCTCATCGTTCGTGAGTTTGAGCCCTGTGTCCAGCTCTGCACTGACAGTGCAGAGCCTGCTTGGGATTCTCTCTCTCCTTCTTTCTCTGTCCCTCCCCCACTCACACTCTCCTGCTCTCTCTCAAAATAAATAAACTTTAAAAAAATAAATAAATAACAGTGATTCTAGGATCACTGTTTTGTTCTTGTTTTTTGAGAAACATAAACCTAATTTTTCTTATAGTTTTAAATAAATATTTTAACAGAGGTTAGAAATATTCTATTTTTAGTTGTTTGAGGGTTTATCAAGGTTAGAAACTTCAAAAAATTAGATAATCAATTTTATCAGATAAATCTTAATATCTATTAATATGCTCCTAAGGGTATATCCAGTTATATTTAATAAATATTAAAAAAATATTTTTGAGAGATAGAGCATAAATGGGGGGGAGGAAGGGAGGGAGAGGAAGACAAAGAGAGGGGGGAGAGAGAGAGAGAGAGAGGGGAGAGAGAGAGAGAGAGAGAGAGAGAGGAGAGAGAGAGAGAGAGAGGAGAGAGAGAAAGAGAGAGAGAGAGAGAGAGAGAGAGAGAAAGAATCCTAAGCAGGCTCCATGCTCAATGCAGAGCCTGACACGGGGCTCGATCCTATGACCCTGGGGATCATGACCTGAGCCAAAATCAAGAGTCAGACGTTCAACTGACTGAGCCACCCTGGCACCCCTATATTTAATAAATATTTTAGAAGGAAGACTAGTATTGCATTTCTGCCGCACTATTTGCTAGAAATTTATTAAGGATTTTTCACACTTTTGTTTATATCTTAAAATAGTTATAGTCTCCTCTTTTAGGATTATTCTTGCCAGGTCTGAGGATGATTCAACGTACCATTACCCTTTTAACTGAACTGAAAAAGAATAATAATAGCCAATATTTATGGAGTTCTATGTGCCAGGAACAGTTCTAAGAGTTTTATTCATTTAATCTTCATAATAGTCTTATTACTATTCATTTCACAAATTAGGAAACTGAGCATAGACAGGACAAGTAATTTGCCCAAGCTCACATAGCTATTAAGGAATATCAAATCATTAAAACAATTTTGAACAAGAACAACAAAATTGGAGGTCTTATTCTACCTGATTTCAAGGCTTGTGACAAAGACAGTAATTAAGACAGTATGGTATTAGCATAAAGATAAATATATCTAGTTACGAAATAGAAGAGAGAATCTACAAATACATACATATAAATATGACCAATTCATTTTCAACAAAGAAGAGGAGGTAATTCAACAGAGAAAAGATAGTCTTTTCAATAAATAGTACTGGAACAATTAGATATTTATAGGCAAAAAAAAAAAAAAAAAAAAAGAACCTTGACCATTACCTCATACCATTAAAAAAAAAAAAAATCAACTCTAAAAGGTCACAGACCTAAATACAAGAGGTAAAACTAACTTCTAGAAGAAAACACAGGAGACAATGTTAGTGACCTCTGGCTAGGCAAAAAATATCCTAAATAGGGCATAAAAAGCATAAAGCTATTAAAGAAAAAAAATTATAAATTTGACTATCAAAATTAAAAATTCTCACTCTTCAAAAGACACAAATGCAAGGCAGAGACTGGGAGAAAATAACTGGAAATCATGTATACAACAAAAAACTTACTACAGAATATACAATGAAATCTTACATCTCAATATCAACAAGACAAACTACTAATAAAAAAATGGGCAAAAGATTTGGATACATCATCATACACAGATGACAAATACATGAAAAGATGCTCGACATCATTGGTCATTACGGAAATTCTATTTATTTTTTTATTTTTATTTTTTATTTGAAGGACTTTTCTAAAGTTTTTATTTTAATTCTAGTAAATTAACAAACAGTATTATATTAGTTTCAGGTGTATGATATAGTAATTCAACACTTCCATACATCATCCTGTGCTCATCACGAGGGCACTCCTTAATCCCCTTCACCCACTTCACCCAACCCCCAACCCCCACACCCCTGCCAACAATAAGTTCTAATTAAGAGTGTGTTTCTTGATTTGTCTCTCTTTCACTGATTTTTTTCCTTGTGTTTGTATTGTTTCTTAAATTCCACATATGAGTGAAATCATATGGTATTTGTTTTTCTCTGATTGACTTATTTTGGTTAGCATTATACTCTCTAGCCCCATCTGTGTCATTGCAAATGGCAAGATTTCATTCTCTTTTATGGCTAAATAGTATTCCATTGTGTATATATACCACATTCCTTCCTTCCTTCCTTCCTTCCTTCCTTCCTTCCTTCCTTCCTTCCTCTTTCTTTTCTTTTCTTTTCTTTTTTCTTTTCTTTTCTTTCTTAAAATAGGTTCCAAACCCAGCATGAGGCTTGAACTCACAACTCTGAGGTCAAAAGTCAAATGCTCTACTGACTGAGCCAGCCAGATGACCCAAATACCATGTCTTCTTTATCCATTCATCAATTGATGGACACTTGGGCTGCTTCCATATCTTGGCTATTGTAAATAATGCTGCTATAAATATGGGGGAGATTCTATGTAAAAACATAATGAAGTATCACTATATACCATCTAGAATGGCAAAGATGTAGAGCAGCTATAATTCTCATCCATTGATGATGGGAGGTAAAAATGGTTCAGTACTTTGAACAACACTTTGTCAGTTTCTTATAAATTTAAGGACACATTTACTGCATGACCCAGCCATTCCACTCCTTTGGTACTTGCCCAAGAAAAATGAAAACATAAATCCATACAAAGATTTGTACACAAATGTTCATAACAGGCTTATGCATAATAGCCAAAACCTGGAAACAATCCAAATGTCTCTCAACTGGCCAATGGATAAATTGTGGAGCATTCATATAATATAATAATAATATCCAGCAATAGAAACAAATTATTGCAGAAACAGACATATGCAGCAATATGGATAAATCTCAAAAGCATTATAAGTGAAAGAAGCCAGACACTAAAGACTTCTTAATGTATGATTTCACTTATAACACAAAACTATAGTAACAGAAAGCACATCAATAGTTGCCAGGGAGGGGCGCCTGGGTGGCGCAGTCGGTTAAGCGTCCGACTTCAGCCAGGTCACGATCTCGCGGTCCGTGAGTTCGAGCCCCGCGTCGGGCTCTGGGCTGACGGCTCGGAGCCTGGAGCCTGTTTCCGATTCTGTGTCTCCCTCTCTCTCTGCCCCTCCCCCGTTCATGCTCTGTCTCTCTCTGTCCCAAAAATAAATAAAAAACGTTGAAAAAAAAAATTAAAAAAAAAAAAAAAAGTTGCCAGGGAGCTAGGGGACAGGTCTGGCTATATAGGAATGTATACAGTCAGAGTTCTTCAGAGAAACAGAACAAAAAAGACATCTGTGTGTATATGTATGGATAGATTATGGGCAGGGAGGGGAAGAGATTTTGACAGAAAGAGATTTTGAAGGAAAGAGATTTATTATGAGAAGACCCAGGAAAGCCAGTGGCATAGTTTCAGTCCAAGTCTGAAACCCCGACAACCAGGAACACTGATAGTGCTCATCCAAGGGCAGCAGAAGACTGGTGTTCCGGCTCAGGAGGCAGGCTGAGAATTTTCCAAATCTTTAAGTTCTGCTTCCTTTTTGCTTAACAATTCTGTCTTCAATTCATTTCTCTCCTCTCCCATTTTACTATAAGCATTCAGGAAGAATCAGGTCACTCTTTCAAAACTTTGCTTAGAACTCTCTTCCGCTAAATATCCAATTTCATCACTCGCAAATTCTACCTTCTACAAAACACCAGAACACAAACACAATTCAGCCAAATTCTTGGCCACTTTTAACAAGGATTAATTACCTTGTCTCCAGTTTCCAATAACATTTCTCATTTTCATCTGAGACTTCATCAGAATTACCTTTTACCATTCATATTTCTGTCCATATTTCCTATTTACTATCCAACATTATGTTCATGACTATGCATTCTCTAAGAAGATAGATGCTCTCTCTCCAGGGCTCTTTTCTTCCTGGACCCTCACCAGAATTCCCTTAAACAGTCCCTTCACAGCAATATTGGCCTTCCCTAGCATGCATCTCAAAATTCTTCCAGCCTATACGCACTACCCAGTTCCAAAGCCACTTCTACCTTGTTAGGTATTTGTTATAGGAGCACCCAACTCCTTGGTACCAACTCTGTCTTCATCAGTTTGAACTACTATAAAAAACATCATAGACTGGGTGGCTTAAACAACAAACATTTATTTTTCACAACTCTGGAGGCTGGGAAGTGGAATTCAAGATACTGGCGGATCTGCTATCTGCTGAGGACCCTTCTCCTGGTTTGTAGATGGCCACCTTCATGCTATATCCTCACATGGTGAAAGAAGAGATCAACTGTCTTATGTCTCTTCTTATAATCTCATGATGAGGGCTCCATCCCCATGACCTAATTACCTCACAAAGGCCCCACCTCCAAATATCATCACATTGGGGAGCCGAGTTTCAACATATGAATTTGGGGGCAACACAAACATTTAATCTATAGCAGAATATAAGGAAACCTTTTCAGGTGATGAAACTATTCTATATCACGACTGAGGTAGTGATTACATGGCTATCTACATTTATCAAAGCTTATTAAATTTTATCCTTAAAACCATCATTTTTATTGTATATAAATTACACATCAATAAAGGTAACAGGAAAAAAGGTCACAGTTTTTTTTTCTGGGTTAATAAACTTTGTAACTTATGAATTATTTATTTCTGAAAGTTCAGACAAAATCACTAGCAAATTTGTTTGCTTATTTCTACTTTTATTATTTAGTTCTATTTTCTATTTTCTTTGGTTCGTTCCTTTGTTCCTTTTCTAAATTCTTTAGGTATAGGCTTAATTATATTTTTCTTACTAATTTAGGTATTTATAGCAATAATATTTCTAAGTACTGCTTTTGTAAATGCCTATAGATTTTAATTGTGCCAGGGTTAAAACATAGTTTGCTGTTTTTCCAATTTATTATCTGACCCAGTTATAAAGGAAAGTAATTTTTATTTTTATATTCATTTTTTTAAAGTTTATTTCTTTATTTTGAGAGAGAAAGAGAGCAAGCAGGGGAGAGAAAGAGGGAAAGAATCCCAAGCAGGCTCCATGCTGTCAGCACAGAGTCCTACTTGGGGCTCAATCCCACAAACCTGTAAGAGGATGACCTGAGCCGAAATCAAGAGTAGGACATTTGACCAACTGAGCCACCCAGGTGCCCCAGGAAAGTAGTATTTTAAATATCCTTACAGTTATGGGTGCCTAGCTGGCTTAGTCAGTGGAATGTATGACTCTTGACCTTGGGGTTGTGAGTTGGGGCCCCATGTTGGGTGTAGAGATTACTTAAAAATAAAATCTATTAAAAAATAAATAAAATATCCTTATGGTTAGGTACTTTTAAATTATACTTTCACTATCTCTAATTTTATTGCACTGTAGTTTAAGAATATAGTATATATAATTTCTGCCTTTTATTTACCAAAAACCTCTTTGTATCTTGCCTATCTTGAAAAAGATCGATATTTTTAATTTCCAAATTTTACCATTTTGTCCTTTTCTTAAATGTTTTCATTGTACCTCATTGTGTGTAATGTCCAAATTTATCAAAAAGAGATGCTAATCTTTTTCATAGCTTAGTTAATTTAGTTAAGACAAATAAAATAGTATACCTCAACATATCTTACATAATAAAGTACTATACAAGTATCAGTTATTTATGTTTTGGTAATAGTCTAATCTATTTAAATGTAACATAATACCTGTTTAGTTTAGGCCCATGCTTCATTCACCTACTCACTCATTCAAACATTATATTGAACATCTAGTAAATGCTAGGCACTGAGAAAATGAAAACAATTTAAAATCATGTTCTTTGTATTTAAAGAGACAAGCAAAGTGATAATTACAATAAAGCACAGTGAAAACTATAGTAAAAGATGTATGTATACAATGAAAACCTAATCAAAACATAAAGGACCAAAAAAAGGCTATTTAAAAGACGACACGGCTGAGCTGAACCCTGAACAAGTAGAGACTCACCCCAATACTCATCTGGAATCTCAAGGGACTCTGAACACCAAAACAATCTTTAAAAAGAACACAGCTGGAAGATTCATACTTCCTGATTTCAAAACTTACTACAAAGTTATAGTAATCAAAACTGTGTGGTACTACCATTAAGACCAAAAAACAAAACAAAACAAAACAAAAAGACAATAGACTAGAATACAGAGCCAAAAATAAGCCCTCATGTATATGGTCAAATAATTTTTGACAAGGTTTCCAAGACTAAGAATAGGGGAAAGGACAGTCTTTTCAACAATTGGTGGTGGGAAAACCGGAAATCCACATGTAAAGAAATGAATTTGGACCCCTGCCTCAAATCATATACAAAAATTAACTCAAGGGGTGCATGGGTGGCTAAGTTGGTTAAATGTCCAACTCTTGGTCTTGGCTCAGGTCATGATCTCACAGCTCCTGAGTTCAAGCCCCTTTTGGCTCTGCACTGACAGCTCAGAGCCTTCTTGGGATTCTGTCCCTCCCTCTCTCTGGTCCTCCCTGCTCTTACACTCTCTCAAAAAAAAAAAAAAAATTCTTTCTCCCTCTGTCCCTCTCCCCCACTTGCACACTCTATTTAAAAAAAAAAAAAAGACAAAATGACAACCCAATTAAAAATAGGCAAAAAATTCGAGTAGACATTTCCCCAAAGAAAACATACCAGTGGCCAACAAACCCATGAACAGATGCTAAACATCATTAGTCATCAGGGAAATGCAAACCAAAACCCGAGTGAAATACCTTCACATTTGCCAGAATGACTATAATCAAAAAAGACAAATAATAACAAGTGTTGGAAATGATATAGAGAAATTGGAACCTTCATACATTACTGGTTGGTAAAATGGAGGAGCCACTTTGAAAAACAGTCTGGCAGTTCTTCAAAGAGTTAAACATAGAGGGACGCCTGGGTGGCTCAGTTGGTTAAGCATCTGACTCTTGGTTTTGGCTCAGGTCATGGTCTCATGGTTCAAGAGTTTGAGCCTCACACTGGGCTCTTCGCTAACAACATAAAGCCTGCTTGAGATTCTCTCTCTTTCTCTCTCTGCCCCTTCCCCACCCGTGCTTTCTCTCTCTCTCTCTCTCTCTCTCTCTCTCTCTCTCTCTCTCAAAATGAATAAACTTAAAAAAAAAAAGATTATAGTAAAAGAAAAAGTTATATATAGAGGTTACAACAATTCACTCCCAGGTATATATAAAAAAGGTATTTAAACAAATACTTCTACATAGCTGTTCATAGTGATATTATTCACAATATCCAAAAATCAGAAACAATCCAAATGTCCATCAACTGATGAATGATAAACAAAATGGGGTATATCCATACAACCAAATATTATTCAGCCATGAAAAGGAATCAAGTACTGATACACACTACAACATGGATGAACCATGAAAACATGCTAAGTGAAAGAAGCTAGACACAAAAGACCACATACTGTATGATTCTGTTTACATGGTGTCCGGAAAAGACAAATCCATAGACATAAAATGAAGATTAGGGTTCTCCAGGGGTTGGAGGTATGGGGAAGTGGGCAGTGACTGCTACTTGGTATGGGGTCTCTTTTTGGGATAATGAAAATTTTCTACAATTAGATTATGGTGGTGGTTGCACAATCTTGTGAACAGACTAAGAAACACCAAATTGCATACTTTAAAAGGGTGAATTTTATGGTATGTCAATTATCTCTCAATAAAAGAAAACACAGACTCATAAAAACAAAGAATTGAAGACAGAAGCAGATAAGAAATATTAAGAAAATTGTAGAAGATGAAAATCAGGCAAATGATAACTATAGTAGTAGACTAAAAGAAGCTAAAAATTAAATGGCTGCATTAAGGAAAAGTGACAAGAAGCAAGTCTACCCTCTTACATATACCAAAAGGAATTAATAATCGAAAGGTTTAGGAACTACAGGTACAAGTACCTGTGAAGGCATGCATGTCAATACAGGGGTTAGAGTTAGGGACTGAATGTTTGTATCCCCCAAATTCATTTGTTGAAATGTGGCTGTAGGTGGAATAAGAAATTATAGTAAAAAGAGGTCAGAAAGGTGGGACTCTGATCCAATAGGAACTGTGTCCTTTGAAGAAAAGCTACTAGAAAGCTCCCCTCTACACATATGTATCTGACAAAGCTATGTGAGTACATAGCAAGAAGTACATAGCAAAAAGAGTCATCACTAGAAACCAAATCCTGCTGGACCTTGATCTTGTACTTTGTAGCCTCCAGAACTGTGAGAAAATAAATTTCTGGTGGTCAAATCACGTAGCCTGTGATCTTCTGTCTTGGCAGCCCAAGCTAACTGATATAATTGGGTCAAAATTGTACATAAGAAGCAGTTATATTTCTAGAACCTATCCCCAACCTTGTGTAGGGACGTTACTACCTTTCCTCCACCCACATATAATGTTAAAGGTTTATTCTCCATTAGAAGGCTGAATCATTAGCACTTTGCACATAGGAACACCAACAATAGTTGAAGGTAGAGGTGCCCTACTAAAAACAAGATGATTGCATTAAAGTCTACATATTGATCTGTCAAACCCTCCCCCACTTAGCACCTGAACTGAAATCCAAAAAGCTCAAAAATCCCAAGGAAAGCTTCTTACATGAAAAACACATTAAAAAATAACAAACTAAAACAAAACAAAACAAAACAAAACAAAACAAACAAAAAAAAAAAACAACTCAGGAGAAAAGAAAAAAATGCAGGAGACATAGATACAAACAAAAGAAAAGAAAAAAATACCAAAATTAATAGAAAGGCAAGATAAGATCTTGTATTCCTAAATTCAGAAAACAAAAAAATAAGTAAAGAAATTTAAAATATAACAGTAGATATTTTAAAAATTCAGCAGGATTGGAAAGGTCAAAAATATTCACAGTAAGAACAACAACCAAAAAATATGGAAGAGAGAAAGATAAGAAAATTAGAGCATGAAGCCATAAGGTCCAATGCCTGAATAACAACAGTTCCAGAGACAGACATGAGAAAATATCAAACACATAATTCAGTAAAACTTCTCGGAACTGAAAGATATCAATTTCTATGTTGAAAGGATCTCAAGACAATAAATGAAAAAAGATCTACACCAATAGACATCTTTATGAAATATCACAAATCAAAATGGCATTAAATTTCTCAACAGCAATATAAAAAGCTAAAAAGGGAGACATGCCTTAAAAACTCTAAGGGAAAATTATCTCCAACATAGAATTTTATACCTACACAAACTATCCATCAAATGTAAGGGTAGTATAAAGACATTTTCACGGACACAAGATCCTCCAAATCTTATTTTGCATGCACCTTTTCTCAGAAAGCTACTGGAGGATGCCACATAACAAAAGGAAGGAGTATATAAGGAAAAAGGTAAACACAGGCTTCAAGAAATATGGAATATAACTTGATAGAGATAAGTAATATACATGATAAGGATAGAAGATTTAGAGAGCAACCAGACAAGACTGAAGTAGGAGGACCACTTAGGTGAAGGAGTGCTCCAGGAGAGTTCTCATAAAGAAAATAAATTGAAACTTGGAGAACACCTGATGTGTCTGCATAAACTGAGAGAAGACTGACCTTTTGGATGGAGTTTAGGGATAAATTAGAGACAAATTTATACAAAACCGACCAAATAAAAGACAAGGCAATTATTAACTACAGGAAAAAGGGGAAAAAAAACTATGTAAAAAGGGTAAATGTAATCATAGTGTACTACATAACTAATATATACATACCATTTCCATAGTCATAATAAACACTGAATACTGACTTAACCAAAAATCATAATTTTATTAGAAGGATAGGAGAAATGGAAGTTTTGGGGGTATAAAAGCACTGAATCCACCACAGGAAGTCATTAGATCACATCTAAATCTTTTTTTTTTTAATGTTTATTTATTTTGACATAGAGAGAGAGAGAGAGAGAGAGAGAGAGAGAGACAGAGCATGAGTGGGGGAGGGGCAGAGAGAGAGGGAGACACAGAATCTGAAGCAGGCTCCAGGCTCCGAGCTGCCAGCACAGAGCCCGACACGGGGCTCGAACTCACAGACCGCGAGATCATGACCTGAGCCAAAGTCGGACGCTCCACCAACTGAGCCACTCAGGCGCCCCTCATCTAGAGCTCTTCTTAAAAGAAGCGGCTTAAACATGCTATTTAAAAATATGCAGCAGGGCACCTGGGTGGCTCAGTCGGTGGAGCGTCCGACTTCGGCTCAGGTCATGATCTCACAGCTCATGAGTTTGAGCCCCGTGTTGGGCTCTGTGCTGACAGTTCGGAGCCTAGATCCTGTTTCAGATTCTGTGTCTCCCTCTCTCTCTGCCCCTCCCCCACTCGCGCTCTGTCTCAAAAATAAACATTAAAAAAAATTTTTTTTAAATATGCAGCAAAAAAGGAAAAGAAACAGTGAAAAAAATTTAAAATAGTCTCTTATGAGGAGTGGGACTTAGAGGGGAGAAGTTTGTGAGGTATGGTACTGCTGTGTTTTGTTAAAATTCTTTAGATCTGGGGTGCCTGGGTGGCTCAGTCAGTTAAGCGTCCAACTTTGGCTCAGGTCATGATCTCACAGGCCATGGGTTCAAGCCCTGCATCGGGCTCTGTGCTGACAGCTTAGAGCCTGGAGCCTGCTTCAGATTCTGTGTCTCCCTCTCTCTCTCTGCCCCATTCCCCACTCGCATTCTGTCTTCCTCTCTCTCAAAAATAAACATTAAAAAACAAAAACAGGGGCGCCTGGGTGGCGCAGTCGGTTGAGCGTCCGACTTCAGCCAGGTCACGATCTCGCGGTCCGTGGGTTCGAGCCCCGCGTCAGGCTCTGGGCTGATGGCTCGGAGCCTGGAGCCTGTTTCCGATTCTGTGTCTCCCTCTCTCTCTGCCCCTCCCCCGTTCATGCTCTGTCTCTCTCTGTCCCAAAAAAATAAATAAAAAAGTTGGAAAAAAAAAAATATTTAAAAAACAAAAACAAAAAAACTCGTTCAATCTACTTTGCCAGTAAAATTCTGTAGCTGATAAAAATAAACATTAAATTTTTATTTAAAAATTTTTTTTTAACATTTATTCATTTTTGAAAGGCAGAGAGAGCGTGAATGGGGGAGGGGCACAGAGAGAGGGAGACGCAGAAACAGAAGCAGGCTCCAGGCTCTGACCTGTCAGCACAGAGCCCGACCCGGGGCTCGAACTCAGGGACCGCGAGATCATGACCTGTGCCAAAATCAGCCGCTTAACGGACTGGGCCACCCAGGTGCCCCAAACATTAAAATTTTTAAAATGTACTCTTTGGATCTTCCCTCTCCTTGCCCATTATTTGTAACATATTGTTTTCCTAACAGTTTTTTTTAGTTTTTCATTTGTTTCATCTAGTTATGACTTTGTAATATTTTTATATTTTTTCTTTCACCAATTTACACAGCCAACTTTATTTGTTAATGTTCTCTGTTACTGTTTTCCCAATTGTTTTATTTATGTGTCTTCACTTCAAATGTCTGAGTGCTGCCAGATTTCTTATATTTGTGCCTTTCTTCTTTCCCACAGCAACAAATACAAACTTCCTTTGCTCTCCTAAGCCTTTTACTTCTGTTTCTCTAACTTTGAGAACAAAACCCTGAAAATCCTACTTCAAAGACAAAGAAGAGGTGGTCAGGTAAAGAATATCAACTTTCAGCTCTATTTCTAAGCTTAATTCTGTCCTTCACCTTCCTTATGTTCCATCTCTGTTGGTCAAATACAATTATTCCTTGTAGAGTCAGAGTTTTTTCCTTTTTCTTTTTACTGAGCTATAAGTGACATGTAACTTATTAGTTTCAAGGGTACAGCATAATGATTTGGTATTTGTATATATTATGAAATGATCACCACAATAAGTCTAGTTAATAATATATCACCACACACAATTACAAATTTTTTTTTCTGATGACAACTTTTAAGCTCTCTCAGCAACTTTTAAATATACAATACAGTATCATTAACTATAGTCACCATGCTGTCCATTACATCCCCAGGACTTACTGTATAACTGGAAGTTTGTACCTTTTTCAACAACTGCCAATCTGTTCTCTGTACCTATGAGTCTAATTTATTTTTAGATTCCACATATTAATGAGATCATATGTCTGCTTTATTTAACTTAGCATAATGCCCTCAAGGTCCATCCATGTTGCAAATGACAGGATTTCCTTCTCTTTTTATTGCTGAATAATCCTTGGAGAGTCCTTTTAAGACCATCTTAGGATCCGACTTCTCAGTTGGGAATTGATGTTACTTGAGAAAAATGTTACCTATAAATTGCTTTCAGGTATAATAAAATGTTTGTCCATACTAATTATAATAATGACATTGTGGGGCGCCTGGGTGGCTCGGTCGGTTAAGCGTCCGACTTCGGCTCAGGTCATGATCTCACGGTCCGTGAGTTCGAGCCCCGCGTCGGGCTCTGTGCTGACAGCTCAGAGCCTGGAGCCTGTTTCAGATTCTGTGTCTCCCTCTCTCTCTGCCCCTCCCCTGTTCAAGCTCTGTGTATCTCTGTCTCAAAAATAAATAAACGTTAAAAAAAATAATAATAATGACATTGTATTATGTTTTATAAATATATAAAAAACATTTGTCCATATTTGAAGATCAATAAAATTTGTTGGACTCAAATATTTTTTATATTTATATTTCATTTATTTATTTATTTGAGAGAGAAAGAGAGTGTGTGTATGTGTTGTACAAGAAGAGAGGGGGAGAGGGAGAGAGAGAATCCCAAGCAGCCTCTGTGATGTCAGCACACAGTCCAACACGGGGTTGAACTGTGAGACCATGACCCGAGCCGAAACCAGGAGCCAGACACTTAACCAACTGAGCCACTCAGGTGCCCCTAGGACTCAAATATTTTCAAAGATCTTAAAACAGTTTAGAGATTAGGCAGAATGCCCATAATGCCTAATGGATAAATGTGGCCCTGGTTCCCACCTTCAAAATAACCTTTACCTCTAACGTAAGAGAAGGGAAACAAAAATAATATAAAAACAGGGAGGGGGACAAAACATAAGAGACTCATAAATATGGAGAACAAACAGAGGGTTACTGGAGGGGTTGTGGGAGGGGGGATGGGCTAAATGGGTAAGGGGCACTAAGGAATCTACTCCTGAAATCATTGTTGCACTAAATGCTAACTAACTTGGATGTAAATTAAAAAAAATAAAATAAAATAAAAAATAACCTTCACCTCTGCCCTTGATCCCAAAGTTCCTTCTCACCTCTTCTGAAAACATATTCAGTGAATCATCCTTTCCTTCTCCTAGATCTTCCCTCTGTCCTTCTAAAATGGCTCCTTTTCCTTCAGCCTATACACATATTCCAGTCTCTCTCATCTAAAAAGCTAAAAACAACAAAATCTCTCTACTCTTGCTTTTCCTTTTCCTTCTCCTCTCCTTTTCCTTCCCCAAACAACCAAACTTCTGGGGAAAAAATTTTGAACCTACCTATTGTCTCAACTCATTCGCTCTTCCCCTTTACTCTTCCATCCAGGAAAATCTGGCATCCTGCCACACTGCTCCAATGAAACTTCTCGCCTCATGCCACTAACAACCTCCTTGGCAGCTCTTATCTTGTTTGACCTCTATGAGGCAACTGATATTACTGAACACTCCCTCCATCTTGAAACTCACTCCACCTCCAGTTTCTGTGGCATCACCTTTTCCTCGTTCTCCTAAATCTTCAACTAATCATTCTGAGTCTAGGAAGATTAATATCTTTATATATTGTAAAACAGGCTCTCTGAAGACAAGATTTACACTCCTACAATGGGTCTCTAACTCCCAATTAAAAAAAAAAAAAAAAACGTGGCAGCAAAGTAACCACCAACACCGAGCAACCAACACAATTATAAAGAACTAAAACCCTAACGTTACATATGCTCACGAAAGTGTAGAAAGGGACTATTCTGATTAGTTGGAAATGTCTACGAAGGACAGAGAACTGATACAAGAGAAATGACAAGAGACAGAGTTAAGAAAGGAAAAGAATGGAGAACAAGGATAAGGGATGAACTATCTCTGTACTTTGAAAGGCAGAGGTAGGGGACAAAAGTTAAACACCCACCAGTGCATCCATGCTTCAGCTATGAATCAGGGCAATTAGCTACCAACAATATACCTCACTTTCAGTGGAGGAGACATCTCCACTGTAAACACTAGGTATGCCAGATTACAGTTTGCTTCCCCCAAAATCTGTGCTCCCATTCTTGCACATGATTGTCTGGCTGAATTTCAATTCCCAGGCTCCTTTGCAACTAGAAAGTCATTTCTCACCTATGAAATGTGAGCACAAGGTGTGTTTGTAACTTCTCTCTGACTTGCTTAAAAGGTGTTTACCCTGGAGTCCTTCCTTCTCCTTCTGCTTTCTATTGGCTGGAAGTGGCTACAACGGAGGAGTCCAAGGAAACCTTGTGTCTCAAATCTTACGAAAGTACTACAACGGAAGAAGAGATGTCAGTGATAACTTTGTCATTAAAAAAGATAAATTATTTTCTGGTGTCCCTTTTCTAAACATAAAAATCAAAGCTGTGTGTGTGTGTGTGTGTGTGTGTGTGTGTGTGTGTGTGTGTGTGTGTTACTTGGCTGAGTTAAAGAACTTTCCACTTGAGGAGCCTAATGTCAGGTCCTTCAAAAATAATTATTTTCCCTTAACTACTAGGAAATATGATAAGAAAAAGCTCACAATGTGAGACAAGTCAACTACTTCTTTTCCTTGTGAGTTTCTCCTTTAGAAATATGAAATCAAAAACAAATATTTACTGGAAGAGCAAAGGTCAAAACAGTCCCTATGTCCAGACATGGCAACAAAGATTAGCAAGACTTCACAGGCTATTCATAGGCATAACCTTGATGAGAAAAAAGGCAGGACCATTCTCCCTGAAGACCTAACCTATTTTCTTCTACTTACATATTTATAGTTCTGTACGTGCCAACCCTTGAAGACGAGGCAAAAGACTGACTGCGTATGTAAGGCTTTGTAAGTTAACCATGAGTCTAAATATCAGGCTTGGTGGTTGACAGACTATCAAAAAAGACAATTTTGGGTCTTATTAAATAGCTTAAGATATTTGATATAGATTAATTCATCCTCTCAGCTCCCTGTGAGGTGGGATTTATCAACTCCATTTTGGGGGTAAATTTGATCAAGGAGAATAATAGCCTTTTCCATATACAAAATGCCTTCCTTATAAAGAGCTCCACATATTTATTTTCTCAGTATTCTAACATTCCTGCAAGGTAGGTGGTAATATTACCTTCTCCTTTCTTATAGGTAAAATGCTATGGCTCAAGGAGCTTGATGACTTACACGGTAGCCTATATTTTACCCACTAACTAGAACATACTGCTTGGGATTGACACCAGACCACGGACTCAAGTTTGAACTGCACATAATTCAAAAGTGTCAAGCTTCTAGTTTTCTCTATAGCCATCTTTCAACACATCACATTCCAAAAAGGATTGGGGTCATGCTTGTTGTTTAAGCTCATGTGTGCACTGTTTATAAAGCTTATTATCGTTTCTCTAAATTGAACTATTTAAGTTTTGTCTAAATGCCCAAAAGCTAAATTATTTTTTGTTTACTGTCTGTGCACTAGCATTGTAAATGATGTCATCAGGAATGTACAGAACTCTTAGACAAAGCTGCAGGGCCGATAAAAGCAACTCACTTTGGGAAAAATGCATTTCTTCTTCTTCCTTTTTTTTTTCTTTTCTTCTTCTTCTTTTTTTTTTTTTTGAAGTAGGCATCACACAAAAAGATGACTCATTAAGCCCAAAAGGGTTGACTCCACCATGTGAGGGCTTCTTATGCAGCCCTCTACAAAGAGACCTGAGTGGCAGCATGAGGCCTCCTCTTCTGTGCATTTCCCTCCAGGCAGAATGTGCATTTGTGTGGCTACATACACAATTATAATCTCCCCTGAAAGGCAATTCCTTCCATATGACAGGCTGAACAGTGGCCTGAGTGCTAGCCTCATGTTGCCTGTGCAGTTAACATGCTGACATTCCAGACACATTTAATCTCTCCTTTCTGAGAAACTAAGATGGAACAGAAGAAGTGAAGCTGGAAAAAAGTCCGCACAGAGAGAAAGGAGGCCAGCCCGAGCGCCCAAATTCACTTTCTCATGGGCTGAGCTTCTTTGTGTGCTGTCTACTTCCGTGTCAACTTGCAGGACTTTGGGGCATGAGAACCATGGAGCCGAGTGGTTCTGGCAGCCTCTCCATTTGACAAGCAAAGCCAAAGACATGTGGCCTTTGGTACATTTCACATTCAAAAGTGTGATTGTTTCAAACATGCCTATTTTTAAATATGTAATTTTCCTATTTAGCACACGTTGAATATAAGTTGGCCACAGGAGGAGTACTGCCACACAATTAAGGGGGAAAAAAAGGCAATGGCTCTGATGCAGCCCTATCCCTGCCAGATACCTCTGTTTACTGGGGGCAAGTGGGGGCTATCCCAGGTGAGAGAAGTCTGAGTTTAACAAACACCTGATATGAAGGCCTGGGCACAAACAGATTTCTGTCTGAGATTACAGAAACTGAAGCTTGTGTTTTATCACAATTACCTGTAATCTCAGGGCCAGATAATAGTATTAACAAGACCTTGAGCTACACAATAGGACAGCTGGAAAAAGGCTCTTACTCTCCAAAGAACAGTGCTTTTAAAAAGCTAATTCAATGAAGAAAAAGAAAGGGCTCTGAAAGTGCCTTCTCAAACAATATTTACTTTTACTGGGTTCCTACTAATCAAACAAAACTTAGTCAAAAGCTTTTATGAAAAATACATTTGATGATTTCAGCAGTAATTGCTTTGTTCAAAGAAAGGTGCTTAAGAGAAAACATAGCTAATGGGATCAGTAATTTGGTAAGTTCAGATGTGTTTGGGAAAATCCCTCCTCTCTTTGATAAATCATTAAAATGCTGCTCAGATAAATGTGTTTTGACTTGAAATTCCAATCATAGAATGAGCTATTTCCTACAGCCCCTAGGGAAGCAGTACAGGGGCAATCCCAACACAGAGAACCCAGAGATTAGTTTGTGAGGGTAATTCCAGTCTTAATCAAAGCATTTTATTCTGCCCAACTACAGGATGGGATCTCATGGAGATGCCCCAAGAGTGTATAAAATGTCCTTCCTTCTTAAAATACCATTTTTAAAAAATGGGTTAAATCTTACTATTATGTAACCAAACAGTAGAAACTATGGCATAAACCATGAAACTATCCTTAGGGATAATTAGAGTATAAAACCAGAAGGATCCGGGGCATAAAACCAGAAGGATCCGGGGCATAAAACCAGAAGGATCTGGGGTATAAAACCAGAAGGATCCAGGGCACATTTTAACCAGTCATCCTTTTTTGCTCATCCTTGGAAGGAGGGGAAAAAAGCCTAGTGTCTCTCCATAGTAGAAATTTAATAACTATTTGTTGAACTGGATTTTTCTCTCTCTTTTTAAGAAAAAAATTATTCTGCTACTTAAAGCAGACCATCCATTTAACAATTGAGCACTTAATTTGAGCCAAGCACTGTGCTAGATTTTCGAGATACTGAGAGAATAAGCCTGCCTTTATCACTTACATTCTAGTAGAACCAGACAATAACCAAGTATACAAATAGATAAGATAACGGTGATAAGTGTAAGAAGGATATAAACAAGATGATGGACTTAATCATTTATCTCTTCTCATCTTTTATTACTTTTTTAAATTTTTCTTTATTTATTTATCTTGAGAGAGAGAGAGAGAGCATGAGAGAGAGAGAGCATGCATGAGTGGGGACGGGCAGAAAGAGAGGGAGAGAGAGAATCCCAAGCAGGCTCTGAGCTGCCAGTGCAGAACCTGACTCAGGGCTCTATCCCATGAACCATGAGATCACGACCTCAGCTGAAACCAAGAGTTGGTTGCTCAACCAACTGAGCCACCTAGGTACCCCTACTATTATTACTTTTTAAAACTTCACCAACTGTGCCTCCTAAAATTACTCCTTTAGCAAACATGATATTTGTGTAAACAAAAGTGATGTCTAACTTTTGGACAGCAGTTGGAGGAAAGATTTTAATATTACTTAAATATATAAATGATAAGGTCAAAAGTTTACAGAATTGTTTGAAGACCCCGGAATAACAATGAAATCATCTGCAATTTAGTTACCTTGGAGAAACCGGAGTGGGGGGGAGGGTCAGGAACAACATGCCTTAGAAGTCATTTGCTCTTTTTTTTCCCCAATAAAAACATATTTATCACATTTATCAAATGGCTTACAGAATCCTTGGAAAGGCAGAAGAAACAGAGTCTAGGCTGAACATCCAGGAATAACTCCCAGAGGCACATCCCAGACCTGGGCCACTTAGGGAGCCGCTGCCCTGCCATGACTGAGAAGCTGCCAACCGAACCGGGAAAGCAGCAAGACAGCAGCACACATGCAGCCCACCCCCTCTACAACAGCACTCATGCCACTGTCACCTTATGTTACTGTCATCTGTGAGTATGTCCCATCTCCTATGTATGGCATTAAGTTTCCCAGGAAGGACGCTTTATATTCATGTTTTGCTATATATATAGACAGGGTATTCAGGAAAGAAGGAAAGAAGGAACAATTAGGAAGAAAGGAAAATGAGAAGAGGGGAAAGAAGAAGTGATTTTGTGAACATGTTCGTTACTATTTTAAAGTGATCAGTTCTGGGGCATCTGGGTGACTCAGTCGGTTAAGCGTCAGACTCTTGACTGTGGCTCAGGTCTGATATCAGGGTTGGTAGATCAAGTTCCGTGTCTCGTGCTGAGTGTGGACCCTGCTTAAGATTCTCTCTCTCCCTCTGCCTTTCTCCCCTGCTTGCATGTGCACTCTCTCTCTCTAAAAAAAAAAAAAAAAAAAAAACTTTTTAAAAACCTTCCAGTTTTTAAAGCAACTAGTTTTATCTAGTTTCTAAAGATTCAGGAAGTCAGTGTAACATCTATAATATTTTATTTCATTTCCTTTCTGTAACAATCCAAGCACTTTAAAGCCTTAAGCGCATTTCTGCTAGTTTATTACAAATAGCAATGTTTCCTAGCATATGGTTGGGTTTGGAAGATTCATTAGTGATATTCAGATAAAAATAAGTTTTCTTATCAGGATTCATCCAAAAGCAAAAAAATTAATTAATTAAAAGTGTCTGGCAGTAAGACAAGTATATCATGTGCTACGATATCAGCAAATACAAAAAACAGTAATAAGATTAGTAACACGTAAGAGTCTTCTACATAGAAAGAATTGTATGTCAGAACCTCTGCCAAGGCTTGAAGAAATTGTATTAACCTTGAGGCTGGAAGGGACTATATTAGTGACTGTTGGATGTTGTCTTAGTCCAGGTACTCTGAGAAGCAACACCAAGACAGGATCAGACATGCAAGAGATAATACTGGGGGGAAAACCCACAAGGCAAATGGGGAGGGAGCCACAGGAGGCTGGGATTGCTGACCGATGACAATGATCCTTTAGAGTGAGAGAGAGAGAGAGGAGAGGGAGAGAAAGAGAATTTAGACTACAGTGCAATGGGAGTCTTCCAGGCAAAGTCACCATCAAAAGAATCAGTCACATATCTCATAGCAGTGGGTCTGTCCAACCCAGCCACTGGCTGGAAGCAGTTTGTGGGAAGTGTGACCTCAGTGTGAACAAGGTGTTGGATTCAGAGCTGGGGTTGAAAGTTAATTATCCTCCCTTCCCCACAGCAGGATATCTGAGAGTCACATTTTAATGGCTGCCACAGATGCATTATATGCTTTTATAAAAAGTATAGTTATAATAATTGTTAATATTTATTGAGCACCTTCGCGGGTGCTCTAAAAGAAAAGGTATCTTACTCATCTTTGTATACTCTCTTTTCACAATGTAGACACAATGCAGCAGCCAAGCAGTGCTCTAAAAGTTCACATGTATGGATGCGGTAAGTACTGTTATTATCTACAGCTTGCAGATAAGGAAACTAAGGCGCAGAGAGGTTAAGTAACTTCTTCAAAATCACACAGCTACCCAAAGTACACAAATTACCCTCAATAAAACTCTCCCGAATAGATTACTTTTAGAGGTGACATTCTTCATTGCTGGCCTCTGCGAGACGAGTCTTGTGGCAAGAGAGAACTGGAATTTTACTATTCCCAGACCCATCCTGATTCCTAGGATGCCCCCTCCTGGCAGAAATGTTAAATTAAGCACTTGAAATCACCTGAACTTACTCCAGGATCCATGCATAGGTCTATATGCAATAGTTGGAGCCACAATTTTGGAGTCACTCAAGATATTTATAGCACAGAGTTTAACAATATGGACTCAGATTACTGGGTTAGAATTCTGCCTCCTTGACTTACTAACTAGTTTTTCAATATTTTTATGCTGCAGTTTCCTCATCTGTCAAATGGAGATAACAATTAAAATTATCTTCATGTGCGTTAATATATGTAAAGCACTTAAAATGTTACTGGTGCATAATAAATGCTTAATTCCTTTTTTTTTTTTAGTAATAAAAATTAAGTGCTTAATTAAGCACTTAATTAAGTGCTTAATTAAGTCTTAATAGTTGCTGCTAGCTGCTCACATTTAGGGTACCCTAAAATAAGATTATTCACATTTGATTTAACATATGTTTGCATTTGGTGTCTACATTGTGAAAGGCAAGTATACAATAATGAGTAAAATACAATTCCTGTTCTCAGGAAACTTATTTGCAACTAATAAACTTTTTTTTTAATGTTTATTTATTTTTGACAGAGAGAGAGAGAGAGAGAGAGAGAGAGAGAGAGAGAGAGACAGAGCATGAGCGGGGGAGGGGCAGAGAGAGAGGGAGGCACAGAATCTGAAGCAGGCTCCAGGCTCTGAGCTGTCAGCACAGAGCCCGACACGGGGCTCGAACTCGCAGACTGTAAGATCATGACCTGAGCCGAAGTCGGACGCTCAACTGACTGAGCCACCCAGGCGCTCCACTAATGAACTATTTAAGAGCTCCATTCTTAACAGAGAAGCAAGGATCACTGCCCTTTGCAGGCAAGTAAATGTTTTGGTTTGTTTATTTGTATCTTGTTGGTGGAGAAGGGAAAAAAAAGGCTAAGGAATCGACAAACGTGGGTTTGAGCCCTGGCTTTGCTATGCATCATCACCTATATGACTTTGTACAAATGAATGAGCCTTTCTAAGCTTCAGTTTCCTCATTTGTAAAATGAGATGATATTAATAACTACCAAATAGGGGCACCCGGGTGGCTCAGTTGGTTAAACGTCAGACTGTGGGTCAGATCATGATGTCTTGGTTTGTGAGTTCGAGCTCCACATCAGGCTCTCTGCTGTCAACACAGAGCCTGCTTCAGAGCCTCTGTCCCTCTCTCTCTCTCTCTCTGCCCGCCCCCCTGCTGCGCTCTCTCTCAAAAATAAACAAACATTTTTTAAAAATGTAAAAAAAAAAAAAACACACAACAACTACCAAATGGGACGAACAATACCCACTCTGTGTCATGGTTGTGAAGAATAAGTGAGATAAGGCACGGTGCTAAGTACGTACAAAGTGCTTAAAAACCGTAACTTAAAAAAACTATCCAACTTACTGTGATTCCTCTAAAAGTAGAGCCTCCAAAGGAAAGAGATCATCTCTGATTTCCTAGAATTATCTATTATGCCAACCTAATACCAAACTTAGTGAGAGTAAGCAGTTTCCATGGAAACTGAAGAGGCAACTTGGAGCATGAGTGAAAGCAGGCACCTCACCAAATTAGGTGAAGTAAAAAAGAAACTTCACACCCTCATGCTTATACTCAGGTCAGCACGTAGGTGGTGTGTTTTGCAAACCTGGGACCAGAACAGGCTGCCCTTCGGCTCTAGAGAGTTCTCCACACCCAACCAGATACACAGACACACCTCAGCCTCTGGCAGAAGCTTCCAATAAGTAGATTTCATAAGGCTGGAAATCTTTCAAGCGTTCTATCCTTATTTCATCTCCTTACCAGACTCTCTTCTATTCAGCCCTCGGCATTAACACAACTTCTGTCATTACATTCTGATGACTGCAGGCATGAACATCATTGAGTTGCTTCTGTAATGATGATCTTAAGATCCTAAGCCATTCCAGGCCATGATTACAGGTTCCTAATCCACAAAGTCAGCAGGGAATGGATCAGTTTACCCAACTGATGAAAGACTGTTTTCTTCACTAATAGTCAAAAAGGCAAATATAAGGCCTGGTTAGCAGACAGAAAGGGAAATTTGCAGATATTCACTGAATAGACATCACTGTAATTTCTATCGTAACACTAAAAAGAGATCTCCCGACACACGTACCAAGGGGTGCTCAGCTTTGGCTTTCCTGTTTCACTGAATGCCTAGAGTTTTCCTGTCCTTGCAATTTTCTTTTCTCTATATGTATTTTCTTCTCTAGGCCTATACATGTAAGTGACTTTATAACTTATAAGAGAAAAAAAAAAAAGGAAAGAAACCAAAAAGATAAAACTCTCTACAGGTATTTAAATTTTTTAAACCAGGAAATATTTTATTAATCTATGAAGAATGTTTTCAGGGCGCCTCGGTAGTTCAGTCAGTTACGTGTCTGACTCTTGATTTCAGCTTAGGTCATCACCAACCATAAGATCTCATGAGACGGAGCCCTACTTCAGGCTCTGTTCGCTGGGAGCACACAGCCTACTTGGGATTTTCTCTCTCCTTCTCTCTCTCTTCCCCTCCCCCGCTCACACGCTTGCATGATGGTGCTCCTTCTCTCCGTCTCAAAATAAACATTCAAAAAAGAGAGAGTGGTTTTCAATGGTCATTAAACTGACGGTGAATACTTCAAAACAGCCTATACGTAAAATAGAGCAAACTATAATGGATAGAGGTTGTTCTCAACTAAAAACAAACGCATTTCAGTTGTAGGGTTTGATGAATCATGAGGAGGCCAGTGAGGAGTATGACTTTGTTTAGGGCAGTATGAATGTCCAGATGCTGAATGGCACAGGGAGTTAAGACACTTGAATACGAACAGAGCCTGAAGAAGCACTTGCTCAGGGTTCAAACATTAGGTGGACAGGTGGAGAGTGAAGCTTTTTTTAATCAACTTGGGACTTTGATTCTGTTTGTAGATTCATTATCAGCACTGCCACTTGCCACTGAATTAGTCTTCCTGAAAAAGTCACTATGGAGGGATCACCAACTTCTATTCACTAAAGCACTATATATAAAATATGCTAAGCCTTTGAGGTATATCATTTAAACAGCAAACATCCAAAGGACTGAACAATGGACCAGGCTTTTCAAATATTATATAGATTCATTGAATACTGGATAAATAAGATAAAATACATAAAATCCTTTGCAAAAGTCTAGGCATTGCTAGACACTGATATTATTATTCATTGGATACAAAATTACCTGTGATAAAACTATGCCCTTTTGACTAATTAATGGATGTGGTCAAGTAACCTTTTTCTCTCTCTCTCCATATATACATACATATACATATGTATATTCACATATCTATACACTTCCCTCTATATATACCATATACCTTTCAAGAAACAAAGTTAAACTTGACAGAAAGATGCTCAACTGCATAAAATAAATGCACACTAAATCACCCTGGGACTATTTGCCACTTAACAGGTTGAAAACGTTCAAAAATTTTATACATTTTGTTGGAAAGACCATGGGAAAACAGGCATTCTTATATTGCTGACAGCCTCTATAAAGGGCAATTTAGTACTATCTATCAATATGTAAAATGCATATACCCCCCCCAAATAAATAAAAAATAAGATAAAATGTATATGCCTCTGATCCACCAATTCTACTTTGTGGAATTTATCTTTGCGGATATACTAGTAAAGGAACAAAATTGCAGGTTATTCAGTGGAGTATTTTTAGTGATAGCAAAAGGCTAAAAATAACTTGTCTACCAACAGAGAATTGGTTAAATTATTTAAATACTATGTAGCTAAAAAAATTTAATTTAAAAAAATTTTTAACGTTTATTCATTTTTGAAAGACAGAGACAGAGCATGAGTGGGGGAGGGACAGACAGAATCCAAAGCAGACCCTAGGCTCTGAGCTGTCAGCACAGAGCCTGACGTGGGGCTCGAACTCACAGACCGAGATCATGACCTGAGTGAAGTCGGACGCTTAACTGACTGAGCCACTCAGGCACCCTCAAAAAAAATATTTTTTAAGAAGGAAGCTTTTGGGGCACCTGGGTGGCTCAGTCAGTTAAGCGCCAGACTTCAGCTCAGGTCATGATCTCACAGTTCATGAGTTCAAGCCCCACATCAGGCTCTGTGCTGACAGCTTAGAACTTGGAGCCTGCTTTGGATTCTGTGTCCCCCTCTCTCTCTGCCCCTCCCCTTCTTGTGCTCTGTCTCTCTGTCTCTCAAAAATAAATAAACACTAAAAAAAACTTAAAAAAAGAAGGAAGCTAAGACCGACATCTTACTCTAAGATCTATTAAATGAAAAAAAGTAGGCACTATATTCTCCCTTAGGTACATAATAAACTAATCTAGAAGGATACGTAGGAAGCCCGCAATAGTGGTTACTGCTATGGTGCTAAGGGTGGAGGAAAATTGGCATTAGGGGAAGGGAGGTGGGAGAAGACTTCACCATAAACTTCTTTATATTTTTAACCCAATTTCCATATTACCAATTTAGAATTTTATTTTTTTCTTTTCTTTTCAACGTTTTTTTTTTTTTTTTTTTTTTTTTTTATTTATTTTTGGGACAGAGAGAGACAGAGCATGAACGGGGAGGGGCAAAGAGAGAGGGAGGCACAGAATCGGAAACAGGCTCCAGGCTCCGAGCCATCAGCCCAGAGCCTGACGCGGGGCTCGAACTCACGGACCGCGAGATCGTGACCTGGCTGAAGTCGGACGCTTAACCGACTACGCCACCCAGGCGCCCCACCAATTTAGAATTTTAAATCAGAACGTTTTTAATTTAAAAAATTTTATAATACATCTATATGACTATTATTCAGTGATAAAAAGAAATGAGCTATCGAGCCAGGAAAAGACATAGAGGGCCTGAAATGCATACTGCCAAATGAAAGAAGCCAATCTGAAAAGGTTGCATACTATAGGACTCCAACTATATGACATTCTGTAAAGCTTCAGAGATCGTAAAATAAGATCAGTGGAGGCCATGGGTTGGGGGGGTGGGGGTGGGGGTGGGACAGGAGAAAGGATGAATAGGTAGAGCACAGAGGATGTTGAGGGCAGTGAAACCACTCTGCACCATACCCTCACAGCAGATACGTGACATACATTAGTCAAAACCCGCAAAACTACACAACACAAAGAATGAACCCTAATGTAAAGCATGGACTTTGGTTAGGTTCATCAGTTATAACAAATGTACTCCACTAAGGTCAGATATTAATAATAGGGGAAACCGAGTCAGGGGGAGGGAGTATATGGGAACCGCTCTGTGTATCTACTTAATTTTATGTAAACTTAGAACTGCTCTAAAAACTAGCCTATCATTTTTAAGCAGAAGCGTATATATACACATACATATACGCAAACATATATACATCCTCTTTTCATCCAGCAAAGGCCTCACACAGCAAAGGTGCTCAATAAAGTACTACAGCTACTGCCTTAGTGGTCAAGAGCTCAAGCTCTGGGGTGGGCAAATGAGGCTCTGATTCTAGCTCTACCATTTTCTAACTGTGTGGCCTTATTTATCCAAGCTACCTCTTCAGCCTCAGTTTCTCCGTCTGCAAAATGGAGGAAAAACATCGTATTTCTTCCTAGGGCTGTTGTGAAGATTAAGTAAAAATGCATGCGAAATGCTTGATTAGCACAGTGCCTAACGTAAAAGAAAGGCTCAAAAATGCCAGTGGCGGCTGTAACGGTAAAATGATTGTTCACAGAATGACTGATTTGGCACTTCAGGTTCCAAGGTTACTGCACCACCAGCATTATCTATAAGATCTCCAAAGGGCCCCCAAATTCTCAACTCCAACCTATCCCCCTTTGAACACCATCCACACTGCCTGAGCCCCGGACACTTCAGACATGCTTTGACCCCCAGATGCTGTTTTCCCCGCAAGTCCAGGCCCTGGAACGCGCCCCCTCCCGGCCCCTCCCTACTCCACCCGGCCCGGGCCCCACTCAGGCCCCGCCCCGCCTCCTCCCCCGACCCTGGCCTAATTGTCTGCACTTCTTTCCTTCTGCGAAGCTGAAGGAAGCTCCTACCCAGATACTCGTAGTCCGGTAGGGCTAGGCGCTCTGGACTCAGCATCCTTTGACCACGGTAGCTTCCAAAGCTCTAGCTCTCCGGCTTCCGGAACCCAGGTCGCCGGCTCTCTCCGTTGCCATGGCAACCACAAGGCGGGAGGAGGCGGGAGGTGGAAAGGGTGTCTCGCCAACAGTCTCCGTATCGCAACCCCAAGCTGGCCACACCGGTTCCGGGAGCAGTCGCTTCACGGCGGTCGAGTTTTCTTAGGACTCCCATTCTTGAGGAGCTGGTTTTAGAGGAATTTGAGGTGGAGATTCCCTTGAATCTGTCACATTTCCCGGTGTCGAAAAATTATTGCCAGCCCTCCGCGTCCGCGATTTCTGAATTTCATAACTGCTATTTCTGCTTTATACAGCTGTTATCCTAACTTGCAGTAATAGCTCCCACCCCTAAATTCCCATAAACACTTAATGCCCCATGACCTATGTTTATCTCTTTATTATTTGCTGCCTTAAACTGCTACCAAGTGCTTTCACAGGCGTATATCTTGGCTGCTCCTTGAGGTCAGGAATGTGTCTTTTCAGCCTATGTCCAGGCTGGACACGCAGAAGGTGCTTATTAAATCCTCTAGTTCATTAATATATCCTCTCAAAATCCTATTTATCTTTAGTCCCAATTTCTACTCCTATCCCTTACTATTTGATACCCTTCCCAAGTGTCTTTCTTTTTTCCTACCAAGACATTTCATTTCTTGAGGGGATGGGGTGCACAAACAAGGACACTACCAGATTTTTCCCCCCTTTATATGCCTAATTGATGACTTCTCTTTTAAGAAAGGAAAGCATTCATTGGTGTTTAACTTCCCAGATATCCAGATATTTCTTTTTGCTCCTCTCCACTCCACCAACAGGTTAGTGGTCTGTAGTTCCTGTCACAGTTGAAACCTGGTAGGAAAAGCCACTGTATCCTCACTTTTTAAGTTAGTTCCCACAATGTGAGATTTTTGTGGAAAAAAAAAAAAAAGAATGAGAAAGAAGTGAATGAAAGAAGAAAGAAAAAGATGTGGAAGGCAGGTAGGAAAGAAGAAAGAAAAATCATGCTATGGGAGGAATATCCATGAAGCCAGTGGACCACCTACACTGGGAGGAAAGGGAAAGAGGACCTTCTTCTCTTTGTGTCCGCGGTCTATTCTTAGCCTTCTCCAGCAGGAGCTTCAAACCTCCTAATTCTCCCTTTCCCTTAAAATTGTATATGTGTCTTATTTCTAGGCTCCTGTGAGTCACTCTGAGTTTGGATGTGGTAAGGATCAGAGCCAAACTAGGACCTGCATTTATGATCTCGAGGTAATGAATTTACTAATTTGGTATTTAATGTCAGGTCCTGCAAATTTGATAAAAATATTTGCTTTCTTCCTCGATGCTTGCCTCTTGCCCCTCCCCCCCCCAGTGCAGCTTGAGGGTATAGAAGTTTCATAACTTTCACACCTGTGACTTATTACTATGCTATTAATAAAGTAATAGGATAGTAATTATTAAGGTTTACAATTTTATTTCCAAGCAACCCGAAGCTATTTGCAGATCATTCATTTGTCCTCATAAAAACTTCCTAAGGTACTTCTCCCTTTTTTTTTTAGCAGAGAAACTGAGGAACATGGCAGGAAAATGACTTATCTAGCATCATCCAGCCAATCGGTGAGAGAGCTAGAACTGGATCACAGCTATCCCAACCTCCAGGCTAGTGGTCTGACCACTAAACCACACAGCCTCTTTTTTTAGGGTTTGTTGGCTTGGTTTTTTATTTATTTATTTTTCCTTTTGCTCTGCCCTGCCAGTAACTGGAAGCTCCCAGATAAAAGAAGAGAATTTCAAGTCCAGGCTGAACATTTGACATCCTCTTATTTGTGGAGCATTATCCTGGGACTTGGAGGGTGCTGCTGTTGGGATCTGTGTGGTGGAGCTGGGAACCAGCCCCAAGAATATAGCTTTGTTTGGGCATTAACCCATTTGCGGTTATAATAATGATAAGTTTCAGCACCAGTGGCGCCCGACTGTTAATGACTCAAAGAAAGCTAAATAAGAACAAGATGTCATCTCTGGAGCAATTAGTAGCTTTTTCCTACAGCTCCATCCCTTCCATAAAAATCCTAAGGACCCTTATATTTAAAGTCAGCCTTCTACTCTTAATGTCTTGAACAGTCTATTGAGGAAGAAAAGGGTAGGAGGTTGCTAGACTAAGCCTTCAAGAAAATTTGAGGTTGCACAGAAATAACAGGTAGCCTTACTGGTGTTGGAATTACTGACTGTTTTATTTTTCTTCTTTACACTTTTATATATTCTCAAAATTTTCTATAATAGGTATGTATTATAACTTGAAAACAAACAATAAATGACTTGAAAATCTTCAAAATATTTTTAAAGCAGAAGCGATGACCTTCCAGATAGTATTTGTTTTTCCCAAGAAGGAACAGCTACTTTTAGACTTCTCTTCTACCATAGAGTACATGATAACAGATTTTGGCCACACTTCAGTAGCAGAGGACATTTTTGAGTGAAATAAACACAACATGGGTCTTAAGAAGAGTGGAAATACGCAAGACTTGTTAAAAGCAGATGTAATTCTGTGACCTTGTTGAATGTTAAGGAAAGAAAAAAAATGTCAACTTTCAATTTGGATGGGTTTTCAGATTCTTAAATTATCATAACATACTTCTGAAAAGGTTACCTAAACAAATAATCATCCCGGTAAACAACCAACTCAGAAGACAACTCCACAATCCTGAGTGCAAGCAAGCGATATGAAATTGATCAAAGCATAGGGAAGGTACCAGATGTTAAAGTCATTCCTACAGCATAAGGAACAGAAACATCAAGGTCAAAGCAATCAGAAAAACACCTACAAGAGATGATAAGTGGAGACATTAGTTTATCAGATTATAATTCCTAATTATAAGGAGAAAATTAAGAGACATCTCTGGCTCTGCAGAGGACCTATGATGAGACTGACACGGAAGAAATTTCTCCCTTAAATTGAGAACTACAGGAAAGCAAACATGAATGTACTAAATAGTTTTAAACTTCAAGGAAACAATAAGGAAAGAAAAAATGCAGGCTGAATTATTGCTACAAAATAGGTTCAAGAAACTAGGACAAGCTTTTATCGACTCATCAAGCAGAAAAGATGCTAAAGGCAAAGTAGCTACTAAGAAATGCAGGTCATGAAATTCATGCTGCGCTCTTCTTAAAAGACTTATCTTCCGTAAAAGCAAAGCAGAAACTAAGTGTGATGCCACTGTATGGGATTAACATGTTCAAATTAAAAAATGCTATTTACAGACAAGTCATTTTGAACTGCTACAGGTCAACAACCCAGAGATTTAGGAGAATTTGCAAAGACAAGAAAAAGGAACATTCACAAACTCTTAGTTAAAAATAACTAATGCATTACAAGCAAGCGGTTATGAGGACATGACTTAAACTGAACCGGAGCTCAAAGGTGATTACAGACTTGAACCTTCTTGTTATATTATATTTTCAAATGCTGTAAAAAGAGTTGGGAGTTATACTTTCATACAGTTTGAAAGGGAAAGAGATTTTCTGATCTTTCTTGGTAGTTCACAAAACTTAGCTGTGCCTTCCTCTGTCCTCGAGTATGCACTTGATAAGCATTTATGTCATTAAAAAAATTCTTTGAACTGTCCTACTAGATTGTGAGTTCCTTGAAGGCAAGAGACAATGTTCACTCATTTTTAAGTTTCTAGGACATGCATAGTGCCTGACAGAATAAATACCTGTTAAGTAGACTCCCCCCCCCCCAAGATTAAAAGCCTAGAAAATTAAATCTATCCAATCCATAGGATTTATGGTTTCCTCATAGGAATCAATTCATGAAATAAATTCATTAAACAAAAAGGCCAGCAAAATGCAAGGCGTTGTTGAGAAGGGCATTAAAAATCAAATAGAGGGGCACCTGGCTGGCTCAGTTAGAAGAGTGCAGTGATCTCAGGGTTGTGAGTTTGAACCCCAGGTTGGGTGTAGAGATTACTTAAATAAATAAACTTTTAAAAAATCAAACAGGGGCACCTGGGTAGCTCATTAATCAACCAACTCTTGATTTTGGGTACGGTCATGATCTCAGTTTGTGAGTTTGAGCCAGTCTTCGGGCTCCGTGCTAACAGTGCCTGTTTGGGATTCTCTCTTCCTCCCCTCTCTCTCTGCCCTTCCCCCGATAACTCTCTTTCTCTCAAAATAAATAAGTAAACTTAAAAAAAAAATCAAACTGGGGCGCCTGGGTGGCTCAGTCAGTTAAGCATCCGACTCTGGCTCCAGTCATGAGTTCGAGCCCCACATCAGGTTCTGTGCTGACAGCCCAGAGCCTGGAGCCTGCTTTGGATTCTGTGTCTCCCTCTCTCTCTGCCCATCCCCTTCTCATGCTCTGTCTCTCAAAAATAAATAAACATTAAAAAATTTTTAAAAAGCAAACAGAGCATTGGCATATCCTTCATATACCTAAATATTGTGTGTGAGAGATCACTGCATGTTAAGAAATGCCCAGAAAACAAAACAAAACAAAAAAACAGCAAACAAAAGGCATATTGAACAATGCCGCATGTGGACAAGCTAAGAGAATTCATTCAGGATGAGAGGGAATATACTAGGAATAACTAAATAAACTTAGGATATGAATTGTAAGTTCCCAAACTTTAGAATCTTAGGACAAAAAGCTACAGTCTCTGCATTTATTTTTCCTCCAATTCATCCCTAGATTGTTACAAGAGTTTATTGTTCTAAAACTCAAATCTGACCAAGTTACTTCGATACTTTAAAAGCGTTGCTGGGTGCCCGGGTGGTTCACTCAGTTAAACGTCCAAACTCAGCTCAGGTCATGATCTCACAGTTCAGACTCTCACAGTTCAGTTGTCATGAGTTTGAGCCCCTGTATCAGGCTCTGCTGTGAGTGCAGATCCCACTTTGGATCCTCTGTCCCCCTCTCTCTCTGCCCCTCCCCCACGTGCACAGGCGCACGCGCTCTCTCTTTCTCTCAAAAATAAACAAAACTAAAAATAAATAAATAAATAAATAAATAAATAAGTTGCTGACTCACCATGACTAGGATGGAGCAAATTCCTAAACATGCAGACAATATATATCCCTTCACAGTCTGGTCCCAACCTATTTTTCCAGCCACCTTGCCATTTACTCTTCGCTACATATGTAACACTCCAGCCATACTTTCCTACTCACTCTTCCCAAGCATACTGGGTCTTTCCCACTCCCTTGCTTTGGTATAAGTTTTTCTTTCTACCTAGAATGTACCTCTCCCACATTTTCTGCCTAGTAAACTTTTGTACATCCTGTGAGACAAAGGCCAATGCCATCACCTCGGGAAACCTTATCTAACCTCCTAAATAAAATAGGGTAAAGGCAGGGAGGGAGAACAAGGCAACTTTAGGGTGATAAGATGAGGTTTCTCTGAGGCTGGTATGCTGTGCTGAGATCTGCCATGGGAGGGCCTGGGGAAACAGTAGAGGAGGTAGCTCATGCAAAAACTCGAAGAAATGATAGCATGTTGCAGAGCTGAAGGAAAGCCAGTGTGACTAAAGCAAAATGAATAAGGGGAGAAGTGGTCAAAGTAGGAGGCAGAAGCCAGATCATGAAGGACCTTGAAAGCCACATGAGAAGTATGGATATTATTCCAAGTGCAATAGGAAACCATCAGAAGGTTTTAAGCCCAGTAATGACATTACCTGATTTATGTTTTTTAAGAAGTCACTCTGGTTTCTGTAATGTAGAGAATGAATTATAAACGGCAAGTGAAAACGGAGAGGCCATTTGCATAGATGCTTGATATATGTTTGTTAATTAAATGAGTTTTTATTCATTGATCCATCTGTTTATCCACCATTCTAAATTTATCTTTGCTGCTGAAATAAACAAGACGGGCAGAAGTATTTGCTGCAAAGGCTCTACTTATATATGCCAAATACGTGAATATCAAGCTTTCAGGAGATAAAAAAAAAAAAATGTGCTTAGAATGTCTCACTTTTCAGGGTGGGCCCCATGTTAGGCCAGGGAACTGAATCAGCCATTGTCCCCCAGCCCCTGATGTGAGTACCACCACTGAGCTAGATCATGAAAAGTACTGGCTCTAGAAATGGTGGCGTGAAGGTTTGTGATTAAAGAAAGCACAGAAATGCCAATCAGACCCTTTCCTTATACTTTCATTTTTTCTCCCTTTCTCCAGTAGTAGCCCCCTGGACTTAGATAAAAGCACCCATTGCTAAAAGTTAATGATACTTTCTCATAAATACTCGGGACTCTTTCCTGGCTCAGGCCCTTTGCAAATGCTGCTCCTTCTGCCTGCAATAAAGCTCTCCCCATCCACTCCCAGCCTGAAGACTCTTACTCAGCTTAAGTGTCAGGACCTCTAACAGGCCTTCCTTGCATCCCCAATTCTAAATCAAGTCTCTCCTTTCATAGAACTCAGTACTTGTCCTTGAATGTCCTTATCACTTACAGCTTTAAAGTCATTTGTGGGATCGTTCTTTCAATGCCTCTACATTGTGTTCCCTCCCAATGCCAGCCATCAGTCTGTAAGTTCTAGGGACCCCATGTATCTACTTACCACTGCCTCTACATTGCCTGGAACATAATATGCCCTTAATAAATACTTACTAAGTGAGCAAATACCGGAAATAAGCCTCCCCAGGCAGAAAAAGCAGGTGTAGGACCCCTTAAGCTCCTTTAGCTGTGCTTTTGTTTTGTTTTTCCTTCTACAGTTTTAAGAACTCTTTCCCTCCATTCACACTGCCTTGACAAAAAGGTGATTCTGGAGAAGAGATGGAGAAGTTCGTTGCAGACTCGTGTTCTTAATCTTTCAAAGCAGGGTCTTTCAACATCAGCAATATTAAAATTTGGGGCTGGATAATTCTTTGTCATATAATTCTTTGTGGGGAGGGATGTCGTGATCATTGGAGGATGTTTAGCAGTATCCTTGGAGTCTACCCAGTATTTGCCAGTGGCACTCACGCCCCAAAGTGTCTCCTGGGATCGCCCCATGGCTGGAAAATCACTCCTGATTGAGAACAACTGTTTTCAAGTGTAAAACTTCAGGCCTTTTACTCTTTCAGATGAATTATGTCTAGAAATGCAGGTTGTTGAGTGATGCCTAGGTTATAAGAGAATTCTACCAACCCAATTGGATCAAAATAGTGCCCATTTCTATCTGGTTTCTGTAGCACTCCCTGTGTTTCCTTTGTAAAGGCCATTAGTGATGGTCTAATTCAGGGCAATATTCTGATTTTGGAAATTCAGTTCCCTGGTGTGTCCTGGAAGGGTGAAGGAAGAAGGTGGTGTTTCTGAGGAAACTAATGCCTCTGAGACCCCTCTGGAATTGGCAGTCCCCTACAACTTTGCTAGGGGCATGTCCCAAAGGACAATAAAAAGGAGACAAACAGCCCATTCTGGCATCCTTTTCAGGATCTCTCACTCCAAACAAGAAAGTCTGAGAGGCCTGGTAAAAATAAATATAGCTTAGCACTCCTGGCATAGGAGCAGTTTCTGACAGCCAAGACTTAACTCACTCTAGGGGGTGACCCAGGCAGGGACTATGCACGAAGTTCATTCGTTTCTACACATTGATATTCCCAGTGACTCACAGCAGCCAGGGATGGCTCTGTGCACCAGAACCACACTGAACCATGGAGGAGGGGGACTTGGGATGCACACACAAAATTCAGTCTCTTGAGCCTGAATCAGACAGGGACAGCCAGCCTCCCCCTTCCTCCTCAATCCCAGAAAAACAACATAAATCATGCCTTCTGGAAAGAAACCTATCCTTTGCAAACAGATGTTTATAAATTCTTAATCCCCTGACATTGAAAGTATGGTGACTGCCTGTCCTGGATTTTTTGGGACAAATGTATTCATTATACCACATGTCCTTAGTTTTCCTGTGGAAAAAAAATATGGTCTCCAGAATCATAAGATCTTTCTCAACAGGTCGAAAAGCATATAAACAGCATATATCGAAACCCTGAGACAAACCAAGGTCGCATCACAAACATTGTGAGGGTGGGGGAATGTGTGTTGAAAATCAGGCTCTACTTTTCACTTTTTTTCTCCTTGGATTTTAGGCTGAGGTGCCATAGGTCATAAAGGTGGACTGTCTTTCCCAGCAGGAAGATCACAGAAACCTGACCTGACTCGACTGCCGCCTTCAGTCAGCACGAAGAACTACACACAGAGAAAATGCCTCAATATTAGTTACCATGGTGATGCTAATTCAACCACATTTCATCTGTGTAAAAATTTCAGGCAGAACAGTATACAGAAGTACTGGCTAAAGGACTTAACACTTTATTTTTTGTTGTTGTTGCTGTTGCTGTTGCAAAGTTAACGTTAGCTTTGGTAAAGGATGATAATTTGAAGTGAAATCCTTTGAAAAATTGAAAACAAGCAAGGATGAAATGTCAAACTTATCCATTGGAGCAATCTCCTAATAGCCACTTTTGCACTATACCAAATTACTTTCCCCTCAGCTAACATGGGGCATTTGGGGCTTCCTGATTCTATTTACTAGTAAGAGGAAAGTGGTTTAATGAGATCGCAGAAGATCCAAAGCCAGGAAATGTTGACATATCAGCTTGGAGGGAAAACTGATATATAGGACCCTAAGGAAGTTAGGGGCTTGGACAAAAGTAGCAAGACGAGATTCAACCAAGAAACAAAACTAACCCATGTTATTAATCTGCTCTGGGGAGAGGATAGAGCCTGAAGCTAAGACAAGAGAGTTTATAACTTTCTATAATCACCCAAAAGTTAAATACAGCTGGAAAGCCCTACAGACAGAAGCCTGGAGGAGGCTGAGGTCTTTGTGAAAGTGCAACTTACAAGTAACGACTTACTTCCTTACCCCCTTCCTTCCTTGCCAGGATCAGAAAGTCAAAGAAGGTGAAGAGGCTAACACCGCTGATTTACAAAGACAGCGAGGAGGAACTATGTCTAGGCCAATTCTGGACGTCTGAGCTGGGGCGACAGGACCCAGACAACCACCTCAGGAAATGAGTAAATGAAAAGGGGGAGTCGTGGAATTATTTAGCCCTAGCACAACGCTGCCTAGACCGGGGTGGGGGTGGAGCAAGAAGAAAATCTCAGAAAAGGAATTTTGACAGTGAGAATGCTAGTTAAGATACAGCACTCCAGGCCCCCTGATGTCCCTTGTTTGATGTTAATAAAGACCTAGAGGATTATGCATTAGCAAGCCTTGCGTATTCTGAGACATCAATAAAGTCTGGGCTTGGGGCTGGTAGGGGGGCAGGGGTCACGTCCAGGAGACTTGGGTCAGCCCGGGTGCTCCTCTCTGGCACAGAGTAGAGTGAGAGGGATCGAGAGTTGCCGCTGGGATAGTTTTTTTTTTTTAATTAGGGACATTTGAGCAGTAGTAATGGGGACACGGAGGGGGGCTCTCTCGAGGACTAGGAATGTGGGGGCGGCCTGAAGAGGAGCGAGGCCAGCGCAGGAGGCGCTAGCGGGTGGGGGCCCGGGGAATCTAGCGGGGGGCGGTGGAGCGGGGGGGCGGGGGGGACGGGGGCCGAGGGCGGGAAGGGGCCGGCCCGGCGCTGGGGGCGGGACCAGGCGCGGTGGCTGTGGCGGGGGCTGCGGCGCGGGGGGCGGGGCGGCCAGGCCCGGGACACCCCCTCCCGGTCCCCTGGCGGGGCGGCTTCGGCTCCGGCAGCACTGGAGGCAGCAGCGGCCGGAGGGCGACTTGCGGGGCGCGCCCGCCGCCGCGGACCGGGACGCTTTCCCTTCGGGACCCTGCGCCGACTCCCTCCTCCGCGCGGTCCCGCGGGAGCCGGCGGGACCCCCGGCCGGCAGGGAGCGCCGGCGGCGGCCGCGGCACCATGAGGCGGCCGTGGGGCGCGCTGCTGCTTGGCGCCCTGCTCTGCGCACACGGTAAGCGGCGCCGCGGAGCCCGCGCCGCCCGGCCCGCCGGGAAAGTTTGTCCGTGGGTCCGGCCGCTGCAGGACTCACCTCCCGAGAGCGGGGCGGCGCGCGGGCTGGGGCCTCAGACCCCGCGCTCTCACTCCACGCAGTAACCCTGAGCGTACTTCCCGGGGAGGGAAGCAGGAGCTCCCCCAGCCCTTCCAGCGGGAGAGGGTCGGCCGTGGAGGAACTCCCCGGCTCGGATCTGGGCCGGGCTCAGGGAAGATCCGGGGCGCCCGCCGTCTTCCCTCGCCGCTGTTTGAAGAGCTGGGGGCTGCTTTCCTTTCAGGTTAAGACACGGTCTCTGGGTCCTTGGTGCGAATGAATGTGCGCGAAGAAAGGGAGGCGGGGAAGGATGGTTGCTAAACCATAAATTGTAAAAATCCCTCCTTGCAGGGGCCGGGGGTCTCGGGCGGATTGCGGAGCGGGGCTCCAGTGGAATGCTTAGGCTCTGGGGAGTCCTCTGTTCGGAGAACAGTTCCTCGGACTCCAGACCTTGCTCCCACCGAGGGTCTTCGGGTACTGCTTGCTCGCAGCATCTCCCCTTAGTGGTGTTTTGGGTTCCCTCTCCTGGCTGCGACCAATCAGCTTCCTGCCCTGGATCCTTCCCGGTGGGGGAGAGGGGGAGGAAACCGGGCTGGAAAAGGGGCAGAGGAGGGACACGGGGAAGAAACTGCTGGAAGGCTCCCGCAGGTCCGTCCTGGCCGGGGTAGTGGGGCGGGGGGGGGGGGGGGGGGGGCGGGTATCACCGAACATCACAAGGCAGCCCCCGGGTCCGCGCGGCGACCCTCGGGGGAGCTGGACGGATAGCAGCAGAAGTGCTGCTTCATCTGCTCCTTATTAATAACTTGTTTGGTGCCCGTGCGCAACTGTTGTGTGTGATTAGGGCTCCACTGGAATCTGTTTCTCCGCAGCCTCCGAAGCACCATGGGTGTACCCCTTGATTTAGCAGCTGCCTCTAGTTTGTGCCCAAAGATCAAAGAACTTTGATCTTTGAACCCCAACCCTATTCAACCGGGGGGGGGGGGGCGAAATACGAATCTTCTCAGTCTCGCAGCCCGGATGAGGGGGTGGGCTCGGATTGGAGGGGTCTCTAGACCCTGGCCTTGCTTGCACCGATTCTTTTCTTTAACGTACGGGAGCTCGTGTGGAAACAGTGCAGATTTCGGAACTTCCCTGGCATGGCGTGGAGATGCCTGGGCACTCGTTTTAAAGATTGGTTTACCTCCCAAATCCAAAACAGAGTTCTCGTGTCTGTTATTTAAACTACCCGTAGGTTTTAAACGACTTTTTCCATGCCCTCTCTAACGCCCACTGAGCTCTTTCTCTCCGCTCTCGGCTCTTCCTCTCCGCGTAGTAGCGTGGCGGAGCCACGTTCCTGCTCGCGCTGTGCTCTCCCCCTCCCGGGCTCTCTCCTAGAAGGTTATTTGTAGCCTCTTTGGCGTGTCGGGACAGCGGCCCTACTGGGGTAGGAATGTAGCTGCTCTTCCCACCACATGGGCCCCTTAAAGGGACAGCTATGCTTTTTGGGGGGTTTCCCCCTTCGGGCTGCGAGAGAAGGGGATGGAACTTTCCTCTCGGCCCCCTGGAGGAAGTTTTGAAAAAGATCAAGGGAAATGGCAAGGCACTGGGAAAAAAGGAAAAAAAAAAAAAAAAAAAAAAAAAGTCTAAAACGGATACCAACAAAACCAGAGAGGAGATTGTCGCCTTCTGCCCTAGGGAAAGGGGAGCTGGAAGGTTCTGGGCTGAGACTGGCCAAGAGGATTTTATTGCTCCAGAGCTGTCAAAACTGCATATGCTACATCTGCACTGACAATGGGGGTAGAAAATTGAGTGTATTTAATGCTTAACAGAAAAAGGCCGAGAGGGTACTTCATAACTCTTTTGGGTTCTTCTTAAGGACAAAAATTTAACAGAAACTTCTGAGCGTGGGAGACTTTCTGTGCACATGCACAAGGACACTCAGTGATATGAAGATCGAAACTTCCCCTAGGCTAACACTTAACCATCCTTGGAGGTGAAGGGGGGAGGTAGGAGAGAGAGGATAGATTTGTGGTTCATCAGTGAGACTGAGCAGTTCCTCAAGCAAAAATATCACCAAGAGAGTCCCTAACACAATGTTTAGGGGCTCAGGGAGAAGACCGTGTTTTATAGTAGGTCAATGACCACGACTAGGAGTGGATTCAAGACACTAAGGTTTAAGGCGCTTATTTGGATGCTGCGAGTCCTGTGGGCTTTTCCTAGAGCTTATGTCTTTGGCCTGAGCTAAACAGGTTGGGGTTGACACTCCAACTTTATAGATTTTAGAGGGAAATTTGACTGCTGGTGATAGCCCTGGGTATCTTTCTCCTGACGGTTGAGGTGAGGCCTCAGGCAATCTACCACCATTGGAAGACCGGAAACCATGTTTGCTATGGAGGTCTCTTCCGCGTAAGCAAAAAACTGAAAATTCTGCCCAGGGGCTTAGGTAGATAGAAGACTCTTTCTGAGATTGAGTGCAAAGGAGGAGAGCTGAGACTGGTCTCCTTTCCATTGTCCTGGTGCTTGATTGACCTTGTCCCTCGTCTCATTGGACTTGTGAAAGATGCTTGGCTTGTCACTGATTTTGGATTTCCTCTTCTGTCCCCTGTTGAATATCGGATGACATCTTTGGGACTGGCACATGGTATTAAGAATGACAGGTGCAAGGGAACCAGTCTGGCTGTGTCTGATACAGAACACATTGGGCATGTCCATCGTCTGGGCCAGCAAAGAACACAGAAGGTCACAGAGGACAGGGTATTTGATAGGTCTTTGCTGACTCTACTGATTGCTAATCTTGATCCCTAAGAAGAAGAAAAGTGGGAAGGATTGGCTATGTTGTTTCTTCTTGGAAGAGACGAGCAATACGAGGGGCTTCTTGAATAGGGAATTTCGGGAATTATGTGAAGAAAAAGACTTGTCTTTTTGAATGATTGGGCACAACTCATAATTGTGACACAGTTCCATGCCCTTGGTGACTAGGTCTGTTAGCCTATTCCAGCCATAATCTCTAACTTCCTTGATGAATCCTAGCCGCAAGTTTTGCCACAGTTGCCTAGGTGTGGGGCATCTGGGCCCCAGACTGTGTCTGGATTACCATCTCATCTTCAGCATCGGAAGCTCTTCTCCCCTTCTCAGTGTGGTGGGATTCAGTGTCCCAGGAAAGACTTCCTGCTGACTAGTTGGCTGGCAGAGCCCAGGTTTAGCCCTATAAATAGCTCTGATGAATGTCTGTAGCTGCCACTCTCCATCCAGCCTAGAGCTGACAGGGTCAGGTTCTTTCTCTGAAATACACTCAGGAGCATCTCCTAAACTGGGTTCTGCGCTCATTCATTTGTTCATTCATTCAGCGAACACACATTTCCCAGGCACTATTCTTAATCACCACATATATAGTTCAGTGATGAAGAAGCACAGGCACCAGGCACACCTAGGTTTAAATCTGGGCTTCGACACTTCTTGGTGACCCTGTGCAAAACACTTAATCTCCCTGAACTTCAGGGTTCTTACCTGTAAATGGGGCGGGGGGGGGGGGGGCAGAACTGGAGTAGTAATAAATTTTCATGTGAGACTATTATAAAAATTAAATGAGATAATAGTATATTCAAACCACTCAGCACAGACTGCTCTGTTCTACAGGCTTGGATAAAACGTTAGCTGTTTGTTAGCAAGTCTGCATAAATAGATTAGAGATGGTTCTTCCATCTAGACTATGGGAGACAGGTAAATCATTACACTAACTACAGTGCCATGTGCTAAAGAGAACGAAGTTTAGCTCTTCATTTCAGCTGGTTTTTTGCTTTTCTCTTTTAAAGATCTTGCTCCTTCTTCCCACTACCCGCCCCCCCCCCCCCCCCCCCGCCTTGAAAACCTAATGAGACCTAAGCATAGTTCCCTCCTGTCCACACATCCAGAGAAGAGGTCTGTTAAGCTATATCATGAGTCCCAGGAGCCCACTCCACCTTAGTTCTCCTGGGAGAGGTCCTAGGAGATGGGGTTTTCCTCTGGGAGCTTCCTTGTTAAAAGCTCTGTGGTCAGGGATGTGGCCAGGCACCTCACTCTAAGGTTGCCATGACCTGGGGCGAGAGGTGCTGGCTGAGGTCTCTTGTAGCTGGAACAGTTTAGAATTCCAAGCTCTCCCTCCCACTGGCCTGGGAAAGGAGTCAGGCCCCAGAGCTCATAAGGTAGTAATTGCCCCAATTTGGGGGCTGGGCTGTTGCGGAGCCGCCTTCCTTCATGACTACCGTCTTCAATCAGGAGTCCTGTCAGTGTGCAGGGATAATTGATGTGGGTCTCAAGCCCATGAGTCGCCCCCAGCCCCCGGCTCCTCCACCCCAAAGTTTGACCCCTGTTGTCTCTTTGTTTCTTCCTTTTAAGTTGGTGCCAGTGATGTCATGTTTTTGGGGGCTGCGGAAAGTTGACCGTAACCAAGAGCAGCCGTTAAGAAGAGCTGATTCACTGGCCTTCCTGGCAGTCGTTTGACTCCATTTTCTGCTCTGTATTTTTGATTTAGCAAGAAAGAAACATCTTCGGTGCCCTTGGGCACCTCTTACGCCCTTTCGAGCAGACTTCGTTCTTTCGCTGCACTTAGGCATTCCCATCGCTGAGTGGATGGACTGTAGGCGTCCCTCACACTCATTCCCTTGCGCGTTTGGGTCGGAGTGAGGCAGGGAAAGGCCCCGCCTGAGACCCAGCTGGGGAAAGCCTCACTGGGATTTGCTGCAAGCCCTGACTTGGCCTACAGGAGTTCCCCCCCTCACCTCTGTGCGGAGCCAAGGATCTGAGCTCCGAGCAAAGCCGGAAACAAAAGACTGGGAGCAAACCTCCCATCTGGCTGGGAGGCAGCGACACAAAGGTGCTGCTGCATAATTTATCACCAGAGGTTTTTCTGGGGCCGGGAAGCTCCCGGGCTCTAGACAGAGCCTTTTTGGAGGAGAGGGACCCTCCCTCCCCCTGTCTTGGTGTCGTGTTGTGTCCTGTCGGGCAGGTAAGGAGTAGGATACTGGGAGAGACACCTGATTAGCACGTGAAATAAAGCTTGGAAATTGTGCCTCTCCAGGCTCAGCAGCTCCATTTCCTGCCAGGACTGCAGGGCGGGGGTGGAGAAAGCATTCCAAATGTTCCCTTAGTTGGCCCCAGCCTTGGGAGCCAGACTGCCACCACCTTTTGGGTATGGATGAGGACAAGAGATAGTTTCTGTGTTGGGTCGACTAGAGCCTTCTGGAAACCGGATACAGATGCCAGGTTATAATATCCATAAGCCTAGCAAATAAGAAAGGGGAGTTCCCTTTTCCTCTTTCCACTCCCCCTACCCTCCCACACACCAGGCCTTTTAAACTAGACATTTCAACCATAGGCTCAGAGAGGCAGTCAAAGTGAATGGTTCCAAAATGTATCTCCCCCAAATAAGAATTTGTGTTCTTCAGGGAATAATTGCTGGTAACCACAGTTTTACATGTAAAATCCAGTTTTACATCACAAACTGGGACATGTGGTCTAAATACTACAAAAGTACTTTGGGGGGTAGTTTAACATCTTAAAAGCTTTTGCTATATCCCTGGCACTGTGGTGTTGACCTCGTCTTATCACATTTACCCCTCACAGTGTCCTTATGAGGTAGGTACTGATAGGTTCCTGTCTTACAGAAAGGAAACTAAGGCTCAGAGCAGTTTATATCACACAGCTAGTGGGTAACTGACCCAGGATTTGAACCCAGAGCCTAAGCTGTTAAGCTTCCAACCCATACTGTCCCTTAGTATGGAATATTTTCTATCCAAGCTATTAAAAAAGATCTGGGTGGAGACTATCTATATTTTATCTCAGATTGACTTTTCTGTTTTCAGTCTTCATCTCCTCATGTAACCTTAATGCACAAAGAATTACTTTTCTGTGCTTTGCTAGAGGGAGGCTTTAAAAAGCTCCCAGGAGGGGAGATGAGGTTTGTTGCCCCTGTGAAGCCATGTGTTCTTGTGTGGGCCTTGTGTTTTGAGAGGTAGAGGAAAGCAATATGTTGAGCAGCCCCCTCACAGAGCACAGCCACATTTTGGATTTGTGAGATCTGTTGACTGAGCTGCTGGGCAGGGTAAGTAGACTTTTGAGGACCTGGATGGAAACAGCCTGGTATCATAGCTACTTTACAGGGTTGAGAGAAAGGAGACATCTAGATGAAGATGACGGGATTACCAATGAAAACAACAACAGTAATAGCTGCTTACTGTGTACTTCATGTGTCTTATTTCATTTAAATCTCCCAGCAACCAGCTACTATTGGCACTGTTACTACCCCCATGTTACAGTAGAGGAAGCTAATCCATTTCTGAATTGCTCTGTGATTTAGGTTCTGCGTGCTCTTTTCTATACTTGCCTCCTAGGAATCGGTTGATGATAAACGGGGCAAGGGTAGAGGATACTGTATGCCTCAAGCTCCTCCAGAGAAACGCAATAATAATGCAGGACTCTTGCCACAGTACTCTTGTCCACCTCTTCCCGTGGCCATTCACACCTCCAGCTTAACCTTTGGGGCTGGCCCTGTAGCTTGGCCCACAGTAGGGCTTTAAGACATCTCAAGCCCTGGGGCGCCTGGGTGGCTCAGTCGGTTAAGCGGCCGACTTCGGCTCAGGTCACGATCTCGCGGTATGTGAGTTCGAGCCCCGCGTCGGGCTCTGTGCTGACTGCTCAGAGCCTGGAGCCTGTTTCAGATTCTGTGTCTCCCTCTCTCTCTGACCCTCCCCCATTCATGCTCTGTCTTTCTTTGTCTCAAAAATAAATAAATGTTAAAAAAAAAAAAAAAATTAAAAAAAAAAAAAAAAAAAAAAAGACATCTCAAGCCCTGAAACAGCAGGGCTTAATCATGGGGTGGCTGGATGAGACAGTTCTGGGTGGGTCAAATTCTATCATAGTAATAGCAAGAGCTATGGTTTACTGAGAGCTGAGTATGTGCCAGGCATTATGCTAAGTGCTTTTTATGAATTAACTAATTCTTATAACGTCCATGTGAGATGGGGGCTATTCTTATCCAAATTTTCCTGGTGAGAAAGGTATAAAGAGATTTGAATAATATGCCCCGCGTCAGACAGCCAGGAACTAGCTTAGTTTTTGTTCCCATGCTCTTAACGCTATGTTCTCTGCCTCATAACTTTGGAGGCTGACCATTAAGAACTTCTTTTCCGGGGCGCCTGCGTGGCTCAGTCGGTTAAGCGTCCGACTTCAGCTCAGATCACGATCTTGCGGTCCGTGAGTTCGAGCCCCACATCGGGCTCTGGGCTGATGGCTCAGAGCCTGGAGCCTGCTTCCAATTCTGTGTCTCCCTCTCTCTCTGACCCTCCCCCATTCATGCACTGTCTCTCTCTGTCTCAAAAATAAATAAACTTTAAAAAAAAAAAAAAAGAACTTCTTTTCCATCATTAGGAGTGGCAAGAGAGGGCTGAACTTGATGGGACCAGTAATCATGTGTCTGACGCTACCCCTTAGTGAGGCGCCCACTAGGAGAAGACTTCACTTGGTAGATTTTCAAACTAGATGAGGTTGGCTGGCCTCTAGGGATTTAGGGGCAGAACTAAGTAGAATCCTAACATGTCAGTATCACTGCTTGACAATACAACCAGTGAAAGGAACTCTTGTTGGAGAAGGGAGTGAACTTGACCTGGATAGGACTAGGATGCCACCTTAAAAAGAAGATTCCTATTTTCTTCAGTAAAGATTAGGTAGAAAATAACTATTTTATTTTTGGTATTCTGGGCCTCTCTTTTCCTTTGACTCCAATCTCTCACAAGAATCTAGCTGAACATGTCATTCATTCATTCTACAAATTTGTATTGATCAACTACTACATACCAAGCATTGAACTATGCGTGGTGAATACAAACACAAAACTCCATATTATACAGTTCCAACTGCCAGGAGACTGAAGAGCACCTGGTCCGTTAAGCAAACAATGATCCCACAGTGAGCTAAACGCTACCAAAAGAGGAGGCACAAAGGGCCTCTGGAGCACAGACCAGGGGCTTTCAATTCATCTGGGGCCCATGGGTCCAGGTGGGGCAGCATCAGGAAAGGGTTCGCTTCCTGGCCTCCTTCTACCAACCATTTACCTTCTTTGGTGTTGGTTCTGATGTTTTCTGTGTAAGCCCTGCCCTTTGAAACGGGGGCTGTTTTATAGGCACCCAGAGTTCTCCCGGTTCCAGGTATCTCATGGATGAGGTGAGATTTCCAAGTGGCCCCTTGCTGTGACTCCTTTTAGTGATGCCATTTTTGTCTTGCTACATGGGCATCCCTTTCAGTTGGAGACACTGACCACTACCCAAGGAGCTGAAATCAGTGGATTGGTCCCTTGATTGGCCTGGATGTGTAGTTCAGGGTCATTTCAAATAACTTATCTTCATTAAATAAGGTTTATATCCTCACCATTGCCACCAGTGGACAAGAGGAGAGAGGAGAGCTTTGGTGTGTTACAAGAAGAACCCTTCTCTGCTATGAATGATGATTCTTCCCTATCTGTTGTAATCTCTCCCCCACTGGTAACTGTCCTATCCCAGCACTCACAGGACACTCCTTCGGCCTTCTCATGTCTGGTTCAACTTGAAAAAGCTGCTCTGTAGCTGTGTATAGTCACTGTACACTTTGGGCCTCTAAGTGACAGGTGTGGTCCCCCTTCAGTTGAGTGTTCTATGGGATGGTGGAGAGCTGTGCCTCTCTAACCTTAGTATGCATCAGTGTCATCTGGGAAGCTTGTTGAACGTCTGGATTCTGAGGTCCCATTAAAAGAATACTGGTCTAGGGGCGCCTGGGTGGCTCAGTTGGTTGAGCGGCCGACTTCGGCTCAGGTCATGATCTCATGGTCAGTGAGTTCAAGCCCCGCGTCGGGCTCTGTGCTGACAGCTCAGAGCCTGGAGCCTGTTTCGGATTCTGTGTCTCCCTCTCTCTGACCCTCCCCCGTTCATGCTCTGTCTCTCTCTGTCTCAAAAATAAACGTTAAAAAAAAAAAATTAAAAAAAAAAAAAAAAGAATACTGGTCTAAGGGTAAGAATGGGGCCGCCATCCTGGCTGTCCTACTTACCCCATGACCTTGACCAAAGCAGATGACCTCACCTCTTAAGTGGGGCCTGCAGTAAGTACTTAGGGTTATTGTAATGATTAAGGGTGAATGCAAGTGAGTATGCAAAAGCAGCTTGCAAACTCTACAGAGTAACTGCAAAATATAATTCTTTGTGGTCAGAAGCTCTGTTCCTTTCTGGACCAGCACCACACTGAGGCACTGGTTCAAAGGGCTAGGGCTCCAGACTGTCCCTGTTTCACTACTTCACCTTAGGGCAAGAGACATTGGTCTTTAGCCGGAGCAGTAACCAGAAAGAAACGTTACTGCTTTGAGATCCATAAACTCACTGTGTATTTGCTAATCGAGATTGTGTGAAGGAGAGG